>NC_073642.1:70030000-70630000 GCF_029407905.1 Bubalus kerabau
ATGTCGGGGTCCAATTGTAGAAGCTCAGAGAGGCAAGCCCTCAAATGTGGCCAGTTCTGCAGACCCTGTCCTGCTGCGGCCCCTCCCCCCCCAGGCTCACACGGCCTGGCAAGCTCTGCCCACAGCCCCCACCTCTTCCCTGCCCCCAGTCCTAGCCTCTCTGGCCTTGCCAGGGTCCCACACCTCTTCATATCTCACCCCTGAGCCCCATTCAGGCCCCGTGTTTCCAACTGTGGCAGAGAAAGCCCTCACTAAAGGGTCTGCAGAGGAGACCCCCAGCCAAGGCCAGCGCCCCTGGCTGGACTTACATCCCAGAGTTTGGGTGACTGGCTCGGGGTCACACAGCCAGCTCAGGGTCCACGTGGCTGAGCAGTGGGGACATCCCCTGGCCCGCCCCCTCCAACACTCCCTGGAAGCTCCAGGCTTGGGGAGGAGCTGACTCCAGATCTCATCAGGGTCCAGGCCCAGGCCCCCACCCCCAACACACACGTGTGCACACACGCAAACATGAAGCAGCTCGGCTGCGCCAGACGGCGGACGGGCATGCACTGGCACGCCCTGGCATTCCTGGCTGATGGTCTGGGAAGAACCAGGCAGGCCCGGTCACCACCCCGATGTCTCTCTTAGGAGCTCAGGCCATGGAGGGCCGAGCAGAGAACACCAACACGGCCCACTGACCTGTGACCAACTGCGGGGGGGAAGGCCAGGGCGTCCTGTCCCAGAAGCTGCAGAGCCCAGCACAGCTGGGGGGTGGGCACGATGCCTTCAGAGTGGAGACCCACCCTACTGCTCAGAGCCTCCTGCGGGTCTCCAAACCCGCAGAAATTTGGGCACCAGAACCGGCAGCCTGGGTGTATCAACGTGGCCCCACAAGCAGGCAGAAAGGTGTCAGCGGTTCCAGCTCTCTGTTGGGGCTGGGAAGTGATTCCAGGGTTTCCCCCACCCCCACCCCAAAAAAGAACTTGTGGATTCCAAGATTAATTCCTGAACATTTGTTCTTTTTTTAAAATAACATCTGTTCCGTCATCTATGTAGTTTTTAGTGACTTCAAGGAATACTGTTAACTTTTGTTTGGGGCAGCTCTGTTAAACTCTAATTAGTTCTGATAGTTAATCCTTGATTATTTTGGCATTTCAATGAATGTTAACATGTTATTTGAAAAGACATTATGATATTCAGTTGGCCAAAAAGTTTGTTTGAATTTTTCTGAAGATGTTATGGAAAAACCTGAACGAACTTTTTGGCCAAACCAATACATCTGCCTTCATCTATTAATAATTCCTAAACTAATGATTTCTTTCTCTTGTCTTTTGCATTGGCCAGGGCTTCCAGAATAATATTGAACAGAAGCTGTGAGAATGAACATTTTTATATTATTCCCAGCCCAAAGGGAATGCACGCAAATTGTCTCTGTGAAACTTGCCACAGATTTGAGGGAAATAGTCATTATCTGTTGGGAAAAGTCGCTTTAGCTTCTGTTTCCTAAGTTGTTTTTTTTTTTTCTTTAAATCATGTCAATTTTTATCAAACTGTCAAATGCTTTACTCTGCATCAATGTAATGATTATCGTTCTTTTCTTCTTTAACCTGGCAAATTGCTGTGTTAAAATCTCTGATTGGAACTATTCTTCTATTACTGAGAGAAACCTTATGTGAATGCAACTTGTGATTGGATTTTAGTTAGCTAATACTTTAAGATTTAAAAAATTCATGATCATAGATAAAACTGGTTTAGAATTTACTTATCTTATCTTGTGCTTTTTAAAAAATCCCTATATTGTTGTTTAATCGCTCAGTCAAGTCCAACTCTTTGTGACCCGCCGGGCTCCTCTGTCCACGGGAGTCTCCAGGCAAGAATACTGGGGCGGGTTGCCATTTCCTTCTCCAGGAGATCTTCTCCACCCAGGGATCGAATCCATGTCACCTGCATGGCAGGCAGATTCTTTACCACTGAGCCACCAGGGAAGCCCCAGTCTCTGTACTAGCTTCATAAACTGGGGTGGACCACTTTTCCTCTATTTCTCTTTTTCTGGAACAACTTATACATCACATGGGTTATCTGTTCTCTGAAGGTTTGTTAGATCTGTTTGTGGTAACAGCTGGGTTAGGAGCTTTGGGAAGTGTGTGCGTGTGTGTGTGTGTTTGGGCAGTGTGTGTGTGTATATACTGGGAGAGAGGTTCGGTTACTATTTTAATTTTTTAAACAATTGTTAATCTCCTGTGGTTTTCTCTTCCTCCTTGTTTGGGTTTCAGTATTTTCAATTCTCTATGCATCTGTGCATTTTACCTAGATTTTCAAACTTTTTGAAAGTGAAAGTCGCTCAGTCATGTCCAGCTCTTTGTGACCCCATGGAGTCCATGGAATTCTCCAGGCCAGAATACTGGAGTGGGTAGCCTTTTTCTTCTCCAGGGGATCTTCCCAACCCAGGGATCGAACCCAGGTCTCCTGCATTGCAGGCAGATTCTTTACCAGCTGAGCCACCAGGGAAGACCCAAACTTCTTGGTGTATACTTTTAAAAAAATAGTCTCCTTCATTTAGAATATGGCAAGAGTTTTTACCCCCTTTGTCTTATATCTTTTTATACCTCTTCTCCCCCTCTTTAATCACTCTTGAAATAAACTATTTAGAGAGTCAACTTGGGGACTTCCCTGCTGGTCCAGGGGCTAGGACTCTGTGCTCCCAACACAGGGTCCTGGGCTCTATCCCTGGTGGGGGAACTGGATCCTATGTGACCTAACTAGGAGTTTGCATGTTGCAGCTGAAGATTCCGCAAACCATAGCAAAGATCGAGGCTCCTGCGTGTAACGAGCAAGAACTGATGCAGCCAAATAAATGTAGAAAGAAACATTTGGGTTTTCCTTTTTCTCTTTTTCTTTTTTTTTGAAGAAAGAAATTTGGTTACGTTTATTATAAAGTTATTACGTGCTTATCCTAATTTTAGCCATGCAGAACAAGTTCAAAGAAGAAAGCTCCCTTGTCATCTTAGATCTTCCATCAAGAAACAGCCATTGTTACTAGGGAAATACCAAAACATTTGTTTTTTAAATAGAGAGACAACTTTGATTTTGTCATCATTTCTACTTTTTGTTGTTGTTCTCTCTTGGTTTATGTTTTTACTATTTCTTTCCTTCTTTATTTCTTTGGACTCACTCTGTGCTATTTTTGTAGATCCTTGACTTAATTGATTTTTTCAGTCTTTCTTATTTTCAGGTAAAATAGTCAAAGGCATACAGTTGACACTAATACTGCTTTAAGTGTGTCTCACAAATTTTAACACGCAGAGCTTCCATTACTGTTAAATTCTAAGTATTTTGTAATTGAACCTTATGAATTTCTCTTTAATAGAAATGTTATTTTAAAACACTTTTAAAAGTTTCTGAATATGGCATTTTTAAAGCTGTACTTTTGTTATTGGTGACTTTTGAAAATTATATTTCATTTATTTATTTTGCACGTAGTAAATACACAGAGTATTAAATTCACAGAGGAGAATAAAGCCCCTCCCTCTACACGCACACCTTCCAGACATTCTATTTCCTTTCCAGAGTCCACTAGAATCTCCAATTTTTTGTGTGTCCTTTTGAAGACATTCTAGGTATGGCCAGTGTGGTAGGTGACGCAGGCCACCTCTCCCTTGGCTTTCGTCCTTCCCCTTTCTCTGTTGTCAGGGCCTCACAGTTGGTTAAATACATAATTTCCCTGCCTCCCTTGCAGCCAGGAGCAGCCATGAACTCAGTTCTGACCCACGAGTTACAAGCCACGCCTGCTGAGAGGAAGGCTGAGACAAACACCGGCTTTTCTTTTCTTTTACAAATAGTTCACTTTTTTAAATAAAGAGGTAGTTGCAGCATGAGGGATCTTTTAGTTGAGACACGTGAGATCTCTAGTTGCCTCTCACAAACTCTGTTTGCAGCATGCGGGATCTAGTTCGCTGATCGGGGACTGAACCCGTGCCCCCTGGATCGGGAGCTCAGAGTCTCAGCCACTGGCCCGTCAGAGAAGTCCAAACATTTGCTCTTCCGAGAACGTGGGACCTGTGGGTCCCTCGTTGCCTCTTCCCCGCCTCCTTTCTTCCTGACTTGGGCACCGCCGTGTGGGCCGGAGACGAGGCGGCCGTCTTTGACTACGAGCCACCAAGGCTGAGGGGGAACCAGCCTGCTCCAGAGAGCAGGGTGGACAGAGGAGGCCTGCGCTGGGCATCGAGCCAGGGTGGAGACCACTTCCTCGGGGCCTTGAGAGAGAAAGAAATGCCTGCTTGCTGGCATCACACTGTCAGGATTGATTTTCCTGAGAGCCGAGCCACCCTGGTGTACAAACCAGACGCGCGTCTCACGGCGGCCAGCGCCACAGCCTCCGCACCTTGATTCTTTCACACAGCCGTCGACCTTGGAGATGGTCCTTCCCCTGGGCCTGGAGAGCTGGCGGTGGGACATCGCCCTGCTGCGTACACGCCGCGGTATATTTAAGCAGCCCCGGTGGCCTTTCTTTTTCTATCGCAGGCAGTGCTATAACGGATAACCCTGCATGTGCTTCATCTCACATAAGTGAGATGCTTCATCTTCACACAAGTGACATCAACTCTGTAGGACAGGTTCCTAGGAGCAGAGATTGTCCTCTTTATGACTGTGAATCTACGGATCCCAGGACAAGGCCTGCCCCGCCTCCATTCAAGTTTGTCTGGGTCCCTCAGTGGGATTTTTGTTTTCTTCCTTTGGATCTTATGTGTTTCTCATTAGGTTTACTCCTGGGTATTTCAGCTTCTGGTGCGATGGTCAAAGGGATCTTTTCTTTTTTATCTCTTGCTAACAAGCTGTTTTTTGTATGCTCTGTGCTTAGTCGTTCAGTCTTGTCTGACTCTTTCGACCCCATGGACTGTAGCCCGCCAGGATCCTCTGTCCATGGGGATTCTCCAGGCAAGAATACTGGAGGGCGTTGCCATGCTCTCCTGCAGGGGATCTTCCCCACCCAGGGATCGAACCCAGGTCTCCCGCTTTGGAGGCAGATTCTTTACCGTCTGAGCCACCAGGGAAGCCCTTTTCCGCATAGACGAAGGCCAATGATGACAGCATGTTCTTTCTGCCCCGAAATACTGTTTGTGATAGAATTTAAGTTGATGCACTTGGGTTTTTCCAGAGATTTAATCATATCAGCTGCAAAAAACTGGCATTACATTACTCCTATTGTTACTACATTTCCTCCTATTGACTATTGAATAAGAATTCCTCCTATTCCTCCTAATAACATTGCTATTGTTATGTCTCATTTTTCTCTTCTCTAGTTGCAAAAATATTAAGTTACAGTGATATCAGAAGACAACTTTCCTGAGTTTTTACTCTCATAGGTATGCTTTTAGTATCTCCCCCATTTGACATGGGGATAGCTTGGGGGCTTGTATAAATTTATGGCATTTATACAAGAAAATTTGACCAAGAATGCATGTTGAGGGACTTCCCTGGTGGTCCAGTGGTTAAGACTCCGAGCTTCTGACGCAGAAGGCTCAGGTTCAGCCCCTGGTCGGGGAACTAAGATCCCACGTGCTGCGTGGCGCAGCCAAAGGGAAAACAAAAAAGAATGCGTGTCAGTTGCAGGCAGGACATCGTAACCAGTTATACTTACCTCCTGCCATAAATAACCATAACATCAGGCACACGTATGAGGCGACTGTGAGCAACAGGTGATGCAGGACCGAAACGCTCGAGAGGAGGAAGAGAGCCATGAAATGAGCCCCGTGTTTGCCCTGGTTGTACCTCAGGTTTCCCTTCCAAGGTCGCGAGAGCTGAAGCCAAAGCAGAGGTCTTACTGGCCGAGGAGGCAGAGATGAGGGTTAGGGGTTTCTGGAGGGCTGGAGGGGCTGCAGCTGGCAGGGGTCAGCGCCAAGCAGGAGGGAACTGTGTGTCAGGAGGGCGCAGAAGCACGGGTCTGACACCCATCCCCACGTGGCGGAGTTTCCCACACCAGCCACCGGGAGGTCTAACAATTCAACTCAATTCCAACATTATTGACCTGGACATAGCATCAGAGCCACAGGTTAAGGTCTCGGTCCCACAAGACTGCCCCACTTCAGACCCCAATTCAAGTCCAGGTTGTCACCTGTGCTTCTATCCGACTTTGTATAGACGGGAGGTTCCAAGGACCCCCCCACCTTGAGCTCGATTAATATGCAAGGACAGCTCACAGAACTCAGAAAACCAGTTTACTTACTAGATCACCAGTTTATTACAAAGGATATTCAAAGATGCAATCAAAAGGCAGATGAAGAAATGCTAGGGCGAGGTCCCACACACAGTAGCTTTTGTCCCAGTGGAGTTTGGGGCCTCACCCAGCAGCAAATGTATGCATCTGGTTCACCAGTCTGGAAGCTTCCCAAACCCTGTCCACTGGGATCTTATGGAGGCTTCATTACACAGGTGTGACTGGTGAAACCGCAGGCCATTGGTCACTGATTCAGCCTCTCTCCCCTCCTCAGACTTCAGGTAGTGGGACTGACAGTTCCGACCCTCTAATCACATGGTTGGCTCCTCGGGCGACCGGAGGCCATCCTTAAGTGGCTCCCAACGTCGTCCATTAAAATAACAAAAGACACACTGACTGCTGTAATCACAGGAAGCTCCAAAAGCTTCAGGAGCTGTGTCAGCAACAGGGACAAACACTAAATGTACATTTCTTACTACAAGTCATAAACCACAGTAAACCTGCATGGGGGCTCCCGTCAGACCCCGGCTGGGCCAGGCTGCATGCGTGCAGGGAGGTCTTCAGCAAAGCCCGGCAGAAGGGGCTACTGTGGGCGGAGACCGAGAAGCCAGGCAGGGGCAGAGCTGCGCGACGCTGCAGTTCCCACCCAGCTCAAGCGGGGAAGCCTCAGTGGGCACCTCGGGTGACCAAGCAAAACCCCAGAAAGGCCATGCTTTAGGAATACAAACCACATTCCAGAATAAAAGCCAAACCTAGGGCTAAGAACAAGCCTGAAATAGATCCAGCCTTCCACAGCCTCCCACCAGCCAGACACGACCTCACGACCTGCTAGGATTTTAGCAGCATTCCAGAACAAAGCAATATCTTTTAAAAGAAGACATCGTTGATACTCTTTTTCGTACAACACTCACAATGTCTACATATAACAAACAATGACTAGATATGAGAGGAAGCTTGAAAACATGACCCATAACTAAGGGGCTGGAAGTCCCTAGAACCAGATCCTCAGGTGACCAAATTTTGCAGAGCAGAACATTGACAAAACAGTCATTATAAATATGCCCAAAGATTTAAAGGTGCAAATGAATGCATAAGGAAACAAAAGGAAAATCTAAACTGAGAAATGAAAACTATAAAGACAGCACTGATAAAAAGAAAAACGCACACACACACACACAAAGAAAAACGCACACACACACACACAAAGAAAAACGCACACACACACACACAAAGAAAAACACACACACACACACACAAAAAGGACTGAATGCAATTTCTAACCGTAGGACAATGTCTGAAATGAAAAAAAAATCACTGGATATGCTGACCAGCAGAATGGATATTGCTTGAGCAGACTCCAGGAGATGGTGAAGGACAGGGAAGCCTGTCATGCCGCAGTCCATGAGGTCGCAGAGTCAGACACGACTGAGCGACTGAACAACAAGAATGGATACTGCAGAAGAGGCTCGATGAGCACAAAGAAAAGCTAAACCCAAAGACAGAAGACAATTATATATGTATAGACAGGTCAATAAATCATCAGAAACTAAGGAAATGATCATGGGGACAATATCAAGAGGTTGAATACATGTGTAATTAGGGTTCTACGTGAGGAGGAAAGACAAATGGGGCAGAAAAAAATTTTTGAAGAAATAACGGCTGAAAATTCCCTAAATTTGGTACAAAACATAAATGTACAGATGCAAAAAGTTTAGTGTACCCAAACTCAAGAGAACCACATCTAGACGCTTCACAGTCAAACTTTACCTGAAAGCCGAAGATACGGAAATGGCGATTTAAACCCCAGTGAGACACCACTTATATGCCCATTTAACTTACATGGAAACACCAACTGCTGGTGAGATTACAGAGCAAAGAGCACTCACACATGGCTCCCAAGAGTGTGAAATGGTGCAACTGTGTGAAACAGTTTTGCAGCTCTATACCTACCCCTGCTGCTGCTAAATCGCTTCAGTCGTGTCCAACTCTGTGCGACCCCATAGACGGCAGCCCTCCAGGCTCCCCCGTCCCTGGGATTCTCCAGGCAAGAACACTGGAGTGGGTTGCCATTTCCTTCTCCAGTGCGTGAAAGTGACAAGTGAAAGCGAAGTTGCTCAGTCGTGTCAGACTCTTCGCGACCCCATGGACCGCAGCCTACCAGGCTCCTCCATCCATGGGGTTTTCCAGGCAAGAGTACTGGAGTGGGGTGCCATACCTACCCCAGGACCCAGCAATTCCACTCTTATACCTTTCCAAGAGAAAAGAAGACCTCTGACCTCAAGCAACTTGTACAAGAATCATTACCGTAACTTTGTTCGCTGCAGCCAAAATCTGGAAAGAATCTATTTGCTGATCAACAGGAGATCTGATAAATTGCGACAGAGTCACACCAGGAAATGCTCCTCGGCACAAAGGAGAACGAGTAACTGATCTATGCTGCAACCTGGATGAATCTCCAATATATTAGATCAAATGGGAAAAAAATACCAGACAAAAATGTGTATGCTTTATCGTTCTATTCAAATGAAGAACAAGCAAATGACAGAAATAAGAACAGCGGGTGCCTGGGAGGTGGGCGTAGTCTTCAAGGGGCGGAGTAACTTTACGGGTGGTTGAAAGGCCTGATGTCCCTTTTTCAGAACTCTTTCTTTATTTGACTGTGCCTGGTCTTAGTTGAAGCACCTGTGATCGTCCATTTTTCTGAGACACGCAGGATCTTTAGTTGCAGCATGTGAACTCTTAGCTGCCCGCACGCGGGATCTAGTTCCAGGGAAGGAACCTGAGCCCCCTGCATGGGAAGCATGGAGTCTTAGGCACAGGACCACCAGGGAAATCCCCCAGAGCCTGATTGTAAGCATTGGTTACAGGATACATACATTTGTCAAAACTCACTGAACCGTTTGCTTCAGATCTGTGCGCTGACTCATCCTTTGTCACTGAAAGGAACCAAGGATTCTTCTGGAAATGGCTGATTCCTGTCAGCTCAGGAGAGTGTGAGATGGGCCTGGGACACCGTCTTTGCCCGAGGATGGGGAAGCGCTCAAAGCATGGAGGGGGCGGGGTCTGAGGATGAGACGCAGGGACACCCGTGTGGGTTTCCTGACCGCCCTGTGCTTTGGCTGTAGAACGTCCTTCCTTGTGGGAACTACAAGGCGAAGTGTGCGGTTGGCAAGTCACTCCTGAACGGCGCAGGAGGAACGGCGGAACCTTTCTGCAGGCTTAACACTGAGTTTTGTTGGTTTGTTTTTGTCTTTGGGCCCTGCCGCTCGGCAGGTGGGATCGAACCCGCCCCCCCTTGGGGTGGACGTGCTGAGTCTTAACCACTGACCTCTAGGGAAGTCCCTCGGGTTTAGGATTCTTTAAAATATTTTAAAGACCTGTCTACCTGCCTGAATGGAAATTTTACCTCAACAAAAGAAAACCTATGATAAATCCTATCAAATGCCTCTATGAAATGACCACAATGTCTCTCTTCTGCTTTATTAATATGATGAATTGTATTAAGCATTTTCTGTTAACAAATCATCCACAAGCAAACCTCACTTGGCTTTAGAGCCTTTTCATGTGCTTTCTGATTCTGTAAACTAATATTAATATTTTAACCTCGATATTAATGAGCTCAGTCTGTAATTTTATACTATTGTGCTATATTTTTAGAGTTTTGATATCCATATTATTGAAGGAATATTTTTAAATGGGAAAAATTCATCAGTTTCCTATATCTTGGAATACAGTATAGTATTGGCTTTTAAAAAAATATATTATTTTTAAAATTTATATTTCTTTATTTCCTTATGGCTGTGCTGGGTCTTCATTGCTGCGTGGCTTTCCTCTAGCTGTGAGAAGAGAGGCTGCCCCCTCGTTTTGGAGCACGGGCTCCAGAGCACAGGCTCGGGAGTTGTAGCTCACCGGCTTCGTTGCTCCGCGGCACGTGGGATCTTCCTGGACCAGCGATTGAACCCATGTCTCCGTTCTTCTGTATATTTAAAATTTCTCCCTTCTTGATTTGGTTTTCCAATTATCTCTCTATTTTTCGTGATTTTTTGTCCCTCCAAAATTAGCTCTTGGAGTTATTCTTTCGTCCTAACCATCTTCTGGTTTCCAGATCCGTTTATTTTTCCTGTTTCTTCACCCTGAGCCTCTAGAAAAGTTGGCCCGTCAGCCTCCCTGCAGTCAAGGCACACGTTTCCACAGCAGCATCCTCCTGTCTCCTCCCCACAAAGACGACAGCCCCTGGGTGGTCCCCGGTCCCAGGACGCCAGCACGTTCCTCCTCTGTATCCCTCGGGCCTGTGGTGATGGGGGCGGGTCTTCCTGGGACCATGGTCAGGAGACGAGAAGTTCTTGGTTCTTATTTTGGAATCCTACCGCAGCCTTTCCAGCATTTCAACCTCCACTGCTGGGCGACCACTGAGCCCCAGACTCAGTCAACCAACCAAGAGAAAAGTGAGGGACGCTTCCAGCTTCTTGAATTGAAAAACCGCTGTTGTTGTCTAATTGCTAAGTCGTGTCCAACTCTTTGTGACCCCGTGGACTGTAGCACGCCAGGCTTCCCTGTCCTTCCTGGACCCCTTCCTGGACCTTGCTTTCTTTGCTTTGCCCGTCTTTGGGATTGGAATGAAAGCTGACCTTTTCCAGTCCTGTGGCCACTGCTGAGTTTGTCAAGTTTGCTGGCATATTGAGTGCAGCACTTTAAGAGCACCATCTTTTAGGATTTGAAATAGCTCAGCTGGAATTCGGTCACTTCCGCGAGCATCGTTTGTAGTGATACTTCCTATGGTTTCCCTCGTGGCTCAGAGGTTAAAGCGTCTGCCTGGAATGTGGGAGACCTGGGTTCGATCCCTTGGTCGGGAAGATCCCCTGGAGAAGGAAATGGCAACCCACTCCAGTATTCTTGCCCAGAGAATCCATGGATGGAGGAGCCTGGTGGGCTACAGTCCACGGGGTCATAAAGAGTTGGACACGACTGAGCGACTTCACTTTCACTTTCTTTCCTAAGGCCCACTTGACTTCATACTTCAGGACGTCTGGCTCTAGGTGTCAGACACCCAGAATAACACACCATTGTGGTTATTCATTAAGATATTTTTTGTATAGTTCTTCTGTGTATTCCTTTTTGGGGGGGGGGGGCTGTCAAATAATCCTTTATTTTTCTTTTCCTTTTGCAGCTCTTAACTAGCTGGTCACCCCACCGCAGCGCTGTCGACGGCGTCTATGACGCCACGAGGGTGGCGGCCCCCCACATTGCAGCCACAGATGGGGCACTTCCTGGGATCTTTTTAATGGTTCCAGCGAGTTCTCTGGGCTAGAGCGTTCTCTAGCTAGAGATAGATGCTGCACCTGCCAGGCAATGTCGACAATCTCATCAAAAGTGATGTTTCCACTGTGCTTAATGTTTTTCTGCTTCTTTCTATCTCTTGGTGGTTCCTTGAGCACTTTGATGATCAGGGCAGAAGCAGAAGATACTACCTCAATCCAGGCCTGTCTGTTCTGATCAGTTTCACTGTAATCCTCAGACTTTTCCAATTACCAGTTGCCCTGGTGATGTTATCACCTACCTTTTTTGGAGACAAACCCAGGGGGGCCAATCTTGGGGATTAGGGCAGACGTGGCACCAACTTCCCCACTAGTGCACCTCAGGTATACGACTTTGATCTCATTGGGGTCGAACTTAGGTGGCATGGTGGAGGCGGCTGGTGTCAGAAGAACCCGGATTCGGGATGACAGAGAAAGTTGTACTTTGCCTCCTCTGAGCCGAAAGCTCTGCTGTGTACTCTTGCCACCTCTTAATATCTTCTGCTTCTGTTAGGTCCATACACTTTCTGTCCTTTATAGTGCCTATCCTTGCATGAAACGTTCCCTTGATATCATCAATTTTCTTGAAGAGATCACTAGTCTTTCCCATTCTGTTGTTTTCCTCTACTTTGCACTGATCACTGAAGAAGGCCTTCTCTCTCCCTGCTGTTCTCTGGAACTCTGCATTCAGTTGGGTATATCCATTTCTCCCTGGCTTTTCAATGCTCTTCTTTCCTTAGCTGTTTGTAAAGGCTCCTCAGACAACCACTTTGCCTTCTAGCATTTCTTTTTCTTTGGGATGTTTTTTGTCACTGACTCCTGTACAGTGTTACAAACCTCTTTCCATAGTTCTTCAGGCCCTCTGTCCACCAGATCCAATCCCTTGACTCTATTCATCACTTCCACTATATAATGATAAGGGATTTGATTTAGGTCATACCTGAGTGGTCTAGTGATTTTCCTTACTTTCTTCAATTTCAGTCTGAATTTTGCAGTAAGGGGTTCATGATCTGAACCACAGTCAGCTCTAGGTCTTGTTTTCGCTGACTGTATAGAGCTTCTCCATGTTTGGCTGCAAACAATAATCAATCTGATTTCGATTTTGATCATTAGTGATGTCCATGTGTAGAGTCGTCTCTTCTGTTGCTGTAAAAGGGTGTTTGCTATGACCAGTGTGCTCTCTTGGCAAAACTGTTAGGATTTGCCCTGCTTCAGTCTGTACTCCAAGGCCAAACTTGCCTGTTACTCCAGGTAACTCTTGACTTCCTACTTTTGCTTTCCAGTCCCCTGTAATGAAAGGGACATCTTTTTTGGGTGTTAGTTCTAGAAAGTATTGAACGTCTTCATAAAACTGTTCAACTTCAGCTTCTTCAGCATTACTGTTAGGGGAGTAGACTTGGATCACTGTGATATTGAATGGTTTGCCTTGGAAACGAACAGAGATCATTCTTTCGTTTTTGAGATTGCACTCAAGTACTGCATTTTGGACTCTTTTGTTGACTATGAGGGCTACTCCATTTCTTCTAAGGGATTCTTGCCCACAGTAGTGGATATAATGGTCTTCTGAATTAAATTCACCCATTCCAGTCCATATTAGTTCACTGATTCCTGTCAGTGTTCACTCTTGCCATCTCCTGCTTGACCACGTCCAGTTTATCTTGATTCCTAGACATAACATTCCAGGTTCCTGTGCAATATTGTTATTCACAGCATCAGACTTTAAGTTTCACTACCAGACACACCCACAACTGAGTGTCGTTTCTGCTTGGCCCAGCCTCTTCATTCCTTCTGGGGCTATTTCTCTGCTCTTCTCCTGTAGCATTTTGGGCACCTACTGCCCTGGGGGTCCATCTTTCAGTGACCTATCTTTTTGCCTTTTCATAATGTTCATGGGGTTCTCCAGGCAGGGATACCAGAATGATTTGCCATCCCCTCCTCCAGTGGACCATGTTTTATCAGAACTCTCCACTGTGACTATGGGTGACCCTGCATGGCAGGGCTCATAGCTACACTGAGTTACGCAAGCCTCTTTGCCTCAACAAGGCTATGATCCATGAAGAGAGCGCTGAAAATATCAAATCCCGAATCCCTTGTAACTGCACACATCTTGGAAGATTTAATCCAACCCACAATATGCTCTTCCCTCCCTCCCTAGGACTTGCAGACACCAGCCCACACACCCCCCAGGCTCCTGACAGTATAAATGATGAATCTGGCAGACCTTTTGATGTGCAAACCCTCTTTTCCCAAATTAGGCTTGTGCTTAACCTCCTTGGACATGCTGGGATCTGACTCTAATTGTAGGTTTGGGGCGGTGAGGGGCGGTGGAAGTGGAGCACGGTGGAAATCGGCACCTGCTTGCAAAGTAACCACATCAGAAGAGGCCACTGCTGGGCCTGCAGAGGAAGCAGGACTGGACCCACGGGAGGGGGAGGGGCCTCGCCCGCTCAGTGCGGTCACTGGCTACTGTGGGATTCTGGCATCTAGATCTGCCCCAAATCCGGCGTCCAACTCTGTCCCCATCAGAGTCCTGCCATTCACGGGCACCTGCGGAGGGAGGTCAGCTCAGTCTGTCTTGGGATTCTGAACCCTCTGGATCTTGCTGGGCCACCTTGGGAGCACATCCGCTCTGCAGACTTGGGGGAGCAGAGACCCTTTCCGTGATGGAAGGAACACTCTTGCTCTCTGACCTGCCTTGAGCTCAGGATTCAACCCCCCTGATCATGTCACTTTATTTCCTTAGGCACTGGTGCAGTTCCTCCAGTGGCCCCACCCACTGTCCTGGGCTGTACCCGCCGCTTCCACCCCATCACTGCTTGTGCAAGTAACTGTTTTACCACAGTGTCCCACGTGCTGTTGCTGCTCAGTCGCTCAGTCGTGTCCGACTCTTTGTGACCCTGTGGACTGCAGCACACCAGGCTTCCCTGTCCTTCACCATCTCCCAGAGCTTGCTCAGATTCATGTCCACTGAGTCAGTGATGCCATCCAACCATCTCTTCCTCTGTCGTCCCCTTCTCCTCCTGCCTTCAGTCTTTCCCATAATCAGGGTCTTTTCTAATGAGTCGGTTCTTTGCATCAGGTGGCCAAAGTATTGGGGCTTCAGCTTCAGCATCAGTCCTTCCAATGAATATTCAGGAATATTGATTGGTTGATTTCCTTTAGGATTGACTGGTTTGATTTCCTTGCTGTCCAAGTGTCTCTCAAGAGTCTTCTCCAACACCACAGCTCAAAAGCATCAATTCTTTGGCACTCAATCTTCTTCACGGTCCAAATCAAACATTTGTACATGACTACTGGAAAAACCATAGCTTTGACTATATCAACCTTTGTCAGCAAAGTGATGTCTTTGCTTTTTAATATGCTGTCTAGGTTTTTCATAGCTTTTCTTCCAAGAAGCAGGCATCTTTTAATTTCATGGCTGCAGTTACTGTCTGAAGTGATTTTGGAGCTCAGGAAAATAAAATCAGTCACTGTTTCTATTTTTTCTCTTTTTATTTGCCATGAAGTGATGGGACCATGACCTTAGTTTTTTGAATGTTGAGTTTTAAGGCAGCTTTTTCACTCTCCTCTTTCACCCTCATCAAAAGGCTCTTTAGTTCCTCTTCACTTTTGGCCATCAGAGTGGTATCACCTGCATATCTGAGGTTGTTGATATTTCTCCAGTTACCATGGCTCCAAATGTCCCACGGTCCCTTCACTGGATCCTCACAGCCTCCAACCTGGTAGGGCGTGTGAACTATCTGAGATGTCCCCCTGGTAGGCCTGTGGTCTGCAGCAACCGTGGGTGCCCTCATGGTGGGAGACAGGATTCGGCTATGGAAAACAAGCAGGAGTCCAGGTTGACCACAGGCCCTCCGAGGCTTCTGCAGGACGGAGGGGCATATGACCTGTGTCTCGCTGATGGGAGCCCAGGTTGCAACTAGCTCTGACCAGAAGGAAGCATCTGCAGGCCGGGTTAGGTGCCCGAGGAGGCCAGGCAGCCCCGCCCAGACCCGCAGAAGAGGTGCCCGGCTGGTCCCGCCGCCCAGCCTGCCGCTGACCCTGAGCACTGGAGCAGCTGCGGTTCTGAGAAGCCGCGCTCCAGGGCGGTCTGCTGCACACGCACCTTTCAGGGGGTCGCTGCCCCTGCTGTGGCTGAGAGGCTGAGGGAACCAGAACACGTGGCCCCACATTCGTCCCGGACCTCACTGAGGACGGTGGCCTGTGGCAGGACGTCCTGCTGGCGGTCCGGCTGGGCTCGCCAGCAGACAGATGGAAATAGCAGCCGCAGGTCACCTGGCTCCTCCCCCAGCTCCCTCCCAGGGGGCAGTCACAGGAGGTTCCAAGGAGCCCACTGGGGCCTCTTATCTGACCCACATGCTTGTCCAGCCTCGACCAGAATGAACCCACAATGTCATTTCTACCAGGTTGACTTGTCACATTCAGTTCAAACTTCGGAGGAAAAGAAGGACATTATTGGCAGGACTCCCCAAGCCCCCCAAACTCAGAAGTCACAAAGAGAAACACTGACAAGACTCAACTACACGTGAATTTCAAACGTCTGATCATTTGCTGTGTGGCTCAGGAAACTCAAACAGGGGCTCTGTCTGAGCCTAGAGGGGTGGGATGGGGCGGGAGATGGGAGGGAGTTCAAAAGGGAGGGGATATATGTATACCTACTGCTGATTCGTGTTGAGGGTTGACAGAAAACAACAGAATTATGTAAAGCAGTTATCCTTCAATAAAAAATTAATTAATAAAAAAAAAGTCTGATCAGCACAAGAAGCACAAACTGGGAAAGACTTTCTGCAACACAGCTCTCTGACAGTGGACAGGTTGGACCACGTGGTTTAAAGGTCCTATTTGGCAGAAGAGACCACAGTTGCCCCCAAACTGGGAATAAAAACACCCAACTTGCAACCTACATAATGGAAAAACTGACAGATATAACCATGTAAAAATTAAAAATATCTCGGAGCAGAAGATACCATAGGCAAACGTAGCTGGTCCAAGCTGCTTCTCCAGCTCAGGGTACAAACAAGGTCACGTATTTCTGTTCTTCGTGGCACCCCACCTGCTCACACGGCCGGGACGCTTTCCATGGCAGCTCAGCCCCCATCCCCTCAGGCATGTTTCCTTTTGACACGGGTGCACCCCTCCCCCGGCGACACACCACCCCCGGGGGCGCCTGTGTGCAGCCGGTTCCCATGGCGGCACAAGGGCCCCGGTCGCTGGGGTGCCATCAACGCGCTCCCACCCGGGATGCTGCCCACATCAGGACTAGCGTGAACTCTAGGATGACAACCAGAGGCTGCTTCCTCCTAAGCAAGTGGCGTGGGGCTCTGTCCACATCCCTAACACAGAGAGGCGTTGGACGTTAAAAACGATAATAAAGTGCGTGGCGAAGTTGAAAAGCCGGGAGGGACGGGGTGAGAGAGGATGGGGAGGTGCTGAACCCTCGGGGGCAGGGCAGTGGCACCCAATGCGTCTGGGAGGTGCTGGGGCTGCGGTGCCTCCCAAAGCTGAGCCTGAGGGTCTGCCCCTCCGGAGGGTCGGAGGGAAGGCAGAGGGGAGCGGGGTCCTCGCCGGCACAGCACGGTGTCCCTGGGGCACCGCCTGCTCTAGGGTGTCCTTCGGGTGCAGAAGGCGGGCCCGGGGGCTTGGGACACCTGGTCAGTGCCTCAATGGCCATAGGCCCTTGGGCACTTCTGAACCTCCTGGCACCTCCAGGAGCAAAAACTGCATCCTCAGCTCAGCCCTCCCATGAGCTGGGCCCGGGGCCACAGGAGTTACTTCTGTGAAGTGGCGAGGCCTGGAGTACAGAGAACGCCATGAAGCATTTGCGAACAGTGGGCTCTGGGCCACACCTCGCCCGGGGCAGGGGACTGAGTCCAGCCTGGAAAGGTGCCCACGAGGCTCCGGGTACAGGAGAGGCCAAGGCGGGTCTTCACTCTACGTCCACTCCCCGCTGGCGTCTCTCATCCGCACAGAGATGCTCTGGCACCATGCTGGCTGCCAGGGGCTCCAGCTTCTGTCTCATCACCACACAGATCCGCCTCACCCGGTGGGAGCCTCTGACCAGGAGCCTGCCGTTGACCCATGTGACTGACCGGCATGTGTCTTCCTTCTCAACGACCACCCTGGGCAGCCGTCCCCGAGCGCCGGGCTCTGAGTCCAGTCCCGGGTCTGGCAGACAGGGAGCCGGGGCTGTGAAGAGGTAGTGGCTCCCCACCTTTGCAAACCACCGCCCAGGAGAGGTCCTCCTGAGGCAGTCACGACGGCAGGAGCACAGTCCACAAGACCCTGCACTGCCAACCCCAGCCGGGAGCCCGGGGTCCCCAAGACCAGCTTCCATGTGAGTATTCACCAGAACTCACTTCCCAGCTGTGGTCCCGACCCCGACAGGGCACAGACGAAAGTCTCAAGGTGGGAGGGCCTGGGCAGGGCTCTGGAGGCCTGGGCACCAGCCTCCAGATGTCGTCCCACCCTGGAGTCCTAATGTGTGACCTTCCTGTGGGGTGTTGCCATTTGGGGTCCAGGGTCCTCACTGGAGCGTCACACCCGACCACCTCTCTTGGGGGGAGGCTGACCCGTGGCCCACTCTACATCACATTGACCTATAGGCCACCAGACACTAGAGACCCTTTTACCAGGCAGGACACCTGAGAGGCCTAGAGATCACCTCTCAGGAGCTGAGGGCAAGGTGGTCTCTGAAGTCCACGCCTTCCAAGCAGAAGAAGAGACCAGCCTGTGCAGGCAGGGGAGGGGCTCTTCCTAGGACCAGCCGGCCTAGGATGGGCACTCAGGGCCATCAGATGTGTTTGAGCCCACCTCATGACCCCACCCTATCCTCTGCGGCAATGCTGACCGTCACAGAAAACCCCTGCAAAGGCGCTGAACTCAGCCTGGCTTTGAACTAAGTCAATGCTGAGGCTTTGACAAGTGTTTTAGAACTATTGTAGAAGCTGACCACATCATAAGCAAAGAAATAAAGCCCAAGCTCTCACTGACCATGGCTAACCACCCCCCACCCGCCCCCTGGGCAGGTATAAGCAGCCAGCCCACCCTTGGTTCCAACACCACTGAGGGCATCCAGGCTCCTGACAGCGCAGCTTGGCAAGTCTTCCCACCCCCAGTGGAGTCCATCTCCCACTTCCGGAATCCAGGGGCTGGACCTCAGGGCTTCCTGGGTCCCACATGAAGCGCCACATGCTAATTCCATGCCTTGCCCTTGAGACAACTTGGGCAAGGGGGAAACTTACACGTTAAAGATTACAAACACTGCTGGAAGAGATGGAGGCTCTAAATGAGGAGATACCACCGTTCACGGACTGAACAACTCAGCACCTCTGTGATGGCCACCGTCCCTGAGTTCATCCACGGACCCATGGCAACCCCTATCAAAATCCCAGCTGGCTCCTTAGTTTTTGCAGAAATTGGTACACTGATCTTAAAATTCGCACGTAAATGTAGAGTCCCCGGAAGAGCCAAAATAGTCTAAAAAAGAACAAAGTTGGAGGACTCAACATTTCCTGACTTCAAAACTTACTCCAAAGCTGTCGTAATCAAGATAGTACCATATGAGCAAAAAAACAGACATCCAAACCAATGGAGTAGAACTGAGAGTCCCAGAATAATCCAGAACATTTATAGCCAATTGGTTTCCAACAGGGATGCCAATCCCAGAACGGGAGGAGGTACATGTCACATCCTTGATCGAGGACGTCACATCCTTGATCGAGGACTTGTATCCGGAATGTGTCTTACCACTCAAGAGTACGACAAATAATCCAAGTTTTAAGTGACCAACAGTTTCAGATAGTTGACCAAAGGACACAGATGCCTGTAAGAACTTGAAGAAGCACCTGGCAACATTAGTAAGTAGAGAAATACAAATTAAAACCACAGTAAGACACACGAGGATAGCCATCATCAAAAGAACAGTTGCTCTTTTGATGATAGTTCCGGGGATGGAGAAGTTTGGAGAAAATGGTTGTTGTTTAGTTGCTAAGTCGTGTCCAGCTCTTTCACGACCCCGTGGACTGCAGCCCCTCAGGATCCTCTGTCTGTGGGATTTCCCAGGCAAGAATACTGGAGTGGGTTGCCATTTCCTCCTCCAGGGAGAAACTGGAACCTTCGTATATTAACAGTAGAAATGTGACAGGTGCCACCATTTGAAAAGCAGCTCAGCTGTTTCTTAAAATGTTAAACATAAATTTACCATATGGCCCAGCAATTCCACTCCTCTCATCTACCCAAGAGAAATGGAAACATATGCCCACACGGACACTTGTGCATGAATATTCACGGCAGCTTCATTCTACAGACCAGGACTGGAAACAGCCCAAATGCCTATCAACTGGCACTGGGAAACAAGACAGGCTGGATCCTTGCAGGGAGCATCGGCTGGATCCTTGCAGGGAGCATCGGCTGGATCCTTGCAGGGAGCATCAGCTGGCGCTAAGAAAGAACCAAGTTCTGACGCATGGTATAAGATGACATCATGCTAAATGAGAGAAGATCTCAGACGGTGTGATTCTATTAATATGAAAGGTCCAGAAAAGATAAATCTGAGGACACAGGAAGCGCATCAGTGGCCGCCAGGGGCTGGCCCTGAGGTTGCTCTGTGGGTGGTGAAGACGTTCTGCAGTGACCCTGTGGAGCTCACAGCATAATTCCAAATTTATTTTTAAAAAACTGAATTGTGACACTGAAAACAAGTGAATTTTATAGTTTATAAAATATAACTCAATAAGACTGTTAAACGGAAAAATGGAAGAGAAGCCTCGAGTACTGTGCTCTCTCTCTGCCCGCTTGGCTGCCGTGATCTGCTACTGATGAGACGTGTGGCTCAGACACTCCACTGCCCACTCCCCAGCTGACAGGCAGCTCCCAGATGGGCCCGGAGACTGTCCTAGTCAACCTCCGGTGACTGGCCAGGTGCCCACAGGCCACGGCAAGGTCAGCGCAGATCAGCAGAAGCACCCAGCGGAGCCATGCCTTGCTTTACCTTGAGCTGGGCAGTTCGTTACGCAGCAGCAGCTGACTGATGCACACCCTGCCTGTCGCAGGACTTGATTCCAGACGACCGCGGATGATGACTGCTGATGCAGCAGAGATGTGGGCATCACACCCCATCTTCCCCCAGCTGAGCTGGGGGAGGACAGACGTGCCACCCGCCGTGCTGAGGACACGGGGTGGGGCTGCCCTGTCATCTCTCACTGCAGCCCTGTGATCACACAGCCCCAGTGCTCGGGTTTAGAGACTGGTTCAAACACACAGCTCCCTGCCTGCAGCCTCGGTGGGAGGCCCACAGGGAGTCAGGCAGGGGCGGCGCCCCCAGCAGAGCAGTGGCTCAGCCCCCTCCCGCCCTATGCACGTGTGGCCATCAGCAGCCCTTCTTCAGAACCCCACCTGCCCCGGGACCCCACGGCCTAACGTCTGGAAATTCTGGGTTGTTTTGGAGCCATGTCAGCTTCCTAGGGGTAGAGGGGTACGACTGAGACAGATAAGCGAATTGGTCAAGGTTGCAGGACACACGGTCCCTAAACAAAACTCAATCATACTTTCATACACACCAAGAAACAACGGGAAATGGAAACTTAAAAATACCATTTACAAAAGTACCACTTAACGGGAAATAGGACAAACCTGACAAAAGATGGGCCAGAGCTACCAACAGAAAACTACGAAACAAGAACGGTGCACCGAAACCAGCTAAGACGGAGACTCCCCTGGCGGCCCAGGGGCTAAGACTCTGCACTCCCAAGGCAGGGGCTCGGGTTTAATCCCTTCTTGGGGAACTAAGTTCCCGCAGGCTACACAGCATGGCCAGAAAAAAAGTAGTCACCATGGTAAATCACATGGTGTGTGTATTTTACCACAATTATGATCATAGAAGGACAGAAAACCAAAAAAGGCCCCAATATCCACAGTGCTGTCTCCTGGGGAGCGAGATTGTGGATGTTTCCCCTTCATTTCTGTGTTTTCCTATACTGTCCACATTTTCTCTAATCAACAAGGATCACTTATAATTGGAGAAAAGTTAAATTAATTTAAAAAAAAAAAACAAAAAAAAACTCCAAAGCATCGCCAAGAGAAATTCACCAAGAACTGAATCAACGGGAAGGTACACAGCCTGGAGGGTGAGAAGACCCAGTCTTGCTGACGCCAAATCTCTCCAAATGCGACACAGTTCCAACCAGAATTCCAGCAGGAGTGGTAGGGCCATTCCTTAAATCAGTCAGATTTTAATCAGTTTCTTGAAAAGCTAAAATAGGGACTTCCTTGTTGGTACAGGGGCAGACTCCGTGCTCCCAATGCAGGGGGTCTGGGCTCAACCCCTGGTCAGGGAACTAGAGCCCATGTGCCACAACGTGGGCAGAAGATCCAGGGCAGCCAAATAAATAAATACTTTCTAAAAGCTAAAAGCACACTTAGCCTACACCCAGCACTCTCACTACTGGGTATTTATCCAGAGAAGCCGAAGCTTCCGCTCACAGCAGTGCCCGCTCACTAGTGTCTATGGAGCTCTGTTTAACAGCCTAGATTGGAAACAAGTGTCCTTCAATGGGTAAACAGCCGGACAGATCTCAGGCTGCTGCACGGTGGGGCAGAGCTCAGCGACACACCAGAACAAGCTACCCATCTCCGGCTGGAAGGATTCAGAGGAGGCGATGCTGTGGGCACAGACCCATCTCAAACGTCGCAGGCCGTGTAGTTCAACTGCCACGCTATTCCTGAAGTGACGAGACTGCAGACTTGGCACAGATTAGAGGCTGGGGTGGGGGAGAGGCGGCGGGACGGGGCAGCAGGGCGGGGGCCCCTTGGTGGTGGTGGTCTTAGTTCCATCTAAGCTGGGGCAGTGGCTGGGGGAATCTACGCCGTGGGGTCAAGGAGTGATAGACAAAGACACAAGGAGCCTCTGAAGAAAGCCGTGATGGCCCAGCAGGGTCTGTGGGCTGGTTACCATACCCTGCCTTTGATGGTTTAGTCACTAAGTCTTGTCCCACTCTTTGAAACCCCATGGACTATATAGCCCACCAGGCTCCTCTGTCCAGGGGATTTTCCAGGCAAGAATGCTGGAGTGGGTTGCCATTTCCTTCTCCAGGGATATCCTGCCTTTGATAATATACCACGATTACGGAAGGGAGGCTGGTGGGGAAAGCAGGGTGATGGGTATACAGGAACCCTCTGTACTATTTTTTGCTACCTTTTGTGACTGTATAATTACTTTAAAACAAAATCCCAGCAGGTTTTTTTTTTTTTTGGGTGGAGGGGGGCGTGTAGACAGAGGAGCCTGGCTGGCCACTGTCCCAACAGGGTCACAAAGACTTAGACACCATGGAAGTGACTTAGCACGCACAGAAACTGACAGACTGATTCTGAAATTCAGATAGAAATGCAAAGGACCCAGAGTGGCCCAAAACTACTTCAAAAAAGAAAAACAGAGTTGGAGGGAACTCCCTAGCAGCCCAGTGGTTAGGAGTTGGCGACTTCACTGCTGGGGCCCAAGTTCATTTCTTGGTGGGAGAACTAAGATCCCGCAAGCTGTGTGGTACAGCCAGAGAGAAGAGGAGAAAAGGAAAACAGGCTTGGGGGCAACACTGCCTGATTTCAAGACTTACTGTAGAACTACAGGAGCCCAAACCAGAGCCAACCCCTGCGTCCACCAACGCGTGTGGCTGAGTGACCAGCGGTGGCATACCCACGCAGTGGAGAACTATACAGTAATAAAAAGGGACAGCTACTGGTTTACACCACAGGAACTGGCCTTAGAAAAATTAAACTGAGGAAGAAAAGCCAAGTCAAAAAAGACTACCTCCTGTTGTTGTTTAGTCGCTAATTCACGTCCGCTTCTCTGCAGCCCCATGGACTATAGCACACCAGGCTTCCCTGACCTTCACTATCTCCCAAAGTTTGCTCAGATTCACACCCATCGAGTCAGTGATGCCATCCAACTATCTCATCCTCTGTCGCCCCCTTCTCCTGCCCTCAATCTTTCCCAGCATCAACGTCTTTTCCAATGAGTCAGTTCTTTGCATCAGGTGGCCAAAGTATTGGAGCTTCAGCTTCAATCTTTCCAATGAATATTCAGGGCTGATTTCCTTTAGGATTGACTGGTTTGATCTCCTTGCTGTCCAAGAGACTCTCAAGAGTCTTCTCCAGCACCACGGTTCAAAAGCATCAATTCTTTGATGCTCAGCCTTCTTTATGGCCCAACTCTCACATCTGTACATGACTACTGGAACAACCATAGCTTTGACTATACGGACCCGTTGTCAGCAAAGCAATGTCTCTATTTTTAAATACACTGTCTAATTTTGTCATAGCTTTCCTTCCCAGGAGCATCTGTTGATTTCATAGCCGCAGGCACTGTCCACAGTGATTTTGGAGCCCAAGAAAACAAAATCTGTCACTGCTTCCACTTTTTCCCCTTCTGTTTGCCATGAAGCCATGGACCTGGATGCCAGGATTTTAGTTTTCTGAATGTTGAGATTCAAATTAGCTTTTTCACTCTCCTCTTTCACCCTCATCAAGAGGCTCTTTAGTTCTCTTTGCTTTCTGCCATTAGAGTGGTATCATCTGCATATCTGAGGTTGTTGATACTTCTCCCAGCAGTCTTGATTCCAGCTTGTGATTCATCCAGCCTGGCATTTCTCATGATGTTCTCTACATCCCCAGCTGAAGGTCTTTCCCACTCTGGCCCAGCCGCTTCATTCTTTCTGAAGCTTTTAGTAACTTCCCTCTGCTCTTCCCCAGTAGCGTATTGGTCACCTTCCCACCTGGGGGACCCATCTTCTGGCATCATATCCCTTTGCCTTTTCATGCTGTCCGTGGGGTTTTCCAGGCAAAAATACTGGAGTGCTTTACCATTCTCTTCTCCAGTGGACCAGGTTTTGTCAGAACTCTTCAGTCCGTCTTGGGTGGCCCTGCACGGCGTGGCTCTCAGCTTCAGTGAGTCAGACAAGCCCTTTCGCCACCACAAGGTGTGATCCGTGAAGGAGGTGCATCCTGTATGATTCCATTTATGAAATTCCGGGCAACGAAAACTAACCCATCACGAAAGAAAGCGGGTGAGAGGCTGCCTAGGGCTGAGGGGTCGCAGAGGGGCACGGGGACACTGTGGAGACGACGCGGTGCTCACCATCTTGATTGCTGCCCTGGTTTTGCAGGCGTACACTCACGTGAGAACGTATCAAGTGTGCGTCTTAAGCGTGCACCACTTATTGTGCGTCAAGTACACTTCAGTACGGCTGTCGTTAACAGTGAGGAGTGTGTGGAGGCAACTAGATTTTTTCCACAATTGGGCACAGATTCTGTTTCTTGGGAGGAGCCATGGTTCCTACAGCAGGAATGTGCAGGTGGACAGTGTCCAGGGAGTTTGTGCACCTGAATCCCTAAGGTCACTGTCATCCTGTTCTCAACACAGCTGCATCCGGGCCATGTCCCCATTTGGGGAATGCCCATGAGGTCCTACTATTCACACAAGATACACACAGATGGTATGTGGGTATCGCGACATACCCACGTATACCCATGTAAATCGTGACACAGCCACAATTTCTTTTAAAAGAACACAGATCATCCAACATCAATAATCATTAAAGAAATACCAATCAAACACACCATTAGGATGGTTATTATATCTAAAAAACATAAAGTATCAAGCGTCGGTGAGGGCGTAGAGAAACTGGAATCTTGCACGGTGTCGGTAGGGATGTAAAATGGTGCAGTCGCCACGGAGAACAGCATGATGCTGCCTCCAAAAAACAAAAAATAGAACTACCATATGATCCAGCAATCCCAGCGTGGGTATGTATCCAAATGAACTGAAAGCAGAATCCCAGAAGGAGACCTGAACCCTTGTCTAGCGCAGTTGAGAGCTGGGTGCAACCTGGGCTCCAAGGGCAGACGAAGGGGTGACAAGATGTGGTCCATCCAGACAAGGAAATGTCGCTCAGGATTAGAAAGGAAGGGAGTTCTTTTTTTTCTCCAATGTTACTTTTTATTTTTTTATTTTTAATATAAATTTATTTATTTTAATTGGAGGCTAACTACTTTACAATATTGTATTGGTTTTGCCATAGATCAAAATGAACCCGCCACAGGTGTACGTACACGTGTTCCCCATCCTGAACCCTCCTCCCACCTCCCTCCCTGTACCATCCCTCTGGTTCATCCCAGTGCACCAGCCCCGAGCACCCTGTATCATGCATTGAACCTGGACTGGCGATTCGTTTCACATATGATAATATACATGTTTCAATGCCATTCTCCCAAATCGTCCCACCCTCGCCCTCTTCTGACGCCAGAACTTAAGGGCATCACGCTGAGTGAAATAAATCAGTCACAAAAAGAGAAATACTGCTGACTCCACGGATAAGGAGAACCTAAAGTAGTTCGATTCCTAGGATTTGCAGCCAGAGGCTCCAGGGCAGAGAAAATGCACAGCTCTTGTTTAATGGGGATGGAGGCTCAGCTCTACGAGGTGAGGAAGCTCTGGGGTGGTGTTTCATGACACTGTGAACGTGCTTTAATTAACATTACTGAACTGTGAGCTCAAAAACTGCTGGGATGGAAGTGTTACTTTCTGTGGGTTCTGCCACAATTGAAAACTTCTTAAAATACCCCATGATGGTGGACTACAGTGCGAACGTGCCAAGGCCTCTGAGCTGCACAGTGTAAATGGCTGAGGTGGCCAAGTGCTTTACGTCTATTTTACCACAGGTTCCTAAAACGGAATTTGCAAAGGGACTGCACCTCCCTGAAGGTCCAGTGGTTAAGAATCTGCCTGCTAATGCAGGGGACACAGGTTCAATCCCTGTGCGGGAAGATTCCCCAGCTAAGCCTGTGGGCAGCACAGCTGCTGAAGCCGGCGCGCCCTGGAGCTTGTGCTTTGTAACCAGGAGTAGCCCCTGCTCCCCCCAACCCGAGAAAGCCAGAACGCAGCAGCAAGGACCCAGGGCAGCCAAAACCAAGAAATTAAAATAAATAAATAATTTTCTTTAGAAAAGCGGAATGAGAGGTGACAAGCTGGCGGACGGGTAGCTGGACGTGGAGTCCATCTCTCTACATGGATGCACCAGGAATCCATCTTCAGACACAGAAGATCTCACAGAGCACCAGCTGAGAGTGGGCAGGAGTCTTTGAAGCCTGGAAAGGAATATACAGACCCACGCAAAACTCTGACTTCCCTGGTGGTGCAAAGGATAAGGATCTGCCTGCCAACCCAGGTCCAGGAGGACTCCACATGCCGAGGAGCAACTAAAGCCCGGGAGCCACAACTGCTGAGCCCAAGAGCCGCAATTACTGAGGCCCGCACGTCCAGAGCCCGTGCTCCACAACCAGAGAAGCCCCCACAACAAGAAGCGCATGAACCGCCCTGGAGAGTACCCTCCACTCACCACAACCAAAAAAAGACCATCACGTGCAAGAAAGACCCAGTGCAACCAAAAATTTATCCATTAATTAAATTTAAGAAAGCAATGGAAGGAAAGAAAGAACACCGACGACAGGTACCATGACTCCTTTCGCGGATCCTGCCTTTCCAGCTCAACCGTCCATGGGCCTGTGGATAGCATTCTGTGCACTCTTTGTAAAGCTCGCCGCGTCCTGTCTCCTGGGCTGCCCGAGCGTAGGTGACCTTCCCCGACAGATGGCACGGTTTGGGGTCTGGTTACTGGCCACTACTGGCCAGGCGGCCACGACCAGCCCAGCCTTAGGACCCTAATGGTCAATGCTTCGGGGCAGCGGCAAAGGGTGGAGCACTGGACAAGCATCAGGCTGTCAGGCGCCGCCCTGCCTGCAGTGGCCCCCCGCTCCTAGGCCCGCTCCCCGCCCCCCCACCCCAGCTTCCCTCCACCCCAGCTTCCCTCCACCAACGTCAAGGAGCTGCTTCACGCTGACCTTAACTGGAACTTCTCGAGGGGTCATGAAATTGGAAGGGCTTTTCTGCGTGAGTTTTCTAAGTGCTCCCGAGAAGCCCTCGGCCCCACGTGGCTGATGCAGGCCCCACTCGGCTGCATCCAGTGGGCCCCTCCGCGGGAGCCCGCCCATCTCCGCGGCTCCAGGGAGTAGGGCACAGAACCACCCACCAGCTGTCTTCCTTCCTTGATGCTTGATTGGCTCTTGGAATGCTTTCCTGGAATGCTTCCCTTAGTTTTCTGTTGGGGACAATTTTCCTCTTGCTAGTTTGTAGAAGCTCTCTGAATAGTTGTCAAGGCTGTAGTTCGTCCTCATGAGTGTTGTTATGAAGACGTGGAGCCCCTTGTGTGGACACCGCTGACTGTGTGAGCCGTCGGACCAGCTGCTCGCGCAGCTCTCCCGGGTCTTGGCCTCCAACTGTAGACTCCTCGGTGAGCACGTGTGCGAAGCGGACGCACACCCGGGTCTCCATTCCCAACCCCGGCACTGCGGCAGTGCTGGCCAGTCCCGAGCTTCTGTCCGCCCAGCCCTGCCCTCCGGGTCCTTTTCCTCCTGCTCTGAGGCCGCTGTCCCGGGGCACGTTTGCTCCTCGTGGGTGGGGACTCACCTGTGTCCTGTTCAGACACAACGACTCTCCAGCTGTGGGCAGGCGGGCGGCCAAACGCCTGTGCCTGGACCTGCTTCCCACCTTCCCACACTCCACCGAGGAGCCTGTGGGGTAGCATTACCCACCACCAGTCCAGGACCTGGGTGGACACGCCCACTGCCCCTCCCTTCCAGGATGAGAGGACACGCCCACTGCCCCTCCCTTCCAGAATGAGTGGACACTCCCACTTCCCCTCCCCTTCAGGATGAGTGGGCACGCCCACTGCCCCTCCCTTCCAGGATGAGAGGACACGCCCACTGCCCCTCCCTTCCAGGATGAGAGGACACGCCCACTTCCCCTCCCCTCCAGGATGAGTGGGCACGCCCACTGCCCCGCCCCTCTAGGATGATAGGACACACCCACTGCCCCTCCCCTCCAGGATGAGTGGACACGCCACTGCCCCTCCCTTCCAGGATGAGTGGACACTCCCACTGTCCCTCCCCTCTAGGATGATAGGACACACCCACTGCCCCTCCCCTCCAGGTTGAGTGGACACGCCCACTTCCCCGCCCTCCCCCCTCCAGGATGAGTGGACACGCCCACTGCCCCCTCCCCTCCAGGATGAAGGATGGAGATGCTCACTGCCCCTCCTCTCCCCGTGAGAACTTCCCTGAGGTCCTACCCTCTGGACTCTGGCCCAAGCTTCCCTTCATGACACCTTCCCCATCCTCACCCTGGGGTTGTCTGCAGTACTGACCTCTCCCACGTGTCCTGTCCCCTCTCCAGCCACTGGGCTGCTCCTACTTGTGCCCCCGACAACACCAAGGGTGGCGGCTAAGCCGCAGGGCCCCTTAAGCGCCCCACACTCCCAGACACTCATCAAGCCCCGCCCAGGTCCCCACCTCCGGGGTCCACACATGACACGTGGATTCCTGCAGCTGAGCAGGCCTCCAGCCAGGGGGAGGGGTGGGCTCCCTCCCCAGGGCCCCCATCTCCCCTCGTGAGGTCCAGGGACTACTCCCGCCCCTCTCCCCACTGGATGGGGAGGAGAGAGGCCTCCTGCCCCCCAGGACTCCCTGCAGGAAGGCAGGTGTCTCCTCAGCCCCCGTCCCCTCCACCCCAATCCCCAGAGTACATCTGTACCCAAGGCCTCGACTGCAGGAGGGAGGGGCCGGTCCAGCCTGGCTCTGGGTCGGGGCTGGGAGACCTCTGCTCTGACTCCAGGCCCAGCTGGGCAGGGGGCCCCACCCCGTGCCTGGGGGGCCTCTCCTCCTCCACTCTACCCAGTGACAGGTGCAGGAGGGAGACAGCTGTCCAGCGTCCAGCATCCTGCGCAGCTGCTGCTCTGGGGCTGGCCTGGCTCTCTGTCCTGGGACCCTTTTCCCCTCTGCGTGGGGCGGGAGGCGCTCTCAGCGCCCCAGACCCCAGGTCTCTCTCTCGTCGGCTCCCTCGGGGTCCCCACGCCGGCGCCCTCTCTTAGAAGCCCGCAGCAGGCTTGGAGTTTGGGGCCAGCCCGGGCCTCTGGGCCCCGTGCATGTGTCAGGGAGGGGCACAGGGGCAGCTGGGGGTGCTTTCAAATGTGTCCCAGGTCCTCCCTCCTCGGGTGTGGGCTTGACGCCCAGGTGGAGCTGGTGCAGTGACGGAGGGTCATCAAAACCTCGCAGCTTCTGTCCTGCGCTTCCCGGCCCCTGGCCGTGGGGAAGCCCACCGCCCCCTGGTGAGGACACTGCAGGGACCCCTGGGAGAGGCTCAGGCCCCACCAAGAGTCACGTGAGGGAGCTTGGAGGCAGACCGCCCTCCCCAGTCCAGCCCAGTCTTCAGAGGACAAGCCCTGGCCAAAACTGTGACCACAGCCTCTGAAGACCCCAGGCCAGAACTGTCCTGTGAAGCCCCTCCCAGACCCCAGAACCCAGAGAAATTGTGAGATGATAAAGGCTTGTCATTTTAAGCCCTTTGGGGTGACTATGTCCGGGGCGACTTGTCACACAACAGCAGATAAGCAGTCCTAGAACAGACAGACCCTGGTGGTATTGCAGATTTGGGTCCTGACCACTCCGATAAAGCAAATATTGCAAGAATCACATGAACTTTTTTTGTTTCCCGGGGCATATGAAAGTCATGTTCACACTCTACTGTAGTCTGTGAAGTGTGCAATAGCGTGATGTCTAAAATCAACGCACAGACCTTAATTTTAAAATCATGCTGTTGGAAGAATAGCAATGACGGGCTTCCTTGACAAAGGCTGCCACAAATCTTCAATCTGCAAAAAACACAGCGTCGGCAGAGCGCAGTGAAGCGAGGGTTTGTACACGGACAGGAAGTCCAGGGTCACCCGCTAGGGGACTGCGGGAGGGCATGCAGGGAAGACCCAGCGCCCAGTCTCAGAGGTCACCCCACGCGAGACCTCTCAGCCCCGGCAGCCGGCTCGGCACTCAGGTCTCACCGGTTTCTCTCACCCCAGGGCTTGGCGGGGCTGCAAGGTGGAGCCCCAGAGCGACATGACGCTTGTGCACGCCACCTGCCCGGGGAGGAGAAGAACCAGAAATGCCAGGGCACCAGTGCCGCCTGCCTGCCCCCTTTGTGGGTTTGGCTCATCTCCTTGGGTCCTTGCGAGACTCCATCTCTTCCACAAGCTGGAGAAGTTCCTGGGCGCTAGCCAGGCAGCGCGGGGACACGTGTTCGCCCTGCGAGCTGGGGGCCCTCGCTTGGTGTCTGCCTCCCTGCCTGCTCCTTTCTCTCCGTTTGGAGCTCCTGTTGCCTCCCCTGAATCTCTACCCTGTGACCTTCAAGACTGTCCTGCGGGTCTCCGTGCTGGCCGCCTGCACTCGACGGGACCTTGAGTCCGGTGTCATCCTGGGCCAGTGCTGACCTGCGATGCCCCGCCCCGCCCCGCCCCACCCCGCCCCTCTCTGCTCACAGGCTCTGCTGCCTGTCTCCCTGCAGCCGTGTCTCACGGAGCAGGTGCTGCGGCGTCCTGACCAGGCCTCCCTCTGGATACCCAGCGCCCACTGTCCCCCAGGGCGACTCTAATCATGAGGAGGGCAACATTCGGGAGCTCAGGAGGCGGAGGTGCCACCTCCTAGGGGGCCGTTTGTGGGGCAGGCTGTCTGCACAGGACCCGCGGCTCAATGAGAGGTCCCGCCCATGAGAGGGGACATCTGCCCCACCCACCCCGTGCCCACCCGCACCCAGAATCCATCACCAGCCCCATCCTAGTCGGTGCTCAGGCTCAGGCACTGGCCAGGGGCCACCTTGGCCTTGCTGCTGGCCCTAGGTCTGGCCGAATGTCAGGAGGGCTCCAGTGGGCCCTCCCTTGTCGGATGGTGGGCTTCTGGAATCTTCCAGGGCCAGGGCGGGGGAGAGGGGTGGTCACAGACTGTTTCTCTTTCCTAGTGGCCTCCAGGCCCCTGCTCTCAGCTGGAGACCCTCACAGGTCCCAGACAGCCCAGCTCCTTGAAGACCTGGGTCTGGGGTCTGATGAGGGAGGGCCAGCGGGCTGGGTCCGAGAGACCTGGGGTCAGGCCCCGTGAGGCCAAGGCCACAGGCCCACAGCCTGGCCTGCGGGGCTAACGGCCCGGCCGCCCAGGGGACAGCTGTGGGAGGTCCTCCCCGCTCCCTGAGGCCTGGTTTCTTCGGAGACTCGGCAGGTAGAGCTGTTGCCAAGCAGAGCCAGTCCCCAGGGCCCGGCACCGGGGAAGCAGCGGGCAGCCCCGGGGGGAGGCTGCAGGAGGCTCGGACCCCGGCCCCAGAGCCACTCTGCACGCGCGGCAGGCTGGCTGCTGGGACATGGGTTAGCACGCGGGGCCGGGACTTGGCCCTTGGTCCAGGCCCGGCTCTGACACCCCAGGGATGAGGAGATGGGGGAGGCCCGTCTGACCCCAGCCAGAAAGAGGGGCCGCTCCCACAGAGCTGCAGACCTGCAGCGACGGCCACTGCCGACTGGCCACTCTTCACCTGGTGGGCACAGGGCTCCCTGGGTGCCTTGCCTATGGAGGGAGTGCCCGCTGCCCAGGATGGGCCAGACCCCGCACGTCCGCCAGCACAGCCCCATCAGGCACCTGCCTGGGGCCTTAGACCCCCACCCAGGCCTGCCCCTCCCCAGGCTGGCACCTCAGCACACCTTGATGTCCACCTCCACCCCCCGACCATCCTCTCAGCTATGCAACAGTACGGACCTGTCCAGACCCGCAGCCTCAGCAGGCCCCAGCTGGAGCCAGTCCAAAGGTGCCGCCCTCTGTCCTCTCAGGGAGCCCCCAGCCTCTAGGCTCACACCCTGAGCCCTGTGCTGCCTCCAAGCCCTTAGCCCTGCAGGCCCAGGGAGGCCCAGACCCTGTTTGGTGACTGGAGCCCGGAGGACAGTGAGGAGGCTCCCCTGGCGCTGTCAGGCTGGGCGGGGAGTAGGCAGGCGGGGAGCAGGCGGGTGGGCAGGGGCGCCAGGAGGGGCCACAGCCTTGCAAACGAGGAGGCTCGTGTAAGGCTGCTGCGAGGCCAGGGGGCCCTGAGCCGCTCCTGGACTCCACGTCCACTCCCCGCCGGCTGCGGTGTGACGCCGCTCCACACCCGGGCTGGCAGGGGCGCCACAGGGGCCCAGCCAGTCTTGGGAGATGGGGGGCCCCAGCTGCGGCCCCCCGAGCCTTCCTTCATCTGAGCTTCCTGACCGTGCGGCTGACCCTGATGGCCCACCCGGGAGAGGACTGGGTGTGGCGGGCGGAGGAGCCTGGCGAGTCAGAGGGCGGGACCAGCAGGGCGAGGGCCACCCTGGGGCACAGGGACTGTGCCATCTGGGCTGCACTTTGCAGCCCAGCCAGGAGTGGCGGAGGCCACACTGCAGCGGAAATGAGCCCCACCGTCTGGGAGGGGGTGCCCGTGTGGCCCGCAGTGTGAGCTGGGCCTGGAGAGGCACGTGGACAGGCCTGTCCCTACCCGACTGGGCACCGGGCCACCCGGGCCAGGCCTGAGTGGGGAAGGGGGCTGCTGGCAGGCGGGGAGGGCGGGCAGGCTGCACACACGTGCACACGGGGGCCTGCAGTCTCCCCCGAGCCAGCAGCGTCCTGTGAGCTCCCCCCAGGCCCCTCAAGGTCACGGGGTTCCCCCAGAATGTGCGGGGCCACTGGCACTGCCCACGGCCACATCCTGATGGCTAGGAGGGGCCTGGCCCTCCCTGCCGCCGCTCCTCACTGCCCGCCCACCTCCAGGGACACCCTGCCTCGCCAGTCACGTGGGCCTCCTGCCACCCGGCTCTGTGGTCTAGGCGCTTCGGGACCGTTCTCCCCCGACCTCTTCACAGCACAAGAGGCTTCTCCTCCGACCTCTTCTTTCTTTGGCAGCGTCAGAGTGGCATTCAGTTCTGTTTGGAAGTGGCACTTTGTCATTTCTAGAAACTCCACTCATTTCTTTTCAAATCTGCTCAGCAGGGCGAGCGGTCTTGCTCGAGCACACCCAGCAAACAGGCTTTGTGCTCTGGGTCCGGGCATCTGAGGGGAGCCTGCAGCCGCCCAGGCCCCTGCCAGCTCTGCCCCAGGGGCTGAGGCGCCCCACGGGCCAGGGTCTGGGCTGCCGTCTGTGTGCTGGCTTGGGCACTCACTCATGAGGAGTAGAGCACTCCGGGACAAAAGGCGCTGGCGTGGTTTCTCCCAGGAACCTGGAGTCCCGAGTTAAATAAACACAGTGGAAAAGGAGCCTGGAAGCTGGCTATCTGGTGGCGCGAGTGCTCCGCGAGCATGAGCTGGTGTAAACCGTGACACGGCGAGCAGCTCACCGTCGGGCACGGAGCCAGCCCGGCCCACCGCCCCGAGGCCGTGGGCTGAGGCTCGATTTGCCCAGCCTTCGGAGCCAGGAGTCACGGCCTTGCCCTTGGGCTGTCAAACTTTGACTTCATTCCTTGAAATCCTGACAGCGCTTCATTGCTAAGCGACTTGACACCATTGACAAAGCTCTTTCCACGTGTTCTCAGCTCAGACCAGAGGCAAAGCGCCTCCGTAGCCCCATTTCCAACAAGGAATCTGTCAACAGCATGGACACCCATGTGTTCACAGACGTGGGGGACCCAAGGGGCCCCGGGGTAGGGGTCCCCGGCGTGGCCCGCACCCCGCCCCCCGCTTCCCGGCCCCCAGCCCACTCTGCATAACAAAGGAACAGCACCTAAAGAACAAGGGAGGCCAAAACGTTTAAGTTATTAAATCAAATATACAGAGTGATTCATTTAATATGTACATATGTACAGAAATGCACTTTCACGAGGAGGGCGGCCGGGGCCGGCGGGTGGGCAGCAGCCGGGTGCCCGCGGCAGACGTTGGCAACCGCGAGGGGGTCTGTGAGAAGGCACTTGTCACCAGCGTCAGGACTGCCGCCCGGGGGACGGAGCAGGCAGGAAGGGCACTTCTGAAAGCACAGTTGAGAGATCTCTGGAGCGAGCGTCGCGGGCAGCGCAGGCGAGGACGGCGGGCCAGAGGCGTGGGTCTGCCCGCGGCCTCAGGCCATGCCGCCCGCCACGGGCCCCACTGGCCACCCCCAGCCCCACTGCCACCGCAGGCGCCCCCGACAGCCGCGGGCCACGCCGGACGCCGCGGGTCCCACCGGCTCTTTGGCCTGGAGCCACAGCGAACCCAGATGAGGAATAAAGGAAGATTCTGTAAACAGCGCACCACCTCTGGGACAGACGTCCACGGACCTGGGGAGGACAGGCCTCCTCACTGTCTCCTGCCACACACACGCGTGCGGCACCCGGGAACGTTACAAAAATAGCAACTCTCCAAGAATACGCCGTTGTTTTCCGCCTGACACTCACCGAATAATTTATACAAGGCTAAAGAAACGTAGAAAATAAACATTTGTTTTTTTGCTTTTGTGTTTTTTCTTTTTTACACAAAATAAACTATGCACGGCCTCGGCCTCCCATGGCCGGCGGGCAGCCTGGCACCCTACTCCCGGCCGGCGCGGCGGGCAGTGCTCATGCCCCCAAGCGTGCGGTTGTCCACCTTGGGGCCTGAGGCCCAACGGGCCGGCCGCCCGGGCGAACGGCCGGGGTCTTTGGTGAACTTGTGCGCGAGGAACTTCTCGGCCTCGGGGGACTCGTCCTCCCCACGGCCCGGCTCCTCATCTTCCTCGTCCTCGCCGGCGCCCGCCGGCCCGGGCAGCGCCTCGCCCACCCTGCGCGGGGGTGGCGTGAAGTTCTTGCAGGGGAACAGCGCGTCCTTGGGGCCGCCGGGGCCACCCGGCCGCTCGATGGGGTTGCGGATGGGGTTGAGTGGGGCCCACTGGTTGTTGGGGCCCTCCTCCCGCGGCAGCCGGCTCCTCTCCCGCTCTTTCCTGCGCTTGCGCATCCACCACACGCAGACGACCACGCATGCCAGACACAGCACGCTGAACACGCCGCACAGCACCATCACCAGCAGACCTGGGGCGGGGGCACCCAGACGTCAGAGGGCCAGACGCCCAGTCCTTCGGCTCGTGGGGATGGGCAGGGCCCCAGGATCGGGGCTAGGAGGTGGGCTGGGCTGGGAAAGCTTCGCTGGCAGATGCAGGGGAGCTGCCGCGTCCCCGGGGCTGGTCGGCCCTGGGGCAGGGCGGGCAGAGGCTGCAGGCCCACCCCTCCAAGCCCAAAGGAACCCCACCGCTCACCCTGGGCCCAAGCGGCGTGCCCCTCCTGCTCACCTGTGGAGGACCTGCCCACAACGACCGTCTCCACCTTCACCTCCGTGACGGCCAGCAGCAGCGAGCTGTTCCCCCGCTGCGTGATGGCGGCCACGATGGCGTGCGCCGCGCTCTGGATCAGGGTGCTGTCCGGCAAGTCTCGGGCCGGGCTGAAGGACTGTGGCAGAGAACAGTGCTGAGGGGCCGCCTGTGCACTCAGCTGGGCAGCGGGAGGCCTGTGACCCCCCCGCCACTGCGGCAGCAGCTGGGACAGCGGCCCGGCCCTGCGTGCAGCCCCGGGGAGTGCGAGACTCCTGCTCTGGCTGGCCGGTCCGGGCAGTGGTGAGGAGGGGCGGAGACCCTGCGGCCCCATAGCACGGCTGTCTTTGAGCAGCATCAGGGGCTGGGGGCCTGGGGCCCTGGAGGAGGCTCACTGGAGGAGAGCTCTGCCAGAGGCTGGAGGTGCCCTATGCTGGGCAGGCTGTGGGGAGGTGGCCACGGCCTGGTCTGCACTCCCACAGACCCCGCTGTACCTCGGCCCTTCAGGTGGGTCCCAGCCCCAGCCGGCCACTCCTGGAGTCCTGAGAGGGCCACAAACCCGCCGCTGCCCTGATGCTGGCCCAAGTCACCTCCACCATGCAGCCCCTACCACGCCAACACCAGCACCCAGGGAAACCCCCCTGCCCGTCCCCCTTCTCTCCCCGCGCGTCCCAGCCACAGCCTCGCCCGACCCCCAAGATGCCGACTTACACCCCATCTAGGAGCACATTCACAGTGGGACCCGCAGTGGGGCGGGTGCAGAACAAAGGTGGCCGCCCTCCGGCCGCACTCACCAAGGCCACCTCCACCGCGCTGGCCTCCGAGGGCGGCCGGTCGCAGAGCAGGACAAGCAGGCGGTCCCGGGCCGCGGCCCTTGTGGCCGGCAGAGCACGGATGCCAGAGCAGACGGTGCCCACAGTGGTGCCCTGCCGGGTGGGCAGCACATGAGCAGCGGGCAGCGACCGCGGCCCCAAGGGGGTCTGCCTCTCAGTGTGCAGTGGGACGCCACGACAGCCTGTCTGGGGGAGCAAGGGTCCTGGCTTCCCATGGCGGTCCGCAGCCCCACCCAGAACCCAGACGGCCTCCGTGGCCAGGGCCGGTACTGAGACCAGAAGGCCTTATGGGCAGAGATGAGGGCGGGGTGAGAATGCCCACGGAGCCGCGGGCTGGCCCCGCCCTCCCGGGAAGGCCACCTGCAGCCCAGGTCCTGGGAACGACTGGATGAGTGGGCATCTCGGCCCGGGCCGGCCCCTCCCAGCCACCCCGAGCCCAACGGTCCATCTCATCCGACCACATGGAGGCACGGGGCCGGGCGGCCAGCAGGGGTCTCGAGCCGTCTGAGTGGCCACAGGAAGGAGGCCAGCAGTCAGGGCCCTGCTCGCTGGTGGTGTCCAGGGGGCGGGCAGCTCACCTGAGGCACCTGATCACGGTTGAAACGCAGGGTGAGGCGGGCACAGTTGTTGTCCAGATGGCCGGAGCGCGGCTGGCATGGGGTGCTGGGCAGCACGGGCTCCTCTGCACTACACGCCCCCCAGGCCGCGCAGGGTGGCTGCAGACACTGGCCCGGGGCCTTCTCCAGGCACTGCTGCCCCGGCGGGCACTGGGCGCTCAGGGCATCCGGCCGGCCAGCCAGCAGGCAGGGCTTCTGGCCGCACCACACCTGGGGCCACATGGACGGGACCCACAGACAGACCCGGACGGCACCACGTGGGAGGAAACACGCCGCTGGTCATGAGTCCGTGGATAGAGCGCCCCCTACCCCCAGGGCGCCCACGGTGAAGGAGGCTAGCAGAGTAGGGCGGCCCACGTCTTCTGGGGCCAGGTTCGCCTGTCTCCCTCCCCCCACACCCTCCCGGGGTGAGCAACAGGGTCGGGGGTGGATGACGGGGACCGCAGGGCAGTGGGCGCACAGGGCGGGTGGAGCGGCCGCACACCTTGCTGCAGTCTCGGTGGCCGTCCAGGCAGCGGCAGCTGTTGCACTCTTCCACCCACGAGCTCCCGTGAGGGAAGGGCACGCCCTGCGACCAGCAGGACCTCCCGAACACAACCACTGTGGGTGGGAGAAGTGGGGCACATGGAGAGAAGGCTCCCCCGGAGCCCCCAGCCTGAGCGTGGCCTCGCCAGCGGCATCCCCCACCTACCCTCCTGGCACCGCAGGCCAGATCGGCCAGGTGGGCAGCTGCAGCGGTAGCCATTGATTTCATCCACACACGTGGCCCCGTAGGCACAGGGTGAGGACTGGCACTCGTCGATGTCTGCGGGAGAGGAGCCGGGCGCAGCGTCAGCGAGGCGGCGGCCTGGGCAGCAGGGCCCGTGCAGAAGGAGCAGCCCCGGCCAGCCTGGGCCCCGGGGGCCCCTGAGCTGGGCCTGAGACCGCCGTCACCGTCACCATCTGCCTCTAGGAGCTAATGGCCAACCCAACCTGGGTCTGCCCCTGGCGGGGTGCCCCCCCAGCCACTGTTGGTGGGAAGCAAACAGCAGAACCGAGGCTCAGACAGAGGGGAGAAGCGGCTGTGACCACACTGCGCCCTGAGGTCTGCGGATGCAAACAACCCCAACAGCTTCCAGAGCGGGAACCCCGTAACCCCACCCGGGGTGGGGACCCAAGCCCCTCACTGATGCGGCAGTCGGGACCCGCAAAGCCAGGCGCACACTCGCAGCGGAACCAGTTGACGCCGTCCACGCAGACACCACCGTTGTAGCTGCAGAAGAGACGGCAAGGGTCGGGGGGCCCAGGCAGACCAGCCCGTCAAGCCGGCCCACCACCGGGGGTCGGGGGGTCCAGGCAGACCAGCCCGTCAGCCGGCCCACCACCAGGGTTCAGGGGGGCCCAGGCAGACCAGCCCGTCAGCCAGCCCACCACCGGGGGTCGGGGGGGCCCAGGCAGACCAGCCCGTCAGCCGGCCCACCACCAGGGTTCAGGGGGGCCCAGGCAGACCAGCCCGTCAGCCAGCCCACCACCGGGGGTCGGGGGGGCCCAGGCAGACCAGCCCGTCAGCCAGCCCACCACCGGGGGTCGGGGGGGCCCAGGCAGACCAGCCCGTCAGCTGGCCCACCACCGGGGGTCGGGGGGGCCCAGGCAGACCAGCCCGTCAGCCGGCCCACCACCGGGGGTCAGGGGGGCCCAGGCAGACCAGCCCGTCAGCCGGCCCACCACCGGGGGTCGGGGGGTCCGGGGCAGACCAGCCCACCACCACCACTCACCAGGGCAGGGGGTTGCAATCGTTGGTATCTGCATTTGAGGAGAGAGAGGACGGTGAGCCTGGCACTCCCCACCCGGGCACCTGTCCATGCCGGGTTGGGGGCACCCCAGGTACGCGGGGAGGGCAGGCAGATACCGCACTGTCTACACCAGCCCGCCACGCCCAGGCTGGAGGATGTGGGGCCAGGGTAGCTCTGGGAGGACAGCCCGTCCTGGAGGCCCACGCGGAAAATGGACTGTGTGAGCAAGACAGTGGCTGGCCGGAGACGCGCAAGGGCCAGCACCGGCGGGAGGAAGCTCAGGGGAGTCAGAGGGGTTCAACCAGGCTTCCGCGGCCAAGCACAAGGAGTGGGTCGATGGGGCAGAGTCGGGGTGGGGGCAGGACCAGGAAGCAGGGGACAGGGTGGGCCCACACCAGCCCACGCCCACAGCCGCCCCCTGGTGCCGCCAACCCCCGAGCTCACTATGGGTGCAGGTGCGGCCCTCCCAGCCGTCCCGGCAGATGCAGGAGAAGGAGTCCCCACTGCCCACGCAGGTACCCCCGTTCACACAGGGGTTGGGCAGGCAGCTGCTGTTCTTGGCTGCAAAGGAGTCAGAGAAGGAGAGCAGAAAGAGAAGGAAGAGCTCTCACCTGAGCCAGGCCGGGGCCCCCACCCCAGGCCTCGGCCCACACGGCACAGGCACGCCCTGGCGCCTCACCGACAGTGCACGTGCTGCCCTTCCAGCCCGGGGCGCAGGCGCAGCGGAAGGCGTCCCCGCTGTCGTAGCACGTGCCGCCGTTGCTGCACGTGTAGGCGTCGCACTGGAACTCACCTGCAGGCACACGGCCACTCAGAGGCTGCCCGGAGCAGCGGGCGGCACCCTGGCAGACATGCACCCCGAGTGGCAGGGTGTGGTGGGCACTCACGCGAGTGGCAAGTCTTGCCCTTCCAGCCATCGTCGCACACGCAGTAGAAGTCGTTGACCAGGTCGAAGCAGCGACCGCGGCTGTGGCAGGGATCGGGGAGGCAGTCGTTGGGATCTGGGGGCGAGGACGCCGGTCAGCGGGGGGTCCCCGGCGTTCACGGAGGGCTGCCCGGAGGAGGCGGCACCGGGGTGGGCCAGGGAGCGGCAGAGGGGCGGGGAGGGAGCGTGTGTACCCCTCTGCCCGCCTCCTCTACGTGCCGCATCCCAGTCAGCGGCTCAACACATGGAGCCAGGCCTGCGCAGGGCATGGGTCGCGGGACGCGGGGCGGGGTGCGGTGCGGCAGGGGCGTGGGGCGTGGCGAGCTCAGCACCGGGAGGCACAGGCCCTGTGGCCGAGAGGGGGGCAGCGTGGCCCACTCACTGGTGTCACAGAGCTCGCCCTCCCAGCCGCTGGGGCAGAAGCAGCGGAAGGCGTCCACCTCGTCGATGCAGGTGCCCCCATTGCGGCACGGCTGGCCCAGGCAGTCGTCGATGTCTGCGGGAGGCGAGTGTGAGATGGGGCCCCAGGTGGCCCGGCCCCCTCCCGGCCCTGGTCCACGGCTACTCACTCTCGTGGCAGTAGGTGCCCGTGAAGCCGCTGTCGCAGACACAGGAGAAGTTGCCCCCGGGCTGGCTGATGCAGTGTCCGTGGGGGCCGCACACGCCAGAGGGGCCCATGCCAGCCACCCTGGTCCCTGCCTCAAACCCGCAGCCATCGACCACTGCCGCAGAGACAAAAGGGGGTCAGCCCTACCTCTGCAGGACACGGCCACCCCTCGCCACAGCCCCACTCCTTCGGGCCCAGCCCACACTGCACCCATCCCTTTAGGCCCTGCCCCTGCTGCACACAGGCCTGCAGGCCCCGCCCACCGCACCCACCATTGCAGGCCCCGCCCACAATGCACTCACCTCTACAAGTCCCGCCCACTGCACCCTTTCCTGCAGACCCCGCCCACAGCGCCCACTCCTGCAGGCCCCGCCCACCGCACCCACCCCTGCAGGCCCCGCCAGGACAGGGCGCCCGGGGCTCAGAGCAATTCTTGCCGCCCATGTCATCCGGGCAGGCGCAGTAGTAGTCCCCCTCCAGGTTGTAGCACCGGGCCCCGTTCTGGCAGGGGCTTGGCTCACAGAAGTCGATGTCCACCTGCGGGGTGGGGACAGCCATGAGGGTGCTGCTGGCACCGGACAATGGGCCCGGGCTCATGTCCCTACACGCAGCCCCTACGAGCGGTCCCTGAGACCCAGGCCCACTCAGACCAGCCAGCCAGGCCTCTGCGGCCGGAGCCTGGAGGACGGCCCAGCTCAGCCTGTCTGGACCCCTGGCTGGACGGAAACACCTGGGTGGGCCAGGCCCCGCCCCCCCGCCCCGCCCCGGGGCAGCCCTCTTCCGCGGCCTCCCGGGGCAGCATCCGGCCTTCGCCCCTCCCACTGGCAGGAAGGCCAGCTCCCGGCCACCCCTCCAGCCTCCACCGCTGCCGTGAGCCCCAGCTGTGGGTCCTTCTGAAGAACCACCCCAGGCTCCAGGGCACAAGACAGGATCTGGTGCTCACACCCCGCAGCTCACTCCTCTCCCGGGTAAAGACAAAGCAGGTCAGCGGGGGTGGAAGAGTGAGCCTCTACTCGTCAGACCGGAGAGTGACACCCCCAGCCCGCCCCAAGGCCCCTCTTTCAGGGGCGTGCAAACTCCACCCCATCACGGCCACCTACCCTGCATCCGCAGTGAGAATCAGCCAAGGCACAGGGTAGCCAGTGGACCCGCCAGGCCTCCGGGCCACCCCACCAGGAGGGGCTGGTCCTGACAAGCCGGGACCCTACGCCTCTCCCCCGGCCCTGCCCAGCCAGGACTCTGGGGCTGGGGTCTTGGTCTAGTATTGAGCCTAGGACATACTGCAGGGCCAACCCCCACTGTGGCCCCTCCTGGCCACTCGATGGGCCACCCGTGGCAGCCACTGGGACGGAGGGGCAGGCAGCACGCGTAGGCCTCACCTCGCAGAGCGGCCCTGAGAAGCCCTGGGGGCAGTGACAGCGGAAACCGTCGACCAGGTCCTCACAGAGGCCCCCGTGGCAGGGGCTGCTGGCACACTCATCCAGCTGGTGCTCGCAGTGCCGGCCCCCGAAGCCCCGTGGACACACACACTGGTAGCCGTTCACCAGGTCCTGGGGAGGTGCGGGGCGTGGGGTGAGCCTCCCGAAGCCGCCCTCAGGCACCTGCGGCCCAACGCCTGCCCCCCCGCAAAGTGTGCAGGCCTCACCTTGCAAGTGCCGCCGTGCTGACACTGGCCCCGACAGTCGTCGACGTCTGCGGGCAGAGGCGCAGGTCACAGCGGGCCCTCCCTGCCCCCAGCCCTGCCCCCTGCGGCCCGCCCACCCATACTGACTGATGTGGCAGTCGGCGCCCTTCCAGCCCGGGAGGCAATCACAGTAATAGCCACCAATCAGGTTTTTGCAAGAAAAAGCATTAAGGCACGGCTTCCCTTCACACTCATTGGCGTCTGTGAACGAGACAAGGGGGGCGATGGGCCCGCAGCCCTGGCAGCACACGCAGCAGCCGCCGCAAGCACAGCGCACAGCCATGCACACACGCCCCGGCCCGCGGGACCCCTTACCCAGCTGGCAGGTGGCCCCCACCCACTGCTCCGGACACACGCACTCAAAGCCGTCCACCTGGTCCACGCACGTGCCCCCTGCCGCACACGGGTTGGAGGCACACTCGTCGATGTCTGCGGAGCCAGGGGGAGGAGCAGGGATGATCGCAGGGTGGAGGAGGGGGCAGCTGGCCCTCAGGAAGGAGCGTGAGCACCCGGGTCTTCCCCTCGCTCCTCTCCAACCCCAGCCCCACGGGGATGGGCCGCCTCGCCCCCACCCACCCTCCTGAGCCTGGGAATGCAGGCTGGGGCCCCCAGAAGCCCTGGAGCAGGCTCTCACCCAGCGCACAGGTGGGCCCGCTCCAGCCCGACGGGCAGTGGCACTCGAAGCCCGAGGGCACCTCGTGGCAGGAGCCCCCGTTGGCACACGGGTTGGAGGCGCAGGCGTGCTCGGCTGCATGGGGAACCACAGGGGTGGGTGTGGCGGCCAGGCCCCACCTTCCACAAGGGCCCCCCCGGCCCCCGCTGCACTCAGGCCAGAGGAGTGGGTCCAGCCGTGGCCGCCCTGACGTACCCCGCTCACAGTTCTTGCCCGAGTAGCCGTCAGGGCAGGCGCAGCGGTACTGGTCAGGCTCCGCGTTGATGCACGTGCCCCCGTTGGCGCAGGGGTGGTGGCTGCCACAGTAGTTCAGGTCTGGGGGTAGATGGTGCTCAGGGCACAGGCCTCGGCCCTCACGCTGCCCCCGCGGCAGGCCGCCGCCCCCGCACCTTTGTTGCACAGCAGGCCACCCCTCACGCCCACCTCCCGCGGCAGGCCGCCGCCCCCTGCACCTTTGTTGCACAGCAGGCCGCCCCAGTTGGTCTCACAGGTGCATTGCCAGGGCTCCACGCAGCTGCCGTGCACGCAGCCGGGGTATGGGACGCACTCGTCACAGAACCTGCCCTGCCAGCCGTAGCTACACCTGGGGAAGGCAGAGGGCCGGGAAGCCCCGCGTGTGACCGCAGACCCCGCAAGCGGGGGCCACGCCCAGGGTGGCGTGGGGACACGGCACAGCGTCACGTGGGCCCCCGGGGCCAGCGGCCGCAGCCTTTGAACCAGAGCGGCCCCGCCCGCACATCACGGGCAGTCCCGGCCGCTGGCCGCGCACGGTCAGCCGCAGCTGTCCAGTCACTCCTCCTGGAGCTATTTTGGGACACAGCCGGAGCGGGGCCCCCAGAGAAGGCGCCAGGCAAGGAAGGCTCTGCTGGGACCCCGGGAATGAGAGGGCCAGGTGCTGCCAGGGCCGGCAGGCCAGCGGGCACAGGCCTCCTGCCACTGGGAACCCTGGGCACAGCCTGCGACCTCGCCTGTGACTCAGAGGCGGTCACTCTCTCCACGAGGCCCCAGCAGGGACGCGTCTCACAGACAGGGACGCTGAGGCCCGTGGGCTGTCCCAGGCCAGCCCCGTGAGAGGCCAGATCCAGGGCACTTCCTGACCCGGGAGGAATCACCCGCTCCCTGGCCTCGAGAGCGCTCTGGGCTCTCAGGCCATAACCCCAGGAGCCAGCCCTGCCCGTGCTGTGGGCCAGCATCCTCTCCGGGAAGTCCTTCAGGAGGAGACGCAGAGGGACACCCCGGCCATCAGCACCGCCCCCTCGAGAGCCCAGAGCCCCAGGGAGAGAGGCCAGCACCCTGTGCTCAACGCCCCGGGGCCCACCCCGACGGGACCCCCAAGGGGACCCCCCCTAGCACTCAAGGGTCCTGTGGGATGGGGTGACGTCCACACCACCGCCCGTCATGTGGATTTATTTTTGTAAAAGGGAAGAGGCACGGCCCTTCCTGGGCTGCCCCCGACCCCCCGGCACCCAGAAGGGACGCTGGTGGTGCAGAACAGAGAACCGAGGCTGCCGAGAGGGACTCGGCTGGCCAGATGCGCATGTGGGACGGGGGACGCCAGCCCGGGCCCCCCTCCAGGTGAGAGGGGTCCCCCGGGCGTGCTCTCAGCCCTGGGTGGGGCCACCTCTTCAGGTCCCCATGGCCCCGGCTTTCCTGGCCTGCGGCTCCAGCAGCTCGGGGAGGAGGCGGCAGGAAGGCACGGCCATCTCCGCGGCATCCGGTGGGGGTTGTCCTGAAACCTGAGCCCAGGGCCACCAGCAGCAGCTGGGCCTCACCCACGGGGCCAGAGGGAGGCGAGCAGGGCTCACCTAGGGCCCTGTCCGGGGAGCCCGGCGCCCCCCCACCGCCTTCCCGCAGGGCCCACGTGGGGAGTGGAGCACCAGCCTCCCCCCTGCCCGCCCCGGTCACTGGCCACCCGGGGCCAACGGCTCAGCCCCAAGAGCTCGGTGCCAAGGGCTGGGCCGGGCCCCAGCCCTGCTGCGCTCACAACCCAGCAGGGACGGTCTGCCGGACTCCGGGGCTCACGCCCGGGTCAGAGGGCAGGGCTGCTGGAGAGGCCTGCGCCAGGCAGACAGCAGCCCTGCACCCCGTCTCCCACACGGAGGGTGCTCCTGGGGTGCCTGCCCCTTGAGACGGGAGCCCGCCATGGGCCAGGCCCCCAGACATCTCTCAGCCCCGCTGCTCTGAGACCACCACTCAAATCAGCTCAAACCCGGCAGACAGAGTGAGTGACGCCCTAGACACAACCCCCGCCACCCTGACGCTGGGTCCCCGGGGAACCTGCCCACTTCCCTGCCCGGGACTGGAGGATTCACTCCACTTACCCCTTCCCAGGCCACAGCCACTGCAGGACGAACAGAGGGTGCCCCCATCCTGGCTCCCAAACACTGCCCTCCCAGCCAGAGTCAGCGGGGCAGTTACCAAACTTCCCTGCCCAGCGTCCTTATCGGAAAATGCACCCGCACCCCAGAGGGGATCCTGATGAGTCAGACCCAGAGTGGGGAGGAGGCTTCACTCACCCCCTGCTCCTCTGTCAACTGGCAGCCCCCCGAAGGGCTTCACCCCCAAGGGCGTCCGCCTGGTCCCCGGGGCCCAGCTCCCAGGCCATCGGCGAACTCCCGGCACCCACCTGGCTCCTGCCCTGTAGAGAGCCCCCCGGCCGCCCCCACCCCTTCTGGCCCCTGCTCCTCCCCACCCACCCCCGACCCCACTCAAGCCGGCAGCGATTCCACTGCCCCTCAGCCAAGGTCTGCGGCCCAGACCCCTGGCTCTCTGGTTCCCTCTGAACCCCCGCCAACCTGTCTGGGACCCCCTGCCCTGCCAGCTCCTTGCTGTCCACTGGCAGCAGCAGGAGCCGCAGCCGGCTCCCCCTGACCCGCCCGCCCTGGCTGTACGCACACGGCCCACATGCATCTCTAGCCAGGCCTCCTCCCACAAGCCCGGGCAGGGTGGGCAGCACCCCCACGACAGCAGCTGCCCTCCCGCCCGCTGCGCCTGGGGCCGCCCCGTCAGTGGCTCAGGGTGCCAAAGGCACGCGAGCCCCACGCTCCTGCCCCAGGACGCCCACGGGGGCGGCCCCCACACCCACACCGGACAGCAGCCTCTGCCTCCTGGCCCACCCCTGTGGGGCCTCCTGGCTGCCCCCAGGCCCCCAGGCCTCTCCCGTCCCCCACCTGTGAGCACCACCCTGCGCCACCTGGACCGTGCACTCCTGCCCCGGAGCGGCTCTCGGCCCAGACCAGCCCACCTGAGGTGCGGTACGTGAGGCGGCCCTGCCCACCCACGCTGGCCCGCGCCGCAGGGCACACTCGGGCTCCAAGAGCACGTGCAGCCTTCACCAACAGCGAGCCGCACACGAGCAGAGCCCATCCCACTCATGGGCTGTGTGCAGCCAACTGTGCGGGAGCGAGTGTGTGCACACTTGGGAGGCAAAGAGGAGCTGGCGCGGGGCACTCACCTGCACTCCCCGGGCACGGAGCAGCCCCCGTGGAGCAGGTTGCATCCCTGTTTACACACGGCTGCGAACGGACAGAGCAAACAGACCCCTGCAGCGGCCACACACCGCCCCGCGGCCGTGACACAGGCTCTGGGGGCAGCCCCTCGCGTGGCCCCCCACCCTCCGCGGGGCCCCGTGCGTCCTCCACGAAGCCCCCACCTGGCCCTCCGCTGGCCTCCGCGATGCCCCCCAGCGCTCCCGTAGCCCCGCCCCGCTCACCCTCCTTGCACTCCTTGCCCATCCAGCCGTCCATGCAGGCCTTGTTGCCGTACTGGTCGCAGGTGTAGTGGCCAAAGAAGTCGTTGCGGGGCCGGCAGAACTTGTTGCAGGTGGGGCTGTAGTAGTTCTCGTCACAGCGCACTCGGATCTTCAGCTCCAGGTGCGCCACGTGGCCGCTGAAGTGCAGGCTCTTCCAGCGGTCCTCGGGGTTGATCATGCCCGCGTGTGACACCCGATCGATCAGCAGCTCCTCTTGGAGGGGGAGCGGCAGTCAGCCGGCATGGCCGCCGCCCCGCAGGAAGCGCAGGACCCGGGGCCTCCCGCTTGCGCCTGCGGCCAGCCTGTCCTGCCCCTCGCGGCCCTGCCCCACCCCGGGCTCTGCACGCTTCTCACGGCTGCAGTCACGGCCGCCCCATTCCCACAGGAGCCACGGCACTCACTGCCGCTGTGTCTCTAGACGAGCCTCCCTGGGCCCGAGACCACGGACCCGGCAACCCGAGGGCTGGGCCTCCCCCCAAGCCAAGCTGCTGCGTGGCCGGAGCTGGCAACCACGGTCACGGGGTCTCCCTACACACGTGTACCGGTTTAGGAGGTGGTGCAGTAAAAGGCTAAGGACCCTCACCCCACAGCCGGCTCCAATGACCGCTGCTCTCCGCCCGCCCCTCTGCGTTCCCATGGCATCTCCACTGCTGGGACCCAGCTTGGTCTAACCCAGCATCCAGCTGCCCACCTGACGCTGTCCAGACACAGCGCGTCCAAACAGCACTCCAGCCCGTCCCCACAACGGCCTCTCCGCCCCGCGGCCACCCGGTCAGCGGGCCCCGGGCCTCGACCTTCGGAGCGAGCAGAACCCCGCCCACCCCACAGGCCGCCCCTGGTCCCAGCACCCTGACTGCTACACAAAGCTCCCCACCTGTCTCCACCCTGGCCCTGCAACCCACCCTCCACGCGGCAGGCTGAGCAACCCGCCTCGGAGAAGAAGCCGGTGTCCTCACAGGAGCCACGCGGCCTCCACGAGCTGACCCTGGCCCGCTAACCTCATGGCAACCCCTCCCCTTCCCACAGGCCCTGGGCTGTTGGCACTGCCTGCTCCCTACCTGTCTGCGAGGAACCTCTGCCCACCACCACAGGCCCTGTGGACTCTGTGCAAGGCAGGCCAGCCAGCAGCTAGGCCTCCAAGGAGGCCCACCAAGCCCTTCACCAGGGCGGAGAGGGGCCCACACAGCCAGAGAGAGCTCTCGGCGGTGACCCACCCCACTGAGCCACGGCCAGGCCCCAGAAGACTGGCCTTGGGTCTGGGTATCAGCAGGAGGTCACGAGAACGCCAGGGACGGCCCAGGTGCGGGACCTTGAGGAGGATGCAGGCCCCCCGCCAGAACACAGGCGAAGCCAGGGCAGCACAAGCAAGTCCCGAGCGCAGCAGAGCGTCCTGGCGGCCAGGGCAAGAGGAGCAGAGACCTGCAGGGCAGAGGCGGCTCCCTGCCCGCTGTGTGCCTTCTGCCCCAGCAGGCAGAGGACCAGGAGCCTGGCTACGCGCGTCCCCGTGAGGAGGGAGGCCCTGTAGGCAGCCCCCCGGGGACCCTCAGGGGCTGACTCACCATCCGGGGTGGTATCGTTGTCCCAATCCCAGGCCTCCACGATGAGGGTGAAGGAGCGCTGTGGACATGAGGAGGGCGGGTCAGGATCCTCCGCCCACCCCAGCCGGCCCAGCCCTCTCCTCCATCTCGGCCCAGACCCCGAGATGACCCCCCAGAGCAGGGACGCTGCTCCTTCCAGCTCACAGAGACTCAGGGGCCTGGACTCCTGGCTCCTGCAGCCTGCCAGCCAGCAGACCAGGTCAGGCTGCAGAAGAGACAAAGTGACCCGCACAGGGCAGCGGGCAGAGGGCAGGCACAGCCGAGCGGCCTCAGCCTGAGGTCCCCAGGTGGGCTGGGGCCAGAGGGGGTCGCGTGGGAGCCCAGGGTCCTCCAAGCCCACTGGGAGGGTCGATGCCCAGTCACCAGGCTGCGGGGCCAACCTGGGTGGCCCAAGCACTGGAGCTGCCGCGGGACACGGCGAGCTCATAGTGAAAGGGAACGCTGCTCAGTTGTGTCTCTTTGTGATCTTTGTGATCCCGTGGACTAGACAGTCCTGAAGTCTCCAGGCCAGAACACTGGAATGAGTAGTCATTCCCTTCTTCAGATCTTCCCAACCCAGGGATCGAACCCAGGTCTCCCACACTGCACGTGGATTCTTTACCAGCTGGGCCACCAGGGAAGCCCATAGTGAAGGTCCAGGAAAAGCGGCCCCACTTCACAGATGGGGAAACTAAGGCCCAGGGACGGCCTGAGGCAGCCTCAGCAGTGATCACTGCCCCCCACTGTCTGGCCCTGTGCCCCAGGCAAGGGATGCGGTGACAGGGTGGCATCACTGAGCAGCCCAGGACCACCCTCTGCCCTACCCCACCCCACGAAGACCACCAGGCGCAGGCAGCGACCCCCTCCCCACGCCCGCCCTGCCCGGGACCCCCTCACTTCCACAGCTGCCCCTGCCCAGAGCCCCCCTACCCCAGCAGCTGCCTCCTAACACCTCACCCCGACCAGAGAAGACGGGCAGGAAAGAAGACGCCATCGTCCACCCTTCTAAACCCCACCACCATGGGGCCAACCCCAGGCTGTGAATCCCATCCCCGAAGGTCCCCGAAACCCCTGCCTCCCTGCTCTCAGTGCTGGCCGCCAGGCCATCAGGCCTGGTCCAGGCTGCCCGCCTCCTTCAAGGGTCCCCAGCAGCCACCATGGCCTCCGCTCCCCTGTCCACAGGAGCCCCAAGGACCCTCAGAGCTCTGTCCACATCTCCCCCACTGCCCAGAGCCTTTCTGGGGCTGCCTGCAGCTCCCGCGCTCCCCACAGGCATCCAGCTTGACCCTGCCACGGAGCCCTTGCACACACGACGCCCTCCGTCTGCCTGGAATGACCCCTTGGGCCAGCCTTCCCCGGGTCAGTCCACTCCTGGGTGCAGCTGGAGCACCCAGCTCCTCCCCAGCAAGCACTCACTTCACCCATCCATCCACCCACCATCCACCCATCCATCCACCCACCCACCCATCCATCCATCCACCATCTACCCATCCATCCACCATCCACCTATCCATCCATCCATCCATCATCCATCCACTCACCCATCCATCCATTCACCCACCCACCCATCCACTCACCCACCCATCCATCCATCCATTCACCCACCCATCCATCCACCTACCCAGCCACCCATCCGTCCATCCATCCACCATCCACCCACCCACCCATCCATCCACTCACCCACCCATCCATCCATCCATCCACCCACCCATCCATCCACCAATTCATCCATCTACCATCCATCCACTCACCCATCCACCCACCTACCCATCCACCATCCACTCACCCACCCATCCATCCACTCACCCACCCACCCATCCATCCATCCACCCACCCACCCATCCACCCAACCACCCACCCATCCATCCACTCACCCACCCACCCATCCATCCACCCACCCACCTACCCATCCATCCATCTACTCACCCATCCACCTACTTACCCATCCATCCATCTACCCACCCACCCATCCATCCACCATCCATCCACTCACCCATCCATCCATCCACCCACCTACCCATCCATCCACCCACCTACCCATCCATCCACTCACCCACCCATCCATCCATCCATCCACCCACCCATCCATCCATCGACCCACCCACCCATCCATCCACCATCCATCCATCCACTCACCCATCCATCCACCCACCCACTCATCCATCCACCATCCACCCACTCACCCACCCATCCATCCTCCATCCATCCACCCACCCATCCAGCATGCACCAAGCACAGGCCTGCCTCTGGGGCAGTGGATGGGTGAGAAGCTGCTGTACTAAAGGGTGTCAGGGCAGGCTTTGGGGAAGGTGCTCGGGAGGAAGCATCCCAGGCAGGGGGACCACAGGCAGGGCCTTCGGCTGGAAGAGGAGCAATGCGGGGAGCAGGTCTCAGGGTCAGACTGCGGGGCCATGGCCCCTGTGCCACCTGTGGTGCCAGCGCTGAGCAGAGCGGGTAGCTGCCAGGTGGGTGTGAGTGAGGGCCAGGGGCTCCTGGGGCTTCAGCGGGCATCCTGGCCGCACGGGCCATGAGCGAGAGCATGGGAGGGGGCGGGCCAGGGCCCAGGGCTGGAGCCCTTGCAAGGCAGGTGGAGGAGCGCCCCGGCCCCAGGGTGCCCAGCCCACAGGGCGTGAGAGCCCACCTCCCGGCACCTGCGCAGGGAGCTCCTCCCAGCTCCCAGGAAACCCCATGCCAGCCACCCAGGTAGGGTTACCATCACTTTCACCAGCACCCGAGGCTCCGGTTACCTGCCCCTGAGGGGACGTGCGCCCGCCCGCCCGCCCACCCACAAGGGCCCCGCCGCCCGCCAGCTGGGCTCCTGCACCTGGGCGGCAGGGAGGCACCTGGGGAGAACCTGAGCTGGGGGGCAGGGCGCCAGGCCGGGCCTCCGCCTCCTCCCGGCTGGCCTCCAGGACTCAAGTCTCCTCTCTGCAAAGAGCAGCCTTCCGTCCCAGGGACAAGCCTCATGGGCCACGGGCTGGCCGGGCTCTGTGGACCCAAGACCCTACACAACAGGAGGGCCCCTGGCCAGTCGTAGCTGGGCTGCCAGCCTGCCTAACCTTGAGAGGCCCCCAGCCTGCTGGCCTTCTTCCCTCTTCCATAAAGCCCACCCCAACCTGCCTGCGCCAGAACCCCATCCTGACCGCGGTTCCTCCTGGCCCACCCCCAAGGCCAGGTCCCGACCCTGGTCCGACCCCCGGAAAGTACGACGGGCCGGCAGCCCCAGTGACACAGGGCACCCCAGATCCAGGAGGCAGCGCTGACTGCAGAGCCCGGGTCTGTGGGCCCCACCTGCTTCCTCTCCCGCAGACCCCGCATCCGAGCCCGGCCCCCCGTGGAGCAGAGCAGGATGCGGCGCCAGGAGCTCTCAGCTAAGATACGTTTCCTGAAACCTGAGCTTTGCAGAGGCCCAGGTCTCTGCCTCCATTGTCACCGCAGGGGAGTGGGGGGGGCGGCCACCTCTCCCCAAGCTGCTGGGCCCAGGGGGGCCATGGCAGGAGGACTGGACCGCAGGCTTCCCCACGGGAACCCGGACGCCCACGCTCCGCACCGGGGACCAGGCAGGCCGTGCCTGAGCGTGCCCAACCAGCCCACTGCAGCCAGCAACACACAGCCTGCCAGCACTCATCACACGCACCGGGCAGGACCATGAAGTCTAAGATCAGATGGACCCTGGTCATACCAGGGTGCGTTGACGAGGCCTGGGGCCGCGGACCCTGGCTCAGGCCTGAGGATTACAAGCATCTGTCTCCACCAAGAAGCCCCTCGCTGGCCCAGGCCGCCCTCACCCAGACACGACCCCTGGGAGGGTCCCCGGAAGCCACAACTCCTCCAGAAGCCCCTGCCCAGACCCCCCAGTGACCTCCCCCTCTCCACAGTGGAGCCTCACTCTCAGCTCTGCCCCCTCAGGGCCCAGGGACAAAGCCCTAGCCTGTCTCTGAGTGCCCACTGGCTGGCACTGCCCATCTGGGTCCCCTCTTTGCCCAAGAGCCCCACCCTACAGCCCCAGTACCAACGCCTGGGCCAAGACCCCTGACATCCGAGGCAGGTGAGCCCCTGCTGAGCGGGACCCCTGGCCCCTGTCACAGGAAGGAAGGGAAAGTTAGCCCCCACACATACAAAAGAGGCAGCAGCCCTAGGCACCGCGCGGGGAAGGGGCCGGGGCCGCCTTCGCCCCACACCAGCCGCAGCTCCTCGGGGGGCAGGGAGCACCAGGAAGACACCATCTCACACCGTCAAGGACAGCCCCCAGGGGCAGACCCTGGCCCAGCCCACCGCGGAAAGGAGCTCATGCCAGCGTGCGCATCCCACCAGGCCTCGCCCTTGGACATGCAGGCCCTTCACTGGCCCAAGGCCCCCTGCCGACCCCTGAGCACAGCGCATGGGTCCCTGGTCCTCCTCTCACTCCAGCCTGGCCTTCCACAAGCCACCGCAGCCCCCCCAGGCCAGCAGTCACCCCGCAGACCCACAGCGCATACACCAGGATGGGGCCTTAGACCTGGGGGCCAGATCCTGAGGTCTTGGAACCAGAATGTGAGCCAAGGAGGCAGGCATGGCCTCCGGCTGGGCAGCAGGCCCTCAGTCAGCGGGAGGCCCCAGGGCCACGCTGCGCCTCCATTGGCCAGGCCCCCCAGGCCCCCGTGAGCCCCCAGTAGCCACTGACTCACCCAGGGAGAGCACACACACACGTGATCAAACATGGCCTCCACCTTGTTGGCTACGAGCCAGCTGCCAGGGCCAACCGGGTGTCATCCATCTCCTGGGGACCGGTAGGACACGTGGGGGCATCCGTGGGGGGGATCAGGAGAGGAGGGGAAGCCCCACACCCAGACTGCCTGCACCTGCCCTCCCCTCCCCTCACCCAAGACCCTGGACACACCTCTGTCCAGAAACCTGAGCCCGAGTCCAACCTGAAACCACGCAGAGCAGACAACATGGGGACTCCAGGGCCCGCGCGGCCAGGTACGGGTGCAGAGGGTCCCCCAGCCTCGCCTGGGGCACCAGGATAGAATGAGAAGGCAGTTGTGGGGGGGGGTCAGGACTGCCTGAGGGTCACTGGAAGGGCTGGAGAGTGCAGAGCCCAAAGTAGGTCCTCGTCCGCCCTCTCCAAAGCCAGGGCCAGGCGCAGGCCGGCTCCCCACACTCCTGGACCTCCAGCCATTTCCAAGGCCCTGCGCACACGACCTGCTCCAGGGTCCTGGACAGAAGCCCCTGCGCCCCGCCCTCTCACGTGAAGCTCCTGAGGCAGGGCCCAGCCCCCTCCTGAGTCCCCAGGGCCATAGTGGGCGCACCGTGTTCCAAACTCACGCCAGCTCACGGGATGGAGCTGGACTTGCAGGGGGCAGAGGCGGTGCAGCCCCAGGGCCGCTGCCGGCCGAGCGGAAATACCAGGGCACTGGCATCACTACACGGGCCATGGGCCCGGCAGCCAGGCCACGCTACCCGTGGGGAGGGGGAGACAGGAGCGGCCCCCCAAACGCACAGCTACCCCGCTGCCCCACCCTCACCACGAGCTGGGCCACCAGCCCCTCCTGGGTGCGCCCAGCAAAGTGGAGGGCGGGGACCTGGCCCAGCACCTGCCCCTGGTCTGCAGGCCCCTGCCTGGGAGACCCGGGCCTGCCCCGTCCCATTCCATGCCTGGCCGGCCGGTGGGACCAAGAACGCGAGGGACACGCGTCAGCCCGCCACATTCCTGCAAGGCCTCCCTGCCCCCACGCCCACGGCTGCCAACTCGAGCAGAAAACACATCCTCAGGTAGCGATTTCGAACCGCGCTGGCCCGAGCCCAAGCGCAGATGACAGGCTGCGGGCCCTGCTCAGACCTGCCTGCCGCCCGCTGCGGGGGCGAGGGGGCTGGGCTCATCCCAGCGCCCGGGGCCTCCCAGCCTGCCCCTGCCTCCCGCCTGTTCCACCCCAGGGACACGCTCCCCACCTGCAGCCTGGGGGTCCAGGGAGACTGCAGAGGCCCCAGGTACGTGGGGGCAGGGCTGTGGCCAGGGGTCAGGAAGCAGGGGGAGGGGGTAGCCATGAGGCCTCCTGGCCTAGGATACGATGAGGAGGAGTGCCAGCACGGGGCTCAGAGCTGGGGGGCGGGGGTGCGGTGGGGGGCCAACCTCCGCCTGGCCTCAACCCCCAGTCTCTTTCAGAACCACGGCACCAGGTGGGCATGTTCTTGTGGCCTCCCAGTGGCTGGCCGAGCCAGAGGTCCTTGGTCAGAAGGACAGTCCCTCAGTCAGCCTGGCACCCTGCTCTGGGCACTGTCCACACACAGACACACCCCAGGTGCCCGGACCTGCCTCTGCACCCTGAGACCCCACTTAGCAGGGGCCTCTCTCCTCCCTGCCCCCACCCAGTTCCCTGCACGCCCGCAGCACAAAGACCCGGGAGGCCAGGCTTCGGGCCACATCGGGCAGCAGGAGGCCTGGCCTGCCGCAGCCCCCACCCACCGGGGCCCAGGACAGCGCACTGAGATGGACCACATCCCTGCCGGCGTTCCCAGGTCCACGGCTCCTGTCTGACAGGCGGACCTCAAGCTCCTTCTCCAGAAAGAACAAACAAAACCCAAAATGCAAGACAGGAAGGTGCTTAACAGAGAATCACAGCACCAAGGCCCCTCGAGGCTGGCCCCCGGGGTCTGGACCAGCGGCAAAGGCTGCCACCAACCCACGAGCACGAAGTCCCTCGGCCCCCCGCCCGAGCAGCCCCCCACCCCCACCCATCCAGGAAACGGCAGGGCGGGCGCAGGCTGGCCGCGGGCCCGGGCGGCTCCGCCGGGGCCTGCCCCGGACCAGCCCCAGCACGCGCGGTGCACATGCCTGCGCGGCCTGCCCGGGCCCGAGGCGCCCGGCCGCGCCTCCGCACCCAGACAGACACGCGCAGGGCGACGCAGACACACGCCGCGGGCCGCCCCGCACGCGGGCCGCTGCCACCCCGCCGCGCTGAGACCCCCCGCGCGCCCACGTGGCCGGGCGCGGACCCCGGGGCAGGCGCCCCCTGCCGGTCCCGCCCCGCCGTGCCCGGGCGCGCGCGGCTCGCCCGCGGAGCCGGGGCCGCAGGTGCTGGGGAGCCGGGGGGGGGGGGGGCGGGGCGGGGGGGAGCCTGGAGGTCGGGGGGCCGGGGGGCGGCGGGCAGGGCGGGGCCGGGCGCCCGGAAAGGGCAGCGCGGGAGGAGCAGCACCTACCGGCCAGGCGAACTGGAACGGGATGACGACGAGCCCGGGGTCCTGGTCGCCGCCGGCCCGGGCCCGCGCCCGCGCCCGGTCCCCAGTCGCGCCCGCCGGCGGCAGGTAGAAGGAGTTGCCGCCCAGTACGGGCGTGGCGCCGTGGCCGTAGCTGCAGGGCCCCGTGGGCGTCACCTTGGCCTGGTACTCCTTGAGGCACACGCGCACGTACGTGTCGCACTCGTCGTGGCCGCAGCCCCCCGCGCGCGTCGTCCGGCCGCCGCCGTCGCAGCAGGCGCCGCTCAGCAGCTCCCCGTTGGCGTTCCGCAGCGCGCTCAGCTGCAGCTCGAAATAGCCCATGGGCCGCGCCGCCTAAAAATAAGGCGGAGGGACAGTGCGGGGAGGCGCGGGCCGGGGTCGCCCGCTGCGCGCCCCGCCCCCGCCCGCCGGGCCGCCCCGAGGGCTTCCGAACCGCGGCGCCTGCGGGCGGTGCCGCCGGCCCCGAGGGCGGCGCGGGGCGCCCCGTCCGTGCCCCTGCTCACCTGCACACAGAGCGCCAGCAGCAGCAGCAGCCGCCGGGGCAGGCGCCCCCGGCCCCGCGCCCGCATCGCCGCCGCGACCCCGCCCGCCGGCCCGCCGCCGCCGCCGCCCCTGCGCGCCGGGCCCCGGCCTCCCAGCGCCCGCGCGCCCGCCCGCCCTCCAAGCGCCGGCGGCAGCGGCAGCAGCAGAGGCGGCGGCGGCGGCGGCGGCGGGCGGGGTCGAGGCGGCGCCGCGCGGGCGCGGGCGGCGGGCGCGCGGGGGCGGCGGGCGCGCAGGGGCGGCGGCGCTCGGGCTCGCAGGCGGCGGCGCTCGGGCCCGACCCGGCTCCCTCCCGGAGGCGGCGGCGGCGGCGGCGGCAGCGGCGGCGGCGGCGGCGGCGGCGGCGGCGGCGGCGGCGGCGGCGGCGGCGGCGGCGGCGGCGGCAGCGCTCCGGGCCTCGGCTCTGCGCGCCCGCGCTGCGCTCGCCCGCAGCCGACAAGTTCGGGCCGAGACTGACAGCTCGCTCGCCCATTCGTCACCCGCCCACCTGCATATGCATGAGGGGGCGGGGCCGCGCCACGGGGTGGGGCGGGGGGGGCCGGGGGCGCCCGGGATTTAAAGGCGGCGGAGGGCGCCTCCTGTCAGCGCCCGGGCCCGGCGCGCGCCTCGCGGGGCGCCCGGCGGCCGAGCGGCGGGGCCTCCGCTAGCGCCTCGGCCGGAGCCAGGAGAGCGGGACCCGGCGCCCCAACGCGGCTGCGCCTCGCCGGAGCCCCGCCGGGTCTCCGGAGCCAGGGGGTGGGGCGCCCCCTGAGGTCACCGCCGCGGTCCCCTCCCACCGGTGCGCCGCCGCCGCGCTCCTCGCGGTCCCAGGGAAGAGGCTGCCTCCTGCACAAATCAGGGCTCTATCCTACTTGGGGCGGGCGCGGCCCTACTACGCGCCCCCGCCCCCGGGAATATCTCCCCCGCCACTCCCGCCGCAGGGGGCGCTGCTCCCCTCGGACGCCCGCCCCACTGCCCGCGAGTCGGAAGCCACGGAACTAACGCTCTTCTGCGCGGCCCGTGTCCAGCTCTACTATGGTGGCAGAGGGGACATTCGAGGAACGTCCGGGATGGGGGTCGTGGTTTGGGCGCGGACGAGGAGGGTGCGAATAAAGGACGGTGGTGCAAGCCCCAAAGGACAAAGTGAAGGCCGCCCAGAGAGGCTGCGGCTGCTGTCCTGGTCGCCAGGCCCCCGTATCCCACCCCCTCATCGCCTTATTGCCCTCTCCTGGAGTAACCTCGCCTCATCTCCCCGGAGTCATGCCAAGGCTCCGGGTCTCCAAACACCTCCTCCTCTCCGCCAAACAGGGTCCCTTACCAGGCTGGAGATCACCTTGGCCGTTAGGGATACCAATTTGGTCCAAAGGGGTTTCCCCGCCCAACCCCGGTAGCAACTGGGCTTTCTTCCATCCCTGGCTCCTCCCGCAAATTTGCCTGCGGCCCTGGTTTCACTGCCCAGCCCAGGGGTCCAGCCCCCAGGAGCCTAAAGAGCTGGGCCTGACTGCTCCCTCCAAACACCCATCCTGACCTGAGCCCCTCTCTAGGTTGGGAGGGGGCAGGACACAAGCCAGGCCCCGCCATGCACAGCGACCCCCACCAAATAAGGGAATGTGAGCGCTGTTTAGAGCCTTCCAGTTGCTTCCTGGGCAGCGGTTACCGCCTGTGGGGGCAGGGGGTTCACGGACAGAGGCCCCCGCCCCCCTGCTCTGGCCCAAGGGCAGGGACGGAGTCCTGCAGGCCCCATCAGGGACGAGCGGCCCCTGCACCACCCCAGGGGCAGAGCTCCATCCTGGCCCTTGCTCGCTGCCTTACTACCCACTGCCCTCCAGCACTTACTCAAACCATGAGCAAGGTGGACACAGCCCCTGCCCACCCAACCGTGAGTGGTTCCCAGTGGGGCTGGTGGAGTGGGCAGAGAACTTAAATAACACACAACAGCAGACTGTACTGAGTGAGGCAGGTGGGGTGCCCTGACCAGTAGGCCTGCTCAGACCCAGTGGGCAGGCCAGGGTCGGCCAGGGAAAGTGGCTGCAAACAGCACATGCAAAGGCCCTGGGGCTGAGGAGGAGGACTCGCCCCGGCAGAGCAGGTGAGGGCCTGGGGAGGCTGGAAGGAGTGGCGAGCACTAGCTGTGCTGCGCCGGCCTGGCGAGCCTTCCTGCGAAGGCTGACGGGAAGTCACAGAAAGCAGCTGAGCTGGGTTGGGCTGCACATTTGTGACTTACATTGTCACAAAGATCCCTGGCTGTAGGGGGGAAGGGCAGCACGGGGTGAGGTCGGACAGGGAGGCCATAAGCAAACGAGAGGGGCCGGTGGCCTGGCAGGGTCCTGGCCGTGGAGGGGCCGAGGGGGCAATTCCGGCACGAGTGAGAGGTGGAATCTGGAGAACAGCAGCCCCCCCGCCGCCGCCGCCGCCCTCTGTGCTCCTCCCTTGTCCACCTCAAAGCTTCCTGCCGGCGGCCAGTTGCAGGAGAAGCAGACGGCCGGGATGTGCCGCGGGACACTGTGGCTGACCCTGGCGACTGGGCCACGAGTCCCAGGAGCTGCTGCTCTGGGCGGAGGCCCTGCCCTGCTCGGGGCTGTCTTGGCTCGAAGGCGGCAGTGAGGGACGCTCAGCCCACCTCCAGATTCCAGCTCAACCTGCCAGGGGGCAGGGCTGCCCTGGGGCCCAGGGAGACCCCACCCACCCTGCAACACAGGGAGACAGGGGTCCGGGCCCCTGTCTTCCATCCAGGGGTGGGTGGATGGTGGATGCTTCCATCCAGGCCCTTTGGGAGCAAAGTGGGCTCCCTGCCTCCCTGCCCAGGATGGCCCCTGCAGGCCACAGACGCCCCTCATGGTCCCCTGTCCCCACCCCCTCCCTCCCAGGAGCCACAGCCTGGACAAAATGGACCCAGGAGATGCTCAAGGCAGGACACTGGCCGCTTGAGGGAAGGGGCCGGGACTGGGGCTGCGGGGCGGGCGATCCTCCTACAGGGGTCCCCTCCTATGGTTGGCGGGGGGAGCCAGAGGGCTGAGACTCAAGAGACAGCCAGGCTCCCGCCTCTTCCAGGAAGACCCCGGCATAGTTTAGGGCTCCCTGGGTCACGCTCCACTTAGTGTTCCAGCCCCACCCGCCCCCTAACCCAAGGGCTCCCTCTCCGAGTCCCCTGCCCCAGGGGCCCTCCAGGCAGACTCTGGGGTGGGCATCACTCTGCGCCAGACAAGGCACGTGTGGAGGGGGCGCGGCTCAGCCTGGCCAGGCTGCTCAGGACCAGGCTGGGCACCGGCTGCCAGGCATGTGGACAGAGCCGGTGGGGCTGAGTGAGCTACTTCCGCCCGTGTTTTGCGGTGCTAAATATAGCGGCCAGGGAGGGGAGTTTCCGGTTACAGCCCCCCCCCCCACTGCCAGGAAATCGATGCCAGCTCCATTAGGCCCGGCAGTGCCTCCTGACCTGCCTCAACGGGCTGCCGAGCAGAGTGCGGAGCTGGACTGCACCCAAGACAAGGGCCCTGTCCTGCCAGGCCAAAGCCCATGTGCTCCCCAGGGCAGAGGGCACCCAGCCCCACCCGGGGCCCAGCAGAGGCCCCTCTGAGTGGGCAGGCAGTGGAGCTCAGGAGGTGGGCAGCGGCAGGTGGAAGGTGCGGGCGGGGTGGGGCAGCCCCAGGCTGGGCAGAGCCCCTGCCTCAGACTCTCCAGACATCCCGGCCCAGGGCCGCCCTCAGGGCCCCTCTGACAGGGCGGTGCTGGCGCTCGGGACCCCAGCACGGCACCACCCCGTCGGCTCCACACCTAGGCCCGAGCACCGCCCCCCACAGCACCCCACTGCTAGGCTGGGCTCCCGGGACACCCCACCCGGGCCGCCCCACCTGGGTCACAGCCGGCATTTGCATACAGGTGGTGCTGCCTGGGTGGGCCTCCTGGGTGCAGCCACCCTAGGGCGGCCCCAAGGGCCAGACTCGGGGGCGATGGGCTCTGAGCCGTTCTTGGAGGGGCTCAGCCACACACGGCCCCCAGGCCAGCAGGAACTAAAGTGCCCGCTGGCCCGGGGCAGGCAGGGAGCACAGGAGGGCAGGGGGCCCTCGGCTGGGGAGCTGTCCCCTCCTGACAGCAGGCTCTCAGCAGAAGCCAGAGGCAGCGTGTCCTCGCTCAGCGCCCCTCCCATTCCAGCCAGGGCCGAGTGCCGGGGCACAGGGCCTGCAGGTTCACAGCAAAAGCTCCTGGTCACCCGGGCCCCCAGTCCCAACCTGTCTGTCCAACAGGATCTCCTGGACACTCTGCCCTCTACAGGGTCAGTGGACCATGACCCAGGCTGCCCCCGTCATGTCCTAGGGCATTACCCAAGGGGCTGACCAGAGGATTTGGGGGCCTGTGGGAAAGGGCCAGGCCAGGCCACCACCCTCGCAGAGGGGAGAGCCAGCCTTCCCTCCAGGAAACCTCCCTGGCCCTCTCCCAACTGACGGCCCCGCCACGCCCACAGACACCCAAACCACGATGACCCGCACATACTCCTCGCAGAAGGCCCCAGCGCACGCTGGAGGTCCTGCTGGGAGCCTGGTGGGGCAGATGTCCAGCCCTCCTAAGACCCCAGGAGCTCAAGGGCAGCTCACATCATCCCCGACCCCCCGCGTGGGGGTTCTGTGGGGCTTGCAGGCCAGCCTGCACACAGGTCAGCAGGTGGAGCGAGACTTATCACCAGTACCCAGGGCCACAGGGCTACTGAGGGGGGCATCGGCCCAGCCCCACTCAGGGAGGACCCAGGAGCAGGGAGCACGCGCCTCTGGACTTGTCCACAGCCTCTCCTGATGTGACAGCCACCGCCCCCAGGGCCACAGTTCCATCCACGGCCGGTGCCCAGTGGGCCCTGAGCGCTCAGCCTGGCTGACCCTTCCCTGCCCCCAGGGACGGCCTGACCCGACACCGTCTTCCCGCCTCTCCTTGCCAGCCGGCAGCACTGCCCAGGCCTGGCCTAGCCCTCTGCCAGCGGCCAGGTCCCAACAGCCCCCCGCACAGCCTGCAGCCGATGCCTCTGCTCAGGGGGAGCTGAGGGGCTTTCGTGGAGACCTCGCCCTACCCTGCCCCCCAGCCCAGCCCGGTCACAGCTCAGAGTCGGTCATATCCAAGAGCGATGCCAGCCTTTATTGGGTCTGCGGGGCTCTCACTGGAGACCCAGGCCAGGGGCCACGCAGCTGAAGAACCATGAGATACCAAAGATCACGCCGAGAGTCTTGGGAACATCCGGGTCGTCCGCAAAGGCCCGGGCGCCGTCCAGGGGCAGGTGCACCACCTCGATGAGCTCTCCCTCCTCAGCCAGGCCCCCACCCGGGCTGCCCCGCTGGGCATCTGTCACCTCCGCGTAGAACATGGTCTGGCTGGAGCCGGTCAGTCCCACGCCAGACCTGAAGATGAGACAGCATGTGCTGAGGGGTCCACTCAGGCCCCGCCGGCCACCCCTGCCCCTTCCCCAGTCCTCTCCTGACCACCCCTTCCAGCCCCTGGCAGGCAGGGTTCCAGGAGGCCCCCGGGCTCCCAGGTCCCCACGCGGTATCCTCTCGAGTGTGAGGGAGACCTGGGAACATGCTGGTGTGACGAGGCTTGTGACGTGCCACCGGTCACATTAGGTCAGGTGATGAAGGTGGGATTCTACAGACGCGATTACGGGACCTAATGAGGGGAATTTAAGTTCATCAAGGGGGGATGATCCTGGGTCGGTGTGACCTCATCAGGAGAGTTTAGGGATCAGTGAAAACTCAGAGAGACACTTGAAGATAAAGCAAGCTGCCTCGGTGCTGCGGGAGGTCCATGGGCCAGGGTGTGTGGGGGCCTCTAAGAGCCCGAGAGCCAGCCAGGAGACAGAGCCCGCAGGCACGGCCACGAGGAGCTGCAAGAGGACGCAGAGCCCCGGACCAGACTGCAGAGCCCAGCTGATGCCTGGCTGCAGCCCGTCAAGTCCCTGAGTGGTGGGCCAGGTCCCCGGCAAGCAGACGGCTGACCCCTGGCAACCACGCAGTGAGAACATGGGTGCCTGACAGGCGGCCCCCGTCCTACCGTGGGCCTTGCCACTCTGCCCAGGCTGGGTCAAGCTGGTCCTCTCCCCACCCGGCAGAGCCGGTCCACGCCCAGGGCTCCGGCCGTGCAGCTTGTCTGTGGGCACTCACAGGGTAGGGTACCCACTCCAGGCTGGGGCTCACAGTGAGGGTGGGGGGTGAGGTCCCCAGGACTAGGGCTCATAGGCTGGGGGGGCATCAAGGACTCCCCTTCCTTCCTGGGTGGCAGCCAGGAGGGGATTGCTGGCCCCAGGGAGGGGGATGGGCCAGACAGAAGGTAGGGGCGCAGACCCAGCAGCAGAGGTCAGCAGCAGGTAGCCATGGTGACTGCCTGCCTTGAGGATGGGGTGACGGACAGGCTGGTCTGGACTCCAGAGGGGAAGGCCCCAGCACAGTGTGCAGAGGAGAGGGAAACCAGAGGTTGTGTACAAAGTCCAGGGGATAAGGGGGACCCCCAGGTCCCGCTGAGGCTAGCTGAGGCCAGCCAAGGCCTGCGGGGTGCAAAAGCTCCCGGGACACCAGGGCAAGGAGCAGAGGGGCTTCCGTCCCCTCCCCAGCTGTCCCACCCCCGGCGGGGCCACGCCCAGACTGACCTCACCCAGCTGCTTCCTCCGCCCTCCGGCCCCTTATCTCCCCCGGACCCTTCCTGAAGCCCGTTTCCGCCGGCCACCACAGCCTGAGCTTTGATGGAAGTCGCCGTCTGCGGGGTTTCCAGGCCCCGTTTCCGCCGGTGTGTGAAGGAGACCGGCGCCAAGGAGAGTGCGCCCTGCCAGGCCGGCACGGCCTCCCCCTGCGCACTCAATCACGCCCCCAGCCGAGAGACCTCAGGCAAGCGCAGGGGGGGCCGCGTCACCCGGGACGGGCAGGGAAGCCGCCGGGGCCGCAGACGGAAGCTGTGGGCCGGGCCACGGGGCTGCGTGAGTTTAGCTCTGGCTCGTCCAGCTGCCGTCCAGCTCCCGGGGTGAGGAGCTGCGCTGGCCTCCTCTCCCCCTCCCTGGCCTGCCTGCCCTTGTCCCTAAAATGCAGTCTGAGCTGACCACGGACCACCTGCTGTCCAGAACCCTCTGTGGCTCCCCAGTACCCTCCAGATCATGGCCCAGAGACTGGGCTGCTTGTCCCCTCAATCTGAGCCTTTCCCACGCAGCGCCTCTGCCAGGCCTCCATGCAGACTCACCCCTTCTGGGGACCCCCCGCTCCCAGGGCTGGCCTGCCCAATGGTTCAATCCCTACCTGAAATCAGGGCCCCTGGATCGCCAGCCCAAAGGCTCAGAGACCAAGTGGCCACTGGCCAGGCACACGGAGAATGCCTGCAGATAACTGAGGCATCACACAGCATGTCTGACCCTGGGGTGCAGAAACCCCACCTGGAGTGTGGAGGCGCTAGGCCCTGCCCCATCTCCTTCCCAAGACTGAAGGCCAGGGATGCCTGGCTGGGCCTGGGTGTCGCTGAGGTGGCCCTGGGCTGGCCTAGGGGGCAGAGCTGAGGCCCCATTCTTCTGGAGCAGGCTGCCAGGGGCTGGGGCTCAGCTGGAGACCCTCGTCCTGCTCGGGACTTCACCAGGGCTGGGGACCCATCGCCACACTCCCAGGGTAAGGGTGGGCTTCACCTGACATCCCGTCCCGGAAGATGTCCCCAGGGGGAGTTGGAGTGGCCGGCAGGCACCCGGACTCTGGAGGGGCACTGTGACCCCTCCCTGGGAGCGCAGAGCTCCAACCCTGGCCCAGGACTCGGCCCTGCCCTCACTCCTGAGCCGCCGTCAGAGCGCTCTGTGACTCGCCCCCACCCCCAGCCCCCGGCGCCTAATCCCACAGGAAGCAGGGGCATCTGTGAGCAGCAGCTGCCACTGGAGCTGGCCACACAGGGCGGGGGGTGTGGCGGGGCCGCAGGGGGCTGCAGTGGGGGCTGGGGGCCACAGGGGTCCGGGGGGGCCACAGTGGGGCCGGGGGCCTCAGGCTCCAGCCAACCTTCCCCCAACCCTGAGCTGCAAAACAAGGCAAACTCACCCTGCTTGCACAGCCCTGGGGAGGAAGCGCTTGCCGCCCCCCAGCGGCCTGTCCCAGCCCGCCTCCAGGGCTGTCCGACTGCGGGCCGCCCTCCCAGCCCCACTCACTTGTACGAGGTCACCCGGCGCAGGTCAGAGGGTGCCAGGCGGTAGCCACACTCCTCCCAGGCCTCCTTGCAGGCCACCTCCTCCAGCGAGAGCCCGGGCTGGTCCAGGAGGCCGGCGCACAGCTCGTAGGTGACCCCCGCTGAGCCAGGCAGCGCCGCCTGCAGCGCCTGGGGCCTGTCTTGCTCCGCAGCGGCCAGGGACCCTGGGAAGAGACGCTCCACCTCGCCAGCGTACACGGCTGGCCGGGGGAGGCGACCGCGTCACGGCCTATGGCGGCCGGCTCCACGTGACCCGCTCTGGCCAGACCCCATTGCCAAGGCTGTTTCTCCCAGATCCCCCTCCCGGGTCTACATGCTGACACCAGGACCCCAGGGGGCTGGACGTGAGCCTGCCGGCCTCCCCGACCCCAGCCTCACCTGGCCGGAACTGCTTCACCAACACCAGGCTCCTCCGGGAAGAGTTGAACATGAGGATGGTCACGCTGGGGGCGGGGGGGAACCGAGCTCAGCACAGAAGCGTGCCCTTAGCTCGCCGCCCTCCACAGCCCTGGAGGGTTGGGTCCCGTGCTCAGATGGGCAGACTGAGGCCCAGGCCGGGAGAGAACTCGCCAGGGTCACACTGCCAGGTGAGGACCCAGGCCTCCTGTATGTGCTGCGTGGCAGGAGTGGGAAGGACACGCTGGGCAGCTGGACAGGCTGGGGGTGGCAGCATCTGAGGGCGCGGGAATGACTGGACACGTGGGCCCTGCCGGACAGCTAAAGCCACACTGCCCCCGGCCCATGCTCCCGGCGCTCCAGGGCAAGGGCGCCTGGGAGGCCTGCATGGGGCCCCTCGGTGAGAGGCAGGGAGAGCGGGGGTGCTCAGAAACGCAGAGGTGGGGGGCTACGGCTCCGTTGCCCCTGGGCCCCATGTCCCTGCCAGCCTTCTTTCCTGGAGCCAGCCAGGCCAGGCCCTCACCTATTGTGAGTCTTCATGAAGTCCCACGACTTCTGGGCGCCATTCTGGAAGAGACAGGGCAGCGGTCGGGAAGTGCTCCCGGGACCGAGGAGGCCCCGGGGACGCACTGCAGCAGCTCCTCCCAGGGAGACCAGCTGTGGCCCAGGCCGCCTGGGAGCCAGGAGGTGCAGCAGGTGGGCAGGGGGGTCCAGGGCAGCCGCATGCTCCCCAGGAGTGACGAGAAAACTGGAAGCAAGCAGTGGGGAGCTGTGGAGACGCTCGCTGTCACCCAGACCGGGAAGGATCATGGGGTGTGGAGGGCCCCGGGCTGGGGGCTCCCGAGTGAGTGGAGCAGAGATCAGGTCTTCACGGCTGAAGCTCCCTTGGGTGCCTGGACAAAGGGCCATGGGAGGGCTTGGGGCGGGGCACAGGAGCAGTTGGGGGGTGTGCCAGCGCCCGGCAGGAGCCTGCCCCGTAGATGGGATGACTCAGGGGCGTGACTGGACCAGGGACCACCCTCTCCCCAGCCCGGTTTTCGCCTGGGGCTGTCTCTCCCGTGGCCTGTGGTCCTGCTGCTCTGTCCCTTCCCTCCGCCACCCTGCTCCCCTGCCTGGGGTGCCCTGCCCCAGCGGCTCCCAGGGCTCCGGGCGGCATCTGGTGAACAGAAGGCAGTGCGGAGCCGGGGCCTGGGCCGCCGCGGGCAACCAGAACCGATGCTAACGTGGTTCCAGCCGGCAGGAGGCATGAGGGGCTGGGACCCTGCCAGCTGGGCCGTTCCCCCTGTCCCTGAGCCTTCCTCAAAGAGGTCTCTGAGGATGGGGCTGGCCCTGGAGCCCGAGAGCCCAGCCCTGTGGATACCCATCACCAGCTTGCTTAGCCCACTGCCCTTCAGCCACTGGTCCAGCCCTTTGCCCTGGTGAGCTGCCAGCCCGACACATGGGGCCCTGTCCAAACCACGAACTGGACATGAACCTGAGCACCAGAGACAGAAAGTACAGTCAGGGCTGCAAAAGAGAGAAGACGCCGAGGAGCAACCTTTGTGAGGACTTCCCGGAGGAGGCGACACTGCACCAGGACTCACAGAGAAAACAGGGCCTTCCCGGCAGGGAGGCCTGACAGGCAGAGGCCCACACGCTGGTCTAGCGGAGATAGGGAACCTGGGCTGAGCTTGGCCTGGAGGCAGGAGCGTCCTGGCCGGGCAGCAGCTTCGGTTTCCGGGGGGAAGGAGAGCTGTGTTGTGCCGGTCGGGCTGCCCGGGAGGCCGTGGTGAGGCACCACCCACAAGAGGCAGGCCTGGGCCTGCCTGCAGCCTGGCCACCCCAGGGCCGGCCACCCACCAGGAGGGGTTCCAGGGAAGGCCTGTCCCCAAGTCTGCCAAGTTCAGGGCTGTCCCCTGCCTCCCTCAGGGTACGTATCACCCTGTGTTGGTTTCAGGTACCCTCTTGGATCAGGATCAGAACATCGGTCAAACCTGAGGTCCAGGCAGGGTGGAGGGGAGGGTCCAGAGAGGTCCACTGAGGCCCGTGCAGCCCCTCCTGCAGGACCCCCACCCAGGTGGTCCGGACCCAGGCCTGGCTCATCTTCATGGCACTGGGAGGGAGGAACTGGACTGGAGTGTAAACACAGCCCCCTCCCCCTCAGAGCCATGGGGAGGCCCTGCCTCTGGATGATCAATCTATCCATCCATAAGATCTCCCCTGGCATAGCGGCTACTGAGCAAAGTTGCAGAAGCCCCTTGCTGACATTCACCGCCCAGCCCAGTGTCCCGTGGCCCCCTGGCTGTGCCCACTGCAACCTGCCACCCACACGGGCTCAGCTTTGGTTACCAGCACCCATCCACCTTTCACAGGAAGTGGGGGAGGGTGCCACAGCCAGAGGCCACAGCGGTCAGGTGCCTGGACCACCCTGTGCTCACCTGCTGCTCCCAGAGCCCTGGCCCCTGGGAGCTGTGTGGCCACAATCAGGCATCCTGGCCCCAGGCCAGCACCAGGGACAGGGCGGCAACCTCCACGTCCCTGTACTATGCCCTCACCCCACCCTGGCTTCTGCCCCAGGCCAGTGCTGCCAGCCTGGGTCCAGCCTGGGGACAAGACTCCCTGTCCCCTAGGGCCAATGGGACAACAGCAACGGGGGGGGGGGGGGGGTGGTGCAGCCTCTCTCAGGCTGGGGGTCAAGAGGGCGTCATAGTTTGGAGAGAGGAAGGGACCTGGGGGAGGGGGGTAGACAGGATATTGCAGGCCAAGGGCAGTCAGGCAGAGAGAGGGGCACCAAAGACCTGCACCACCTGTCCTGACTGAGGGGCACCGAGGGGCCGCACAGACCACGCTATGGGGTGCAGTCCTCACCTGGATGGCACGGTGGACTCCAGGGGAGCTGCAAGCAAAGGGTGAGGGCCCAAACTGGACAAACATGTGTTTCCTGTGAACCTACTCCCATGTACGGCGCCAAGGGAGGCAGCCGTGGTACCGCACTGCCTCCCAGGGAACGGTAGGAGGAGATGATGCCCTGGCGGAAAGCCTGCAAGGACGGCAGGTGGAGACACGGAGGAGGCGTCCTGGAGAGGAAGCCCACCCGGAGAGGCTCTCCAGTGCGCACCCCCGTCCCTCCATTCGCCTTCTTCTGCCCAGAATGGAGAACACCACCTCCAGGAAGCTTGCCCCGACCCTGGGGGCGCCCAATATGTCCCACCGCAAAAAGGGCCGGGGCTCAGCAAAGTCTCTTTGGAGGAATGAGTGGTCCCTCGAGGTGTCCTTGCCCAGACCCTCCCCGACCCCGACACTCAACCGGAGTGTGCACCTGGACTCCGGCAAAGCGCTCTGCGGGGACGCGAGGCTTGCGGGGCGGGACCACGAGACTCGGGGCGGGGCTCCTGGGCCCGGAGCTCGGAGCCGGGCTCCAGGCGGGGGCGGGGCTGCCGGCTGGGGGCGGGGCTCCGGGCGGGGGCGGGGCTGCGGGCTCGAGGGTGGGCGGGGCTCCGGGTCGAAGGCGGGCGGGGTCCCGGGGCGGTGTCGGGCAGCGCGGGGAATGGAAGGCGCGGAAGGCGCGCTCACCTGGCGGTAGTGCAGCGTGAGCGGGACCAGGTACGGCGAGGCTGCGCAGCGGCCCACGGCCACCCCCTCGATGCGCTCCATGGCGGCGCGCCGGCGCGTACCCGGCTCTGCGCATGCCCAGTGCGCGCGGGGCGGGGCGGTGCCGAGCGCGGGGCGGGCCCGGGGTGGCCCCTGCCCGGCTCCGTGTGGGTGGGACGGCGGACGCGGGCGCTCCTGGAGCCCGCGGGCTGGGAGCTGGGCAGGAGGCGAGCCCCGCCGCAAGGTGCAGTCGGCCGAGCGTGCGGCCAGCGGGCGGGCGCGGCTGGAGGTTTGAGAGGCGATCGCCGCTGCCCGCTGCCCGGGGGACTTGGGCATCTTGGTCGCGAGAGAGCGACGCAGCGCAGCTTGGGGGAGGGGGCTCGAGCCGAACTGATGTCTGCCCCCTGGGGTTGACCAAACCCGGGGGCAGGGAGAGAAGCCGGCGCCGCCGCCGCGCCCCCCAGAGAGGAGCGTTGCGGGGCGCGAAGGGTTATCCTGTGGGCGGTGGTGGCAAGAATGTAGACACCTCTGGAGGCCCCTGGGTGGAGGCAGAGAAGGCTCTGGAAAGAGGGCAGGGCGAGAGGAGCTGGAACCTGCCCTTCAGGGAGGAGTTGCCACTCCTGTCTGGGGCTGCTACCCCTCCCCCTCGCGCCCCTCGCTGCTGTGGGAGGGCCCCTCCTTCCTTGGGTGTGGACCTCCAAGACCCGCTTCAAATGCAGCCACTGCCTCCCCAGTAAGTGTTAGTCGTTCAGTCGTGTCCGACTCTTTGTGTCCCCGTGGACTGCAGCACTCCGGGTCTCCCTGTCTATCGCCAACTTCCGGAGTTTACTCAAACTTATGTCAATTGAGTCAGTGATGCCATCCAACCATCTCATCCTCTGTTGTCCCCTTCTCCTCCCGCCTTCAATCCTTCCCAGCATCAAGGTCTTTTCAAATGAGTCAGTTCTTCGCATCAGGTGGCCAAAGTATTGAAGTTTCAGCTTCAGCATCTGTCCTTCCAATGAATATTCAGGACTGATTTCCTTTAGGATGGACTGGTTGGATCTCCTTGCAGTCTAAGGGACTCTCAAGAGTCTTCTCCAAAACCACAGTTCAAAAGCATCAATTCTTTGGCGCTCAGCTTACTTTATAGTACAACTCTTAGACCCATACCTGACTACTGGAAAACCCATAGCTTTGACTAGACAGATGTTTGTTGGCAAAGTAATGTCTTTGCTTTTTAATATACTGTCTAGGTTGGTCATAATTTTTTTTCCCAAAAAGCAAGTAATTTTTATTTCATGGATGCAGTCACCATCTGCAGTGATTTTGGAGGCCCCCCGCCCGCCAAAAAAACAATAAAGTCTCACTGTTTCCACTGTTTCCCCATCTATTTGCCATGAAGTGATGGGACCAGATGCCATGATCTTAGTTTTCTGAATGTTGAGCTTTAAACCAACTTTTTCACTCTCCTCTTTAATCAAGAGGCTCTTTAGTTCTTCTTCACTTTCTGCCATAAGGGTGGTGTCATCTGCATATCTGAGGTTATTGATATTTCTCCCAGCAATCTTGATTTCAGTTTGTGCTTTATCCAGCCCAGCACTTCTCATGATGTACTCTGCATATAAGTTAAATTAGCAGGATGACAGTATACAGCCTTGATGTACTCCTTTCCCAATTTGGAACCAGTCTGTTGTTCCATGTCCGGTTGTAACTATTGCTTCCTGACTTGCATATAGGTTTCTCAAGAAAGAAAGTGGTCTGGTATTCCCATCTCTTTAAGAATTTTCCACAGTTTGTTGTGGTCCACATAGTCAAAGGCTTTGCATAGTCAATAAAGCAGAAGTAGATATTTTTCTGGAACTCTTGCTTTTTCGATGATCCAACGGATGTTGGCAATTTGATCTCTGGTTCCTCTGCCTTCTCTAAATCCAGCTTGAACATCTGGAAGTTCATGGTTTACATACTGTTGAAGCCTGGCTTAGAGGATTTTGAGCATTACTTTGCTGGTGTGAGATGAGTGCAATTGTGAGGTAGTTTGAGCATTCTTTGACATTGCTTTCTTTTGGATTGGAATGAAAACTGACCTTTTCCAGTGCTGTGGCCACTGCTGAGTTTTCCAAATTTGCTGGAGTATTGAATGCAGCACTTTCATAGAATCATTTTTTAGGATTTGAAATAGCTGAATTGGAATTCCATCACCTCCACTAGCTTTGTTCGTAGTGATACTTCCTAAGGCCCACTTGACTTCACATTCCAGGATGTCTGGCTCTAGGATGGTGATTATACCATCGTGATTATCTGGGTCGTGAAGATCTTTTTTGTATAGTTCTTCTGTGTATTCTTGCCACCTCTTCTTAATATCTTCTGCTTCTGTTAGGTCCATTTCTGTCCTTTATTGAGCCCATCTTTGCATGAAAAGTCCCCTTGGTATCTCTAATTTTCTTGACGAGATCTCTAGTCTTTTCCATTCTGTCGTTTTCCTCTATTTCTTTGCATTGATCACTGAGGAAGCCTTTCTTATCTCTCCTTGCTCTTCTTTGGAACTCTGCATTCAGATGGGTATATCTTTCCTTCTCCTTTGCCTTTTGCTTCTCTTCTATTCACGGCTATTTGTAAGGGCTCCTCAGACAACCATTTTCCTGTTTTGCATTTCTTTTCCTTGGGGATGGTCTTGATCCCTGCCCCCTGTACAATGTCATGAACCTCCGTCCATAGTTCTTCAGGCATTCTGTCTATCAGATCTAATCCCTTGAATCTATTTGTCATTTCTACTGTATAATTGTAAGGGATTTGATTTAGGTCATACCTGAATGGTCTAGTGGTTTTCCCTACTTTCTTCAATTTAAGTCTGAATTTGGCAATAAGGAGTTCATGATCTGAGCCACAGTCAGCTCCCAGTCTTGTTTTTGCTGACTGTGTAGAGCTTCTCCATCTTTGGCTGCAAAGAATATAATCAGTCTGATTTCGGTATTGACCATCTGGCGATGTCCATGTGTAGAGTCTGTTCTTGTGTTGTTGGAAGAGGGTGTTTGCTATGAGCAGTGTGCTCTCTTGGCAAAACTCTATTAGCCTTTTCCCTGCCTCATTCTGTACTCCAAGGCCAAATTTGCCTGTTACTCCAGGTGTTTCTTGATGGACTATGACTCAGCCATAAAAAAGGACAAAATATTGTCAAGTGCAGCAATGTAGACCTAGCGATCATCATACTAAGTGAAGTAAGCCAGACTGAGAAAGACAAATACCATATGATATCACTTATATGTGGGCTCTGAAATACGGTACAAGTACTGCTAAGTCGCTTCAGTCGTGTCCGACTCTGTGCGACCCCATAGACGGCAGCCCACTAGGCTCCTCTGTCCCTGGGATTCTCCAGGCAAGAACACTGGAGTGGGTTGCCATTTCCCATTCCATGGTACAAGAACACTTATCTACAAATGTAGAAAACAGACATGGTTATCAGGAGAGGAAGCGGGGAGGGATCAATTGGGAGACTGGGACTGACATATACACACTGTTATATATAAAGCAGGTAACTGGTAAGAACCTAATATATAGTACAGAGAACTCCACTCAATACTCTGCTGCTGCTGCTGCGTCGCTTCAGTCGTGTACGACTCTGTGTGACCCCATAGACGGCAGCCCACCAGGCCCTGCCGTCCCTGGGATTCTCCAGGCAAGAACACTGGAGTGGGTTGCCATTTCCTCCTCCAATGCATGAAAGTGAAAAGTGAAAGTGAAATCACTCAGTCGTGTCCGACTCTTAGCGACCCCATGGACTGCAGCCCACCAGGCTCCTCCGTCCATGGGATTTTCCAGGCAAGAGTACTGGAGTGGGGTGCCATTGCCTTCTCAGACTCAATACTCTACCATGGCCTATTCGGGAAAAGAATCTAAAACAGAGTGGATATATGTATACATAGAACTGAGTCACTTTTCTGTACACCTGAAATTAACACAGCATTGTAAATTGGCTATACTCCAATAAAAATTTTTTAAAAAAAAGGAATGAAATTCTGACATGTGCTACCACACGGAACAGCCTTGAAGACATTCTGCTGAGTGAAAAGGCAGACAGAAGGTCCCTTGTGATATGAAATAAATGCACAGGGACAGAAAATAGATTGGGGTTGCCAGGGCTGGGGGAGGGGACAACAGGGACAGTGTCCTTTCAGGGTGACAGAATGTTCTGGAAATTGGGAGACAACATTGAGAATGTGCTAAATGCCAGTGAAGTGCAAAAGTGAGATGGTTGACGTGATGTGGTTTTCAGTTCCGTTTTCTTAAGGAAAAATACATCAGGGACTTCCCTGGTGGTCTAGTGGTTAAGGATCCACCTTCCAGTTCAGCAGATGCAGGTTCGATCCCTGGTCAGGGAACTAAGACTAAGACCCCACGTGCACAACTAGAGAGCCCGCACGCCACACTGAAGAGCCCGCACAGCTAAATAATCTTTTTAAAAAAAAAAAAGAAAAACACATCAGTTAAACTGGTCAGGAGCATTCCACGCTGGCTGGAGCACCCTGGGGCCCATGATGGTGGGTCGGGATCAGGTCCCCGCAGGCTACTGTGGCCCTGGAGGCAGGAGAGGGGTCTGAAGCGAGACTAGAGATGTGCTTCTGGGGAACTGCTGTGCGCAGGCAGCTGGGAACTAGGACTCAGGGTGCGCTGGGACGCGAACACCGAGGGCAGCAGGGGGCTGGACTAGGGCCCCTGGTGACGAGGCGCTGTCTTCAGGGACCTGGAGGAGCAGGAGGAGGGGTGTGCCGTGGCTCCCAGGGGAGCCCGCTGGGCCGGGCTGGGCCCCTCAGCGGCACCAGGAGCCTGGAAGGGGTCCAGGCAGGGGTGTCGGGGGGTCTCTGTAGCCGCCTTCTGGGGAGGGCAGGAGACCAGTGCGAGGGGCCTTGGCCGCTGTCCAGAGCGGAGGCCATGCAGGCGAGTGGCCTTGGGCCCTGTGGGAGTGGGTGCGGGAGGAGGAGGGAGTGGAGGATGGGGGTGAAGGCCAGGGGACGCGGGCCACGCCCCAGGGAGCCTGCTGGAAAGCCCCATGAGGGCCTGGGGGCCTCAGAGACCGGGCGGGCCCAGCCGCGCTCAGAGTGGACGTGGAGACACACACACACACACACACACACACACACACACACACACTGCAGTGAGGGTGGGCTGAGCGGACGTGGAGACCCCCCTACACACACACACACACACACACACACACACACACACATGCAGTGAGGGTGGGCTGAGCGGACGTGGAGACCCCCCCCCCCCCCACACACACACACACACACATGCAATGAGCATGGGCTGAGTGGACGTGGAGACCCCCCCCCCCCGCCACACACACACACTGCGGTGAGGGTGGGCTGAGCGGACGTGGAGACCCCCCTACACACACACACACACACACACACACACACACACACATGCAGTGAGGGTGGGCTGAGCGGACGTGGAGACCCCCCCCACACACACACACACACACATGCAATGAGCATGGGCTGAGTGGACGTGGAGACCCCCCCCGCCACACACACACACACATGCAATGAGCATGGGCTGAGTGGACGTGGAGACCCCCCCCCCGCCACACACACACACACACATGCAATGAGCATGGGCTGAGTGGACGTGGAGACCCCCCCCCCCCCTCCCCGCCACACACACACACTGCGGTGAGGGTGGGCTGAGCAGACGTGGAGACCCCCCTACACACACACACACACACACACACACATGCAGTGAGGGTGGGCTGAGTGGACGTGGAGACCCCCCCCCCACCGCCACACACACACACACACACACACACACACACACGCGGTGAGCACGAGCCTTGGCGGCCTCCGACGGCAGGGACTGGTTATGCCGAGCCATGAAGGCAGGCCTCCCTGCACTGAGGCGAGGGCAGGGCAGGCTGCCTCCTGGGCTCCAGGGGAGAACGGACGCTGGCCTCTCCCGGCTTCTAGAGGCCGCCGCACTGTTGGCTCCTGGCTGGTACCTCCTCCCTCTTCACAGCCAGCGGCGCAGCAGCCCTGTTCCCATCTGGACTCTGACCTGCCGGCTTCCCCTTGAGACGACCACACCCCCATGTGACGACCCTGGCCCACTCATATGACCCCGGCCCCCTCGTGACGACCCCATCTCCCAAGAGATGACCCCGGGCCCCTCGTGACGACCCTGGCCCCCTCATACGACCCCGGCCCCCTCGTGACAACCCCATCCCCCAAGAGATGACTCCGGGCCCCTCGTGATGACCCCGGCCCCCTCATATGACCCTAGCCCCCTCATGACTACCTCGTCCCCCAAGAGATGACCCCGGGCCCCTCGTGGTGACCCCATCCCCCAAGAGACGATCCCAGACCCCTCGTGATGACCCCGGCCCCCTCATACGACCCCCGCCCCCTCATGACGACCCTGGCCCCCTCGTGACGACTCCAGGCCCCTCAAGACGACCCGAGGCCCCTCGTGACGACCCCAGCCCCCTCGTGATGACCCTGTCCCCCAAGAGACGACCCCCACCCCCTCATGACGATCCCGGCGCCTCTCGAGACCACTCCAGCCCCCTCATGATGACCCCGGCACCCCTAGAGATGACCTCGGGCCCCTCCTTTGACCCCTGCCCCCTCATGACGACCCCAGGCCCCTCGAGATGACCCCGGCCCCCTCGTTATGACCCTGGCCCCCACGTGATGACCCTGGGCCCCTTGAGACGACCCCAGGCCCCTCGTGATGACCCCTGCCCCCTCATGACGACCCCGGCCACCTCTGTAGCCCAGGACAACCCCCAGGGTCCTCCACTTAACCATGTCTTTGCCATGTGAAGTTCCACACTGGCAGGTTCTGGGAATACCATGTGGACATGGGAGCCAGGGCAGGACCCCAGGTGAGGTTCAGCCTGCTGGGGCCCTGGCAGGACTTCGGGGGCTCATGCTGGCCGCTGCCTCATCTTGCTCTCTAAGACGCGGGGGCAGGGTGGTCTGTCACGACTGGGGCAGGAGGAGAGGGTGGCTGCACATGGTCCCACGGGACTGGGGGCCTGGAGTCCCCGTGGCCTGGTGAGGGGCTTCCTGGTGGCCCCAGCCTGGGGGATGCCCCTGGCGGCGCCCAGCAGCCTGGGCAGGTGGACAGGTGGATGTCGGCTTCCTCTAGGGCTCAGCCTTTCCCCAGAGTGGGTGACAGGCAGCCCAGGGGTCCAGAGGTCAGTCTTATGGTTGGGGGGTTCTTGATGAGGGGGGTTCCCCCCAGAGGGGGCAGTGGGGGCTGGTGGGCCGTGGGAAGCCGGGAGTTGGGGTGCGGTTTCAAAGCAGGTGCGGAGCTCAGGCCTGGACACTGGCGGAGCCAGACAGGTTGCGGAGGGCCAAGGTTGGGGGTGTGGGGCTCCAGGGATGCCCGCCTCTGTCTTGTTCTCCCCCTAGGGAGCACACCCCCACCCGCCAATATCTCCCCGCCCAAGGACCGGCGGCCTCCCCGGGGCCTCTGCACTCTCACCCTGACCCCGCTCCGCTCGGAGCCCCTTCCCTCCCTCTGGTCTCGTCCCTCCTGCCCTGCCTGGCCTGGGTGCCCAGGCTCCACTGTGGGCTCGTGGAGCTAGGGAAGATGTGCTCAGGCCCCGGCAGGGCCTCGGCCTGCAGACCAGCCTTCCTGCTCGCCTCCACCCACCCTGAGCCCCCAGTCCCCTCTCCACGCCGTCCAGCCCCGGCCCCGCCTGTCCCCGACCAGTCCAGGTCGAATCTGGGGCCTGTGTCTCCTGCTGGAGCAGCCCCCACATGCACCTCCAGGTGCCCAGCCCCCCCCCCGGAGCCTCCCAGGATTGAGGAGGGGGTGCCTGCTGTCCCCCGCCTTTTCTGGGGTCGCTCAGAGCGCCGGTGGCAGCCAACAGGCAGCTCTCATCCTCGAGGACAGCTGAGCTGGGGGCGGGTGACACAGCACCCTTGACCACTTGGGCTCCTGGCTCGCAGGGGGATGCCGTGGGCCTGGCCGGGCAGGGGTCCCTGAGGGTGGCCTGTCCCCTCCCCCCGGCATGGCCCAGCTGGCTTCCGGGCCCCCAAGCCCTGCGGGATCTCCCAGGACAGAGTGGCCTGTGAGGGTAGTCAGACGGAGAGGAGGCAGCGGGACAGCACCTGGCCCACAGGCCAGAGTCCCCGGGCGGGTCTGGAGGGCCACAGGGGCGCGGGGAGGGGCTGGGGGGCGTGTGTGCAGGCCCCGGCTCTGACCTCACTCCACCCCCCTCAGCAAGGGCTCCTGACGCATGTGCACAGGCTTGAATATGCGGGAGTCACCCTGGGCCGGGGCGGGAGGAGGCCCCGGGTTCCCAACCCCCAGGCGCCCCGGGGTCTCGAAGGGAAACAGCGCAGCCAGGAGCCCCAGGAACGCGTGCGCCCCACTGCAGCCGGGCCCGCCCGGAAGGCATGAGTCCGGGAACAATGCCCTTCGTGTGACAGACTTTCCCTCCATGGGAGAAAATAGAGCTTGATAGAATGGCGATTTCCTGCATTTGTGCTATGGCAGAGAGTGGTTCACACAGGGACCTCCCACAAAGGGGAGCTCCTCGCCAAGTCGGCAGGGGCCCCAGGGCCGGGCAAGGGTCCTCCCCGTCCTCCAGGCCCCTGCCCGCCCCCCAAGCCTCAGCTCCAATTCTAGCAGCTTGTGGACGTGCAGAGGGGCTGGGAGGGGGCAGGGGGGCTTCCTGGAGGAGGGGGCCTTGGACAGATTGGGCCATGAAGACAGCTTCTCAGGGGACAGAGGGTCCAGGGCAGAGCAGATGGGGTGCCACGGTGAGGGCAGGCCGGGGGCACTGCCATGGGTGGATGGCAGAGGTTCCAGGGAGGCGTACCAGCAGCAGAGCCTGGGCCTCCTTCTACGTTCTGAGTGAGGAAGGGGGCAGCCTGGAGGTGCCCCTGGATATGGCGATGCTGAGTGCTTGTGGCCCATGAGGGCTGCCATGGGCTGAAGGTCCCAGTGCCTCCGCCCGCGGGGCCCGGCTGGCCCAGGTGGTCAGATCCAGAGCCCAGGGGACCGCTGACCTGCTGAGGCGGGGGCAGGATCCTGAGGACACCCCTGGGGTCTTTCCCCTCCCAGAAGAGGTTTGTGGCCAGGGCCTGGGAAGAGGGGGTTTGAGGTGGAGCAGGGTGCCTGTGGCCGGGACGGAGTGCCCGGCCCAGGCTCAGACTGCGGGGTTCTTGGGCCACGTGCTGAGGATGCCGTCTCTACCCACCTCTTCCCTGAGGACGGGCCGCCGGCCAGCCCTCCTGCCCAGTAATTCCAGCGCTGATGTACTCTCCAGGGCACACAGCCTAGCAGGCTGTCCTGACCTCTGTGTTTCAACCTTTCTCTGTCCCTGGGCACAGGGACTCAAATGAGCTACGAGCTGCCCACCACACCCCAGCCCTGGGGGCCACCCTGTGGCCACTGGCCTCTTGGTCTCTCCTGGGGGAAGCCCTGGCTGACCCTCCTGCCTTCTCCTAAGGCTTCGGCAGCTCCCACACCCAAAGCCCACCACGGCCACACCTCTCCTTGGAGCTCAGGCCTTACCCGCTCACACCTCACCCCCCATTCAGGGCCCAGAGCACAGAGATGGTGGGACCCCTGCCTTGCCCTGGGGACACAAGGCCGTTCTCTGTAGGTGCTTCAGACGGCACTGCAGGGCAGGGCCTCATGGCTGAGATGAGGCTTCCCTAGGACACCCTGCCTTTTCATACTGCTCATGGCGTTCTCAAGGAGAGAATACTTAAGTTTCAAAAAACTAAGACCGTGGCATCCAGTCCCATCACTTCGTGGCAAATAGATGGGGAAACAATGGAAACAGTGACAGACTTGATTTTCTTGGGCTCCAAAATCACTGCAGATGGTGACTGCAGCCGTGAAATTAAAGGATGCTTGCTCCTAGGAAGAAAGGCTATGACAAACATAGACAGTGTATTAAAAGGCAGACATCACTTTGCCTACAAAGGTCCATATAGTCAAAGCTATGGTTCTTCCAGTAGTCATGTATGGGTGCGAGAGTTGGACCATAACAAAGTGCTGAAGAATTGATGCTTTCGAACTGTGCCGTTGAAGACTCTTGGACTTGCAAGGAGATCAAACCAGTCCATCCTAAAGGAAGTCAACCCTGAATATTCATTGGAAGGACTGATGGTGACGCTTCAATACTTTTGTACCTGATGTGAAGAAGTGACTCGTTGGAAAAGACCCTGATGCTGGGAAAGATTGAAGGCAGGAGGCAAAGGGAACGACAGAGGATGAGATGGTTGGATGGCATCACTGACTCAACGGACATGAGTTTGAGCAAACTCCAGGAGACAGTGAAGGACAGGGAAGCCCGGCTGAACAACAGGACATGCAGCTTCAAGGCTGGTGGACAGCGGCCCCACTGCTCCCCCCACCCCAGCCCCGATGCACCGGGGCGCCCTGCCCATGGCTGCCTCCGGCCTCTGAGGGTGCAGTGGAGCACCGCAGAGGTGGGAGGCCCCTCCTGCCCACTGTCCTGCCGCCCCTGCCTTCCCTGGGGCAGGCACCCTGCATGGGGTCTGGCCCCCACTCCTCGCCGTCCCCCAGTTATTCACAGGCGTTCCCCCCAAATCTCGTCCACATGAGCGCCCCACTTGGTCTTTCAGATGGGATGAAGTTGAGGCTGCCAGCCCCCCTCCTGGGCCTTGTGGCTGCAGGGTGGTGCGGCCCGCTCCTGCTCGGACGCTGCGCTGGCCGCTTGCACGAGCGCACTGCCCTCTGTGAAGCGCTGCAGCCATGCTGGCCTGCAGGGTGGCCTCCGCCGGACACCTCGTGTCTCTGCACAAACCCTGGCATTACAGCTGAGCTCAGAGCAGGTCAAGGCCGCAGAGGCCCAGCCCTGTGGGGACGCACCCATGGTGGGGTCTGGTTGACAACTCTCCCTTGGGCTCCTCTGGCCTCAGGCAGTGGCGTCCAGCGCTCCTAAGACCTCTGGGACCAACTCCTCATATTAAATCCTGCCATCGGAAATAACCACAGTGATAACCATGATGCTTTATTCTGGTTGAGTTCGGACTGAGTCAGAGAGGGCTTTGCAGGGTGGAACACGGTGCTACTCAGGGGGCTACTCAGAGAAAGGCACTGAAATTCCAGGGCTCTAGGGAAGGAAGGCAGGCCAGGGCTGGCCCAGAGAGGTCTGTCCTGTGTGGTGGGAAGGTGGCAGAGGTTGCGTAAGGACAGGGGAGCTGCGTCTCCCATCACCTCCTGCAGACTCCACTCTCAGCTGTGGGTGAGCACGTGACTGAGTCCGGGGCCTGGTGAGTGGGCAGCCTTGGAGCAGGGACGGATGAGGAGGCCTGCCGTGGCCCCAAGTTGACCACCTGTTCAGGATGGGCAGGACTGCTTACCGGAACCCAGTGAAGGAGCAACAGGAGGTCTGGCCCAGGTGGGGAAGCACTGGGAACCCCGTCTCCCTCTTCCTCTGCCAGGCCACAGTCCTGCCCAGCCTGGAGCCCCAGTGGGCTCCTCCTTTTGCTGAGGCAGTGGGAGCTGGGTGCCACCCTCTGGGACTTGAGTTCTGCCTACTGCTATTCTTAACCTCCTTGAGTCTGTCACCCCTGACAAGGATCAGAGGAGGAACACAGGCCTGTGAGGGGCACCCCTCTGCCCAAGGGTGGTCCTCCTCCTCCTTCCCCGCCCCTCCCGCAGGTCTATGGGATCTGATCTCATGAGCACAGTCCCCATCAGCCTTCCCTGGGAGTGGCTATTCTGACTCGACCGTTCACCCTGCAGACGGGCACACGGAGACCCAGAGGAAAGGGCTGAGCTGAGGCCAGCCTCGCCCCTGGTCTGGCTTGGAGCCCCCGGCCCAGGGCCCAGGGTGGCCCCGGGCAGGTGGCCGTCACCTCTGACCCCGAGCCAGGGTGGCCTCGGCGTCTGGGCCTCAGCTCGGAGCGTTTCCTGCCTGCCTGCCCCAGCCCAGCCCCGCAGGAAGTGGCCGCCTCCTGAACAAAGGGGCCGGCGGACAATGGCCATTGAATTGGGCCGGGGCGCTCGCGCACGGACAGACCACCAGCTGCCCGCGCTGATAAGACCGCTCCGCGGACTCCACGGGCCCCTGGACCCTAGGCGGGGGCTCGCGGCCGGCGCGGCCCGCGGTCCTGCGGCCAACGGGGAGTCAACCCGAGGCGGCCCCGCCCCCATAGGCTCCTCCCTATATGGCCCCGCCCCCCGTTCGGGCGGCCAATGAGGAGCCAACCCGGGGGCGGGTCAGTCCCCAGCAGGCTCCTCCCCCACCTGGCCCCGCCCCGGCGGGCACGCCGGTTGGACCCGTAGAGGGCCGCAGAAATCGCGCTTGGGGAAGTGTCCCCTCGGAAAGCGGAGGAAGTTAGCGCCTCGTGCGTTTGTTTCCTGGGCCTACTGGAAAAGTCGGGGAGGGCGGCCCTGGCTTTCTGCGAGGGTCACCCGCGGCTCGCTGTGCTCCAAGGGTGGAGCGGGCAGCTTGATCCTCACGCCTGCCTGGGGCAGTCCTCCCGAGGCGCCTGGACACGTGGTGAACACGGTCAGCTCTGTGTACAGAGGCTCAGCGCAGAGAGCCAACTCCAAGAGAGAGCAGTGGGGCTGAGGTCACGAGTCAGCCCTGAGCTGGTTCTGCAGGGCCCAGGTGACCCAGGTCATCACCCCCGGTCTGGGAGGCTCTGAATATGGCAGGGGGTGTCCGTGTCCTGGAAGGCATCACCTGGAACCCGTGGGGACGGAACTGAGAGGGGCAAGACCTAGAGGTCTGGGAGAACCGAGACAAGCTCTTCCTTCCTGGTGGGATGACATAGCCCACTTCCGGGCCTGGCATGCGCCAGGCAGGGCAGGGGTCTGGGGAGCTCAGGCCTACAGCAGCCCCGTTCTGTCTGTCCAGCCGTGATGGTGGCAGTGGCTGTGGATAAGGTGACCGTTGGAGTGTTTGCATGCTGACTTTGCCAAGGTCTCAGGGGTGCGGTTGGGTGGAGTTGGGTGGGGAGAGACGGTGACGGGGGTGGTGGTGGGCCAGCAGCTTGCGGCCATGGACAGAGCCGCATGGCGGAGTGCTGGGGCTGCGGTCACTGGGGGTGGTGCTATAAGGCAGCCCACATAGCTCCAGGTGCCTCAGTGAGGCTGCCCAGACTGCCACTTAGTGGCCTGGGGTCATGCCCTCCAAGGAGCCAGATGATCCCTGCCAACTCCTCTAGCCCCTCTTGCTCACGTGGTGTGAGCACCCCATCTCCTGAGTAACCGAGGTAACTGGTCACTGGGCGGGTAGACACACCTGATCTTCAGGTGGACGCAGCCAGACCCTCTCGTGGACTCATGCCCACCCTGGCCTAAGTGCCTTGTTGTCCTCCACCCCGTGCTGGCCCTGGCTGTGTCCTGACCTGACCACCTTCTCCACTCCACCCTTTGATCCGAAGCCTCTGAACTGTGGCCACCCTCCAGCCAGAGGCCATGTGGGACCCCGTGCCCACCTCGATGCCCCACCGCGGTCTCTGCAAGCATGGCCAGGTTCTCATGAGTCACATTGTGTTCCAGGAGCCATTCAGGCTGGGCCACAGACCCACAGCCTGCGTGAGCAGCCGCCCGCCCAGCCTCTGCCCGGCACCAAGCCCGCTGCTCCGAATGCAGGAAGTGGGAGGCCCGGCGGCTTCTGACTCCCGCCCTTTATCAGCCCACGACGTTTCCTGCGGCCCGCGCAGCCTAGACCCGCGGCGCCGGGACCCCAGGTCATCAGTGACTCATCGAGAGCCCGCCCTGGGGACACCCCGGCCCATGCCCCCCGACTCCTGCAAACGTGAACTCCTGCCCTCAGCCCAGCCCACACCTGGCTGGCAGGGCCACTCTGAGCCCCCGTCCCTGGGCCACCCTCTGGCATCTCCCCATCTTTTAATCCGTCCCTCCCTCCCCCATCCACAACCAGAAGGGCTGAGGTGCCCCCACCTCTTTGTGCCCCCCAGTTCCCAGTGCCTGTAGCCAGTAAGGTGGGCAGCCAGGGCTGCAGGGCCCACGGGGCTGACCACAAGCTCCTGCTCTGAGCATGAGACCCTCTGGCCACCCGCTTGCTCCCTCCCACCAGCCCTGCTGTCCCCCAACCCCAAGGAGCACCAACACCACCACCTCTGGGGACCCCCAGTTCTCACCACCTCTCCTGGTGCAATCACCCAACCCCAGGTTGGCGGCCCACCTTCCTCCTCTGGTCTGTGGACTCCTCTTCCTCCAGGAAGTCTTCTGGACCAACCCCTACACCTCTCCTATCCTGGGGCCTCCCAGGGGATGCCTCCACTCCACAAAACTTGTCTCTGACCTTTACTGGGCCCCCAGACACCCCCGCCGCGGGAACCCAGACTCTGCCGCTCACGGGCAGACCCCTCCTCCCTCACCCCAGGGCACCCCTTGCCCAGTGCTCCTGGGGACACCGTGCGGGTCAGGATGGGAGCTGAAGTGGGGGTGGGATGGGGCAGAGAGGGCACCGGGAGGCTCATCTTGGTCTGCACTCGCACAGCACCCACTGGGCCCGATGTAAATGCTAAAGGAAACACCAGCTGTTGGGGTGGGCCCTTCCCAAACAAGTGCAGACCCCTCCCTGGAGCCAGGTCCTTGTGGCACTGACCCTCACGCAGGCACAAGTGTGCACACACAGGTTCACGCCCTGCAGGAGGGTCCTCATGGCGCACACCGGCCGTCCCACTCAGGCCCACCCTGTAGGGCCGCCTGCAGGGTGGCCAAGCAAAGACCCCTGCCACGTGCCACGCATTGTGGGGCTAGAAGTGGGAGCTTTGCTCAGGGTGTGCCCGTGTGTGCACGGCGCTCCTTTGCATGCTGTGGCCTGGCCCGTGACCACCATGCCACCTCCCCAAGATTCACATTTCCAGGCTGGGTCAGTGACCATCGTTGGGGAAGTCTGTCTCTGCCCAGGGCCAGGCTGGGGTCCACCACCCGGGGGGGAGAGGCTGAGTGCCATCCACAGGCTGGTGAGCTCGGCGCCCAGCCCTCAAGCTGCCTCTCCCTCACTGCAGGCCCTTCCGCCTGCTCCCCGGTGACAGCCACAGGGCTCTCCTGCTCAGCCCTGCCCGGCGCCCCGTCCCCCCGTGGCTCCGCCTCTGCCCTGCACAGCAGCTGTGCTCATGCCCACCCCTGCTGCCGCACTTGCCCGCAGCATGGGGGCTGTTCCTCCCAGGGATTGTCCCCGTCCCCATGGCCAACCGCAGACCCTCAGAGCTTCTGCGAGGTCTGCTGAGCAAGTCAACCCATGAACTGATGAACGGGGACTGTGTTTTCCAGAGCCCTGTGTGTGGCTGGAAGGGACACCCAGTACGGGCTTGTGGGGAGAGAAAGCCGGAGGTGCAAGCCCCCCAGGAGGTCTGTCTGGGACCCCAGCCGCCTGCCTTCAGGTCCTGCCAGTGTGGCCCCCACTGACCCAAGCCCTCCCGCCCCGGGGCGTCCCCCCAGCCACTGACACAGCTGCACAGCGGCTGAGGCTGGCGGCAGGGTCCACGGCAGCCAGGCCCCTGCTGAGCCCTGCACGGGCGTTTTCCCAGGCCCACCAAGGCGGGCACCTGGCAGATGATGTCCTTATTCACTGTGGCCTCTGGGTGGGGGAGCAATTACTCAGTCTGCCTGGGGTGAAGGGCCCCGTTGCCAAGGGAAGGACGGTCCCTACGCTGTCTAGCATGGCAGCACTGCCTCCAGCCGTCCAGGCCTCCGGGGCTCAGCTGAGTGCGTGGCCTCTGCAGTTGCCCCTGTGACGTGTGGCAGCCCACCTGCCTGCCCGGCACCTGCCCCACCGCAGCCTTCCACTGGCCTCGCCGGGGCCGAGGCGGTGGTGACGGCTGGGTCCCACCATTCTGGCCCCCTGCCCTCCCGGGACCCAGGTGGACCATTGTGTGATGGCTTCCTGAGCCAGGCTCCTCTCGCGGCAGGAAGGTCAGACCGCCTCACCTCTGCCTCCGCCCACAGCCCCTGGGAAGGGCCCGGGCGGTCAGGGCCTGAGGCCTGCAGCCTTGGAGCCCGACCCTCGGACCCCACCCCTTGCCAGCCTGGCTGGGGCCCAGGCCTCCCCAGGGACTAGCCGGCCCTCCAGGCACGTAGGCCAGGACGACGTGGGTAGGTGCCAACCAGCTGGGGCAGCTGCCGCCTGCCTGCGAGCGACCCTGACTCGGGAGCCCCTGCCCCCAGGAGATAATGCCCTGTCGGTGCCCCCAGCCGGCCGGTGTGCACGTGCAGGGAGCCGGCTGTCCTGCCCATGTGGCCACAGGGAGCTGGGAGAGTGTCGGGAGGACCCCTAGGCGGGGGCGGGGGCCCAAAACCCAAGGCCCTGAGGCAGACAGCCACCCCCCCACCCCCAGCCGAGGGACGGACAGGCAGGACCCGCCCCTGAGCCCTGCCGGCCCTGCCGGTCCTGGGGCGCCCCCTGCTGCCTGGGGCTGGCCCTGCAGTGCGGCAGCGGGGGGGCTCCCTGGAGGCACAGGTGGCTGGGCTGAGGGTGCGGATTCAGGGGGTTCACTGGGCCCTGAGGCTGAGATGAAGGGCGGCCGGAGCCCAGCAGCGGAGCCTGGGGTGACATGCAGGCCCACGGCCGGGCACGGGCCGCTTTCTGTCCACACTGATCCCCAAGGTCTTGCCGGGCAAGGGGGTCCTCAGCCCAGGAGAACAGGGTGGGTGTGTGGAAGACAGCGGGCCTGGGGCACCCACGTCGGTGGGGGTGGCACCGAGAGGGCGTGCCGGGGGCAGAGCCGTCCTGGCCCACCAGCCACTGTACGGTGTCAGAGAACAAAGACACTGAACGGGGCTTGCGACTTCAAAGGCAGCCTTTATTGTGCAGGGAGCAGTGTCCCCAGGGTCTGTGCTGGACCCCACCTGGGGCCTGGGAGGCGGAAGCAGGACACTGGCCTGGCAGCCTGAGGGCGGCCGGGCGGAGGTGGCCGTGGGGCTGGGCCCCTCGAGGGAGGGTGGGTAAGTCCGCCCGCACCCCCCCCCCCCCCGTAACCTGGGGCCTTCAGGGCAGCCCCAGCCTGAGGACCGGGAATGTCCTTGCCCTCCCGGGGCCCCCCTCAGCCCAGGAGGGACAGGAGTCCCTCTCCCAGTCCCAGACTCGTGGCCCTCACTCGGCCAGCGCTCCAGCCCGCCAAGGAACAGATGGAGGACCAGGGTGTGGAGACAGCAGAGGGGTTCGGGGAGGGTGAGCACTGAACTGAAGGAGGGCATCGGCCTGGGGTGGGAAGACAGGGAGGGTTGGTCTGCAGCTCGCCCAGTGCTGAGCCGTGGAAGCAGTGTTTGTGGGGCTGCCAGTGGGCAGGGCACAGTGGGCGCTCAGGCTGGGCTCTACCAGAGAGGGTGTCAGGGACCCTGGTTCTCAGGGGCCCCCCAGAAGCCGCCCCTCCCTCAGAGAGACGCCCCAGCACCAGCAGGGGCCGTGGTGGCAGAAGGCAGCCACCAGCCCTACAGCCCGTCTGGAGGCCTGGCCCAGCTGGACACGACTGTGGGAACCAAGAGACCACAGGGAGCCGCTGGGAGAGAAGCAGGTATGCAGGCCGGGGCCCGGGCAAGCCGGCTCAGGATGGGGCTCCTTGCCACTTGCAGGAACTGGGGGCGTCTCAGGCCTTCTCCCCCTTCTTGGGGGGCCTGAGGCAGCGAGTGGCATGACGCCATGGCCCATCCAGTCCCGCCAGGAAGGGCGCCCATGGTCCCGACTCCATGGACCAGAGGGGCAGGAAGGGTACAAGGTCCCAGAGCACGGCGTGGGCTGGGTGCCAGCAGGTGCCGCATCCTCTGCGGACACCCCGCAGCACCTGCGAAGGTGCCCACGGCACCGCCAGGCCTCGGGCCCCGGAGCTCAGCCCTGCTGGGGGCAGACCCGGGTCTCGTCGGAGCCTGGGATCCGGCGCCCTGATGGTGGCCCCAGGGACCCGGGTGGAGCGGCGTGAGCAGCAGCGGCGTGTCCATACACAGGTGTGCACTGTGGGCGTGCAGGCCCTGCAGGCCTCTCCCGGCCGGCCCTCCCACCCCCAGGCTGCTGGGGGACAAGCTGGGAAAGAGACTGCCGGGGAGAGCAGGACACCCCGGAGGATGGGCAGGCAGGGGGCCTGGAGACCCTGGCCTCACGCTGGAGGACGGGCAGGGCACATGGTGGGGACAGGCCGCCCTGGCCCCAGTGGACACAGGCTGCCTCCCCTAGCCGCTCCCGGCACCGTGCGGAGCCTGGTGGCCAGTCGCGTGCCCTGCTCGGGCGAGTGCCCACAGAAGACCCTGCTGACGTCAACCTGAGTGGGGGCAGCTGGGGACCCAGCCTCCGTACCCCGTGCCTCACCCCGCAGCCGCCCCGCACATTCTCCTCCCCGGATGTGCTCAGCTGCTCCCCTGCCCCTGGCTCAGCAGCCTGTCCTCTGCAGGCAGGCCTGTCCACCCATCCCCTGGCCCACAAGGCCATCAGCCCCTCCTCCGTGAAGGAAGCTCCGGCGGGGGTGGCCTGCAGGCTGGCCTCCTGCCCACCTCCCGGGGAAACGCCCAGCCAGACCTGTGTCTAGAACACAGCATGCACGGCCTGGGCACCCCCGCCAGCCGCCAGCTCCCCCCTCCACCCGGAGTCTCCCGGGCTCCGGCCCAGCGCAGCACCTGCTCCCCGTGCAGGGCAGGGCCCCCTGTCCACGAGGCCCCTCTAAGAGCCTCTGCAGGGGCCCAGGGCCTTCCTGTGAGGGTGGGCGTGTCACCGGTTCCCCAGCTGACAACCGGGTGCCTGTGGAGCCTGGAGACCCAGCACCCCCACCTAACCTCGCTCCTCCAGGGAGCCAGAGAGAGCTGCAGACCACACACTCGACGAGTTTCGGCTCAAGCAACGATCTTTGTGTTTCACCAGCCAACCTTCCACTCCAGCCTGCCAGGTGCCCTGGGGTCCTGGCCGAGGGGCACAGCGAGGGCCTCGAAATCCCCCAGTGAGCCGTGATGCCCTCTGGGGTGGACGCCATGAGGTCTGCCCACCGGGGCCTGAGCCCTGGGGGCAGGCTGCTGTGGCCCTGCCACTGTGGGGGCAGGTGGCCGAGGCTGGCCTGGAGGGGCGGAAGTCCCTGTGGACCCTTTGTGGACGTCCCCCACGCAGCCATGCTCAAGGCCAGGGCAAGTGCTCTGGGCCTTCCAGCAGCAAGGCTAGCCCAGGAGGTTCCAAGTGCCGCCAACAGAGGACCTCTGCCGGCCACGCCTCTGAGGACAGGGACCCAGGTGCAGCTCGAGTGGGGGGTGCCCAGACAGCTGCGCATGCGCCTGACAAGCAGTGCTGCAGCTCTGCGGGGCCGGGCAGACTGTGGGCTCTTCGGTGCACATCTGCGGGGTCCCCAGTCCCGGGCACAACGGGGAGGGCCTGGATGGGCGTCAGCTGGACACAAAGTGCTTCCCTCAGACGCGGCAAAGACATGAGGGGCGCAGGCTCCCAGCCCCCGGGGCAGAGCAGGGTCCAGACCCCGCCGGGCCTCCACGAGCCTGGACACGTGGCTGGGCCTCCCTGGGCCGCAGTTTCTCTCCACAGGATGCGGCAGAGCAAGGGTTCCTGGGCCACATGACCCAGCTGTGCCGAGAAACAGACACGCTCCTCACGTTGCTCAGATCAGGATCCCAACAGCGAGGGCCATGAGGTCGCAGGCGGCTGTGCACGAGGGCCGCTGGGCAGCAGGGCGCCCGTCTCATCACCGAGTCTTGCTGCTCACCGGGGGCTCACCCGAGGCCGTCAGACCCTCGGGAGCCAGTGGCGGGCCACCAGCGGACGTGCCGGACGTGAGATCACCTCAGTAGCCATCGTCGTCATCCCCGTCACAGCCGTAATCTGCAGAGTGCGAGGCAGTAACCACGGGGGATGAGGCCCGCCGCCCCAGGAGCGAGTGGGACCCCCGAAGTGCCCCCCATGGCCCCACCGCCAGCCCTGCGGGCCCTGCCCCCACCGACGTGGCCTCGCCGAGCGCCCGCCCGCACACACCGTTGCCGCCCATCATCTGCAGGGCACTGACGCAGGGCTCCCCGTCCTCCTCCTCTGCATCCTCTTCCTCCGCGTCCTCCTCCGCATGGTAGGACACAGGCCCACTCTCCACCACGACCACCGCAGGCCTGACACGCTCGGCCTCCAAGGAGCGGGCGCTCGGGAGTGAAGCCTGCAGGTGAGGCGAGGGGCTGGGCAGGTGCGGGCAGGCTCCGGGCCGCTGGGGCAGGGACGCCTGGCTGCAGGGCCTCGGCTCCCAGGGCCCGGCCCCTCTGCCAGGGTGGGCGCACCCTCCAGACACTGTGTGGGCATCCTCTTCCCCAAGGACCCCAGCCCTGGCCCTGCCCCCCGTCAACACACCTCTCCAAGCGCCACCTTCTTCGCCGGCTGCGTGGACACCAACGGCCTCAACCTGGAACAGCGCACAGCGAGGCAGCCTCAGCTCAGGCCGCGCCTCCGCCCGGGAGGACATGGCCCAGAGAGGCCTGCCTCTGACCACACCTGGCCGGGCGTGGAAGCCAGGGACACTGGTCCTGTCCCCAGGGGCCTCAAGCGCTGGCCCCTCACCCCCGGAGCATCCCACAGCCGCCTCCTGCACCCAGGCCTGGCCACCCTCCACTCACCCTGACCCCGCGGGCTGAGCAGGTCGCTGGACAGGCGGGCCGCCCTCTCGGCCTGCTCGCGTCCATGCAGGGCACAGCGGGGAGTGGCTGAGACCCTCAGGCCGCAGCCACCATCGTCCTGCCTGCACTGCGCTGGACACACCCACAACGGACCCCAGAAGAGCCTCTGGCGGTGGACACCCTTCGGGGGGGTCTCTGGCTAGACCGCGGGCAGCCTGCCCCGTCAGCAGCAGGGGCTCAGGGCTCTCACGGGGGCCCTGGCTCCCCGTGGTCCTGGCCAGCGGCCTGGAGGGGAGGGCGGCAGGCGAAGGTACGGCTGTGCCCAGGCTCCTTGGCAAGGGCCACCCCACAGGCAGGGTGCATCAGCGGAGTGGGAGGAAGGCCAGAGGGGCAGGTCTACATCTTGGGCACCCCTCTCGACACGCCCCACAGCCATTCACATGCCACCCCGTGGGTGGCCAGGCCTCTAAGCAGGGCCTGCAGGCACCAGGGACGCTGACGGAGGAGGGGGAGGGTGGGGTCAGCCCCACAGAGCCCAGCACCACCTGCCCCCTGGGAGCGGCCAGGCGGGGGCACGCCAAGCAGTCTTGGGCCTGATGGGAGCCCAGGGGGCGGGCACGCAGAGCTGCCTGGACCTGTCCACGCAGGGCGGCCCACCGGCCCCAACGAGGAGGGCCCCATGGCCGCGCTGCCGTCTTCCCCCAGCCCCTCCGGCCTCGTCAGTGGTCTCCTCTCCCAGGGTGGGGTAGTGCGGGGGCTTCCAGGAGCCCCTGGGTGGGGAACAGGCCCGGCCCGCCCCGTTTCTTCAGTCAGGACCGCCTCTGATGCTGTGGGCCCCGTCCAAGGCTGGACCCCCACTCAGCTCCCCGCCAGGGTGGCAGGAGCTCCGGACACCGGCACTGGTCTCTGGCACACGGGTGGTGAGCGACCCCAGCCTGCCCCCCAGGCCCATCCGGTGCGGCACCTTTTGCCTGCGCTGGTCGAGGGGTCAGGCCGGCTTCTCCTGGAAGACGTCTTCCGCCGTGACAGCCTCCGGGCACTGGTCCACTCCGGGGGCCGGGCGGCCTCCCCCTGGGGGCCCGTGTCCTCCCCGGGTGGGGGGCCGTGCTCCCGGGGAGGGGGGCTGTCCTCCCCGGGCGGGCCGCCCCCGGCGTCCAGGCCTCGCAGCACGCTGTAGTTGATCTTGCTGGAGATCTTCTTCTGTTCCAGCATCTTCTCGATGGCCTCCCCGGCCGTGCTGGCCTGGATCGGCTCCCGGCGCTTGCAGGACTTCTTGGGCTTGAGGGAAACACAGAAGTTATGCTTGCTGTGGGCCCTGGTTCTATGAACCGGCCAGGTGCCAGTCAGGACGTAGGGGGCACCAGCTGGACTCCTGGGAAGGAGACTCATGCCGTCAGGGCTGGCTGGGGCCTCTCACCCTCCCCAGAGAGACGGGCCCCTGGGTGGCCAGCGCTGCCCTCTGCCCACCGAGCAGCCCCCAGCTGTCCTGCGCCTCAAGCGGGACCACCCAGCGAGAGGCTGACAGCACAGCCCAGAGGCGAGCACGGCTGAGCCCGCGCGCGGGGCGGGGGCGAGCACGGCTGGGCCCGCGCGCGGGGCGGGGGCGAGCACGGCTGGGCCCGCGCGCGGGGCGGGGGCGAGCACGGCTGGGCCCGCGCGCGGGGTGGGGGCGCTCACCTTGTGCTCCTTGTAGATACCCAGCTCTCTCTCCTTTGCAATTCTCGCTTCTTTCTCTGAAAGACCAAGGAGTGGGGTCAGCGAGGCCCGCGTCCCGGGCACCTGGGCGGGCACCGGGCGGCCACTCACCCTTCTGCTCCCGCAGGTACTCGGCATTCTCCCGCATCCACAGCTCAGCCTTCACGCGGGCTTCTGCCTCGTTCAGGATGTACTGGGGCAGAGCACAGGGTCACTCAGAGGGCATGCCCAGAGCTCATCCACAAGCGTGCCCGCTTCGTGCATGCCAGTCAGGAAGCAGGCCTCCGATCCGAGAAGGAACGTGTGCGGAGTCCGGGCTGACGGCTCGCCATACCCTGCCCTCCCTAGGCCAGCCTGGGGGCTGCACCCTCCCCAGCAGCTCACAGGCCCCAGGCACAGGAGCCAGGCCAGCCAGACTGCAGGCTCAAGGGTCGCAGAGAAGGAGCTGCGCTGATGGCCACGACACCAGCTGAAGAACCAGCGGTGGCCGCAGGCCCGAGGCAACTGGTGACAAATCAGGGGAAAGGCTTCCCGCTGCCCGCGGACGAGCACTGCCGGGCAGCCTCCTCGGAGCCCACCCAACAGCAGGCCTGGGACCTGGGACGTGGAGGTGCAGTCCCGGCCCACGGGCCCCCCAGGGATGCAGCCCCGGCCCCCGCCCCGGCCAGCCCGCCCGGGCGCCCCACGAGCAGGCAGCACCTACCCGGTCGATTTCCAGGTCGTCGATGCCGCTCAGGTCCAGCTCCCCGTCCCCGCAGGCATCCTCTGGGGGGAAGCACAGGCTGGGCTCAGGCTCAGCCTCCCGTGAAAATGCGCACAGCTCAGCCGGGGCGGCTCCAAGTCACTCCCACCGTGCTGCTCCCAGGGCCTCGTGGAGGAAGCAACTCTGACCCGGAGCAGACCCTGTCCTCACGCTCCTTATGGAGGAGCTTTTCAACAACATTCCTGGGTGGGGGCCCCAGTGAGCCTCCATGACCATGCTGAGGACCCCCAGACCTGTGGGCCGCCACCCTCCTGCCCCTGCTGGGCCAGCACTGCCCTCCATGCGGCCCAGAAACGGGGGCGCCTCCTGTCAGCTTCCCGCCCCTCACTGCCCGCAGTGGGGGCCCTGCTCTCAGCTCCAGCCAGGACGGCCTCTCTCTGCCCCCGGGCCCCCATGCGAGCCCTCTACCCAGTGCCCTCGCACAGCAGCCCTGGGGGGTGCGGCCTGCTAGTGCCCAGCAGGTGCACCAGGTCTGCGTCAGGCCCCCATCCACTCCCAGGGCAGGCGCACCCACAGGGCACAACGGGGGCATCGAACAGCGTCCCGCTCATAAGGTCTCCTCACACAGAGGCTGAGCCCTTGGTGCCCAGGGAGAGGAGGTCATGCTTGCATGAGACACAAGGGACCCAGGCCTGCCTTCCTCATGGGGAGGGCCCCGCGGGCACCAGAGCCCAGCAAACAGTACCCATCTGTCCAGTGGAGAGGCTGCCCTCGACCGACACCTCCCCACCAGGCTGACGCAGGGGACAGGCAGGGGTGCCAGTCTGCCCCAGTGGGCCCCCTGTGACACATGGCTTTGGCTTCCTGCACTGAGGGGCAAGAAGGAGACTGGCCGCAGCCCACCACGCTGCGGGCCCGGGCCAGTGCAGGAGGGCCGCGGAGACACTGCAAGTGCTCCGGGCACCCAGCTGTCAGCACAGCCCCTCCCGAACCCGCCCTCACACAAGGCTGCCCCTCAGCAGCGCCCACGGCGGGGGGCGGGGCCATGACCCAGATGGGAACGCCCTCGCCCGCCCCCCAACCCCCAGCACTCACTGGGCTCGTGGCTCGGGGAGGAGATGCACTCTCGGATGGAGTCCGAGATGCCCAGGCTGGCCGCCGTGGGCAGAGGCCCGAGCAGGGACTCCAGGGCCGGGGGCCTCCTGCCCTCCTGGGGGACCCCCGCTGCCTCTGAGCCGCCGGGGACACCGCCTCCGAGCAGCTCCTGGTAGAAGTCCTTGTTCAGGTGGCTGGCCGCGGCCTCCAGCTCCTCATCCTCGGTGTCCTCCTCTCCGCACAAGCTGGACGTGGAGTCCTCAACGGAGCCTAGGACACACGTGCACATGCCCCCTGTCAACCGGGCAGGAGGCCGGACTGCCACCCGGGAAAGAGTGTTTCCACACAGCTGCACACATTCCCAACGGCGGGCCTGGCCCCAGGGCACCCACACCACACACGCAACGCCAAAGCTGACTTACGTCAGACACGACCCTAACAGCTGCGAGTATAAACGTTTCTGAGAAAAGATGGAGGATAGGAAAAAATGCCGACTCCAGCACCGATAAACCAGATTTCATCAGAGACGGGACTCTACTGTGAAAGACACTGTTCAGGAAGACAAAAAGACAAGCTGCAGACTCATCTGCAAATCACATGTTTGACAAGGACTTGCCTCTGGAATGTGTGCACAACTCTGAGAACACAGCCCCGTCACAGCCGGGCGAACGATGCGAGCAGAGACCAGCAGAGGCGTCGCGGGCGGTCACAGCACAAGGGCCGACACCACGCGCCTGGGGCTGCCGTGTCGGGAAGCAGCTTCTGAACCACCCGACCACGTCTCCCCCACCCAGCAACGCCACTCCCCCACATTTACCCTCGAGAAAAGGAAGCAAAGACTGACATGAATGTTCACAGGGGTTTACACGCAACTGTCCAGGACTGCAAATAACCCAGATCCTTTGTGTGGATCACAACAAACTGTGGAAAACTCTTAAAGAGATGGGAATACTAGACCACCTGACCTGCCTCCTGAGAAATCTGAATGCAGGTCAAGAAACAACAGTTAGAACTGGACATGGAACAACAGACTGCTTCCAAATAGGTGAAGGAGTACATCAAGGCTGTATATTGTCACCCTTCTTATTTAGCTCATGCGCACAGTACATCATGAGAAACGCTGGGCTGGATGAAGCACAAACTGGAATCAAGACTGCCGGGAGAAATATCAATAACCTCAGATATGCAAATGACACCACCTTTATGGCAGAAAGCGAAGAGGAACTAAAGGGCCTCCTGATGAAAGTGAAAGAGGAGAATGAAAATGTTGGCTTAATACTCAACATTCAGAAAACTTAAGATCATGGCATCTGGTCCCATCACTTCATGGCAAACAGATGGGGAAACAATGGAAACAGGGGCTTCATTTTTGGGGGGCTCCAAAATCACTGCAGATAGTGACTACAGCCATAAAATTAAGATGCTTGCTCCCTGGAAGAAAAGCTATGACCAACCTAGACATCATATTGAAAAGCAGAGACATTAGTTTGCCAACAGAGGTCTGCCTAGTCAAGGCTATGGTTTTTCCAGGAGTCATGTATGGATGTGAGAGTTGGACCATAAAGAAAGCTAAGAGCTGAACAATTGATGCTTTTAAACTGTGGTGTTGGAGAAGACTCTTGAGAGTCCCTTGGACTTGAAGGAGATCCAACCAGTCCATCCTACAGGAAATCAGTCCTGAATATTCATTGGAAGGACTGATGCTGAAGCTGAAACTCCAATTCTTTGGCCCCTTGTTGCAAAGAACCAACTCTTTTGAAAAGACCCTGATGCTGGGAAAGATTGAAGGCAGGAGGAGAAGGAGACGACAGAGGATGAGATGGCTGGATGGCATCCCCGACTCAATGTACATGAGTTTGGGTAGGCTCTGGGAGTAGTTGGTGATGGACAGGGAGGCCTGGCGTGCTGCAATCCACAGGGTCACAAAGAGTCGGACAGGACTGAGCGACTGAACTGACTTCCATCCAGGACCGGACACTCGGGATCCCTGCTCCAGCGAGGACTGACAGGCGATGGACCTCTCAGAGTAACAGCACTGAGTGAAAAAGCCAGAGAAGAAACGATCCCGCTCACAGAAAATTCTAGACACGACTAACTTCCGGCCGCAGGAGGCAGCTGCACACTGGCCTGGGCGCCCTCGCGGCCCCTCGCCTGGAAGCCCACCCTGCCTCCGCCTGTGTCGCCAGCAGCCCGTGGGGCGGCCGGCAGAGCTGGGACACTGGCCACCCACTCGGCCCGCCGCGGGGCCCCAGAGCTCAGGGCCCTGCACACACGTAGCGTGGCCTCCGGAGGGATGGACTCGACGGCGTGTGCGGCAACTTCCTCCCCCACCGGTCCCCCAGCACCCGGCCTCCTCTCCTCGCTGCGGAGCTGCGGTTCCCCCCAGGCCGGCCATCCTGCGACAGGGCGGAGCCGCTTGGAAGCCAGGGGTCAGAGGAACGAGTCCACACCCAGGAAGGCAGACCAGGAGCGAGGGTGGGGTGGGACGTGGAGACAGTCCCGGTAACCAGCGGCGGGCACGGAGGAGGACGTGTCCCAGATGCTCTGGTCAGGAGCAGCCATGAGAAGCTGGACCTGGGGCAGACCGGCGGTCCCTTAACAGCACTTGGTAAGCGCAAGCAGGGAGAGCGAGCCCAGCCCTGTGGCTGCGTGGCTGCAAGCAGGTGCTGGCCCAGAATCAGAGGCCTCCAGAGACCACGTGAAGAAAACCCGCGGACAGAACACACGCTTCCCGAGGCCCAGAGAGCGCCTTGTGAAAGGCGCGTGAGCAGACACAGGGCAGCCGGGCCCTCGTGGGGAGAGAGGTCCAGGCTGGGCCGGAGAGCAGAGCCCCACTGTGTCCAGAGGGGGACACGGGCTGGGGGCTGGGAGGCAGGGTGCCAGGGCAGAGACCACCAGGCGTGCACACAGGCCCACGGGGGCACCCAGCACCGAAAACCAGCTGGCCTCGGCCGAGACCACCTCTGCCTGTGGGAGGGTCACACAGCTGACAGTGTGGACGGGGGGGCACCCCAGAGGACACGGAGCCCAGCCCTGGTGGACGGAGCCCAGGGGGCCTGTTCCCCAAGCACTGCAGGCATCTCCAACCAACGGACCTGTGGCCACAACACGGTGGTGCCAAGGAGGGAGAGCGCCAGCAAAGCACCCCGTCCCCAGGCGGCACGAGTGTGGGGCCCACCCCCCACTGCTGGAGGAAAGTGGCAGGGTGGCAACCTCAGGGGGAGACGCTGCGGAGGTCAGAACCGAGGGCAGAAGTCGCCGGCACAGCGCAGAGAGGTTGCAGGGTGCACGAATCAGCTCAAGAGCTGCCTCAGTGGGAAATCGGTAACGAGCCCGGAAAACGAGGACAAGGCACAGCAGACACGTGCGGACAGCACAGGAAACCGCCAGACAGACAGCACTGTCGGGAGCGGCACGAGGCGCGCGGTGCTCACGCTGCGGACAGGGCGGCCCAGGCGTCCTGGGGGCACTGAGGCTGGCTGCAGGGCACCCAGGCCAGCGTGACCCCAGGCTGGGGGAGGCTGGCAGCGGGAGGGGCCGGGCGCAGGCAGACTGAGGGGCAGCTGCAGACACAGCGGGACTCACCGTCTTTCGTCAGGCTGGCGAGCGCCCCCTTGGCCTTGGGCCGACTGTTTTCTAGCTCAATCTCAATGGCATCCTGGTAGGTGGTTATTTCACCTGAAGCAGTAAGTTAAAAGCAAAAAGTGATCATGAACTCCGTCCTGTAAGGCCCTGCAGCCTCTGTTCAGGGAGACGGGCGGTTACCTTCCACGGCCTCCAGCTGTTTCGACAGGACTTGTTCAAGCTGGAAAGGAAGCGCACAAGCGTTTAGTGACGGGTGAGACCAGGCCGCAGGCACTGCAGGCCTCTTGGCCCCAGGTAGGGCCCCACCCCGACAGGAGGGATGCAGCTTCAGGCCAGACAGACGCTGGGCCCTGCAGGAAGGAAGCTTCCCTGAGAAACGGTGCTGGAGCGCTTGGGTGGCCTGGGGAGACCCCACGAACAGATGAGCGGACCTGGGGCCCAGGAGGGATTGTGCCCAGTGCAGCCCACCCCGCCACCACCCCTTGACTGGTTTCAGCGCCCCATCCACCTCTCCCGGGGCTGTGCACGGACGCACGCCCTCGTCAGTCTTCGTAATGAAGCCACTGTCTCAAAGGAAGAGCGGAACGGTGAGGGCAGAGGCTGCGCGCGGGGCCCACCTGCTTCAGCCGCAGTTTCCTCTGCCCAGCCGTGTAGGACGGGGGGTCGCACTCCTCCTCCAAGTCAATTTTCATAAACTCGTCCACGGTCAGCTGACTGGTGGGCGTGTCTTCAAACTCCGTGAGCCTGAAGCACAGGGAAGAAAGGGAATCTGGCACCCCCGAGCAGCATATTAACCAGCACCCAGTTAGTGAAACGCCCCTCGGGGGTCATGGGCCCCCAGCCCGGCGCCTGCACACACGCAGCTGTGCAGACGGGGCCCAGGCCTGCCCAGCAGCCTCTCGGTCCTGCTGACTGTGAAGGCTGGCTTCCCTGGGAGCCAAGGGCAGGGCCCCCAGGGAGACCCCGGGAAGGAGGCCCCCAGTCCCAGGCCGTCACCGCACACAGGGCTCCTGCGTGGCAGTGAGTCCAACCATGATCAATTCTTGCCCATTTCCCATGTCCAAGTGTTTAATAGGAGAATCTATAAGGAGAACTAGAGGTCAAATAAGCAAACCAAACTGCCTCCGCTTTGACAGTTGCCGTAGAACACGGCCTCAGCTGAACCACAGCCATCAGGGGCCCCCAGCTCGGGCTGAGTGGGCTGCAGATGAGCAGCCAGCGACCCGCTCAGCCCAGGCTGCGTGGCGCTCCGGCCGGAGCAGCCGCAATGACCCTGGGAACTCACTGCCCAAGAAGCAGCTCGCCGGCTGCTCCAGGAAGGGACAGCGGCCGCCTCTGCAGGTCACGCTGGCTGCGCTGGCCAGGGGACGGGCACGGCCGCTCTCAGCACCGATTCCTGACCTGTGAGTCAGGGTGACCTCACAAGCCACTGGCCCCCTCAACCCCAGGTGGAAGAAAGGGGCCGCCACATGGACAGAGACGCTGCAGAGGGGGGCTGCCGGGGCTCCAGGCGGCCCAGAACCACCCACCTCTTGCGCAGAGTGGACTCGCACACCTTGACCACGCTGATGACCTCCTTGACGGTTCTCCGGAAATCATGCATCCTGGCTGCAACCAGAAGCGCTGGGGAGAAACACAGGGAATTCAGAAAGGGGACAACCCAGCGACCCCAGGAGCGTCCCTGGGCAGACGGCCATGACCCGCCGCGGGGCTCCGCCGACCCCAGGGGCGTCCCTGGGCAGCCCCCACGATGGGGGCTCCGGGAGCCAGGGTGGCACCAACTTGCTCTCCTCCTGTGGGAGGTGCTGCAGGCCCGTGCCTGTGAGAACGCCCAGGAGGGCTCGCTGCGCCGCAGGCGACTACACAACAGTCTTAAAAACGTGGAAGATGCTGCATCACAGTCTCCTTTCTTAAAAGTAACAATTAAAATACACTTTGAGGATTTTGTGTAACCTCTCAAAGCAAACGTGTGCGCTGAGCTGACTCGCATGGGAACCTCGAGGAGAGACAGAGTGGGCCCCGGTGTGCTGCGCATGGTGACCACAACCGGCTGCCCTGAGGAAAGACCTGGCTCTGGGCTGCAGGCTCGGAGCTGGACATGCCCCTGAGCAACACTGACCCTGTGGGGCCGGGAGGGACAGCGAGGGCCGGTGGGTGGCTCCAGGTCCCAGGGTGTCGGGAACAGCAGGAGGGTCGTCTGTGAGCACCTGCCAGCCAGAGGGGAGTCCAGACCACAGTCCTGAGGGGAACAGGGAGCGCCCGGAAGGAAGCGCGGTGCTACAGCAACGCCTCAGCACGGCTGCGCCTCCAGCCAGGCCTCGGGTCAAGGCTGGGAAGCCTGGAGTCCCCTTGGCTTGAGGGTCCTGCCCGCTCCCCACGGCCGAGGAGGCCAATGGGGAGCAGGCAGAGCCCTTGAGGGCTGGGTTAGGACCAGGCAGGTGTAGCTGGGAGGCAGCTCTGGGGAGAACCCACCTGCAGCAGCCCAGCCCGCTGAAGGGTGAGCACAGGCCACGCTCGCACACAGCCGTGGGGCCCAGCCAGCCCAACCCCGCATGCCCATCCCCACCCCGCACACCGATACCTGCCCCGCAGAGCCCCGAGGGGCGGCGGCCCGTGTGCATCCAGTCCCTCTTCATCCTCTGCAGCAGCCTCAGGGCCGTCATGGACACCTCGTGGTTCTTTTCGCCAAACTCCAGCAGGTGGGCAAAGCGTGGGATGTACAGGCAGGGGTCTGTGGAAGACACGCACCTCAGCGTGGCCCTGAGGAAACGCACCCCTCTGCCCCCCAGCTGGGGCCTCTCTCGCCCGTCTGCCACACAAGCTCCCAGGGGCCCCTTTTCCCTGACATGAGCCCCCGGGACAGGCAGCCTCAGGAGCAGCTGAGGACACTGCAGCTGGCGGGCAGGACGGGCGTGCCCTGCCGTGTGAGGTGGGGCCAGGCCTGCGTGCTCGCTGCTCAGGCCCCGGCAGAAGCACACAGGCCCGTGGGCTGCTTTGTGGGCATTCTGCGGATTTCCAGGGAGGCTGAGCAAATTCTTACACATTCATTTTCTGCATTTACTCTTGTGGAACAGCAGCTTAGACCTTCTGCCTTCTTGTCTGTAAGTGTGTGTGCACACCTGTTAAGTGAACGTCTCCCTCTCGCTGAGGGAGGCCAGCCTGGCTGGGTGGGATGGGAGCCACCCGTACGCGCGCCCTCTCTGTGCTTACCAGCACCTTCCCCGCGCTGCTCCGGGCTCCAAGCGTCACAGAACGGACAGAACCAGCTGAGCAACCAACCTGGCTAGCTGTCAGGCCTGCCACAGATAATGAGGAAACCATCTGGGGTTCTGTGACCGAGTCCTGGGCTGAAACCTCCTTTGGACACAATCATCAAGCAAGCCTGTGCTTCTCGGGGCATGGTGGAGGCCTGAGGAGCAGGCTCCAGGAGGGAGGCCCAGCAGAGAAGGGGCTGGCCGGCTCCCCTCACGTGTCCGACTGCAGCGCAAGCAGCGGCAGCAGAGACCCTGGCCCTGACCAGCACCCAGCACCGTCCTCCTGGGCTTGGCTGCGTCTGTGAGGGCCTTGGGGGCGGCTCTGGCCCCTGGCGGCCCCGAGATCCTACAGGCAGCTCTTCCATCCTGTCAGCCTTGGCTCGCAGAAAGGACCAGGGAAGGTTTCTGAGGACACAGACTGGCCGCCTGGAAGCAGCATGGGTCCCCCAAGGCCCACGGGATCCAGGCAGGCCCTCTCTGCTCTGACGGCAAGACTGGCGGGAGTGGCACCTCCAGCCGATCCCAACAGCCAACAGCGCAGCCAAGAGAGCAAACAAGCAGGGGAGCCGCGGGGGATGAGGCGGAGCCCCGCAGGGGCGCTCTCCCGCACACGCCTCCCCCATGCTTGCTGTACACCCGGGGCAGGGAGGCGCTGGCCCCATGACGAGGAAGGGAGCCTGGCCAAGGGGAAGCAGCCGCCCCCCCGACCCTCGCCGTCCTCAACAGACCCTCAAAGCGCCCAGCCTCCTCCTCCCGTCTGCCCAGTGAGGCTCCCCTCCACTGCCTGCAGGACCCGCGCACGGCCAGCCGGCCACAGCGTGTCCTCTGCCACTCCCAAGTACACTTCCTTTGCTGATGAGAGAGCTGGCTGGTTTAGGCTGATAGCAGGCAGTTACTACCACTTAACCCCTTCAAAAGACACTGTACAACCCGCATGGCAGAGTCACGGGGTCTAGGCAGTCTGGAGCTTCACCCACTTCCACTGTGGGTATGTTGGAGTTTTGGGGGTGATTTGATTATGGGAAAAAAACATATATCTTAGAAGTATAACTACTAACATTTGTAAATATTTTTTAATAAAACAAAACATATCAGAACTGAGGATTAAATTACATGCATAGTAAAAGATCTTATCTTGATTTGAGTGCAACTTTGACACTAATTATTCCTAAAATAGAAACCCGTAAGCCTAAAAGTACTCGGAAAATTCAAGACAAATATGCCAGCAGCCTGGGGTAGGTGTGAAGTGGCTGGGGCATTTAATGTAGGGAAACGAAGAAAAGCTGGGAGAAAATGAGAAGCCTCGAGTATAGATTACACGACGGAAGCTAAATTCCCCAGTGCTCAGACGCTCGGTCGTGTCCGGCTTTCTGTGGCCCAATGGACTGTAGTCCACCAGGCTCCTCTGTCCATGGGATTTTCCAAGCAATAATACTGGAGTGGGTTGCCATTTCCTACTCCAGAAATTCCCTAGTGGGCTTGGACAAAAACTCTAAATCCAGGATGCAGTGTTCATACGAGGCAGTTACAAGTAATGCAAAAGGTCAAGATCAAAAGGCCATTCTGGGCCCCTGAAGCAGGGTCACCAGGAGGAGAAGGGCAGCTGTGAAGGGCACAGCAACACAGGACCCAAGGCAAGGGAGGTGCGGGGGCCAGGGCGAGCATGTTATGATGGAAAGGACCCAACATCTTAAAGGACACAGGACAGTCACACACCTGTAAGACACACGGACTCAGAAAGTACTAAATAAAGCAAAACTGCTAGAAACAGACGTTTCCACACTTGATGTAAGATTTTAACATAACCACAATGATGTGGGATTTTTAACACAAGTCTCTCAAATTCAACAGCCTGGCTAGTGGGGGAAATACCAAACGGGAAACCGGATGCCACCACAGGTCCAGCTCAACAGCTGACTCTTAAAGTCAACGCCCGATAAAGAGCGATCATCCTTTCCCAAAGTCTGCAGAACAGTTATAAAAACTGACCGTGTAGTAAAGAAACTCCCTGCTGCTGCTGCTAAGTCACTTCAGTCGTGTCCAAGTCTGTGCGACCCCATAGACGGCAGCCTACCAGGCTCCGCCGTCCCTGGGATTCTCCAGGCAAGAACACTGGAGTGGGTTGCCATTTCCTTCTCCAGTGCAGGAAAGTGAAAAGTGAAAGTGACGTCGCTCAGTTGTGTCCGACTCCTAGCGACCCCATGGACTGCAGCCCACCAGGCTCCTCCATCCGTGGGATTTTCCAGGCAAGAGTACTGGAGTGGGGTGCCATTGCCCTCTCCAAAAGAAACTCCCTACATCTGAGAGAACAGAAATGTCACAGGACATGTCCTTTGATCTGAAGCACAAGAAAACTAAACATTAGAAGAAAAAGACACACAGCTCCCTCAGTGCCGACTCTTAGCGACCCCATGGACTGCAGCCTACCAGGCTCCTCCGTCCATGGGATTTTCCAGGCAAGAGTACTGGAGTGGGGTGCCATTGCCTTCTCCAATGGAATACTACTCCTCCATAAAAAAGAATGAGATAATACATTTGCGGCAACATGGATGGATCTGGACACGATCATACCAAGTGAAGTAACGGCCTTGCTTATATGTGGAATATTTTTCTTAAAAAAACATACAAATGAACTTATTTACAAAAGAGACTCACAGAGGTAGAAAACTTAAGGTTACCAAAGGAGAAGGGGCGGCAGGGAAGGGATAAATTAGAAAATTGAAATTAACACATACATACTACCATATATATAACATACAAAACCAGCGAGAACCTACTATATAGAGCGCAGGGCCCTATACTCAGCGTTTGTGCTTGTGTGTGTGTGCGTGTCTGTGCACGTGTGCACGCTCAGTTGCCTCTGACTCTTTACAACCCCATGGATCTTAGTCCATTAGGCTCCTCTGACGATGGGATTTCCCAGGCAATAATACTGGAATGGGGTGCCATTTCCTACTCCGTGGGATTTGTACCGATAAGGGAAAAGGACCTGAAAAGGCGTACAGGCGTATGCTAGTGCCAAGTGCTGCGCCGCGTCAGTCGTGCCCGACTCTGTGCGGCCCCATAGACGGCAGCCCACCAGGCCCCGCCGTCCCTGGGACTCTCCAGGCAAGAACACTGGAGTGGGTTGCCATTTCCTTCTCCAATGCATGAAAGTGAAACGTGAAAGTGAAGTCGCTCAGTCGTGTCCGACTCCTAGCGACCCCATGGACTGCAGCCCACCAGGCTCCTCCGTCCCTGGGATTTGCCAGGCAAGAGTACTGGACTGGGTATATACATATACAAAACTGCCTCATGGAGCTGTATACCCGAGTCACACAATACTGTAAACTAATGATACTTTGTTCATTAACAGTATTAAATTTAAAAGAAAGTTAATTAAAAAACCCCCAGAGACTTCCTTGGTGGTCCAGTTGTTAAGACTACGTATTTCCAACGCAGGGGGATGCAGGGTTCAATCCCTGGTTGGGAAACTAAGCTCCCTTCTGCCAACCGGTGTGGAAAAACAGCAACAACAACAACAGACTACATAAGTGCTGTAAAGAGGACTAAAAAATGGGAAATGGAAACACTTCTTCTAAATAAAAAATATAGGTAAAAAGCAGTAATAAAGTAATGAAAAAACAAATGTTACCTTCACCAGGAAAGAATTTCAGAAGATAAAACGGAGAACAGTATGGTGCTGGTACAAAGACAGATACACACGAACAGTGCCACAGAGCATCTGATAAGGATGTCAAGACTGCACAATGGAAGCAGGGTCATGTCTTCAACGAATGGTGCTGGGAAAATCGGATACCCATAAACAACAGAAAAAAGGTGGACCTCCACCTTACACATCACATACAAGTATCAGCTTCAAACGGATTAAAGACCTAACCGTAGGACATGAAACCGTCAGTCTCCTGGAAGAAAACAGAGAACGAGCATGATGTTGGAATGCAAACGACTTCCTGACCATGACAGCAAAAGAGAAAACAGACAGAAACAGGACTGAACAAACCTAAGACCCTGCGTGAAGCAACGGAAACCGTTGAGAGAGTGAAAAATGCAACGTACAAAACGACAGAACGTATCTGCAAATTACGGACTTCTCTTGTGGCTCTGAGGTGAAAGAGTCCGCCTGCAACGCAGGAGACATGGGTTCGATCCCTGGGTCGGGAAGATCCCCTTGAGGAGGGTATGTCAACCCGCTCCAGGGCTCTTTCCTGGAGAATCCCATGACAGAGGAGCCTGGGGCGCTGCAGTCCGTGGGGTCGCAACGAGTAGGATACGACTGAGCAAGTAAAGAGCAACAACAAGCCCGCATATCTCCAGAACAGGCAGAGAACGGGCAAGTCTAAGGAATGACAAAACCACCCAATTCAGAAACGGACAAAGCAGCCGGAGAGACTTTTCTGCGGAGGCCCAGAGAGAACCCAGCGCAGCTGACGGGCTGCACCGCATCACCGACCACCAGGGGCTGGAGGCCCCCCGCGAGGCAGCGCCTCACTGCACGGTCAGGACGGCGGCCCGTGGGGTCGTCGCGGGGCCCCTCTCGACCCTCCCGCACTTGCCCCTGCCCAGGACCGCCCAGCGGTCCAGCGGACGGCACAGGCGCCAAGGCTGTGCGCAAGGCGGGCCTGGTAGGGGCACGGCCCCCACCCCTGGGTCTTGCGCAGACACTGGCCGCGCTCAGACCAGCGGCGCCCCGGCCGGCGCCCTCACCCCCAACCCCGACCGCAAGGCCCGGGTCTAGCGAGTGCCCGCGCGGGGCGGGGCCGCAGGCACGTCGGCCGCGCGGGGCGGGGCGGGGTCGGGGCGGGGCCGCAGGCACGTCGGCCGCGCGGGGCGGGGCCGTGGCGCGACGTGACGCGCGGTGGTGGCCGCGGCGGTGCGGGCTGAAGGCTCCGGCCGGCGGGCGGGGCGGCCCGAGGGAGCAGCGCCCGCCGCCCCGGGCAGGCCGGCACCCCGCGCGCGCGGCCGCCGCGGCCCCATGCTGCTGCCCCTGGCCTGCCTGCACGGCCGAGTGGCGCAGTGCCTCACCGCGCTCCTGGTGCTCGCAGAGCCGCCCCCGAGGCCCCGGCGCGGCGCGAGGGCTCACGGCGCGCCGCCCCCGCGTGCGGAGGCCGCCCTGCCCGCGAAGATGGCCGCGGAGCTCTACGCGCCCGCCAGCGCCGCGGCCGCGGCCGCCGCCACCGCCACGGACATCGCCAACAGCAATGCCGCCGCCGCCGCCGCCGCCGCGGGCAGGAAGGGCCGGCCCAGCGCCCCGCTGCCCGCGCCGCCGCCGCCCGCGCCCGCGCCGCCGCCGCCCGACAACAACAACCCGGAGAGCCCCAACTGGCAGTCCTTCCACCCGACCCTGCGCGAGAGGTGAGCCCGGGCCCACCCGCCCCGCCCCGCCCGCGCGGCCCGAGCCCGAGTGTCCTGTGCCTCTGCCCTTTGCAGGAACGCGCTGATGTTCAACAACGAGCTCATGGCCGACGTGCACTTCGTCGTGGGGCCCCCGGGCGCGGCCCGGAGGGTGCCTGCCCACAAGGTTGGTAGAGGTTCGGCCCTGTGCGCTCCCAAAGGCGACCGGCCGCCTCCTGAGGATGGACGGTCGTCTTCTGGGTGTGGCAGCCGCTGGGGGCAGGGAGGGCCCAGGGCTCAGGGCCGCGCTCTGCCTCTCTCTTCCACAGTATGTCTTGGCCGTGGGTAGCTCTGTCTTCTATGCCATGTTTTACGGCGACCTGGCAGAAGTCAAGTCAGAAATCCACATCCCCGACGTGGAACCTGCAGCTTTTCTCATCTTGTTGAAGTAAGTCTACTGCATGAGGGTGGGAGGTTGGGGCGGTTCCTTGCTGTCTGGTTCTTCCAGCCGGCTGCCTGGAGCTTCCTGAAAGTCCACAAGGACAGATGGGCTCCTTTGCTGGGCCCTCGGTGCCCGGTGCTGCCCATGACTCTGCCCCCATCCTGCCTAGGTACATGTACAGTGACGAGATTGACCTGGAAGCTGACACGGTGCTGGCTACCCTCTACGCTGCCAAGAAGTACATTGTCCCCGCCTTAGCAAAAGCCTGTGTCAACTTTCTGGAGACGAGTCTGGAAGCCAAAAATGCCTGTGTTCTGCTATCGCAGAGCCGACTGTTTGAGGAGCCCGAGCTGACCCAGCGCTGCTGGGAGGTCATCGACGCGCAGGCTGAGATGGCCCTGAGGTCCGAAGGCTTCTGTGAGATTGACTGGCAGACGCTGGAGATCATCGTCACGCGGGAGGCCCTCAACGCCAAGGAGGCTGTGGTTTTCGAAGCGGTCCTGAGCTGGGCGGAGGCCGAGTGCAAGAGGCAGGGCCTGCCCGCCACCCCTCGCAACAAGAGGCACGTGCTGGGGCCAGCCCTCTACCTGGTCCGGATTCCGACCATGACCCTGGAGGAGTTTGCCAACGGCGCCGCCCAGTCAGACATCCTGACACTGGAAGAGACCCACAACATCTTCCTGTGGTACACGGCAGCCAACAAGCCCCTCCTCGAGTTCCCCCTGACCAAGAGGAAGGGCCTCGCGCCCCAGAGGTGCCACCGCTTCCAGTCCTCGGCCTACCGCAGCAACCAGTGGCGCTACCGCGGGCGCTGCGACAGCATCCAGTTTGCCGTGGACAGGAGAGTCTTTGTCGCCGGGCTGGGCTTGTACGGCTCTAGCTCTGGGAAAGCTGAGTACAGCGTGAAGATCGAACTCAAACGGCTCGGGGTGGTCCTGGCACAGAACTTGACCAAGTTCGTCTCTGACGGCTCCAGCAACACCTTCTCAGTCTGGTTTGAACACCCCGTGCAGGTGGAGCAGGACACGTTCTACACGGCCAGCGCTGTCCTGGACGGCAGCGAGCTCAGCTACTTTGGGCAGGAGGGCATGACGGAGGTGCAGTGCGGCAAGGTGACCTTCCAGTTCCAGTGCTCCTCCGACAGCACCAACGGGACCGGGGTCCAGGGCGGGCAGATCCCCGAGCTCATCTTCTACGCCTGAGGCGCCCGGGGGCCAGCCACGCTGTGAGGGCTGAGCCCTGTGTCTGCAGCCAGCACGGGACCGAGAGTGCAGGGGGGCAGGGGGCGCTCTGCTCTGGCCGGGCCGCCCTCGCGGCCTGCCTCCTGTGTGTGGTTGGCCAGAGCCTGGGCTGTGACGCGGACGCTCCCCTCCCCAGCCAGAGCCTTGGTCCCTGAGCTGTGGCTCTCGGGCCGGCCTCACAGGCACCTCCTGTACAGTGGGTTGTGCATCTCAGGTGGAGGGCGGGTTTGGGGGTGCAAGGCAGGCCCCGGGTTCCCCTCAGTGTCGCCTCCCACCTGCTTTGAGGGCTCTGCCCTCTCTCCTGTCCTCTTGGATTCTAAGTGGTTCTGAGCTTAAGACCTTATCTTCAAATCCAAAATGGGAAAAGTGACTTCCAGTAGTTCACCTATTTAAGTGGATTTTCATAATAAAGTTTTAACAAAATGAGAACCACACACACATGAATGACTGCAGGTCTCACGGGCCTGACTGCACAAACAGGTCAGCAGGCAGTCCCACGGACCCACCTGCCGGGGGTGTGCCCTCTGCTGGCAGCTGGGCCTCCACCCAGGAGGGTCTGCTTTCTGGACTGCAGGCAGACTACCCTGGAGAAAGGCGTCAGGTCGTGTCTACCTTCCAAACTGTCCCTCGCCGCTCAGACTCACCCCATCTGGCTCTGATGTGGGGGCGGAAGGGGGGTTGGTTCTCTGCAGGGCTCGGGGCTCTAGCCCCCGAGAGCGGGCCGGCCGCCTCAGGGGCACGGGCAGCCTGCGGCTCAGGCAGGCCCCTCGGGCCTCCTGCCTCTGCTCCTGGCCACCAACTCCAGGCCAGTTGCTTTGTCCTTGGAAAACCTCAGCTTGATCCCAGAGGGATGCGCCGTGTCCCTCAGCACAAGGACGCAGCCCGTCAGGGGAGGCTGCCCCGACCTAGTGGCTCTCTGCCCCCACCACCCTCCCCCCGCCCCGGCCCCAGGGGACCATCCTGGGGGGTGGGGGGCAGGACTACAGCGCCTGCCCACCCCCCAGGGCTCCGCATGCTACATCCTTAGTCCAAGAAAATGTGCTTCTAGACACCCGTGGGCAACGGAGCGGTCCCCGTGGTGAAGCTCCCGTATAGGCCCACCCTGACGGAAAGGCTGGCTCGGTCTGCGGGGGCCTTGCCGTCCACGAGCCCCTTGTTACCGGGGTCCCACTCGCACCTGCTGGGGACTGACCGCGGCATTCTGCTTTCATGGGAGGCGGCTTCCAGGCGCCAGTGGCCCCCCCGCGGGTCCTCGTCCCGCGTACCGCCCTCCCGCCCCACGGGCCCCACGGTACCTATGGCGGGCGCGTTGATGCAGAGCTCTCTCGCCAGGAGGAGGAATGTCTTGCCCAGCACGTAAACGTTCACCTGTCGTGAAGAAATGCGACTCAGGACAGCCCTCAGCAGCAGGACAGCGTGTGTGCCTCCATCAGAGAGAGCAGCCCTGCCGGCCCCACGGCAGCCGGGGGCGCCCCCACCCCTCGTCCAGGTGGTTCTTTAAGACTCACGGTCTCAGCGGCAGCTGACTTTGCTGAGAAGGAAAGCTGCCTTCAGGACAGCTGACTCAGCAGAATTCTCCAGAGCCCAAGGCGCAGGGACAGTGGGGCCCAGGCCACCCCTCCATCCGCTCCCCAGGGCATCCTTGTTGCGTCCCCGCAGGGTATGGCGGTGGGTTTGCAGACCTGAGTGCCCTGCCTGCTCACCCCTCGAGGGCCAAGCCCTGCCCAGGCCCATGCCGGGTGTCTCACCATCCCAGCTTGAGGGGACAGAGCCCCCTGTCTCCCACCTGTCCACCCCAGTCCCCCACAGGACCTGGGCCTCGCGGAGCGCTGGCTCTGACCCTCCGCTCTGACTCCCTAGAGGGCCCCCTCCCCCGATCAAGTCTGGCTTGTGGGCCCCTTGGCCAGCCCCCAGGAGGATGCCAGGCACAGTGCTGAGGTGGCCGAATGAGGGCCTGGCGGGCCTCCCGTCACAGGGCCTGCGGACAGCACACATGGGCGCCTGGAGTGGGGCACTGAGCCCCCTTAAGAGAGGCGATCGGGGTCCCTGTGGGCACCAGTCAGGCCCAGACCACCCTGCTCACCCCACTGGCAGCTACTCTCTGCCCTCGTCTGACCCCACCCAAAGGGCTGTGGCTCCCAGAGGGGCCTCCTGAGGGCACCCTGCCCAGGCCGGACTCCAGCGTGTTGGTGCGTCCCTCTGCCGGGTCCTTGCCTTGCTGACCGCCGCCTTGCCTCGGGCTGGGACGGGGCTGACCAGCCGGCGTCCATCCCCACGCTCCCCGCAGCACGTCCCTGACGCTGCCCGCCCGTCACAGCCCTGCACCCGGTCCCACAACCCAGGCAGATGAAGCCTGAGTGCTGCAGGAAACGGTACCCTGAACAGTGCACCCGTCAAGTGGAAGATCAAATTTTTAAAAGGACATGCGTGTAAAACGTGTGGTTAGTGTCAGAGGTGCTCACTGCCATTAGTATTCTTTAGAAATCAAGACACTGACACTTTGTCTGAGGGTAACTTCTGAGTCTGCAGCTGGCTGTGGGTGGCCCCAGGTCCGTCTCACTATGAGGGGGTGGGGAGGGACAAAGAGACCTCCTCCCAGGATCCTCAGGGCACAGCAGTTGCCCCCGGCTCCTGCCAGCGGCCGTCAGCTGTGAGCTCAGCCCGGGAGGTGCTCACCTGGGCACATGTGAGAGTGAGGATAGACCGAGTCCTGAGCCTTCCTGCACATCCACTAAGCGGTCAGCCCTGGGCAGTGGGAGCTCTCCGGGCAGGACCTCCCTCAACGTGTGTGCACGACACCCACAGTTAGGTGCAGACACATGTCCCGAGCATGCTGAGCCTGTCCCGGCCTCACACCCTGGAAGGGCCGGGCTCACAGCTGCCAGGCCACCTCCCACCTTCCCGGTGCTCAGGCTGGGTTCTGCTCAGGACAAAGGGCCCAAGGCCCGCCCTCCCCGAGGTGTGCGAACTGTGTGGATGCAGCCTGTATGCACGGGGTCCCGCTGGCCCTGACCCAGCCCAGGGGAGGGGAGCTCTGCTCCGTCACCTCCCACCGCAGCTCTGACTGTCCCGCTCCCCGAGGTGTGAAGCAGGAAGCACCGGGACACCTCCCTCTACCTTCCAAGTGGCGCCCAAGTGCTTCCGGAGTGCTGTCCTGAGGCAACGCCAGGAAGGAAACCTGGCCACGTGGACTTGCCCTGACCACAGTATGTGGAGAACTGGATTTTCATGGTTCCAGGAATTCTTTCCAGGGTGACCCCAGAACGTTTCAGCAGGGCTGCTGAGAAATGCCATTTATACAGGTAGTCTCGTCAGTGCAGGTCTGTCTGCCCGCCCTGGGACTGCTGATGGCCCAGCCCTGGGCCAGCTTCCTTTGGGAGGGGGGGATCCCTGGGTACTTTGCGTGCGTCCTCACACCGGTCATATCTGCTTTCCCTGACACAGTTAGGGAAAGTTAGTTTCTTTCCAAGTCCTCAGTGGCGATACCCACTGAGCCCAAGCTCACCCAGCGCCATAACCAGGGCACGTGCAGACCACAGTGGCCCCAACCTGGAGGTGGCCCCTCCCCATGAGCGTCCCATCCACACGGGTATCCCTGTTGGTGGTCTTGCCATTACCATCAGTCATTTGGAAATGAGGAACCCAGAAAGCAAGTTTCTCTAAATAGACTGCAAGTATTAATATAAGCTGTTACACTGTTTAAATGTACACGTATGAGCCCATTTTGTTCTTTGAATAACGTCCCTTGCCTTGGACAGAGGTCACCTGGGCCTCTCCTGTGGTTCTACACCCAGCCCCTGGGACGCCACCCCCCCCGCCCCACCCATTCCGTTTGCCAGTTTCCAAACCGAGACCCAGGCCCTCCGCGTCCTTCGCCTGTGGAACCTCCCAGCCGGGGCGGGTGGGGCCTGAGCAGGGCTGGGGTGGGGGGGGGTTCATCTACCTGGAGCAGGTCGCTGAGGTCGAGAAGCATGTCTGCGTGGGAGTCAAGGAGAAACCAGCAGGCCCACGGGCACCGGCTGCTGGACGGTCCCCGGGAAGCAGACCCTGGCTGTAGATCCAAGCTCCGCACGGGATGGTGATCCAGAGTGGGCAGCCACGTTGCGGGGAGCAGTGAGTCTCCACCAGGACGGGGACGGGGCTGGGGCAGGCGGGGGGTACAACATGGCCCCCGGAGCACAACCACCTGTGCGGGCCAGCCTCCACATCTGCACGGGCCCTGCCCTGCCTGCCCCACGAGCACGGCCACACTCGCGACTGTGCCCCGCGAGCACCCACCGAGCGCCTGCTGGGCACCAGGCAGGGGGGCAGACACACACACACTCGGGACCCCCGGGTGGCCGGCAGGCACTGCCACGGTCCTGGTCCCCAGGGGACGGCTGTGGGGACTCTGGCATAGGCCCCGTCCTCACTCTCAGTACACGAGCAAGGAGTAATCAGAATATGCCCTAAGCGAGTCAAAACCTAGCCAGCCACACACACAGAACTATATACAAGACATGAGCCCCTGAGAAAAGCAGCTTGTCGAATGAAGTGAATTTAGTGTTATTCATGCTGAGGCTTTGAGAAGTAACTGAGAAAGGATCTGGTGATGCTGAACCAGAGCCCGGAGCGGGTGTCCAGAGGGAAAGAGGGACGGAAGCCCCAAAGCCACAGCCTCATTCCAGCAGGTGGCAAGCTCCGAGCATGACCGCCAAGGTCCTTGAATAAAAGGCACCTTGTTTCTCAGTCTCTGAAGACAGGCCCTTCATCAGGGAGCACAGCGAGACAGATAAGACTGCAGTGCAGACCAACACTAGTGAGAACTTTGAAAACAAAACAAGTGAAATCACAAGAAATGAAGGCCACAGTAACTACACGAGCAGGAATCAGTGGCCACAGAAGAAGCTGACTCAGCCAAGAGACCAGGCGCTGTCAGGCCCCAACAATATCACAGCGAGGGAAGGACAGCAGAGGCCCGCGGCCACCAAGGGCTGGGCAGTGGGCGGGTGGGGAGCGGGGTCCTCAGGGGAGGGGAGCGGCTACATGCCTCCACCACGGGGGACACGCGGCCTCTCTCACTGGTCACGCCCAGGAGCGTGGCCACCAAGAGTGAGCCCTCAGGGCGGCTGTGGACATCGGCTAACAGAAACGACCAACGTGTGTCCGCCAAACACAGAGCTCTGTGTGCGAGCAGGTAATAGCGAAGCTCTGCGTGGGGTGGGGGGCGTGGCGCTCAGCACAGCTTCGTAGGCCCAACGCTGGTCTTAAATGAAGTCTGCTTTTGAAATGATACAGATAAAGTGAAGGCCCCAAAAATGGGCAAAAAAAGGTTTGAACAGGTGTGTCAGGAAGAGAAGCAAAGAGCCCCCACAGGAGCTCAAAGTGGCCCCCACCCCGACAGCAGGGACAGCGGCTCTGCGGGAGGGCATTCCGGCTCTCGGGACAACAAGCAGTGGAGCCCGTGCCCGACCACGCACATGCCCCAAGAGGGGTGAAGTCACAGGACTTCAAGCACAGGAGCAAAGATGGGAGCAGCAGGGACCACCTGCCACACACTCCAGAGATGGGCGACATGTGCTTCCCGGCAGGGATTCCAGAACAAGCAAAATGAACCCATGGGGGTCCAGGAGCGTGGGTGCCTCGGGGAGGGCTGCCGGCACCGCCCTGCTCCCTGGAGGAGGAGCTGGTCACACAGACCCGAGTGCTCATCAGAACGCATCCGAGGGCACAACTAAGGCTTGTGCATTTCGTTTCATGCCAATTTTGCCTTAAAAGGAAAGAAGAACTGTAAACAAACACTGGGATCTAGTCAGGTAATAATCCGCCTGCTGAAGGGCTTGGGGACAGCAGGCGGATGTCTGCACCTTACTTTGAAAAATGCCAAGAAGACAGGCTGGGAGACCAGCAGGCGGGAGCAGGGGAGCGCAGGCGGGGTGTGTGTGCGGGGTGTGTGCGCGGGGTGTGTGCGAGGTGTGGTCGGGGCTTCCCACTGTATTATCAACCCTCTCAACTTGCCATGTGTTTGACAGTTTTCATAATAAAATGATGGGGGGGGCGGGAATGTGTGTGTTTTAAAAAGGAAATTGGGATTCAACTTTTAATCAAGTTAAAACGAAAGGGCATTTGTGGTCCTTGAGCAGCAGTGCCATCAAAGGATGACTGTCCAGCACCCACCCAGCCCCCAGGGCCCGCTTCTGCCACCACGGGCTCCCTGCTCGGTGAGCCCAGCCCCAGGCAGCTGGCACGGGCGGGCAGGCGCTCCCAAGCCGGCGCTCAGCTCTGCCGAGAGCAGCAGCTCACAGCCACGCCTACCAAGGACAGAGGCCGCCAGGCGCCGCACCCTGCGTCCTGCCACACCAGCGCTGCCCGGCGGCGACGCCCGGCCCTGCGGGAAGCCCAGAAGTCATCCGGGAGAGTGCAGCAAGGGCCAGCGGCGCCCAGACACCAGCTGGCGGTGGGGGAGTGGGAAGCAGCAGTCTGCTTTGGCAACTTCACTTCCAGCCACAATGAAACAGGAGAGTGGCCGTGCTGTGAAGAGCAGGCCTAAAAGCCAGATAAAGCGCAAGCAGCTCTTGGAAAGCACAGGGAAGCAACCAGGAGCCGCACCCAAGGGCACCCAAGGGCACGAACCTAGAAACCTGGAAAGGCCGGGGCCTGCTGGCGGCTCCGGCTCCGGCTCCGGCTCTGGTCACCCTGAGGGCAGGAGGCCAAGGCCCAGGCCGCATCCTGGAGCTCCCACAGTCTCACCAGGAATTCCAAGGCAGCCAGCCTTGAGGGGCCCAACTGTTAAGAAGTGGGCCCAACGCCACGCACACAGCTCCCCCAAGCCTGGTCAGCTCCTGCTCCGCATGGGCACGAGGGCGCACAGGCTCCATGCCATCAGCAGCAGTCAGCTCCCAGGGGCAAGAGCGGGCAGAGACCCCCGCGATGGCCCCAGCGGGTCCTGCCCAGGTCCTGCACCAAGCACCCGGAGACGCACAGTGAGGCCCAGACAGGTGGCCCTGGCTCTCTGCCTGCCAGAGCAAACGACAGCCCTTCTGGGCGAGAAATACCCACAGCTGCCACGAGTTTTCAAATACTATATCCAGCAACTCTATAAAAACTTTTTCCCTGGTGACTCAGACGGTACAGAATCCACCTGCAATGCAGGAGACCTGCATTTGATCCCTGGGTTGGGAAGATCCCCAGGAGAAGGGAATGGCTACCCACTCCAGTATTCTTGCCTGGAGGATTCCATGGACGTAGGAGCCTGGTGGGCTACAGTCCATGGGGTCACAAAGAGTCAGACAATACTCAGCAACTAACGCACACATAAGTGTGATAACAGACAGAAGCAGATCTCCAAAACCAAAAGAAAACTCAGACAACAAAAGCAGATCCCTCAGTGATTCCACTGTTGGAGTTACTATTAAAGACTTTCATGTAACTCCAGAGATGGAAGATCTTACCAAAGAACTGGACTCTAATAAAAGAATCTAATGAAAAACAATTCCTGAAGTTAATAGTTAGGAAGTTAATAGACTGGTCTAACATCCAGTGACACACAGCGAAAGAAAGGATGGACGAACTCAAGGTACGTCGCGGGATAACATTCAGGGAGAGGAAAGAGAGAGAAAGCATGGAAAACAAAGCGCAGCCCAAGGCGCGAGGAGAGGGTCTAACGTGCGTGTAACTGGAGTCCTTGCTCCTTGGATGAGAAGCTACGACAAAACCTAGACAGCATACTAAAAAGCAGAGACGCTGGTTTGCCAACAAGGTCTGTACAGTCAAAGCTACAGTTTTTCCAGTAGTCATGTATGGATGTGAGAGTTGGACTACACAGAAAGCTGAGCGAAGAATTGCTGCTTTCAAACTGTGGGGCTGGAGAAGATTCTTGAGAGTCTCTTGGACTGCAAAGAGTTCATACCAGTCAATCCTAGAGGAAATCAGTCCTGAATATTCATTGGAAGGACTGATATTGATACTGAAGCTCCAATACGTTTGCCACCTGATGCGAAGAGACAACTCACTGGAAAAACCTCTGATGCTGGGAAAGATTGAGGGCAGGAGGAGAAGGGGGAAAAAGAGGGTGAGATGGTTGGATGGCATCACCGACTCAATGGACATGAGTTTGAGCAAACTCTGGGAGACAGGGAAGGACAGGGAAGCCTGGCCTGCCATACTCCATGGGGTCACAAAGAGCGACTGAACCACAACCCCTGGAGTCCTGAAAGGGAACAGGGTAAGAAGGGGGAGAAACCGTGCTTAAAAAGATACCTCCCAAGATCCTCCCCAGACAAAAGTCTCAAATTCCAGGAGCTAGTCAAGTACCAAAGAAACCACATCTAAGTACATCAGAGTCAAACTGAAACAAAGACAGAAGCGGCAGTGATACGGGACGATACCCATCACCACCGACAGGAGGCCGCGAAGCCCGCCCGCTGCCCTTCCTTCCCCACTGCCAGAGCCTGTGGGGGGCTTTACCGCGCAGGCAGGGGGCCTGAGTCCGCTTCAGTACAGGCAGTCACATGCTGCTTGTAACCAAAAGGCCTTAGACACAGCGAGGACTGAATGTTAAAATATGGAAAAAGACAGACTGTGTGCATCCTCAGCACAGGAAAGTGGGTCTCATTGCACCAACGCCGGACACAGGAGAGCCTAAGGGGAAACGTGGAGACAGAGACCCACGCAGGCGTCACTCCCACCAGGAAGACACAGGACCCTGAATCTGTACCCTCTAAAACACAGCATCAGAATACAATGAGGACCCAACAAGATAAAAGGAAAAGCATGTCAGTCCTCATCAGCAGCAAGAGTTTCAAACTCTTCCTTTAGAACAAGGAGACAGAAAAACCAGCAAGGCTGATTTGAACGCAGCTAACCAACTTGACCGAACGGACATTTATAGACCGCTCCGCCCAACAGCTGCAGATACGCGTTCCTTTGAAGTGCCCATGGCACGGCCACCAAAACAGACGGTGCGCTGAGCCGGAAGTCAGGTCCCAGACCCGGGGAAAGGGGACGCGTCAGTGCCTGCCGCCTGGCCACACGGGAACCACACGAGACAGCGATGACACAGAGAGCTCCAGAACCCACAACTGGTTCCAAAGCAGGTGGCGCGCTCGTAAACATGCCTCAACGTCTCCTTAAAGAGATGAGAGCAGAAATCAGAAAACATCGTGAACTCATCACAAAACACACCAAAATAGTGCGATGCCACCTAACCTGCCCAGAGAGAAGCTTATAGTCTCAAATGCTTACAGTAGGAAAAGCAGAAAAATGAAAATTAAGAACCCAAGGAGGCTGGAAAACAGCAAATTAAATCTAAAGAAATTAGAAGGAAAGAATAAGCAGAAATCAATGAAATAAAAAATAAACGTACACTACAGATAAACAAAGCCAAAGTGTGGTTCTTTTGCAAAGACTGAGAGAGCGCTGGTGAGGCTGCAGAGAAGCTGGAGCCATCCTGCATGGCTGGTGCGGACGCAACACAGTCCAGCACCTGGAAAACAGGCTGGCAGTGCCTCACAAGCTAAACACGGAGCTCCAGGGCGGCTCACAGGATCCCGTTTGCATGAAAGTCGACAGGCAAACGGAGAGCAACAGGAAGCAGGCTGCTGCTTGCCGAGGCCCGAGTGCTGTCTGAGGCGCAGCGGCGGTCTAGCACTGATGTGGTGACGGCTGAACGCTGCCTGAGTGTGACCGAATCCCAGCGACTTACACAATTCACCATGTGGACTGCATCCCAACAAAGCCGTTACCAAGAAAAAGACTAAGAAAACTGGCGAGCCCCTAGCAACATAGATCAAAGAAGAAAAACGGCAAAATCACAAACTGAGACGCGACAGAGGGGCCGCCACAAGGCCGCAGACGGAGAGAAACGGGGCGTCAAGGGTGACCCGGTTCCGGTGCTCTGGTCTCGGAAGTCACAACCGGACAAAGGCCTTGCAAAGCACAACTGAGCAAAGCTGGGAGGGAGCTAAGATCCCGAACGCCGCGAGGCACGGCCGAAAAGTAAAAATCAGTGTACTTCACCTCAGTGCAGATTGAGCGGAAAGATTACAGCACATGATGCGCACACCAATGAATACAAAGACGAGCCAGCGCCCTTCACAATAAGAGCTCTCAGTGACCAGGAAAAAGGAGACGCCCAGCCTGGTATCTGATAAAGGCATCGACAGGAAGCCCAGAGCAGGCGTCTGCAGCAAAGCGCTGGAAACGGCTCCGGAGGCGGGGATGCCCCCTCACGCCTTACGCCACGGGGCACCGAGGCGGGCCTGGCAGCTGAGCCACCGGCGGAGACTGCGGCAGCGGCAGACACAGCTGAGCACGCTCCCCAAGTTCAACGCCAAGATTCGTCACTGAATTCTGTATTTTCAACATACCACTATACTTCTGTACACCGGGAGCAAAAGATACTGTTTACCTTAGCTCAACACACAAATACCGAGAAATAACTCTAACGAACAAAAGTTAAGGCCTCCTCCTCAAGAGCGACAAAGCGGAGAACGCCCGCAGGAGACAAGGGGCGTTCACTGGGAGAGTCGCTGTTGTCCGTGAATGTCAGCGTCACCCAAGTTGATTCACAAACCCCAATCGGAATCCCAGAAGTTGTTTTCTTTTCTTTTTTACCCACAGAAATGTACGATCTGATTCAAAAATGTGTACAGAGAAACCACCGCACACAGCCAGACGCCTCCAAGGCAGGACAGCAGCTGGGCTTCAAGGTCTCGCACTGCAGGTTCTGAGACGGGTCATAAACCTGCCATGGAAAGTCTTGGCACCAACAGACCCACACAAAGGGTCCGAGAGGTCAGCGACAGACCCCACATGAGCTGGAAATGGTGCCAGCACTGTATGCGGGGAGGGCCGGCCTGCAGCAGATGGCACTCTGACTGGACGCCCGGGGAAGCAGCAAACTCTGACCCTCTCCTCACAGCAAACATGGGACCAGAGGTCCTCAACTCCAGCGGGAAATGCAAAACCAAGCGCTTCCAGAAGGGAGTACTTCCAGGACTGGGGCAAAGCTCTCTTCAACGGAACACAAACCATTCATCAAGGACAGGATGGACAGATGGGATGTCATTGGAATCGAGAGGTCTGTTTACAAAAGATGAAGCCCAGGGACCTCCCTGCGAGCTCAGCGGTCAGGACTCCACACGGTCACTGCCACGGCCCAGGGTCAGTCCCTGCTCGGGAGGTGAAAAAGACGCTGCCAGGAGGCAGAAAGCAGCAGGAGGGGAGGCTTTTTTCCAGCCGACACAGCCCAGGGCGTGCCTGCTGGACCCCATGGAGCGGCCCCACTCGGCATCACTGGACGTGGGCAGACAGGACACGCTGAGCAGCAGGTCTGAGTGCCAAGGCCCTGGGGCGGCAAGCACGGGGCCGTGCCCTCCTCTCAGCTCAACCTGCAGCTCCGCATGCCGAGCGCCTCCTGACAAATGCTCGCCAGCCACCGTGGCCTTGTCTTGACTGCCCTCTCTCTGTGTGACGCCAGGATGAGAGACACACGCCACTGTGTGTCTGCCGAATCCACAGGACGTGAGCACCGGCGGAGACCACGCAGCCTGCGAGGCAGTGAGGTGTCACGATGGGCTCACCACTGGGGGCAAACGACTGACTTGGTGGGGGCCGTCCACACCGGGGAGGCTGTGCGCGTGTGTGGACAGGGGTTTGGCAAGTCTACACACTCTCCTCTCAGCTTTGCTGCTGCCCTAAAACTCAAGTTATTTAAAATCTTTTAAATTCTTTGGTTGTCCTTGGGGAGGCAAGTGGTTGAGGGGTGGGGGGCCGGCAGAGGGAAGCAGGCAGTGGTGGGCTGGGGAGAACCGGGTCATCACGGGACTGTCCTCCGAGACAGAAGATCCTGGGGAGCCTAGGGAGGGCAGAGGCTCAGCGTGGAAGAACCCCACCCCAAGTCTGCAGATTGGAAGCCCCCTGAGCAAGACCCGGGGTCGGAAGCCTGGGGGAGAAGGTCTAAAGGCCGAGGTGGGGGGACGGGTCAGCAGCCTCGGGACTGAAGGCACTGGGCTCACCTGCTCACACACAGGCCTGCTGGCCGCTCAGCTGGAGCCCAGTAAACACCAAGGACTACACACCTCCTGTGGACGTGCGTCACAAAAGCCGCGCTAGCGTCGGACACGCAGCTGTGGGAGACAGTGGCCGGGTCACCTGGGCCGGGGACGTGGTGTCCGCTCACAGCCTGGACGGGAGAGCGAGTGAAAGCCGCCCAGTCACGTCTGACTCTTTGCGACCCCACGGACAACACCGTAACACGGCATTCTCCAGGCCAGAACACTGGAGTGGGCAGCCTATCCCTTCTCCAGGGGATCGTCCTGACTCAGGAATCAAACTGGGGTCTCCTGCATTGCAGGGGGATTCTTTACCAGCTAAGCTACCAGCGAAGCCCCTTAGAGCCTGAAGTTTCTGCCAAACATGCCCACCCAAGGACAGATGGTCTAGAAAGCAGGTCAGAGAGAGGGAGTGAGGGGAGCGTGGAGGGCAGTCTGGGGCGAGGAGAGGAGAGGGAAGCCTTCGAATATGTTCTAGGGGCTTGGAATTCGCCTGGAAGACAAGGCGGCCGCGCCAGGCAGGGCAGAGTGGGCGGCTGCAGGGCAGCGGGGCCGCAGGGGCAGGGAGCCAAGGCCTGTCCAGAGCGCCAGGACACCGGCCGGAGGATGGGGCCCGGAGTGCTGGCCACACCTGTGCCCTCTGGCCGCCCCCAAAACGGCCCTCCCGAGGGGACCAAGGGCCGGCAGAGGGGCTGAAGTGCTGCCCCACACAGTGCAGTCTATTTACAGAGCTGCAATCCATCACCCCTCCCCAACCTCGGTCAGCATCCCCGGCCCTGGCAGCCGCGCTCAGCTCTCAGCCTCTGGTTGGCCCGTCTGCACAGTTTGGGTTCAGGGCCCCCCACAGCATGGGCTCAGTGCAGCCCCTCCGCCCGGCAGCGCTCCCAGGTGCAGGGGCCTCTGGTCCATCCTCTGCGGGCCACCAGGCTCCGCTCCTGGGCCAGGGCAGTGAGCAGGAGGCGGGCGGCTGGGGGGCTCGCGCTCCCCGACCCCCACAACCCGGGGACCGGGATTGCCGCTGCTCCCGCAGCGGCGCCTGCTCCGCCCCCACCGGGGAGGAGGGCGGGGCGCGCTCAGGAGGCGGGTCGGGCCGACTGCGCGGGAGACCTCGGCCGAGCTCCACTGCGCCACCTCGTGGGCCTCTGGGCGCAGAGCTTCATCCTTTCACACAACAAGGGTTCTTTGATGCTGAAGTGATAAACCCCCAAGATTCAAAGACATTCTAACGAGAGGCTCTGATCCTGAGGGTCGCCCCCCCACGCAGTCTCCAGGGCCCCTCGCGCATTCCCAGCTCAGGGCCGGGCCGCAGCCAGGCCACCTACCAGCAGGGAAGGCTCCTCTGCGAGGAGGGACAGAGCGGCCACAGCTCCTACAGGCGACGCGGGGAGCCGCGCCCCAGGAAGGGCCCCAGGACACACCACTGCCCCAGCTCCCACCAGGAAAGCAGAGGCGGAGGCCCGGCTGGGAGATAAACTGTCCCAGAGAAAAAGGTAAGTAAGTGGACAATGGGAAAGAAGAGACCAGAAGACAAGTCAGCGGGGCAGCAGGTGAGCAGAGACGAGGCCAACGTGCCCCCCAGAATCCTGCCAGGCTGTCCCCAACACGCAGAAGAAAGACTGCAAGCAGTCAGATGCTCACGGCACCCGCTCCCAGAAGCCGTGGGAGGACACGGGGCCAGCAGTACGATCCACGCGGGAGAGGCGAGGGGCCCGGCGGGACAGGAAAGGAGACACGAGACACGCGGGAGCACACAGGCACAGAGCCCCAGAGGACGTCCTCATGGAGACGTGATGGGCAGGCCCGCGCCCACGACGAGCCCGCCGTCCAGGCACAGGGAGGCCGCACAGCGTCCCCTCCGAGAAGCCACGGGGCCAGGAGGGGGTGAGCCCAGCAGGCCTGCGCAGCCGCCCACTGGGCCCTGGAACCGGCCTGGCCACAGCCGACCCCGTGCAGGGGGACGCTGCAGGGCCCTCGGGGCGGCGGGCCGAGGCACCCAGCGGCCCCGCCCCTCAGCCTGTGCGCCTCACCTAACCCTCCAGCTGGTTCCTCCCGAGGCGTCCCAGCAAACACAGGCACTGAGGACGGGGGAGCCCACGAGCAGAGGGAGGCCCAGCAGGCGCCGGGAGGCCGGGCAGCGAAGGATACGCGGGGTGCCCTCTGTGCGGCACACCAGGTAGAGGCAGGCCGCCACCACGTGCGCCGTCCTCCGGCCCCGGGTCAGGTGCTTGCTCACGGCCATCTTGAAGAAGTTGAACGCGGTGTCCAGGCAGTGCTGGTTCAGCTGCAGCTGGTTCCCCAGGTGGTGGATCTGACGCCTCCCTAGGACACAACATGACATGTTACCGCGGATCCCAACAGGTGAGCCGGCCGCTCGTCAACATGTCTGCGTCGCGTGACTGCCTCGGCAGCTTAAGGCAGAAGAGCCGAGGTTTACTCGTTTCCTTTCACGCTCTGCAAAACGTTCTGTTTTCACAGGGGTTCCAGTAAAATCATATGTGTGGACGCGGGGTGCGAGTTCCCTCCAGCGCCACGTGCCCCGAGGCGCCCTCCTCCAGGGTGGAGTGGGTCAGGTCAGCCTGGGAGCAGAGCCCTTCCCAAGGCCCCGCGCTCAGTGAGTCTGGGAAGGGCTGTGGGTAAGCTGGCCGCCTGGCGCTGAACACTGACCATGGGCCCCGAGTCCACATGCTCCACCGCAAAGGCCCCTCCCGTGCCTGAGTGCCCAGGCCCTGCCGCCCGTGCCCACCCAGCCTTCCCCACAGGCCCCACACCAGCCTCCGCGCAGGCTGGTGTGCACAGGCCGGTCAAGGACCAAGTCTGCACGCACACCTCTGCCCAGAGCACGGCCCTCCTGGGAGCCATGGGAGCAGGCCGCAGGGGCACTGAGGGGGAGGCGGACATGGCCTGTGCAACCGGCGAGCCTCACAGGAGCCAGGGGCTGGGGCGCATGCAGCCCGCCCAGCGTCCTCCCGCCCCCGGACCTGCTCTCCTCTAGCAAAGACCACTCTACACTGCGCCAGTGGCCTGTGCTTCCTCCACAAAGAGCTAGGAGCCGATTCCGCTGCCCCTGTGCCAAGGACTGTGGGCTCAGACTGACCCCTGGTCAAAGGGAGGTACCCAGCGAGCTAGCGCCCAGGGGAACAGGCATGCGGGCTGGTACCCAGCAGTCGGCATGTCCCGTGAGTGCCCTGGCCCCTGTGGCCCTGCCCTGCCCCCTCGACCTCCAACACAGCCTGCCCGGAGCCACGCAGCTCCGAGGCCTCTGGTCAGGCTGAAGTGAGGCAGGATCATGGTCACGGTCCCAGAGCCGAGGCCAGGGCACAACCAACATCCTGACCATCTGCAGAGAGAGGAGGGCGGGTCGCTGCTGCCCATTATAGCGCTTGCGCCAGGATGTCAGGTGGCTAAGCACGGACTGCCCCGCAGCCCAGCCAGCCTCGGGGCAGACAGAGTGGTTGATGAGAGACCCTCAGGCCGGAGGCTCGCACCACACCAGCTCCTCGGTGTTCACGGGGGCTCCGCTAACACGGAGAGGAAGGTCCTTTCCAGAGGGTGCTCACAGAGCCCGGGACCCAGCTCAGCCCCACACACCACGGGCCAGGGTCCCCCAGAAGTTGGGTGGGGGGGCTTGAAATTATAGCAGCAAGTTATCTTATCACATCTTCATTGCTCTAGAGTTCACATACTATAAAAATTACCCACTTAAGTTGTCCCATGGAGTGGTTAGTATATTCACAAAAGTTGTTCGACCATTACCACTTTGGTACATTCCATCACCCAAAAAAGAAGCCCTGTAGCCATGAGAAGTTACTCCCAGCCCCCCAAGTGAGTTTTTAATTCACGCACATCAGGAAGCACAATCGGCATTCTGAACAAATCACATGACACAGGCGTGTGTGCAATCTTTAAAAGCACAAAGGTATCAGCAAATGCAAACACGCAAAACAGACTCCCAATTAACCAACCACAGCTTACTCTCCTAAGAATAATACAGGAATGCAGAAAGTCAACTCACTAGCACATCGATGTCTTCAAACTTTTGACATTTTGTGAAACTAAGGCCTGCCTCTCCCTTCAAGACGGCACCCGAGCAGCATCCTCCCAGAAGCATGGAGACGGCAAAGAGCACAAACATGGACACAGCGTGAGGACCGGCCAGCGCCCCGGGGCATGCAGGGGGGGTCTGACCCGGCGCTTAAGAAGCGGAGCCCTGATGCGACAGGGCTCAGCCCAGAAGCCTCCTCTCGCGTGGAGGACCTTCACAGTGCCGGCCGGGCCTGTGCAGCACCCAAATCGGGGTGCACGAGCATGCCACACCCGTCCCACGTGGCAGCACATGGGAAACCACGCCTGCGAGCAGAACCAGGGCCACCAAGAAGCCAATGGGTGCCCTGGGTGGGCTACAGGTGTAAAGAGGTCAGTTTAAGACCCACATTCATATAAACATGAACCAACAACGGAGAATCACCCAACCTGTGTAGAAAACGCCAATGTGGAGAGAGAGGAAGAAGCACCAGGCTCCACAGGCACACTGCTCAGAGAGGAGAGCGTCCCAAGTCCATGATAATCTCAAAGTACTGGAAAGACGCCAACACACAGGAAAGTATGAATAGGCTGCGATCAAAGACAGTCCTTGAAAAGTTAAAAATGTGGTCACTGAACATTTTGTAAAAACTCAGAAATAACCAAACCACAGAGTGGGCACAGGTGAAGATTTAAAAAGAGAGCTAGGAGCTGGAGGAAGGGCCGCCCCCAGAGGAGAAGGGCGGCTTCCAGGGGGCAGGCCCCAGAGGGAGGCATGCAGCTGGCCAGACAGGCAGACGTCCAGGCACAAAGGATCACCCAGATGAAGAGGGCCTGTGATTAGGACAGACGACACCACAGAAAGAGCTAACAGTCCCACCAAGCGTGCAAATGAGCAGGGGAGCCGCGGGGGATGAGGCGGAGCCCCGCAGCAGCGCTCTCCCGCATACGCCTCATGCACGCTCACTTTACACCCCTGGCAAGAAGGCACTGGCTGCGCAACGAGGAAGGGAGCCCGGCCAAGGGGAAGCAGCCGCCCCCCGACCCTCGCCGTCCTCAAAGGCCCCCAAAGCGCCCAGCCTCCTCCTCCCGTCTGCCCCGTGAGGCGCCTCCCTGCTGCCTGTGGGACCCGCCCACGGCCAGCCGGCCACAGCATGTCCTCTGCCGCTCCCAGTACACTTGCTTTGCTGATGAGAGAGCTGGCTGGTTTACTTGAAGACTGACAACAGTATGGACTTAATACCATAGATTCAAATCATAGCAAATAAAACCTGACGGAACCGACAGGAAAGGGACAACACTGCCTGACGGATTCCGGAGACTAGAGTCATGCGGACACGCAAGTCGGGTCTAGAAAAGGCAGAGGAGCCAGAGGTCAAACCGCCAACATCTGCTGGATCATAGAAAAAGCAAGGGAATTCCAGAAGAACATCTGCTTCTGCTTCACTGACTATGCTAGAGCCTTTGTGTGGATCACAACACACTGTGGAAAATTCTTCACGAGATGGGAACACCAGACCACCTGACCAGCCTCCTGAGAAGCCTGTATGCAAGTCAAGAAGCAACAGTTAGAGCCAGACACTGAACAACAGACTAGCTCAAAGCTGAGAAAGGAGTGTGGCAAGGCTGCATACTGTCACCCTGCTTGTCTATCTTATACACAGAGCACATCATGGAAATGCCAGGCTGGGTGACTCACAAGCTGGAATCAAGATTGCCGGGAGAAATATTAACAACCTCAGATATGCAGATGATACCACTCTAAATGGCAAAAAGTGAAGCAGAACTAAAGAACCTCTTTATGAAAGTGAAAGAAGAAAGTGAAAAAGCTGGCTTAAAACTCAGTATTAGAAAAACTAAGATCATGGCATCCAGTCCCATCACTTCATGGCAAACAGAAGGTGAAAAAGTGGAACAGCGACAGATTTTATTTTCTTGGGCTCCGAAATCACTGTGGACGGTGACTGTACCCATGAAATTACAACACCTGCTCCTTGGAAGGAAAGCTATGACAAATGTAGGCAACGTATTAAAAGGCAGAGGTATCATATCACTTTGCTGACAAAGATCTGTATAGTTAAAGCTATGGTTTTTCCAGTAGTCATGTACAGAAATAAGATTTGGACCATAAAGAAGGCTAAGCACCAAAGAATTGATGCTTTCAAATTGTGGTTCTAGAGAAGATTCTTGACAGTCCCTTGGACTGCAAAGAGATTAATTAAACCAGTCAATCCTAAAGGAAAGCAGTCCTGAATATTCATTGGAAGGACTGATGCTGAAGCTGAAGCTGAAGCTCCAATACTGTGGCCACTTGATGCAAAGAGCTGACTCACTGGAAAAGATCCCAATGCTGGGAAAGACTGAGGGCAGGAGGAGAAGGGGGCGGCAAAGGGTAAGATGGGATGGTTAGACAGAATCACCAACTCAGTGGACATGAGTTTGAGTAAACTCCCGGAGCTGGTGATGGACAGGGAGGCCTTGCATGCTGCAGTCCATGGGGTTGCAAAGAGTCAGACATGACTGATGGACTGAACTGAACAGATGTAAAGGAGCAACTGAGGGGAACACAATAATAGTAGAAGACTTTAACTCCACTGAAACCAATGGACAGATCTTCCAGAGAATCAGTGAAGTAACAGAGACCCTAAATGATACCATAGAACAGTGAGACTTGATATGCTCCTGACATTACATCCAAAAAAAACCCATAATACACATTCTTTTCAAGCACACAAGGAATGTTCTCCCAGACTAACCATGTACTAGGGCACAAAACCAACCTCCACAAACGTAGCGTGTGGAGACTGTTTCCAGCATCTTCTCTGAGTACAATGGCATGAAACTGGGACTCAATCACAAGAAAAGAAATGAGAGAACGCAACTACATGGAGACTGAACAGCTGCGAACGCCGTGAGACGCACAGACCGCAAAACCTGCTCGTCGCAGAGTCGCGCCCGACTCTGTGACCTCACGGCCAGCAGTCTGCCGAGCTCCTATGTGCATGGGATTTCCTGGGTAAGAATACCAGAGTGGGTTGCCATTTTGTTCTCCAGGGGATCTTCCTGATCCAGGGATCGAACACAAAATCTATGGGATGCAGCGAAAGCAACTCTAAGAGGCAAGTTCATAGGGATGGAGGCCTTCATTAAAAAACAAGAAAAATCCCGAGTAAACAACCTAACCTACTACTTAAAACAGAAAAAGAACAATAAAACCTGAAGGAAGAAGAAAGGAAATAAATAAAATAGACATTTTTAAAAAATAGAAAAAAAAAATCAATAAAACCAGGAGATGAGTCTTGGTTTCAAAAAGTAAACAAAACTGGCAAACCGTTGGCTGGGCTCACCAAGAGGAAAAGAGAAGCCGGACAGATGAAATAAGAAATGAAACAGGAGCACTCTTACCTGACACTGCAGAAGTACAGGGAGCAGGAGAGCGCCACGCACAAGCGGATGCCGGCAGAGCCGACAGCCGAGGAGAGAGGAGCCACTGTCCAGAAACACACAGCCCGCCAAAACTGAATCAAGAAACAGATGATGTGAACAGACTCCATCAAGGGAACTGAAACAAAATCTGTAAAACAAACAAACAAACAAACCCTCCCTATAAACACAAGTCCAGGACCAGATGGCTGCACAGGTGAATTCTACCAAACATACAAAAAAGAACTCACTATACTGACTTGTCTGAAACTCATCCAAAGACTGAAGAGTGGGGAACATTCCCAGAGACGTTCTGTGCAGCCGGCATCACCCTGACACCAAACAAGAAAACCACAGGCCAGCATCTGTGAATACAGATGCAAAAATTCTCAACAAAATATTAGCAAACCAAATTCAACCACACAGATAAGAGATCACACAGCTCAATGCTTGCAGACCCATCGATGCAATAAACCACATTAACAAAAGAAAAGTCAAAACCACGTGATTATCTCAGTAGATGCAGAAAAAGCATTTGACAAAAGTCAATATTCATTCATGATAAAAAATTGTTACCAAAGGGGGAACAGCGGGAACATATCCCAACATAATAAAGGCCATTTATGAAAACCCACAGCCTATATAATACTCACTGGTGAAAAGCTAAGAGCCTTCCTACTAAAATCTCGAACAAGACAAGGATACCCACTCCCACCACGTCTATCATCACAGTATTGAAGTTTTAGCCACAGCAATCAGACAAGAAAAAGAAGTAAAAGTATTCAAATTGGAAGGTAAAAGGTAACACTCACTATATACAGATGACATGATACAAATATGCTAACAGAAAACCCTAAGGGCCCCACACAAAAGCTACTAGATCTAAGTGAGTTTAGGAAAGTAGCAGGATACAATACTAACATTCAAATATCAGTTGCATTTCTTCACACTAACAATGAAATATCAGAAAGGGAATGTAAAGAAAACCAATATCTTTTAAAATAGCACCAAATATATATACCTGGGAATAAACCTGGCTAAGGTGGTGAAAGACTTATATATTCGGAATTATAAAACATTAATAAAGTAAATTAAAGACGATTCAAAGAAATGGGAAGATATCTTATGCTTCTGGATTGGAAGAATATTGTTAAAATGGCAACATCTAAAGCAATCCACAGATTCAATGCAATCCCTATGAAAACACCCATGACATTTTTCACAGAACTAGAACAAATAATACAAAATTTTATAAGGAATCATAAAAGACCCAGAATTGCGAAAGCAATCCCAAGGCGGGGTAGGGGGTGGGGCGGGGGGGTGGGGCAGTGTGGGAGGCATGACTCTCTCTCCAGACTTCAGACAATATGACGAAGCTACAGTAACCAAAACGGTGTGGGCTGCTGCAAAAACAGACTCACAGATCAATGGACAGAATGGAGGGCCCAGAAATAAACCCACACACTCATGAGCAGTTAGTCTTCAACTAAGGAGGCAAGAATATAAAATGCGAAAAGGACAGTCTCTTCTGCAAGTGGTGCTGGGAAAGCTGGACACTCACGTGTCAATCAATGACGTCAGAACACATCCTCACGTCCTGCAAAAAACCACAATCTTACCAGTGTTCTCTTAGGTCAGTCTCCCAAGGCAATAGAAATAAAAATACACAAATGGGACCCAATCAAAGTTAAAACCTTTTGCACAGCAAAGGAAACCATAAAAAAAAAAGCAACCTACAGAATGGGAGAATGTACTGAATCACACTCTACACAGAACGGGAGAATGTACTGAATCACACTCTATACAGAACGGGAGAATGTACTGAATCACGCTCTATACAGAACGGGAGAATGTACTGAATCACACTCTATACAGAACGGGAGAATGTACTGAATCACGCTCTATACAGAACGGGAGAATGTACTGAATCACGCTCTATACAGAACGGGAGAATGTACTGAATCACACTCTATACAGAACGGGAGAATGTTCTGAATCACACTCTATAGAGCAGAGATTGGCACAACATTGTAAACCAACTATACTTCAACAAAGAAATAATAAATTTGAAAAATGCAAACCTCAACCTCTGCTTCATACCATATATAAAAAATTGATTTGAGGCAGATCACAAACTTAAATGCAAAATATACGACAATAAAGCTGCTAAGTGAAAACACAGAAGAGTATCTTCAGACCCTAGGATAGACAAGAAATAAGGTCTTTTAAAATTTTATCATTTTTTATTTGGCTGCGTCCAATCTTGGTAGCAGCACGTGGGATCCTAGTTCTGTGACGAAGGATCGAACCCAGGTCCCCTGCACTGGGAGCCTGGAGACTTAGCCGTTGGGCCATCAGGGAAGTCCCAAGAATTAAGATCTTAGGTCACAAAAACCCCTAACTATAAAAATGGATGTATTGGGACTCTGTTAAAATTAAGAAATTTCTGTTCATCAGAAGACATTAAGAAAGTGAAAAGCCATCTACTGGGAGAAAAGACTCAAAATACGTACATGCATCAGGAGACTTGAATTCCAAATTTATAATGAAGTTTACAAATCAGTAAGAAAATGATAACTCAGTTAAAAAAAAAAAACTTGTACAAAAGATGCAACAGGCAGCTCAGAGAGGACCAAGCAAAAGCAGCCAATCTCACTGCTCACCAGGGAGAGCAGAGCAAGGTCCCTGAGTGCTATGCACCCCCCAGGAAGGCCAGTAAGCGCAGGGGGGCCGACACGTCCACTGCAGACCCACACGCACGCCGTATGCTCCAGGACCCCACCTGCAGCGCCGTCCCAAGAGACGAGTCCACGGGAACATACACGGCAGCCGCAAGGACCGCCAAGTGTCCGCGGCAGGAAGAGGACGCGGCACGTTCACAGATGAAACCCTGCAAGCAGACAGACTGCTGAGACACACACGAAGGACGCTGTGCGATGCCAATTGTCTGAGCAGAAAAACCAGGTAAACTGATCAACAGGAGGGAGCCTTCTGGGGCCCAAGAAACACGCTGGACCATGCTGTGTGCTCAGACCGTAAGTCACCCACACTAACCCGGCGTTCTCCAGGCTGGTACAGTTATGCGTTTTACATACGTTACGCCAAGAGAAACAGACAAACAGAAAGAACACAGTAAAACTTCCCCTGAGAAATGTCTCCCACGTGAAAGGGTTCATCAGGTCAGTAACAAAAGCTCCAGCCTAGAGGCATTTGAGAATTCCAAGGAGAGAGAGAAAACCCAAAGGTCCAAGTTAAGAAACAAACAGGGAGACGGTGAGTCAGACGGGACTGCACCCCCGTGCTGGCCGCCCAGCACACCTTGGCCCACCCTCCGTGGGCACCCACCCCAGCCCTGCCAGGCTCCCGCAGGGAAGGCGGGGGTGCAGGGCTTCTCTCCCGCTGAGCCACACCTCAGCTGGGGCTCAGCATGTTTCCAGCGAAGCCAGAGGCAAGCCCACGAGAGGGGCCTGGGGCACCGGCCTCCGGGGCGGGGGCGGGAAGTGTGGACCCCGAGTGAGCTGGACTACAACCCAGACAGTCTGTTTCTCCTCCAATTCTCTCTTGTTTTCTAAGAAAGGCACCCAAAACTGAACATAAATAGTAACTGAAGGTAAATCCATAGATTCCAACCCAACCCAGTAGGCTGGGGGCAGGTGGCAGGAAGCGAGTGCAGGACACCCCCATGGGAGGACAGAGCAGCTGTGGTGGAGAGAAGGGGGTAACCAGCCACGAGGAGGACCGTGGGGGAAAGACCTGGGCCTGGAGGAGGTGCCCAACAGACCGAGAAAGACACGCACGATTAAGTCAGCAAACAGCCGTAAACGCTGTTTAAAAAGATGAACACACAGCATGAAATAAGAGTAAAGCTAACCGACAGCAGGGAGCTCCCTGCAGCGCAAGCAGCGCGCTCCACCCTGGTCGGTGCGCAGGCCTGCAGTCACACACGCGGCCCCGACGCATCTATGTTTCTTAGAGAATGTCCGGGACACACACAGAATCTGCCTGTATCTCTCCTCCAAAAGCGACAGAAGATGACAGCAAGGACATACAATCAGCATAAACTCACCAGGACAAAGGAAAAAGCACAGGAAGTCTCCGGGGACAGGCAAGGCCGGCACACGGCGGGCGCGCTGAGGGGCCGCCGGGAAGAAGCCGGTCTGGACAAGAGCAGCAGAGTCGGGGCTGGAGCTCACAGCCACCCTCGGCCCCCACAGCCCCGTCCAGCAGGGACAGGATGCTGACGCCAGAGGGGGACCGGCCGGGCGGAGGCAGAGCCCGCCCCTCCCCGGGTGCTGGGCGCTGACCCGGGCAGGAGCCCCGGGGAAGGGGCGAGGGCGACCACCAAGCGGGCTTGCGCAGCCTCAGACTGCGCTGACCCCGTTCCCAGCAGCCCGAAAGCTCCGCTTTGACTTCTTAAACTAAGCCGTGTTTAAAATCAGATGGGGTATTTCTCTCTGTATCGCTGGTTTACCATTTTATTTCCATGAATACATCTGCATGAATGCTACTCTTTACAACTGATTTGGGTCCAATGGACAACCTGTTTTGGGCTTTTGGAAATAGATCCATTCTCTACCGGGAATAAAGTTCTTCACATGCAGACGATCTTAAAGGTGGGCGCAGAGAAGAAGGATTATAGGACAGTACCACCTAGAGGACAGCGGCGGGGCTGGGAGGAGGCCCAAGCACTGCGGGCCGCCCAGAGAAGAACTCTGCTCTGGAAGCACCAGGGAGCCCCCTAAAGACACAGGACTGCAGGCTTCCAACACCGTGCGTGCTAACTCAGTCCAACGCTGTGTGGCCCCACGGACTGTAGCCCGCCAGGCTCCTCTGTCCATGCCATCCTCCAGGCAAGGATACTGGAGTGGGTTGCCATGCCCTCCTCCAGGGGATCTTCCCAACCCAGAGCTCGAACCCGTATCTCATGTTTCCTGAATCGGCAGGTGGGTTCTTTACCACTAGCACCACCTGGGAAGTCCTCCAACACCATGGTCCGGGTTCAATCCCTGGTCAGAGGACTAAGATCCTTCAAGCCACGCGATGTGGCCTAAATAAATAAATAAAGGTGTGTGCCTGAAATTTGTATACACATAGTCTACGCAGGCAAAGTGAAAGACCAACAAAACCATGGGTAGAAAGGGGCAAACCCACAGCCACCATGGAGACTTTAATACGCTCCTGCAGCAACAGGCAGACAGGCAGAGCCAGGAGCAGCGAGCCCTGGGGGAAGCCTGGCCCCAGTGGCGTGCACACGCACCGCAGCTCCTGCAGAGACACGTTCTTTTCACGTGTCCAAACTGACTGTAACTGAGCAGACAGATGTTGGGCCATGAAGTCAAAGCATTCAGAAGACCGAAATCCTGCAGAATATTGTCTCTAAACACAGAAGAATCAAGCTGGATATAAGAAAAGACTCAACAACACTAACAATCCATGGGGTCAGAGGGAAAAGCTCACCGGAAAACCTAACACATTCTGATGTGAGTCATAATTAGAAGCCCACCACCTGCCCTCTCGGTAGTCAACAGCACAGTTGTCAAGCGCTGCTGGACTGGGGAGCGGCTGGCCGAGGGTGTGCTGGCCGCCACCATCCACAGCAGCAGTGGGCAGCCAGGCGGGTCCTCGAGAGCCACGGACAAGGAGACCAGGCTGCAAGGAAGGATGCTCCACCTCACCCAGAGTGCAGGTGAGGGCTGCGAAGCCTGGCAACACGTCCCGTTGGGAGGCACTCGGGTGCCAGCACGTCCCTGAGAGGGTGCTCACAGAGGCCTGAGGCGCCCCAGCAGGGTGCCCTGCCTGAGCGACAACAGCCAACATCGTGCCCAGCTGTGAGAGCATGGTGCATCCCCTCAAATCAGCACCGAGACACCTGCACACAGTGTGGGGCTGGAGGTTCTAGACAGCACTGTCGGAAGAAATTTAAACGGTGCCTAGACTAGACAGTAAAGCAAGGCTATATCGATTTTCAGATGACATGACCTCATATATAGAAGATTCTCAGAAATCCATTAAAAAACTATTAAATGGGATTTTCAAGGGTTGCAGGATACAAGATCAATACACAAATATCTATCATATTCTATACACTGGCAACAAACAATCAAAAAATGAAATAAAGAAAGCAATTTCATTTATAATAGCATCAAAAGGACGAAATATTTAAAATAAATTAACAAAGATGAAAAACTTATACTTTGAAAACCACAATAATTGTTTGAACAAGTTAAGGAAGACCTAAACCAATAGAAAGGCACTCTGCACCAGGGGTGAGGAGACTCCGCCTTGTTAACAGAGCACCATCCCCATCCCCGGACTCATCTTCAGAGGCCACTGCTCCCCGTCCCCAGACTCATCGACAGAGGCCACTGGTCCCATCCCCAGACTCATCTTCAGACACCACTGGTCCCCGTCCCCAGACTCATCGACAGAGGCCACTGGTCCTGTCCCCAGACTCATCTTCAGATGCCACTAGTCCCCGTCCCCAGACTCATCGACAGAGGCCACTGGTCCCCGTCCCCAGACTCCTCAGCAGAGCCCACTGGTCTCTGTCCAATTCTCAGTGGGCTGTTTGCAGAAACTGACAAACGCAACCTAAAACTCGTCTGTAAATTCAAGGGACTCAGAACAGGCAACAAAACAGTGTGTTAAAAATGAAGAACAAATTGGGAGGAGTCAAACTTCCTGACTTCAGAACGTGCTACTAAGATGCAACCAGCAAAAGGCTGACATGAGCCTGCAGGGCGGAGGCGAGAGCCCAAACCCCTGCCGGTCGCTGCCTCCCGACAAGGGCGCCACGGAGGAGTAGCCTCCTCAGCAGTGGCCCTGGGAAATGGGTACCCACATGCAGAAGAGTGCAGGTGGGCACTTACCTGAACACCAGACGCAAATACTAACTCAAGGTGACCAAAACCTCAGCCTGAGAACTAAAATCACAAAACTCGGACGGAAACACCAGCTTTATACACCTCTGCTACTTGGACTGAACCAGGCAATCTTTCTTACTAACGACACAAACGCACAGGCGGCAGAGGAGTGGACAGACCGCACATCTTCAAATTTAAACCCTTTGTGCTTCACAGTTCGCCATCAACCCACAGAATGGGTGAACGCTTTTTGCAAATCATAGAACTGATGAAAGACTTATGTATGGAGCACATAAAGAACTTTTACCACTTAATAAGAAGACAAATAACCCAATTAAAAACAGGCCAAGCTTAGAACAGACACTTCTCCCATCTGTTGCGGGCTGGCACTCTCACAAAACACAACGAAAGTGGTCACACTGCAGGTCAAACTGCTGCCCCCACGTCATTTCTGTGCTCACTGAGACTGACTGGCTTCGGAAGGCACGGGCCCACTGGGTCCCGAGGGCGCGCAGAGCAGCCCCACAGTGACTGCAGCAAGCCCAGGGTGCCCGGCACAGGCCCGACGGCTGGGGTGGGGCCGCCTCGAACAGTTCCTCCCGGCAGGCGCGCTGGTCGCTGCAGGCCGCCACGCTCGCCCTCCGCCCCGCACCCTGTCCCGCCTGGGAGCCCACCCACCCCTGCAGCCCCCGCAGGAAAATACCGTTCTGCAGGGTTTGTGCTCGCGACTCCTTTCCCAGGCTCACGTGGAAGCCGCCACCCAGCGTTGGGGCTTTGCCAGCACCTAGAAACACAGATCAGACGGGTGAGCCAAAGCCCAGCAGAGATCCGTGGCAACAGAGTTTTTCGTTGCCTCTGGTGTTTCCAGAGCAAGAACTCAGAGGGGTCAGCACGCAGACCAGGAGTCCGCAGTGAGTGACCCCCACCCCACCGCCTCCTCTGCCCTGCCCTGGAGCCCAGAGGAGACCGTCACACAGCACCCGCCTCCCCAGGCTGCAGGGCAGGTCCGGCCCCTCACTCGGCCCTGCAGCCCTGGGCCGGCCCCTCTCATGGTTACCACAGCCATCTCAGGGGGAGGGGGCTGCGGGCTCCTGGAGGGGGAGCCTTGTCCGTGGGGCTGGAGGTCTGCAAGAGGCACCTGCGCATGCCCGCCCGCCCACCCGCAGCAGTAATCTAAGGACCCTGCTCCCAGAACATAGCCGCGGCTGCACTCAAGAGCACTCCGCCTTGAATCTCCCACCAACTCCAAGCCACCCCAGGAAGTCTCAGATACTCTGCTCCACAGGGCTTCAGGGCTGGACTTCTGCCCTGATAGCCTCCTCTGGAGACAGCCAGGTGGACATCCAATGGTTCACTAGACTTAACAAGCCCCAGCCCTGAAGCGTGATCCTCAAATGAGCCCCACGCCAAAGGGAGGGCCTGGACGCCAGAGCGCAGCAGTGGGGCGGGAGGAGCTGCCTGACCGGAGTCCAGCATGCCTGTCACAAAGCACAGGCCACAGCACTAGACACTCAAGTCAGGGGGCAGGACCGCACACCGTCAGCCACGGGGCCTGTGGGAGGACCACGTGGAGGCTCACGTGTCAGGAAGTGGAGGAGCCAGATCTCTGAGATCTGAGAGGAGGCCCCCAGGAAAACGCATGGCCCAAGTCCTGGGGCCGTCAGGCTCGCCTGGGTCATCCCTGGGCGGCCACAAATGCAGGCAGCAGGAGGACAGGCTGGCCTTCGGCTCACCTGCGGCTGTGGCATCTGCCATCTGTTGGGCACAGGGGCCGCCGCAGCAGACGCCTGCCCAGGGGCACCACACTGAGGCCTGGTGCGGTATCCCAGTGCTGCCCAACTTTTATTTCAGAAGAAGGGAAAAAGCATCACCGTTTTGTTTTAACTGAAATGAGTCTGTGTCTTAAATAAAACTGTTACAAGAATTCTGCATTCGAGGACAGACAGGGAAGCAGTCTAAACCCGCTGAAGCCCCAGGTTCCAGGAGCACGGACTCTGGGGGCCTCCCTCCCAGCCACCTCCCCTGGCCTGCCTGCCTCGACAGACCCGGCGACCAGCACGGACCGCACAGAGATGCTGCCGGATCAGTGTGGAAGTGGTTTGGGTGAGTGTTCAATGCCTGGCAAGGCCTGAAGGCTGCCCCGCCCCGCCCCTCCCCTCCCCTCCCCTCCAGCTCTCCCCCGACCCCCTCTCCAGCAGGCTGTCCTCCCCAGCCCCGCCGTCTCTCCAATGCCCCCAGCGCCCGTCCTGGGGCTGCCCTGCCGCATGTGCTCCAGAAGCTGGCTCCTGACTCGCTGTCCCCAGGCACACTCGCACACACTCAGGCACACTCGCACACACTCCCTCACACTCGCACACACTCACACACACACCACTGGTGCTCTCCAAGGTGCCTGTGTGTAGCCTCAGTCCCCTGTGTGCCAAGGAGGCACAGAGCCTGAGTTCTGGCAAGGAAGGAGCCTCCCTGGGCCGGGCCAGCAGGGGAGGGGAGGCGTGGGGGACAGACACCAGCCCCGGGACGTGGTCACAGCAGACACACATGGAGAGCAGTGGTGGAAGGTGTGAAAAGTGCTTGTTCAGCAAATCTCAGACCACTCACCACGGGCTGGGCTCCCCTGAAGCCTGGAGGGAAGTTTGAGCTCCACCTCTGGCCAAAACCACCAGTGCATGCTGTGCTAGTCCTTCAGAGGCCCTTCACACCGTTCCCTCTAGTAAAAACATCTGATATTTTCTATAACAAGATCCTGTAACAAACAAGATACAACCAGCTAAAGCTATCAAGTAGAAGGCGGTGCAGTTTCCATCACCCCAGGTGGGCCAAGAGCGCCCCCGTGTGGACAGCATGGGTATGGCCAGTAACTGCACCCAGGGCACCGCCTCGGGGTTGGGGTCTGCAAAGGCAAGAAGGTCCAAGACCCAACCCTTGCGACTCCGCAGGGGTGGAGGGGAGACTGGGGGCCCTGCTCAGCCACTCTGAGCGTGGAGGACAAGCGGAAACAACAACACCCCAGGAGCAGACAGAGAAAAGCAGCACGCTGCCCCTCCTCCAGTTCACTCACAGGCCCGTCCAACACGGATAGGCCAAGCCCTTCCTAGGCCTGTACTCACTATTCAAAGTGAGGGGTCTCTGTCGCTGCTGTGAGACTCCTTTTAAGGGAGGACGACCACACGAGGTCCAGCTGGGCAATTCCAGGACACAAGGGAAATCCAGTGGCCCCTCAGCCTGAGCTTCTAGAGCACCCGAAAGGTCCTGGGAAGTCCACACTGAGCCCACACATGGGCTTGTGGATGGACACAGACCTCGGACGCTGGTGAAGAAACAGCTAACCCGGGCGGCTGCCTGAACGTCTTTCAACCAAAGAGCTTCTCATCACAGCTGCAGGTCCGAGTGTGGAAACCACCCAGCACGGAGCACGCGAGGTGACCCAGCAGCAGCAGACGTTTTAGAACCAAGGTCCTCTCACCCAGCTGCCTCCAGGACAGAACTCAACCACTTCCTGGGAGCAGGTCCCTTCCGCCCGGACCTCAGGGGGACCACAGGATAGAAACAGCCTTTCCAAAAATGGTGCTGAGGGAGTTCCCTGGTGGCCTGGTGGTTAGGATTCTGGGCTTTCACTGCCAAGGCCCAGGTTCAGTGCCTGGCCAGGTGGCGTGTGGCCAAAAAGAAAAACAACACAGTGCTGGGGCAACCGGACATCCACTGCAAAAAACAAACCTCAGCCGCACACCACACCTGATATGAGGCTTAAACTCAAAATGGTCATGAGTCTAAACATAAAACATGAAAAAGTAAAACTTAGAAGAACAGTGTGTCTTGGGCTTAGGGAATTTCTTAGAATGACAGAAAAAGTACAATCTGGAAGAGAACGGGACGACAGAGGATGAGCTGGTTGGATGGCATCACCGACTCAATGGACATGAGTTTGAGCAAATTCCGGGAGATAGTGAAGGACAGGAAAGCCTGGAATGCTGGAGTCCATGGGGTCCCAGAGAGTAGGACACAGCTTAGCAACTAAACAACAATAAAAGAAAAAAAAAATCAATAAAGGGGACCGCACCTAATTTAAGCTTTTAATTGCAAATAACCTGTCTAGCAAAGGACTTGTAACTACAATATTTAAAGAGCGCTCAAAACTCAACCTGTATAAAAACAGTAAGAAAACAACCTGTATAAAAACTATGCAAAAAACTACCGGAGCAGACATTTCAGCAAGGGGGATTCACAGCTGTTCAGCATCACTGTGCCCTAGGGGAGAGCATTAGCATGGAGAGGAGACACCACAACACACTAGGAACACACGGAAAACACGTGTAAAGGTACAGGCAACACCAAGTCCTGGGTAAGCAGCTTATGAGAATGCAAAATGGTGTTGCCACATTGGAAAGTCAGTTTGGAGGTTTGTTACCCCGTTAAACACACAGCTACCATCCGGTCCTGGGTGACCCGCGTCCGTGGCAGGAGCCACCCCCAAGTTCCCGCAGCTCTCTCAGGATCGCCTCGGACTCGCAGTGGAAGGGGCCCCGCTGCTCGCAGCGCCCCGGGCGAGTCTCCGGGGTCCCGGGCTGAGGGACGGAAGCGGGTCCCCAAGGGTGGCTCCGGGCCCCGGAGAACCAGCCGGGGGTCGGGGAGCTCCGTCCTCAGGGCGCGGCGACTGAGTCCCGAGGCGCGGAGATCCCTACCCCGGAGCCGCGGGGCTGAGCCGACCACCGCGCGGGGTGCGGGAGGCTGACGTCCTCGACCCCCGACAACCGGCCCCGAGGGGCCAGGCGACTGCGGGCGGACCACAACTGGAGCCCGGGCCGCCCTCCGTTACCGAGCCGCTCCCGCCCGACCCGGCCCCCGGGGCCCGCCCCCGCCCCCGGCCCCCTGCACGCCGCCCCCCGGCCCCCGCCGCCCCCGGTCCCCGGTCCCCGGTCCCAGGCCCCCGGCCCCCCGAGACCCCCCGCCGCCCACCGGGACGCACCGTCCAGGGACACGAACTGCCCCACGGCCGACGAGCCGCCGCCGCTGTTCTCCACAAACTGCACCTCGGACACGATGATGTTGTCCTCGAGCACCGAGCCGCAACCGGTGCACACGGCATCGCCGCGCGCCGCGTCCAGCTCGATGTCGGTGCCGCCGCACCCGCGGCACACGCGGCCCGTCATGCCGGCGGCTCCGGGGGCCCGGCCCGCGCGCGCTCCAGGCCGCCCGCCGCCGCCGCCGCCGCCGCGCCGCTCAGACTCTCGCGAGGCCGCCGCCGCCGCCGCCGCGCCGGCCGATTCGTAGCGGCAGATTCGCCGCGCGCGTACCGGGACGACGACGCCCGCCGCGGCCGTGCCGGGCGCGACGGCCGCGGGCTCCTGGGCCGAGGACTCGAAACAGCCGCCCCGCGCTGGGAACGCAGCCACCGGGCCCGGGACTCGGACCCACAGGCCGCAACGGCGGGCGCCGGGCTGAAAGGGGGCGGGGCGGGGCGGGGCGGGGCGGGGCCACTGCTCATAGGCGGGGCCTGGGCCGGCGCCGGTCGCGGTGGGCGGGGCATGGTGGGCTGGCGGGCGAATCCCAGGCCGTGGGCGTGGCTCGAGGTGGGCGGGGCCTGGAAAGGGGCGCTCAAGACTGGTCGGCTCAGGTCGAGGGTGGAGAACCGGCGGCGGGCCCGGCTCGCTACCTACAGGCCGGGCCTCCGCTTGTGGGTGCTCCGGACCCCGAGTGCCTGCAGGCCCGGCCTCCGCCTGCCGGTGCCCCCGCACCCCGCCCCCGCGCGCTCTGCCGGCAGGCTTCACCTCGTAACAGTCGCTCGTGCCGCCCTTGTTCTCCCACGGCAGGCACGTTTCTGTTGTTACATCGTCTCCAGATGCCGTTGGGTCCCCGGAAATGCGCCTGAAAAGAAATGCGCAAGACCGTATTTTCTCCTTCTCTCAGCCGCATGACCTGATCTCAGTTTCCCAACCAGGGATTGAACCCGGCCTGCCACAGCGAAAGTCCAGAGTCTTAACCACTAAGCCAGCAGGGAACTTCCAAGGCCGTTTCTTAAAAAACTTAAACCTTGACTATGGGAGCTCTAACTAAATCCGAAAATGTCCCGTTCCCACTTGAAAGCAGTGTTGTAAATACTTAAACTCTTCATGAGTCAGTGTGTAAATTCGATTTAATCCCAGCCATAATGTCAACAGGATTTTCACATAACTCAATAAGCCGGGGCTAAAGTCATCTGAATGACATACACCACAAGAACAGTCAAGAAAATTCTAAAAAAAAAAGAAAACTCTGAAAGAAAGAAAGCTCAAGAAGAGGGAAATTGCCCTTCTGTATATGAAAACATTATATCCGGTTATATCCATTAAGCCACATGGTATTTGTACAGGGACAAATGGACACACGGACTGAAACCCAGAGTGCAGACACAACCCCAGCTCTATGTGGGAATTTAGGGGTCACGAACCACTGTGGAAAAGACAGACCGTTCAATGGTGCTGGAATTCCTGTTGAGAGGAGGAGAGGGATGAATTGAAGCCCAGCCTCACACTGTTCTAAAACGAAATCCCAAGGGCCACAGAATGGTGAAAGTAGAAACAGGCTCTCACAGTCTGTACAGGAGGGCTGAGCAACCTCCAGGAGATGGTGCAGGACCAGGAAGCCACGCAGCAGTACAGGAGGGCTGAGCAACCTCCAGGAGATGGTGCAGGACCAGGAAGCCACGCAGCAGTGCAGGAGGGCTGAGCACCCTCCAGGAGACGGGGCAGGACAGGGCAGCCACGCAGCAGTGCAGGAGGGCTGAGCACCCTCCAGGAGACGGGGCAGGACAGGGCAGCCACGCAGCAGTGCATGGGGTCGCCGCAGCCAGACGCGACTGGCAGTGTACAGAGCAGGCGGGAACTGCAGTGGGTCTCAGTCTGGGGGAGGGTGGTCTGAGCGCGTCTCGCCCTCCAGGGCATCCTTGCCACAGGGCGTGGAGGCCTAGCCAGTTAAGCTTGATGACAGGCGGGACAGCTAGTCTTTTGTCGGGAAGAGCAGTTCCTGTCTCCCATCTTGTGCTGAGGAAACAGAGGTTGCTGCCGTGACAAGACGTGCCTTCGTGCACGTGTACTTGTTCCTCAGGGAGGACCCCAGAGTATTTCTCCCTTCAACAGACTTCACACGGGCACCTTGATCCCCAGAATTGCCCTATGAAATTACCGCCTCATGGCCCGATATTTCACTGGCCAAATTTCAGTATATTAGTCATCAATTGTTGCCTAACAAATAACCACAAAAGTTAGCAGTTTAAAATGACAAGCCTTTATCACCTCACAGATTCTGTGGGTCTGGGGTCTGGGAGGGGCTTCACAGCACGGTTCTGGCCTGGGGTCTTCAGAGGCTGTGATCACAGTTTTGGCCAGGGCTTGTCCTCTGAAGACTGGGCTGGACTGGGGAGGGCGGTCTGCCTCCAAGCTCCCTCACGTGACTCTTGGTGGGGCCTGAGCCTCTCCCAGGGGTCCCTGCAGTGTCCTCACCAGGGGGTGGTGGGCTTCCCCACGGCCAGGGGCCAGGAAGCGCAGGACAGAAGCTGCGAGGTTTTGATGACCCTCCGTCACTGCACCAGCTCCACCTGGGCGTCAAGCCCACACCCGAGGAGGGAGGACCTGGGACACATTTGAAAGCACCCCCAGCTGCCCCTGTGCCCCTCCCTGACACATGCACGGGGCCCAGAGGCCCTGGCTGGCCCCAAACTCCAAGCCTGCTGCGGGCTTCTAAGAGAGGGCGCCGGCGTGGGGACCCCGAGGGAGCCGACGAGAGAGAGACCTGGGGTCTGGGGCGCTGAGAGCGCCTCCCGCCCCACGCAGAGGGGAAAAGGGTCCCAGGACAGAGAGCCAGGCCAGCCCCAGAGCAGCAGCTGCGCAGGATGCTGGACGCTGGACAGCTGTCTCCCTCCTGCACCTGTCACTGGGTAGAGCGGAGGAGGAGAGGCCGCTGGGCACGGGGTGGAGCCCCCCGCCCAGCTGGGCCCCGGAGTCAGAGCAGAGGTCTCCCATCCCCCACCCAGAGCCAGGCTGGACCGGCCCCTCTCTCCTGCAGCCGAGACCATGGGTGCAGATGTACTCTGGGGGTTGGGGTAAAGGGGACGGGGTCTGAAGAGGCACCTGCCTTCCTGCAGGGAGTCCTGGGGGGCAGGAGGCCTCTCTCCTCCCCATCCAGTGGGGAGAAGGGCAGGAGTTGTCCCTGGACCTCACGAGGGGAGATGGGGGGCCTGAGGAGAGAGCCCGCCCCTCCCCCTGGCTGGAGGCCTGCTCAGCTGCAGGACTCCATGTGTCATGTGTGGACCCCGGAGGTGGGGACCTGGGCAGGGCTTGATGAGTGTCTGAGAACGTGGGGTGTTTGAGGAACCTTGCGGCTTGGCCACTGCCCTGCGTCAGGGACACAAATAGGAACAGACAGGCGGCTGGAGAGGGGACAGGGCCTGCAGGAGGGGCTGCTCACGTCCAAGGCACAGCTTGAAGCCATCAGTCACTGCCCTGCAGCACTTTCAAGGCACGTCCCATGCATGGTCTTCTTTGCTTGCATCATTTCTGTTGAAAAATTCTGGGGTTTTTGTATTTTGTTGCACTCCAAAGCAAGGTACAGTTTTTTTCCTAAATGCTTTTACATTTTTTAAATCTCTTTCTAGGATTCCAATTACACCCATGTTGGATTTTTACTGTGTCCTCTATGCCTGTGTGTTTTCAGACTTGTTTTTCTCTCCTTGTTCCCATCTGGGTATTTTCTACTTACATAATTTCCATTTCACTAATCCTCTCTTCTGCTGTGTGTGATCTGCTTTTAAAACCATCTATTCAGTTGTTCACAGGTCTTATTCTATGTATTTTTACCTCTTTTTTCCCCTTCCTGTTTCCAACTGAGTATTTTCTACTTAGATAATTTCCATTTCACCAATCCTCTCTTCTGCTGTGTGTGATCTGCTTTTAAAACCATCTATTCTGTTATTCATTTCAGCTATTTTATATTTCAGTTCTACAATTTCCAAATGATTCTTTTACTTTAGATTTCAGTTCTGTGATGAAATTCTCCTTTTGTTTCCATTGATTTTCTCAAACATATTAATCAGATTTTAAGGTTCATTCTAATCATTCCAATATTGGTGACCTATGGATTTACATCTGTGATTTTTCTTGGCTTGTGTGAAACTGTTTTCTGGTGCACCTGATAATTTTGGAATAAATAATGACCACTATGAAGAAAAACTGTGAGGTTCTGGGAGATGCTTTTGTTATTTAGAGAGATTTTCCTTTCATCAGTCACGCAGGTGGGGGCCCATACTTGATAGAACTCCAAGCTTTACTCCAGGCTTTGTGGGGCTCTCTGTCTTCCTGCTTCTCGGGCACCTTTGGGCAAAGGCGGTTGCGTCAGCGCATCATCTCACCACACTGCACACAAACAAATCTCGGGTATTTGACAGCAGGTGGACCGGGGACACTTTGCTGCAGGGCTTGCACCTGGACAGACATCTCCTCCAGCAACAAAACACAAAGTAACTATAAGGGACTGAAAATAACTGCGTGCAGGCACAGTTAAGCCAAATTAGGGACAACAAGATACAAAAAAGACCAAAAAGCCCAAGCCTACTTCTGAAGAGCCAGCAGTAAAACCACGGCGTCAGGAACAAAGGCTGGGAACTGCACACACCCCCTGCGCACATGCTCAGATGCTCAGGGGTGTCCGACTCCTTGCAACCCCAAGGACTACAGCCCGCCAGGCTCCTCTGTCCATGGGATTCTCCAGGCAAGAACACTGGAGTGGGTTGCTATCCCTCCTCCAGGGGATCTTCCTGACCCAGGGATCAAACCTGTGTGTCCTGTGGCTCCTGCATGGCAGGCAGATTCTTTACCACTGAGTCACTGGGGAAGGCCCAAGCTCCCTAACCAGGGATCAAATCCAAACCCAGGCCCACCACAGTGAAAGCACCAAGTCCTAAACACTGGACCCCCAGGGAATTCCCCTCCCCCCTGCTTCTAGGTGAACACATGTATTGGGGCTGACTGTAACCCCGTCCAGAGGCCTGGGAGGCGGGCGCTGCCTCCGTGCTCTCCCTCAGGCCCCCTCCAGGTAGCCCGCATCTCCCGCAGTGCCGCTTGTGCACACATTCCTGACCTGAATTTCTTGTCTGGCCTCTAATAATTTCTATTGATTAAGGAGACCAAGAGCCTGGGTGGGTCACACCCAGGTCACACTTGCCCACGTGCGGCAGTCAGCACAGGTGAGAGACCGGGCTGGGCACCAGGCTTTCATCACCTGAAAATCACCAGCTCTGTGCCTGTGGGCAGGGCCTCCAAGTCTCGGTCTCGTCCTCTGCATACCAGAGGCGATGGGGCCTCCATCCCAGCACCGTGCCAGGCAGGTGGTGATGATGGCAGACCCCTGTCGCTGCCTGTCCCGCCCACCCCCATCAGGTCCACTGGGGGTGGGGCAGTCCGTTGTCCGCCGCAGAAGCCACGGGCCAGCACCCGCATGTCCCACCTCCTGGGTTCCACCCCACCCCACCACGGGCAGAAGGGGGTCCCTTATGTGGCAGGTCAGCTGATCAGCAGTCACCTGCCCGCCCTGGATCTCTCTGGTCCCTCCCGGGGATGGGGTGGACAGCAGCCTGACCCCTTTCTACAGCTCCTTCCAGCCTGAGCTCTGCAGCATGCCGGTCAGCTCCCGAGCCGCAGGCACCTGGGATGGCCTCAGATATGGCGAGCATCAGCAGGAGCAGGAGTGAGGCTGTGGCTGCTGTCTTTGGGGATAGAGCCTTTCCAGGTACCGTCTGCTCCACTGTCGGCAGAATCTTCACGAGGGACGTGTTGAGGGGCCAGGAAGAGGAGCGGCCAGCAGCTCAGCAACCTAGGAGTCACCTGGCCTCACCAGGGAAAGCAGTCAACACCACGCGATTCCTCTGCCGGCTTGGAGGGGCTGGACTTGGCACAAACAGAGACTCTAAGAGCACCGGGGCTGCTGCACACTTTGGCCTCGAGACTGCCTTCGGCCACGGCGTTGCCTCCGCTGAGCACCCCGAGACGGCCCTGAAGGCCTGGTCAAGTGTCACACTCAGGGTCCAGAACGTCCGAGAGAGGAGCACGGGCTGCCCCGTGTGGCCCCCTGGATGTCCTCACGTCTCGAAGCCTCGGTTGACCCCCACGACCCCAATATGTGTCTCAAGAAGTAAAGGGCCTGGGGAGGGGACTGTCGTCCCGGGTAAGAGCAATCAACATGCAATGTGATTAGAATAGCTGGACCTTCTTTTTTTTTTTTTTTTTTAGATGAACCTGTTTTCCAAACCCCTAGTCTACTGCAAACCTTAGTATTATGTACAAACACATAATCTTCCCCAAAGGGGAAGATGCCAACTAGTTACGATTACAGAAAAGCCCTGCACGGCCAAAAAAATCAGATAAATAAATAGAATTTTAAACAATGAAACAGTAAAGCGACCCCCTTCAGGGCCTGTCGGCGGCTCTCACCGGCCTGCCGTGCCTGGAGTTTTGTCGGCGTCCAGACACTCTCCCGTTTTCCCTCTGTGTTTGTTTTGCTTTCTGTCCTGCGTCTCCCCCTCAGGAGTTTTGTCCTTTCTCCCGGGAGACCGTCGGTTTCCACGCCTGAGCTGGTGTTCCCTCCTCTTTTCCACCCCAAACCCGAGGGGTCACCAGGTCACTCTGGTCATCCTCCTGCGGCCGGCCGCCCCCCCGCCCCGAGCAGCAGCAGCACACTCCTGGTGCCCCAGACGTCCCTCCGCCACTGACATCAACCTCAGAAAAACGCTGTGTCCCTGAGGTGTCTTCTTGCTCAAAACTGCACAAAGCCTGGCATTTGGGGCCTGCCTCCACCGCCCAGACTTTATTTCTTCTGCTTGAAAAATAATATTGCTTTTCAGTACCAAAATCATGTTTACTAATTGTGAAGCATTATAAAAACAAAAACAAATAAAAGACTAAGGAAACCCAGAAGTCATCCCAGGTTAATCCGGACAGCTCTGAGCTGGAAGTGCGTGTGTGGGCACAAACACTGCTGCGTCCCACGCTTCGTGAATTATCTGGGAGCGTCCACTGTTGGCTTCTCCATTAGGGCCTTGCTATTTACTTTCCTTTTCCAACATTTAACTCTTTTTTTTCTTTTAATTTTTGGTTGTGCTGGGTCTTCACTGCTGGGCACAGGCTTTCTCCACTTCCAGAGAGCAGGGACTTCTCTCTCTCACGCTGCGCTGACTTCTCACTGCGGCGGCGGCCCTTGTTACAGAGCACCGGTCCAGGACACACAGGCTTCAGCAGCCGTGGCACACAGACTTAACTGCCCCATAGCACGTGGAGTCTTCCCAGACCAGGAATCAAATCTGTGTCCCCTACACTGACAGGCGGATTCTCAACCACTGGACCGCCAACGAAGTCCAGCCAACATGGAAGTCTTGTACTGGCTGATTGTGACCCAGTTTCCATCGTGGGAACACAGGAAAGTATCAAAATTTAACTACAGAGGTGCCCCTTATTCTCTGGGCCCAGAACAACCCCTGGTAAGCAGGGGAGGGCTCCTAGGCATTATCCTGACCCAAGGTGAGCTGTCCATTCAGCTGCACAACCTGGTTTTCCGAGCATCATATGTGCGCGCTTTCCCCATGCCGTTATGGATGCACAGTCACCCGTTTCACTGGGGCCTTTTTGTTTCACGGGCTGCAAGTACCGTGTGAACCACAGACACTGCCATTATTTTCCTTGCACAATTAATACATATTCACCACAAAGAAAATATGAGATAAAGAGAAGCAAAAAAGCAAAGCTCAATCAACTGAATTCTCTCCAAAGAGATAATTTCTTAACACTTCGGATTCACTTCTAACCTTCTGTGTTTTCCTTGTACATTGAGAGGTCTTTTACATGTATAATCACTTACATGTAAATATATATTTTACATGTACATGCATTTACACACGTTTTGTTAACCAAATAGGATTGTATTATGCATTCTCTTTTAAGTCATGTTTTAACTGACCGTTTCGCACAGCTGTATGTTCCAAGGGGTAGCTGCGCGGCGGCTGACCTGACCTCGCCTGGCTCTGCCACCCTGGACTCAACTCCAGGCTTCACTCTCAGAAGCCCCGCTGGCTGGGCGCCCAGCATTCAGACTCCACAGGTCAGAGGTGACCCATGAACCGCTCACCTAGGTGGCCGCAGGGCAGTGCCACTGGCAGCGTCCTGGGCTCCTGCTCCCTCCCCTGGGGTCCCCCCCAGAGCCAGCCTGATGCAGCCCCTCTGGGGCAGGTCACCCACTTCCTGCCGGCACCAACACAGGGTCCCGAGGTCCGCTCCTTTACCTCTCAGCACAGTGTAGGCGTCTCCGTACGGGAACTTCGATTCCAGGGATGCCAGCCAACACGCCCCCATCTTCTGGAACACCTTCTCTGTCTGCATGGTGATTTGTAGCTGTAGGTGGCGATTATGTACCCAGGGTCCCACCCTGGGCCTACCCTATACATGACAGACGTTCTTCTCCCATTTGCCTTTTGACTATGCTGACAGCGAAATTTTGGCTTTGGAGACAGTGTGTGTCTCCAGGTCCACAAACAAGCACTGCCCAGCTGCCAGCAAGCGAGCTCCTCGAGTCTGTGCTCAGAGAGTCCCCTCGAGTCTAGAGGTTGCTGTGCCGTATTCGATACTCTTTACTTTGTCGTCCACCTGGGTTTCACGTTGACATTATATGTATATGTGTATATATATATGTTTATTTATTTGTTTGGCTGCACCAGATCTTATTGCAGCTTCACTGTGGCATAGGAGCTCTTAGTTGCCGTGTGTGAGATCTAGTTCCCTGACCAGGGATCGAACCCCCACATTGGAGCGTGGTGCCTTAGCCACTGGCCCACCAGGGAAGTCCCCACTTTGGTGCTTTGCACAGGGGAGGCTCACACCTGATGGTCTAGCAAACAGCCTTGAGAAGAGCCATCCTCCCGCCTGCTCTGGGCTACTGGTTGCCGCTTGGACCCTTGCCGTGGCAGGCGTGGCTCTGACCATGGCCATCACATGAGACCCTGAAATACCGGCTAGGACAGCACCCACCCCCCAAAAGCCTGCTGGTCGTGGTGCCCGCAGCCTTGCCCTCCTCTCCTGGGCCTTCTGGGCAGCAGCCCCCAGGTTTACACCCGCCCCTGCAGCTGACCCGCGACAGGGCGGAGCAGCCACCGAAGTCACCCCGACTCCCGCGTGAGAAGGCCCAGGACTGTGTCTCAGGCACAGGTTCGTGTTTGTTCTTCCAGTTGAAGTTCAGCGTCGGTGTTTTAACCTCTGTAGCAGTCAGAGGTCTCCAGAGACACGGACAAGGGGCATGTGTGCCCCCAGGGAGGTTTATTATGAGGACTTGGCTCCTGTGATGACGGAGGCTGAGAAGTCCCATGAGCTGCTGTTTGCAGGCTGGGGACCAGTAAGCAGGTGGTGTCACCCCATGTCCGGAGGCCTGAGGACCCGGGGACTGGAGATGGGATGACACCAACTTAACGCTGAGGCAGGTGCAGAAGGGCAAATCCCACCTTCCTCCACCTTCTGTTCTATCCAGACCCTCAGCGGATGGATGAGCCCCACCCACCCTGGGGAGGCCCACCTGCACTGGGGGTGCACCTGTGTTACTGAGACCACCCGTTCCACTGCTGAGCTCACCAAAAACCCCCTCACACACACCCAGAAACTGCTTAACCTGGGCACCTGCAGCCAGTTGGGTGGACACAAAATTACCCATAGGTCCCTGCAGTGACCGTCTGGGGCCTGTCCATTTGTGGGGAGCACTTGATGAGCCCCTCCCAGAGAAGACTTCCCCCCAGCATCATGGTCCACACACGTAGATATGCCTTTAGATATGGGAAGCAATTTTTCCATAGACCAGGATGAGCAGGGATGGTTTCGGGATGACTCAAACACATCATGCACTTATCATGCTCTTTATTTCCAATCTAATGTCGCCGCTGATCCGACAGGAGGTACCGGTCCACGGCCTGGAGGTCCACAGTTGAGCTGCATGCTCCTAGCTTCTGCTGGAAGGCAGGGAAATGCGGTCTCTCCTCTTGGGGCCCTATGTTCAGTCACAGACTGAGAGCTCTGTCCCTCTGGAAGAGGAAAGGAGAGATTCACGTTGTTTTATTGTCTGCTGTTTCTGGGGATGAGTAACAAACACCTCTACATCCTACAGCCTGTAATAGTCTCAGTTCTGCTGAGTTATAGCACTTTTCCCGGCTCTTCTCTCACATTTTCTCAGGATATAAGCAAATTCTATTAATAATGATGGCATAACTTCTTCCTCCCTTCCTCTAAAACATGAGCTCTTATGAATGTCTTAAGGACTAATCTGACCACTTTAATGGGTTGCCACATACATGGTTTCTCACATACATGATGTTGGCCTAAACCCCCACCCTAAATGGACACCTATGTAAACAGGTTGTACTATATCCAAATCACAGAATGCTATGCATGCTCAGTTGCCCAGTCGTGTCCGACTCTTTGTGACCCCATGGATGTAGCCCACCAGGGTCCTCTGTCCATTGGATTTTCCAGGCAAGAATACTGGAGTGGATTGCCATTCCCTTCTCCAGGGGATCTTCCCAACCCAGGGATCAAACTCAGGTCTCCTGCATTGCATCTATAACTATCTGTCCCAACGGTTAGATAGCATCACAGACTCAATGAACATGAGTTATGAGCAAACTCTGGGAGATGGTGAAGGACAGGGAAGCCTGGCAGGCTGCAGTTCACGGGGTCGCAAAGAGTCAGACACGACTGAGTGACTGAAAAACAACAACTCAGGAGATAGATGCTGGGTGCCACCCTGGCCCACGAAGCTCAGCCAGGGTGGACATCTTGTGTCTGAATCTCTACCCCTATGTTGAATACCAATGGCTGGAGGGCCAGGGCTGCCCTCGAGCTGAGTCCACCGCCCCTGTGGCTCTTGGGCCAGGTAGGGGCCATCCCACCTGCCTGGAGCGCCTCAGACAGGCCTCCCCTTCAGGGTTCCCAGCACCACGGACCTGAGGGGTGAGGGCGCGTCTCCCTAGCCATCCTGTCCTCTGCCCAGCGCGCTGTCATTTCCCGTCCTATCCCAGTGATGGTGCCTCTGCCCCACCACGACCTCCACCCACAGGCCTGGATGGGACATAGGTCACGTCAAGGGGGTTCTGCTGGGAGCTTGGGCCGGCCAGGGTCTCGTTCCCCCTCCGAGAGCGGCTTCCCAGCACCGCCCAGGGGAGAGGAGATGCCGCCAAGCTGCGGATTGGAGCGGGAGGGAGCCGTCCAGCCGAGCAGGTGCCTGGGTCCTGCAGGAGGCGCTGGCTGCTCACCTGACCGGCTGGAGCCGCTCCAAAGACCACTGGGCCGAGGAGCACGCCCGCCTCCTCCGAGTCCGCGCTCCCGGGTTTGCGGCGCTCCGGGCGCAAGAAGACGCGCCGCGGGGTCCGCACCCGGAGGGGAGCTTCTTGCCGGCGGGGGCCGCGAGGCCTCCCACGCCTGGGGCGATTCATTTTAAGTCAGCGTGAACTGACGGATGAGTTTCCAAGAGCCAGCGGCCCAGAGGGCCCCATAGAAAAGTGAGAGCCGGGGCTGGCCGGCGCAGGGCCCCCCAGCGGGTGGGATCGCACGAAGGCGGCTGCCAGCTGCTACGTGGTCCTGTCTTCCTGCATCGAGCCTTCCAGCCTGCGGGCGTCCTAACGCGCCCTTTGGAAAGCCAAGGCCTTAAGGCGTTGGAGAACCTTGGCAGGCAGGTGGCGCACTGTCAGAGTCTCAGCACAGGGGTTCAGGGTGCCCTCGGGGACCTCAGTGCTCTGGACAACCGCGTCCTCCAGCTGCCTCCTGAGCAATGCCACCCCAGTCGTCCAGAGAGGTTCCTCTTTAGCCAAGTTCCTGTTTTACAGAAACAGCCATCCGAAAGGAGAGCGATGCTCCCAACATTAGTGTGTGTGTCAGGGGTGGGGAGTGTGAGGCTGTGCCACCCCGAGGGGCGTCCTCCCAGCCTTTGGGGCACTCACCCTACGGCACACAGTCCAGTCATTTTCGGATACAGGGAATGATGATGCATGGGACAGGTTCTGATGAGGAAGTGACTCTGACCCCAAAGTGAGATGTCCACTTCTCCGCACCACCACCACCACCATTTTGGTGTCCATATGGTCCCACCATTTATAAACAGAAAATGTAAACAAAGCCACAGATAGAGGGCACACAGCACCCTTCTAGTCTCCCTCCCCACCTCGCAGGAGGAGTTAAGCGTTTCCCTGTCATGGTTATCAGGACAGCTCTGGACCAGACTGTGTGAGCCCACACCCTGGCTCCTCCCACCAGGGACTGCATAACTGCCTGTGCCTCAGTGTCCCCATCTGTAAAATGGGGATGGGACAGAGCTGTTTGGTCCACGAAGGGCTCACAGTGGTGCTCGGTGCAGACGCAGGGCACAGCTGGTATTGAGCCCCCTCATCTATGGTTTAGTCACCCCAAATTTCCTCACTTGACCCCCAGGTACAGTCCTCTCCTGGGTGAGATGTCAGTGCACACAGACACGATGTGTCAGGTGGCCCCTTCATCTCAGGCCACTGCACCTCTCGCTGCCTGGCACCACCGCAGGCTGAACACTGAGGTCAGCAGGCCCCTGTCCTCACAGGGGGCTGCGGCACGGTCTCTGGACGTCCCCTCCCCCACCTCGGAGGTATGAGACCCGGGGGCACTCTCTGCCTGGCAGGAGCCGCGATGTAAGACAACACCCAGTCAGCTGGCCGGGGACAGCCAGCCCCGCGTGGCTCTCAGCTGCACCCCACCAAAGGCGCAGGAACATGTGGGGAACACAGGTTCTCTTGTTCTCTCTGAAGTGCCACCCCGGCTTTAAGCAGCCACAGCTGTTTGCAGCTCCAGAGAGGGAGTCAGAGCTGGAGGCGAGCTCTTACAAAGTGGGGGAGCCAGCGTGGGGACCGCTGCAGGAGAAAAGAGCTGACAGGGGCGCTGGAGGGTAAACCCCAGGGCGAGTCGGTTTGCTGGGGCTGGGCTTGTTTCAGTAGACAACGAGACACAGACAGGAGCAGGGAGGAAAGCAGCTGTGCATACTGTGGCTACAAAGAAGCAGAAGAGATGCCAGAACAGCTTTTCCTAAATCTCAGCAGCAGGATCTGGTGACTGACCAGAACCGCAGCCAAGAGGAGGGGGGAGGGGACCCCTCCTTGGGCCCCCAAACGAGATGCTCTTTTCGAGGACCTTTCCTGACCTCCGCTGCCCCGTTGGCCCAGTGGGCAGCTCTGGTCACTGCCTCCTTGTCTGGGTCCCTGAGTTCACTGGGAGCCCCACACCAAGGGCCGCCTCTGCTCCGACATTTGTTCTCCAGTGTCATCTGTAAAAACCGCAGAAAGGGCACTGCTGGATAATAAGGAGGGTGAGGCAGAAAGAGGACACTCCAGAGGGAATTTGTGGAGGAGCACACCGAGCCCCTGGGCGCCCCAGTGCTCCCGCGGGCAGCAGCTCGGGGTGGGGGAGGGCGATGCGGTGGCCCCCGCAACCCCGGTGTTCCGGGTTCACGTCCCGCCCAGGCGATCCGCGGGGGCAGTCAGGGCGGGGGTGGGCGCGAGGGGACGCCGGGGGCACAAGGCGGGTTCGCGGGGTGGGCGAGCCTCCGGAGGACTCCAGGGGGCCTGGCGGGTGGTCCAGGCAGTTGGGGCCGAGGACACGGGGCACGGCAGGGAAAGGGGGGGCGTCAGGGGACGCGGGGAGAGCGTGGGAGCGGGCAGACTTGGGGATGCGTAGCTCTGGGGGTCGGGGACTCGCGGAGGCCGGGCCGGGGACTGTGGGGCTCAGGGTCACAGGCGGATCCCGGGGTCTCTCCAGCCCCTCCCTGCCGCTCCCGGGGGGCGGGGCGCGGCGCTCTGGGCGGGGCCTGTGCGCAGGCGCGGGGGCGCGCTCCCGGGGGCGGGGGCGGGGCGCCTCCTGGGTCGCCGGCGGGAGGGGGCGCGCGAACCTCACTTCCGGTGAGCCCTCCGCGCGCCGTGATTGGGCACGAGTCGGAGAGGGCGCGCGCGCCCAGCCAATGGGCGGCGGCGGCGCGGCCGGGGGCGGGCGCGCGCGGCGGGCGCGCGGGCGCGCGCGGGGCGGGGCGGGGCGGCCGCAGCCTGGTCGCCGCCCGCGGGCCTGTCCGACGCCCGCCCGGCCGGCCCCACCGCCCGGCAGCCATGTGACCGCGCCGCCGCCCTCCGCGCGCCCGGCCCGCCCGCCCGCCCGCCGCGCGTCCGCGGCCCGGCCGCAGCCCAGGCCGCCGAGGGAGCGGCGGGGGCCGGCGCCATGGCCGAGCGGGGCCGCCTGGGCCTGGCCGGCGCGCCCGCCGCGCTCAACACGCCGGTGCCCATGAACCTGTTCGCCACCTGGGAGGTGGACGGCTCCAGCCCCAGCTGCGTGCCCAGGTACGCCGCCCGCCCGCCGCTTTGTTCCCGCGCGCACCTGCCGGCCCCTGGGACCGGCCCCCGGGGACCTCGCGCCCGGGCCCCCGCCCGGGCCTGCACCCTCGCCCGGCCTCCCGGGACCTGCACACCGGGCCCGCCCAGCGGGCCGTGCACCGGGACCGTACACCCTGGGGTCCCCGCTTGGGACCGACCACCCTGGGACCCCCACCGGCGGCCTGCCCCGGGGGCCGTCCGTTCCGGGATCCCCACCCCGGGCCGTGGCCTTGGCGCCCCACGTCGGGCGCGCGCTTTCTTTGCGCGCGAGCCCGGACGCGTGGATGGTCCCTGAGGTCTAGGTCCAGTGCAGCCGAGGAAGCGGCGCCGGCTTTCTCAGGCCCCGCGCGGTCCCCCGGGCTCTCGCGGGCTCTCACCTGGCTCGCGCACGTCCGGCATCCTTGCACCTGCCTACCGCTGCGGTGCCGGTGGAATTGACTTAGGGTGTGGTGTCTCCTCTCTCCACCGGGTACCATAGATTTCCTTTTGCGTCCGGCCACACTGTCAAGCCTGAGTGGCCTGGGAGTCACTCTCGGGGTGCGCAGTATCCAGAGGACACACATATCTCGGACCATAGCTGTACTGCTTCGTCCTTCGTCCTTCTGAGGGTCTGGCCCTACTCCTCTATCCTGCTGGCCGGAGTGTCCGCCCTTTCTCTGTTTGCACTGTGCTTTGTAATTTGGGGACTTTCCTGGACATAAACACTGCTCCTTGCATCATGCCATCGCCAGAGACGCTGCCCTCTTCACTTGGTGGAGAAGCGTCCTGTCCCCAGCAGTGCAGCTGGAGGAGGCTCACCCATGGGGCAGCGCTGTGGCCAGCCCCTGCTTCTCCTGCCAGCTGGAAGCTCTGTGGGTTTTTTCCCAATCAGTGGTCCTTCCTGAGGAAGCTCCCAGGCTGACGGGGAGAGAGACAAGAGTCATGCCAGGGCCTGATTCTGCAGTGGACACCAGGCCACGAGGGCTGCAGGCAGGCAGCCAGGAAGAGCTCTCCCTGGGGAGACCTCCCGGCGGGACTGGAGGACGTGGCCGTGTGTGTGGAGGGGTGTGCTCTGCCGCGGTGCCTTCAACAGGTGTGCAGGGCAGGTGCTGGGCACGCAGAGGTGCCGGGGTGCCCTCCCAAGCGCGGGGCCCGCAGCTCAGGGTGTGGCTGTGCCCGGTGGAAGGCTGGGTGCTTCCTGGCCTCTGTGGGCCTCTGGGAGGGTGGGGTGTTCACAGGACATCTGCCTGCTTGCCTCCTCTCTGGGAGGTCTTACCTGCCCAGGCCTGGTCTCCACCCTCCTCTCTCCCATCTTGGCTTTGGGCCCAGTGTCGGGTCATGCTGGACCCCCCCGCCCCGCACAGTGCTCCTTCTCTCTGCTGTCATCGTCAGCACCTCCCCCCCCCCCCCGCCAGACCTCTTGCTCTCCCTGGGGTCACAGATGCCCCCCTCCTGGCGTGTACATACACCCTCCCTCCCCCCAGAGCTAGGAGTGCAGCCTGCCTTTCCTGCACCTTTCAGCAGCCTCCTGGGGCTCTGAAAAGACCACTGAGGTTTTAACCAGAGTGAGGAGGGGGAGGCGGCGGGGGTCTGGGGCATGGAGCTGGTCTAGGACGCCCACCCTGCTGTGTGTGTGGGGGGAGGGGCTAGGCAGCGCCAGGGGTCGGGGTTCCACAGCTCTGTGGGGGCTGGGGGGGGCAGGGCAGGCAGGGTTGTTCTGTGGGCGTGGGGCCCAGCGGCCGTAGGGTGGGCAGGCACAGAGCACCCCTGCCTGTCCCAGCGCGGCCCTCCCCACGGGTGCTGCTGGCCCCACTGCCCCCCCCGGAGCTGGCAGGCTGTCCACCCTGCCTTTTGGAGACTGGGTGCAGAGGCGCCGCTCTGTCCGTGTGCTCGGCACGCGCCCGGTTCTAACTGCTGGAGCTGCCGGCTGTGGGTGCTCACTGGTCCCCGTGAGACAGCGATGCGTCTTCGCTCTGTCTGGGCACGGTGGCCGGCCCCCGGTGTGGACTAGTGAGGCGCCCACCCTGGGCCTTCTCACACTGGCAGTAGCATTTGGGGGGGCGTGTGCTTGGTGTTACTACCAGGAGGCTTCCCGGAGCGGCTGTGCCAGCTCACCCCCACTGGCGTCCCCGCTGCTCTGCATTCTTGCCAGCACTGCCTGACTTTTAATCACTGCCAATCTGGTGGGTGTGAAATGGTATTGTGGTTTTAATTTGAATTTCTCTGATTACTGATGTAGGCCACTTGTACTTCCCCGTCAGCAAAATTCTTGTTCATTTCTCTTGCCAGTTTTTTCCTCCTGCTTTATCCCCCGACTTGAGCCTCAGTGGGTTTTTAGGGCCAGTAATCCCTTTTCAGCGCTGTGTTGGAAGCACCCTCTTCTCCGCAAGGCTGTGCTGCCACCCAACAAGGTGTGCCTGGTGTTGGTCTTGGTCTTGTCCTGTGGTCTGTCCTCCCCAGGGCTGTTGGGAGAGCTCTCTGCTCTCCCTGGGAGATGGTGCCAGGCCCGTGGGGCTGCGACAGAGGCAGGCTTGGTTTCCTGGATTTCCTTGGGGGCACAGACCACACCCCCTGCAGTGACCCTCAGCCCTGGTGTCCTGCTGCCCCTGCGGGGATTCCCTGGGCAGCCTCCTGCCGCACCCCCCACCCACCCCTCGACCCGCTTCAGTGGGGTCTCGGGCATTTTGAACCCTTGCACTCATCCCCTAATTTTCCGTCCCGTTGAGGTTTGTGAGTTGACGTCACAGGGTCAGATCTCTGCAAGCTTACTGAGCTCTCATGTTCCTGTGCACCCTCCTGTCGGCCTCCTCTGCCTGGCTCACCCTCCGGAAGGGGCTGCAGCTGGAGCGTAAGCTTTGGCGTCTGCGTGCTGGGTCCGCTGCAGCCCACGGCAGGGCGAGTGCCGATTGCCTGGGCCGTGGCCGCCTTGTGGGCCACGCTCCCCAGGCGTCACCCGCCTGCCGTTCTGTGAGGGTCCTGTGTTCCCCCGTCTTTTCACCTTCAGCCACTTAGGAGGCTGTGCTGGATTTCTCCGTGGGGGTGCGCCGGGCGCTTGTAGTGTGCGGGCGCTGGGTGTGATCAAACACCCAGAGCCGGATGTCGTCCTGCTCCTTTCCCTGCTGATGTGGCTCTTCCAGCATTAAACCTGCCTCTCCCTCTTGGAAACATAGCGGCTGCCAGTGTGGTGGTGCCCTGGTCCCCTTCCCGCAGGCAGGCAGATGGGATCAGTCTTTGCTCAGGACTTCGCATCTCTGCCTGGGGTCTGTAATCTGCTCATCCGCTGCCCTTACCCGATTTTGATGCCAAGATACCTGCAGAGTGAGCTGCCCCACGCATGTCTGTGCGAAGCAGGAGTTTGTTCCCTAAATGTCCAGGCGATGGTGAGATTGCCGGTCAGGGGACCTGACTCCAGGTTGCTTTGGGCCAGCGGTAACTCCTGACTTAACCACTTTAATGGTTGTAGGACCCCCATCCCTGCCTTTCAGTTAGCTTTAGAAATACATTTTTCTGTGAATTTGTCCATTTTTTCCCGATTTTCAACTTGATTGGCAAAAAGTTGTCCCTGATGTTCTTTTTCTAAAAAAGTGCCTGCAGGACCTATAGAGCTGTCCCCTGTGATCCTCCCATTGACCGAGTGGGTGGGCGTCCACGCGCTGATCCATCTCACCAAGGGTCCATCAAGTTCCTTTTTAATGAACATTTACATCTTCCTTCCTGTTTACACTCTTTGTTTTCGTTTCGTGTCCGTGTTCTGATCTCTTAGGATGGATACGCAGCTCCTCCTTTTCCCTCCTTTCCTTCTGTGCTCGGTTTTCTAATCACTCGTGTTTTCATTTGCCTTTGGCCGCGCTGGACCCTCGTTGCCGTGCGGGCTTCCCTGGTTGGGGTGTGCGGGGCTCCTCTGCACTGCGGCGCGCGGGCTCCTCTCTGCAGTAGCCTCTCCTGGCGCCCAGTGCGGGCTTAGTCGCTGAGGTGCCCAGGCTTAGTTGGCCTGCAGCAGGTGACATCCTCCCAGACCAGAGATCAAACCTGTGTCCCCTGCATTGGTAGGTGGATTCTTAACCACATAACCAGGGAAGTCCCTTTTGTAAGATTTTAAAGCTGCAAAATAAGTAATGTTTTGACTGCATTTCACAAGCTTTTATGCATAGAGTTGTTGAGTTTAAAATCTTCAAAAAATTTTCCGTTTTTCCTTCTTTAACGTGGTGGGATGGATATTTCAAAGTTTCTTCATATCCAGACTTTTTTCTCTTATATTTCCATTGTTGAATTCATTTCTTCTCCTTTGATTGTTTCTAACTTAGTTGTGTTGTGGTCACAGAGGGTGGTCAGTGTGACACCAGGTCCTCAGGATGTTAGGACTTCCTCTGGGGCTCCGTTTGAAGCCAGCGTCCACGCATGCTCTGCTCGTCCTGACAAGGGCCTTGTGTTTGGCACTTGGTGGTGCCACGTCTGATGCCTGTCCCTGTGGGTCATGCTTGGCTTATAGTGTCTTCAGGTTTTTTACCTTTCTTGTCTACTTGGGAAGCACGGAAGAGTCTCCGAGCCTGGAGGGGGTTGTCTGTTTCCCCCGGAGCTCTGTCTTTAGATCACACAGCTGCGGAATCACAGGCCCTGAGTGATCAGGGCTGACCGGCACCCAGCGGAGCTTTCCCTCCAGACAGACTTGGTAACAGTGTAGCGCTCAGCTGTCTTTTGGAAATATCTGCCTGCTATATCTTTCCCCACCTTGTTTCTTTAAACTTTCCTGTGTCCTCACAGGTTGGCTGTGTGTTTTTTATTTGGCACCATCTAGATTTCATTTTCATTTAATCTGACAGTCTTTATTTTTTAACCAGGACATTCAGTCCATTGTTATTTGTTTAAGTTACTGATAGTTGGGTTCATGTCTGCCACTTTATTTTTGTCCTTATTATCCTTTTATTTTCTGAGTTTCTCTTTTTCATTGTACCTTGTTGTGCATGGGTTTTTCCCTTCTTCCATTTCTTATTAATTTGAAACTTGTCACTATTTCTAGTGCTTACGTGGTTACCGTGTAAATTGCACGCTTGCTGTTGTGGTTCGGGGTAACTGGACATTCTTTTCCTGAACAACAGGGACCTTAGACCACGTGAGTCTGACCTGTCGCTCCACGTCTGCGTGCTTTCGTGTGGAGCATTTAACGTCTTTTTAAGCCCGTATGAGATTATTGTTATTACTTTCTATTGTTAATACTTGATTAATCTCAAAACTCACCACTTTTTTATTCTTTTTGCATCTCAGAAGTGTGAAGTGAAAGTCGCTCAGTTGTGTCTGACTCGCTGCAACCTCATGGACTATACAGTCCATGGAATTCTCCAGGCCAGAATACTGGAGTGGGTAACCTTTCCCTTCTCCAGGGGATCTTCCCAACCCAGGGATTGAACCCAGGTCTCCCGCATTGCAGGCGGATTCTTTACCAGCTTGCCACAAGGGAAGCCCAAAAACACTGGGGTGGGTAGCCTATCCTTTCTCCAGTGGATCTTCCCGACCCAGGAATAGAACTGGGGTCTCCTGCATTGTAGGCCAATTCTTTACCAGCTGAGCTACCAAAGAAGCTCCATCTTCCCTCCTCCTTCTGTCTGAAAATACATCTTTAGGCTTCTCCTCAGTGAGGGTCTGCAGATAACTCACATTCTTTCAGTGTGTCTGAGATGCTTTCTGTTGTCCCAGAGGGTGTCCTGCCGGTTGTGGGGTCCCAGGCGACGTCTCCCCAGCGTGGCTCTCAGTTTGGCTCTTGTGAGGTCAGTGTCAGTCGGGTGTGACTGGCTTGAAGGTCTGTCCTTTCTCCCCGGCGGCTCTGTGGTCATCTCTTTGGTGTCCGGGGGGGGGGGGGGGGGGGAGGGTTTCTCTTGTGTGCCTGAGTTGGGGTCACTGGGCTCTGGGGTGGGTGGTTCTCCTGAGTTGGGGTCACTGGGCTCTGGGGTGGGTGGTTCTCCTGAGTTGGGGTCACTGGGCTCTGGGGTGGGTGGTTCTCCTGAGTTGGGGTCACTGGGCTCTGTGGTGGATGGTTCTCCTGAGTTGGTCTTGCTGGGCTCTGGGCTCTGGGTGGTGGTTTTCCTGAGTTGGGGTCCCTGGGCTCTGGGCTCTGGGCGGTGGTTCTCCTGAGTTGGGCTCACTGGGCTCTGGGCTCTGGGCTCTGGGAGGGAGGTTCTCATGACTCCTGGGAAGTCCTCAGGCACTCTCCTCTTCCCAGCTCTCTCCTTGCCTCTGGACTCGGTGGACATGCAGTTGCCCTTTCCTCTGGCATCACAGACTGGCCGCCGGGCAGGCTCTGCTCCTCCCTGTTTCAACAGCCAGTCCTCAGCCCTCCTCCCTGTGGAAACGTGTCCATGCGGCTTGGCACCCCAGCCTGCAGGAGGGCCTGCAAGCGGGTGAGATGGGCCATCCCCTCCGCTGGCAGAGCCGTGATGGAGTGGTGCTGGGCAGGTGCCTGTGGCTGAGCATGAGGCCGAGTTTGGAGTTCCTGGGAGGCCGTGGATCTGTTTGGTGGGCATGGATTTAGCTGGAGGCTGAGGTGCGTTGGATGTGGGTGGGGTTGGGAGGGCAGGTCGGGGTTGAGAGTGGGCTGGGCTTTTGGGGCTCTCAAGAGGCGAGAGCAGCGCTGAGGGAGAGACCGGGGCTTGTGATCTTAGCCGTCTAAGCCTGCGGACTGGGGTCTTGGGGGGAGGCCTGGCCCCTTGCTGCAGTCACCACCTTTCCTGCCCCCACGATGGCAGTGTCAGGCCCCGTGCACACCTGGGCGGTGGGCTGCCCCCCCAGCAGGTGGCAAGGTGGGCTCAGTGCCGAGAAGTGCTGCCTTCGAGGGTGAGTGTGGAAGGAGGCAGCTGCTTGGGGCAGGCGGTGTCTCCCGTGACGCTTTGTGATGGGCAGTCAGCTGCATGGGCCCCGCTCACGGGCACACTGCCCTTCCTGTCTTCCCAGGATCCAGGCGCCAACCCTGGCTCCCCCTCCCCTCAGCGAGGTGGGAGAGGGGGGCCTCAGTGCGGGTGGGCGGGGCCAAGGTCTGCCCCAGAGAGCAGTCTGGAGAGTTGGGGGCTCTGCACGTGGAGACTCCAGTTCGGGTCTTGGGGATCCCTCGGGAGTCTGAGCGTCACTTGCTGTGGCCGGAGTGACCCATGGCCACCGAGGTAGGGGTGCTCGGGCAGGTGGGTGGCAGGATAGGACCCTCTGAGGCCGTGTCCTGGCACCGCTGCCCAGCCAGACCCTACCGGCCTGGCGTGGCCCCTGCGGGCACGGCCTGGGCCCGTTGGACATTGCAGTCTGGCCCCTGGGCTTCCGGCCTCGGTGGGAATTGGCTCACAGCTGTTCCTGCCGGTGCTGGGTATTTTGGGCTCCGGGATATGGAGGGCGGTGAGTGCGTGAGCTGCTGGCTCCTCCCAGCATCTGTGCCTGGTGCCCGACAGTGGCCGAGAGTGGACCCAGAATAGCGCGGGCATCTGTGGAAGCTGAGTCCCGTTCTGCCCCGACGCGGCTTCGGCTGGGGGGCTTTGCGGAGGCCCAGGACGCGTCATGAGGACCTCCCTGCCTGTGAAACGGGGTTTCTAGTGAAGCTCTGTGTATTCCATATGGCCCCCGCCCGCTGCTGTGCCCCCGAGGTGAGAGGTGCGTGTCCTCTGGGAGCCCCTCAGCGCGGTGGGCACGCAGCAGCCACTCTGCTGGGCTGGTCTTTCTCCCCCTTGGAGGTCAGGCCGAGGTCTAGGGTCTCCTGCATGGTCAGGCCAGTCTGGGTCCTGACAGCACCTGGAGCTGCGCGGTGACGGGGACGCTGTGCACTGGGTCTGCCCTTCTTCCTGTTGGGCCCGCGGCAGCTGGCCGGTCCCCACTGCCCCACTGGCCTTCCGTCCTCTCCCCAGCCAGGCCACAGCGCCTCCCTGCTGTGGGGCCGCCCCCAGCTCCGTTCTCAGGAGGGGTGCTCCTGGTGGCCTGCGCCTTTGCCCCACTGGTGGGGCGTGGGGAGGCAGCGGAGGAGCTGGGACAGGTGAGGTCTGCAGGAGGGGCTCAGGTCTCCAGCAGCGAGGGCCCCCAGTGGCCGGCACAGAGTGGGGTGCCCTGGCCTGGCCTCTTCTGCTCTGGCAGACATGCCGGTCTCTCAGCCTAATGGCCGCGCGTGTCCGGTCTCCCATCCCGGCTCTGTTTTCAGCATTCGTGGGGTGATTCCTGTCCAGCACAGGCAGCCCTGTGTGCGCTCGAGGCCTGAGCAGAATCGTGTGGGCTTGGGCGTCGCTGCCCCCGAAGGCAGAGCGCTGTAGGCGGGGTTGCCCCTCGGAGGCACTGCCCTTTGCCCAGACGTGGCTGTGACCTTTGGTGGACTGGGTTCCGCTGCCTCTGCCCCAAGCCACTTGAACAGGCCGCGTGCCACCTCCTGTTGGCACTGGGCTCCTTTGTCCCCGCCTGCTTTGTCTGTGGGGCACGCGTCCCCATCCGAACAGTGGTGACGCCCCCACAGGGAGGCCCTTAGTGAGGAGCCGTGGACCCGCAGCAGCTGGGACCTCGGGCCCGTCCCTTCCCAGAGCCTCGCTGCCCAGCCCTGCAGCCACCCTCGAGGCGATGGTGCCATATCTTCTGTTGGGCGGTGGCCAGTGCAGACCTTTCTGCCTTTGCATGCAGAGGGGTGGGCTGGGCTCTTCCGTCAGTTTGCTTTCCAGGGCCTCAGCTTGGCTTCCAGACGTTCTGCTCCGTCTGGTGCGACGTGGCTTAAGTGCCGTCACGCGCTGGCAGGCGAGTGGACCACAGTCACCACCTTGAACCGTGTGCCCTCCCGCCAGCCCGGCTCTGGTGGGAGGCGAGCGGTGTGTGGAGCGCGTTCACAAATACCGTTGCTGTCCATGCGGTGCCGGGGTGCACACCAGCCGGCCCCCCCAGAGGAGTGTGGGTGGGGCGGGGCTCCGCTTGGCATGAGCCCCCAGGAGGCTTCCCGGGTGGGGCTCGGGAAAGGCTGAGTGTCCGGCGCTGATGCCTGAGACGGTGGAGGTCGTCTGGGCCCGTTACTGCCCGCCGAGGCCTGCCCAGGGTGGGGGTGCATGGAAGGCTTCAGGGGTCTGTTAGTGAGTGACTGAGTTGGGGGGGCTGCTGCACCCTCGGGGCCATGCTGGGCTCACCACAGCCACAGTGTCATGCTGGCTTTGGGGTGATGTTGAAGATTGTTCCAGGGGAGTGCTGGCACAGAGGGAGGACCCCCCTCCCCCGCCTCTGTGGGCAGAGGAGCAAGTCTGTAGCCTGGCTTTCCCGACCTTGGTTCCCTTTCACAGCCTCCTCCTGGGCACCAGCTCCCTGGAGAGAAAGCTGGCCGCCCTCCCCAGGGCCTCGGGCTTGGCTCAGCCAACGGCCAGCGCTCCATCTGCAGAGACCACACCAGCCCCTGCTTGGGACGGTCGCCGGGGGCTGGGGCGCCCTGTCCTGCACGTGCTCTGGGCCCGATGGGAGCGCAGAGCTGCCGTCCACACGTGGAGGAGGCTCTGGGGCCGCCCACGGGCAGGGGGCCAGCTGCGTAGGCCCCACTGGGCTCTCCTGCTGGAGACGGCTCCTTGGGGGGCCCAGTGGGGTTTCCCATTAGGTTATTTGCAACAGGAATAAAGAGGAGACGGGAATAAAGAGGAGACGTGTCGGTCAGACCTTTGAGGAGACCACTTTCCAGTTCCCTTTTGGAGGAGAGCAAACGCAGAGTCTTCCTCAGGGTGTGCGACACGGCCCCGGTAACTCGGATCAGTGAGGCTCGGTACAGCGGGCTCCTCTGGGGCTTGGCCGGCGGTCTGCAGGCTGACCTCACCCCCACCCCCGTCAGGTGGCCTGGCGCTGGGCCTGTGCGTGCTGCAGAGCAGTGGGGTGCCGGCCAGGCCTCTGGGAGGCGCTGTGGTTCGTGGGGGGCCCTGCACGGCTGCGGGCTGCACACCCCACCCCCAACCCCGCCCCCGGCTCTGACGCGACCCTCCCCCCACCTCCACACCCCTGTGGCTGGCGCGGCAACTCCATCGACGTTGGGGGATTGCCTGCAGTGTCTGGACGTCCTGGGACCGGGTTGGCTGGTGGTCCAGGAGGGACACTGGGCGTCCAGGGGTGTCAAGGGTGTGCGGACCCCCCGGCTCACCTGACCCTGGGGCTCTGGGGCCCGGGCACCTCCTAGGGACTGCTGCAGGGCAGACGCGCAGAGACAGAGCCTGTGCTCGCTCCGAGGGCTTCTCCGTGGCTGCGTGAGGTCGAGGTGGGCCGGGGACACTTGCAGCGTCTTCCCACAGATGCGGCCCAGGTGAGCAGCAAGGCCTGGCCTGCCTCGCTGAGAACAAGCCTGCGGGTCCACGGTGCATTCTCTGGGTTCATTCCCCAGGAGCAGGTGCACCTGGCATCCCGTCTCGGGGAGACGCGGGCTCACGGAGCAGGGCAGGGGCCCTGCGGTGGGAAAAGGGAGCTTGTCGTGAAGCACCCCAGGGTCCCGGGGCCCCTCTGTAGAGGACAGGCTGTGAGGTGGGGCCCAAGCAGATAACAGTGGAGGCTTCACGCCAGGCGAGCGGGGGCCCCGGGCTGACCCCGGGTCTGTGGTGAGAAGCGGCCGAGCCTGGGGCCCCCGCTCAGTGACCCTGCTCTCCCCTGGCTTCAGCCCTGACAGGCCATCCCCCTCCCAGATGGAAGGTAGCGGTGTGGCTGAGAAGGGGGATGGACCTGGGGTGCCAGGACACGTAGGAGCAGAGGGCAATCATGCCGCAGGGCGGGGCCGAGTGGTTCCAGGAGGGCCGGTGCAGCGGACTGCGCAGAGGGGATGGGGCAGGGGGGAGTGCCCTTGCCGGGGGGGCATGGTGGGGGACCTGGTGCCGTGATGGAGGGGCCGGGGGGAGCAATGGGGGGCCGGGGGGCAGTGGGGGGTGCCGTGATGGGGGCCCTGGGGGGCATTTGGGGGGTGTGCCGTGATGGGGGACAGGAGGGAGCAATGGGGGGTGCCGTGATGGGAACCCTGGGGAGGAAGTTGGGGGGGGATGTGCCGTGATGGGGGCGCTGGGAACCTCTTGTGAGAAGCTGCTCTTCTCGGGTGGCCCTGCTTCCCAGCAGTGATGGAGTGAGGCTGGGGCTGTGAGGTATCGGTCCAGGGAGGAGGGGGTCCCCAGGAAACCGGGGGGCTGGACGTCTGTGTCTCAGACCTGCATGGCCATTTGGTGCCAGGGGTGCTCTGGGGCCGTGCCCTGTGTCTCTGGTGCGGAGTCTGGGTGAGTGGGAGCCCCAGGAGGGGCCTGAGGAGGGCACACAGGCTGACGATGGGTCCGGTGTGGGGGTCTGAGCGGAGGTGGAGGCACGGCACCTCCTGGGGCTGGGCGGTGCAGGGCGCTCGTGGGCATCTGTGGGACCCTGGGCCCACTGTGTGGGCGTCACTCCAGCTCAGGTCACAGCGGGGACGGGCTGCCCCCCGCCTGCCTCTGACTCCCCGTTGGTTGCTGGGTGGGGGACACTGCACCGCAGCACCCCTCCTCTCCCGCTGGTCCCTCCTGAGCATGTGGGGACCTTACAGTGTGGGACCCTGCCCCCCTGGCCTGGTCCCAGACCCTCTTCACAAGGGATCAGCCTCCACACGCCCGCCCCCCCCAGCTGACGTGCTCTGGCCCTGCACCCTGGGACGGGGGACCCTGGGGGCGGCTCTGACGTGCTTGAGACAAGCCGCCCGCCAGTGGCTCCCCCGCAGGCGCGTGTGCTCTGGCTGCTGGGAAGTGCGTTCCGGGGTCTGGCTGGCTGGGGGGTCTGCTGTCACCCGGTTGCTTCCTCCTCCTTGGGACCCGCTGTCTGCCCGGCTCTTGGAGGAACTCTCGTCTGAGGGCCACTTGGACGCCCTGCTTCCTCCCCTCTCTAGTCCCCTTCCTGGACAGGGCCACGCCCTGCAGTGTCCAGTGCCGGTCCCGACTGCAAGGGCCAGGCGGGCACTCCCAGGGCCCAGGGGCACCCCTGAGCGGAAGCCCTGCCTTTGCCGAGCCCCCTGGGCGGCTGTGGGGGGCCCAGTGGATGCCGCGCCCAGCCCTTGGTGGGGGCCTACTGGGCTCCCTGGGGGAGGCATCTCAGCAGGAGCCTCGGGGCACAGGCGGGAGGAGGTGTGGGTAGAGGAGCCCTGGGCGTGGGTTCCGGGCTCAGCGTCCTGCTGGACCACAGCCCAGTGACACCCCCTGCCCCCGCCCCCACCAAGCCGGGGCCATGACTCCTGAGTGAGTTCAGTCCTGGGCACACCTGCCTGCTTGGGGCAGAGGGGAAGTCCTCCTAGGAGACTTGCACCCCATGTCCACCGTAAGCTCAGTGAAGCACCCCGATGTGCGGCTTGGACCCCAGGCCCCTAGTTCTCAGGCTCTGGGGCTTGGACCCGAGGCCTCTAGTTCTCAGGACACTGGGGTTTGGACCTCAGGCCCCTAGTTCTCAGGCTCTGGAGGGTGGAGGCCCAAGGCCACGGCGCCCGCAGGTTGGTTCAGTGTGTCTCTCTGTTGTGTCCTCACAGGGGGGTCTTGAAGGAGCCCCCTGCAGTCCCTCCACAAGGGCGCTGACCCCCTTCACCAGGGCCCCACCCTCCGCCCTCATCATCCCCAGAAGTCGCTTCTCCTGACAGCATCATGTAGTCTCACGTGGATTTAGGGGGAACCAGAGTCGGAGAAGGCCATGGCACCCCACTCCAGTACTCTTGCCTGGAATATCCCATGGACAGAGGAGCCTGGTAGGCTCCAGTCCATGGGGTCGCTAAGAGTCAGGCGCGACTGAGCGACTTCACTTTCACTTTTCACTTTCATGCATTGGAGAAGGAAATGGCAACCCACTCCAGTATTCTTACCTGGAGAATCCCAGGGACAGAGGAGCCTGGTGGGCTGCCGTCTATGGGGTCGCACAGAGTCGGACACGACTGAAGCGACTTAGCAGTAGCAGCAGAGTCTGCAGCCCCTCTGTGCCCCAGAGTCCTTGCGGCGCTGGAGCCTCTGGGCAGGGGGCCGCAGTGGTGTGTGCTGGGAGGGGCTGGGTGTGCCTCTAGCCTGGACCCGCGCCTGTCGGGTGTGAGGACCAGCTGCTGTGAGATGTCAGAGAGGCCTGGGCCCCCGCCCTGCCCTCTGGCTCCCGGACCCCTTCTCATCTGACCTGGAGCCCCCTGACCACCCCAGACAGCCAAGTCCCACAGCTGGCAGGGCAGGGTCTCCCCTCCCGGGAGCCAGCCTGAGGCGGGGGCGGGGCCTGAGGTGGGGCGGGGCCTGGGGAGGGCGGGGCCTGAGGTGGGGCGGGGCCGGGGGGCGGGGCCTGGGAGGGGCGGGGCCCACAGCGGCTGCTCGTCTGCACACACTGCCGTCCTCTGGGGAGCCTGTCACTGAGGACCGTGCCGCCTGGACTCGGGGTCCCCAGAGCCGGCTGTGGGTCCTCGCTGGGGAGGCCTGGGTCGTGCCTGGACTGTGGGGAAGCCCAGGGTCGTCGCTCTGAGCCCTGGGGAAGCCGGGTGCTAAAGGGGCTGGGACGCGGGCCCCTCCTCACCGCCCCCATGGGAGGTCCCGCCCGGTATGGTACAGGCCGGTTCTGAGTACGCGGCTGGAGGCGGCCGTGGGCTTCAGCCGGTGCAGGCAGCGCTCCCGGCCCGCTGGGCTCACGGTCCCCACGTGAGTCTTGCTACTTGGAGGTGGCCTCCTGCGCCGCTGATCTGGCCCTGAGGTGCCTGAGGTGCCCAGCTCGCCTCCACGCCCCACGTCCGTTGCTGACCGTGCCATCCCCCCAAGTAATGCTGCTTGCCTGTAGGGACGTGCTGGGCTCGGGCTCTTCCTGACAGGGCCCCTTTGCCCTCACGCCCAGGGTCTCTGGTCGTCACGGCCCACGGAGGGGTCCCGATGGCCTTGTTGCTCGCTGGGCACAGGCCCCGTGCTGAGATGGCGCTCCAGTGTCTGCCCAGCCCCTTGGGGGCCTCCCGGCTGCGGACACGGGTGCTCTCTCTGGATGGCTGGGCCCATGCGGCTTCTGCGTGGCCCCCATGCCTGTCCGGGCCATCCTGCCATGGCCAGCTCCTCCTGTGCGTGGCTTCTCTGACTTTACACCCACCGCCTGGTGCCCCGGCCCCCATGGGGGCAGCCTGTGCTGCGGCAGGAAATGGGGCTCATGGTGGCCCCTGCCAGGGCCCCGGCCTTGGTGCTGAGGCGCCTGCCTGCCCCTCGCTTCCTGCAAGGCCATCCCAGCCCCACGATAGCAGGCAGGGAAGCGGAGAAGGCACCTCTGACCTTCTCTCCTGATTAGCAGGAAGCAGCCGTGTCCTGAGGCCTGGGCACCGGAGACAGCCAAGCTGGGCCAGCTGGAACTGGCAGTCGCCTCCGGCTGGAGCAGGCAACCAGCGCTTGGGTGCGGAGGGAGCTGGACACTGCCTGAGGCTCCCGGCCCCGGCCCCGCCCTGGACTGTCCTGAAAGTAAGCGCCTCGGGGCACCCACGCTGCCCATGTGCACCTGCAGCCTGAGCCCCCAGGGCGCTGCCTGTGGGCCTGTCCTGCCCCCGGGCTGGCCAGTCCCTGGGGTTCAGGCCTGGGGTTGCCGGCCGCCGCAGGGCCCCAGCCCCCACTGGGGCAGACAGTGACCCTGCAAACAGGCTCAGCCCCTGGGGACAAAAGGCCCCCTCGTTTTCCCTCCCACTTACACACAGTCAGTCCGTTTGGGGCACAGAGGTAGCCCCCCAGGTGGCCGCGGTTTGACTGCTGTGGTCTGAGTGCCTGGAGGCTGAGTCCTCCTGGGAGGCCAGCCCGGCACTGGTGTTTGTTGGAAGCCTAGGGCGCACTGTCCTTGTCCTTCGTGGGCTGCACGCTGTGGGGGCTGGACTTACCAGCCCTGGGGACCCACATGGTCTGCCCTGCGCCAAAGCCTAGCGCTGCTGGTGGGACACGGTGGGGCAGCCTTTCAGAAGCCCGATGCAGGGTCCAGTGGTTAAGAATCCACCTTCCAGGGCACGAGTCACAGCTTTGATCCCTGTTCAGAGAACTAAGGTTCCACAGGCCCTGGGGCATGAGAAGACTCCTGAGAGTCCCGTGGACTTGCAAGGAGATCAAACCAGTCCATTCTAAAGGAAACCAACCCTGAATATTCACTGGAAGGACTGATGCTTAAGCTCTAATACTTTGGCCACCTGATGCAAAGGGCTGACTCACTGGAAAAAACCCTGGTGGTGGGAAAGATTGAAGGCAGGAGGAGAAGGGGGCGACCAAGGATGAGATGGTTGGACGGCATCACAGACTCAGTGGACATGGGTTTGAGGAAACTCTGGGAGATGATGAAGGACAGGGAAGCCTGGTGTGCTGCAGTCTGTGGGATCACAACAGTCAGACCCGAGTGAGTGACTGAATAGCCAGATGCCACAGGACAAATAAGCCTGCCTTCTGTGACTACTGAGCCCACACACCGCAGTGAGGACCCAGCTCAGCCAAAAACTGAAAAGTAAAAAGGCCTGATGCAGCGTCCCCACGTGGCCAGCAGACCCCTGTTTGAGAGGAGGAACTGGGCTGGAGCCACACTTGCACACATGTTCATGGCGGCTGCCCAGACTGCCAAGTGTGTCCTGACAACTGCCAGGTGGGTGAACACAGGGCGCGCTGCCCGGCAGAGGAGCTGGCCCCCAAGGCCATGTGTGTGATCCCTTGTACAGATCGTCAGACCACGCCCACCAGGAGAGACCTGCCGCCACTGCGCGGTCAGGGTGGTGGGGAAGGGCAGGGACCCTGGGCTGGTGAAGCAGTCCTGGACTTAGAGGTGATGGTCGCTGAGCACCGGGAGCGTGCTGAGTGCCAGTGGCTTGTGCCCTAGGACGTGGTTAGGCTGGCTGATTGCACGTTGTGTGTGTCTGAGTGCAGCAGGGAGTATAACGAGGGTACCGGGACAGTTCTGGACCCAAGGAGACCACACAGGCAGGCGGGCAGGGTGCCGGGCTCGGGTGTGGAGCTGGCGCCTTGGGAGACAGCCCCTCGCCAGCAGGCAGCGCCCCCTTACTTGGTCTCCTGACGCCCCGGGTTGCCCCCAAATGCCACTGGGAAGGGTCCCTGGTGGCTGATGGGGGGTGTCTGCTGAGGTCTCGTCGCTTTCTGTGGAGCTGCAGCTTTTCTGCTTGAACACCGGGGCGACGGGTAGGGTGGTAGCGTGGGCCCGGCTGGCCCTGGAGGCGGGGTGCCACGGGCGGGGGCTCTGCCCCCCTGGAGCCACCTGGGTGCCGTCGCCTGCCTCTGTGGGCCGATTGTCCCCAGCGGCTCCTCTGTGGGCGCCTTTGTGCCGGGACATCAGTCCTTTGTCTGCCGTCGGCACCGCGATGCATCTCACAGCCGTGTCTGGCTCTGTCTGCTCACAGTAACGTCCGTGTTTCCGATTTCAGGAAGGGTTAGAGTCCTGAGGAGCAGGACAGCCCCTGGGTTGGGTGCCTGGCCCCTGTCCTCCAGGGACCTTGGTGTGCCCAGAGCTTTCCTCGGCCCGGGCCCAGTGCGTCTCCTGTGGAAATCGGTGGGCAGAATGGCCCCCAGCCCCACTGTCCCACGTTGGGTGAAGGTCCTGAGGGATTGAAAGCAGCGTGTTCTCGAGTGTTCCCTCCCTGGGTTCCTTGAGGCACAGGTCACAGGAGGTGAGAGCGGACGTCCACCCAGGCTGTGTTGCTGTGTGAAGGGACGAGCAAAGACAGCAAGACCACACAGGGACGCTGACCCGGCCACGCACTCGGTCCACACGGGGACGCCGACCTGGCCACGCGCTTGGTCCACAGGGGAACACTGACCCGGCCACGTGCTTGGGCCACACGGGGACGCCGACCCGGCCACGCGCTCGGGCCACACGGGGTCGCCGACCCGGCCACGCGCTCGGGCCACACGGGGATGCCGACCCGGCCACGCGCTCGGGCCACACGGGGACGCCGACCCGGCCACGTGCTCGGGCCACACGGGGACAATGACCCGGCCACGTGCTCGGTCCACACGGGGAGAGTGACCCGGTCACGCGCTCGGGCCACACGGGGACGCCGACCCGGCCACGCGCTCGGGCCACACGGGGACACCGACCCGGCCACATGCTCGGTCCACACGGGGAGAGTGACCTGGCCATGTGCTCGGTCCACACGGGGACAGTGACCTGGCCACATGCTCAGTCCACACAGGGAGAGTGACCCAGACACGTGCTCGGTCCACACGGGGACACTGACCCAGCAACGCTCTCAGTCCACACGGGGAGAGTGACCCAGCCACGCACTCGGTCCACACGGGGAGAGTGACCCGGCCACGTGCTCGGTCCACATGGGGAGAGTGACCCGGCCACGCGCTCGGGCCACACGGGAGAGTGACCCGGACACGTGCTCGGTCCACATGGGGACGCCGACCTGGCCACGTGCTCGGTCCACATGGGGACGCCGACCTGGCCACGTGCTCGGTCCACACGGGGAGAGTGACCTGGCCACGTGCTCGGTTCACACGGGGAGAGTGACCCGGCCACGTGCTTGGGCCACACGGGTGTGCCGACCCGGCCACGTACTTGGTCCACATGGGGAGAGTGACCCGGCCACACGCTCGGGCCACACAGGGACGCCGACCCGGCCTTGAAAAGGAAGGCAGACCTGATAGAGTCCGCAGCGCGGGTGGACGTGCTGAGTGATGTGGCCAGTTGCAGAGGCCGGTTGTGTGCGATCCTCTCTCAAGGTCGTCGCACAGTTGGATTAGTAGACCGGAAGCAGAATGGGGAGTCAGGGAGCTGGGGGATAGGGTTCCAGTTTCACAAAGGGAAAGAGGCATAGGTGGTGATGGGGCGTCGCAGTGCCAGTGTGCCTGAAGCCGCGGGGCCAGCTGCTTGAAGGTTGTAAACTTCACGTTACATGTGTTTTACCACAGTAGAGAGAGAGGTGGACGTTGGCAGACTTCTTCCCCACACAGCTGCAGCAGTTACAGCCTCCAGGGGTGAGGAAGCATTGAAAGCAGATGCCTGGGGGCTCACCAGCGTGGATCCTCGCCGCTGCCCGGCTGGACTCCCAGTGGGGACCCTGGGCGGGGCTTGGGCACGTCTGCCTGGGGTCCTGCTCAGGGTAGAAGCAGCCTCCAGACCCCCAGGCCTGCTGAGCCCCTTGGAGAAGTTTCCTTGCTCCGCCCCTCGCCCTCCTGGGCCCGCGGACCCTGCGGAGCTCCGTCCAGACCCTGCCCCACCTAGTCTCGCTCAGCCGAATGCAGCCCAGGCTCAGGGAACTTGGTCTAAACGAGGTGCCCACCCTGGTCCGTGGGCACGCCCGTGCCCCTGGGCATCTGGGCTGTAGGCTCCTGTGTCTGCTTGGCGCCCACACTCAGGATGGGGGGCAGTCGGTCTTCTATGGAGAACTGGCTTTGTGCCCTCTGCAGTGCCCACTGCCCCGGCATCAGAGCCCAGGCTCTGAAGCAGCTGGGCTGGGACTCTGCGCTGGGAGTGGGCACAGGTGCTGGCCAGGTTTGGGGGGCCTTGGGGGGACCCTCAGCCTCCTTCCTGAGGCGGGTGACTTGGGGAGGGCTGGACAGACTGGCTTACCCTCGCCCCTGGCGGGGGTTGTCCACTCCCATTCTTGTCCATGGAAACGTCCCACGGGCCTGTGTATAAAAACGTCTGCAAAGCTAGGTTTCCCTGAACTTTCTGAAACATCACTGGTTTTGTAACTCACAGAAACTGAGGGTATCTGGACACGGGGCCCTCTCCTCACCCCTCCCCGACATGCCTTCCCTGACCTTGGGGACCTGCGTAGCCGGAACCCCTGGGCAGAGCCCTGTCCCCGGCGGTCCGTGCTCTGCTCTGCGTGGGCCTTGTCGGGTGACCCGAGGTCCCTGCTGCCCTGCTTTCCCGTCCCAGGGCACTCCGATCATCTTCTGTTGCCGGCCTGCCTGCTTTCTGTCCCAGGGCCTGGTGTCCATCTACCCTGGCCCTGACCCCGACCCTGAGATCAGTGACACCCCCCTGCCCCGGCCCAGGCCCGGCACCCTGTGTGCCAGGCCCCATGTGAGTCCTCCTCGAGTCAGCTCCAGAGAGGACGCACCTGACCCTCCCCCAGGGTGCTCCCTCCCTTTTCTCTCCTCTCCCTCCACTCCCCCTCCACTGGTACCTCCCTCTTCCTCCGGACTCGGTCCAGAGCCCAGGCAGGCCCTTGTCCTGGGCACGGGCGGCTCCATCTGGCAAAGGGGCCACATGAGGGCTAACCCCAGGAGGCCTGCCTGCCCTCCAGCTGGATGGGCACCGAGCAGCAGCCCGGGAGCCCCATTCTGTGAGAATGCACTCTGTGGGGCCCACTGACCTGAGGGCACACGGAAACCTGAGCCCCAAGCGTTGGCTGGAGAGACAGAGGCCCCCAGGGTCAGGGGCTCGGCACTGCCTCCTGGGACCCATCTGGTGGCGGGAGGTGCTCTGAGGGGTCACACTGCCTTTAGCCCAGTTGGAGCCCAGCCTGTCCAGGGGTCCTGGGCTGCGGGCAGTGCTGCAGCTCTGCTGACCCACAGCTGACTCCTGATGCGCTCCTTGGTTTCTGCTTTGCCAGTGCCCACAGACATGTGTCGTCCCTTGGGTGTCTCCGTGCTGGCAGTGCTCACGCAGGCTCAGCTCTGCCTGCACAGCTGGAAATAAAGACTCTGGGGTTGGAGTGTGTGTCTGGGGCCCTTTCATGCTCATCATGGGCATCCCCTTCTCGTGCGCAGAGATGTCTTCCACACCTGTCTTTAAGGTGGTCCCTGCTGGCTCTGACGGTGAAGAATCTGCCTGCAATGCCAGATACCTGGGTTTGTTCCCTGGGTTGGGACGATCCCCTGGAGGAGGACATGACAACCCACTCTAGTGTTCTTGCCTGGAGAATCCCATGGACAGAGGAGCTTGGCGGGCTACAGTCCATGGGGTCAGAACGAGTCAGACACGACTGGGTGACGAAGCACCCCAGATATAGCGGCTCCCCCAACACCGAGCAAAGCTTGTCGGCTGGACAGCCTAATGAGATGCTGCAGGAAGGGGTGAGTGTGCTGTCCATCAACCAGCTGTGAGTCCACCAAATGCAGAAAGACAGAGCAGAAACAGTTCTTCTGTGCATCCACACTCGGACAGAAAAAGGGGCAGTCCTTCTTGGGACCCTCTGGATGAGGAGGGGCCTGGGCCAGACGGGCCAGGGAGGGACCGGGGGTGGGTAGGCTCAGAGCATGTCTGTGGTGGGGGTTGTGAAATCAGAGTGCTGGGCGGTGTTGGGGCCGCCCTTCCTGGGGGTAGGGAACCCTGGCGTGGCAGTGCGCTGCCCTGCGTGCAGGATGGCGGGTGCCCTGTGCTGTCGAAACCTGAGTTGCTGTCCTGTGTGGGTTTGACGCTGAACACTGAGATGCCTCATTTTAAATGCAGATGTTAGAGAGTGAGAGACTAAGCCTTCTGCCATGGGAGCACCCAGCTCAAGCTGTATAGAGATCAGGGTGAAGCTTAGGATAAAAACAGAGGAATAGAGGTCACAGGACCAAAATTTAATGAAATAAAAACAATATTAAATATTAACAAAAGCCAGAAGTCGACTGCTTGGGGAGACCAATAATATAGCAAACCGGCAAAAGTAATGAAAGGCAAAGCACACGCACAGATGGTTCTGGAAGGAACTGACAAAGGTAAAGCTGAAGACACCGTAAGTGTTGCCGGTAAACACGAAAAGTAAGTAGGAGGTTTTTCTAGAAATAATATGAATTACTTAGTAACTGGCTTAGTAAAGTAGAAAATGTGGAGAGACCAGTTATATTAAAATCCCTTTTCTTCTCCAGAGAACACCAGATGGTTTTATTTGTAAATTTTACCAGGTCTTCCAAGAATTAAGTTCTGACTCATATGAAGTATTCCAGAGATTGAAAAGATGTTTTTAAAAGTGACACTCTCCGTTTTATGAGGGCAGTAGAATCATGGAGACGCCCAGGGGAAGCGCAAGAGTGGGACCTCATGGACATAGATGTGAAAACCCTAAAGAAAATGACAGGAAAAAAATATCCCTACAAGATAAAAAAAGGCAAAAGTATCTCATGACAGAAATTATCTCAGGAGTATGTGAATGATTTATTTAACCTTAGAGTACTAATTATTTTTATCACATTCAGAATGAAGAGAAACGTCATATGCTATATCCAGAAAAAGCATTTGATAGAATTTAAGAGACATTATTGGGGATATGGGCTTCCCAGGTGGTGCTAGTGGTAAAGAATCCACCTGCCAATGCAGGAGACTCAAGAGACCCGGGTTTGATCCCTGGATCGGGAAGATCTCCTGGAAGAGGAAAGAGCAACCCACTCCAGTATTTTCGCCTGGAGAATCCTGTGGATAGAGGAGCCTGGCAGGCTCACATACAGTCCACGGGGTTGCAAAGAGTCAGTCACGAAAGAGCGTGCGCGCACACACACGCGCGCACACACACACACACACACGTTAGGAATATAGAAATAGATAGGCAGTTTAACTTGTCCATAGGCTTCCCTGGTAGCTCAGATGGTAAAGAATCTGCTTGCAAGGTGGGAGACCCAGGTTCGATCCCTGAGTTGGGAAGATCCCCTGGAGAAGGGAAGGGCAACCCACAGTATTCTTGCCTAGAGATTTCCATGGACTAAGGGGCCTGGAGGGCTACAGTCCATGGGGTCACAGAGAGTCAGACACGACTGAGTGGCTAACACTTGTTGTAGGTTACCTACTAAAAATCTGCAGACCTGCACGAATTTTAATATATTCACTTATATTTGGCTGTTGATTAATCCATGCACCCACATTAAGGTGTATAATTCAGTTCTGTACTTGGCCAGCATATTTTAAGTGGTAATTACTGACTACCGCATTAAACAGTGCAGTTATAGAATGTTTCCATCATTGCAGAAAGATAACTGGACTTCACTGCTGTGCACTCACCATCCTTAAACACTAGAAATATTATCTCTAAAACCAAGAAGAAAGGTGACTATTATCCTTGAGGAGCTGGACAACACAACAGGACATGAAAAGCAGATCGGATTGGGTCGAAAGAAACAACATTGCCATTTGCGATGGCATCGTTGTTCGAATGGACAATGTAAGAGCCTGTAGAAGATGTCTGAACCAGTGACAGTTCCGGAAGGCCGGCTGATAGAAGATCGACTCGCAGGACCAGCAGTGCTGAAACATGCACTTCGCTTCCCTGGGGGTTTCCATGGTTCTCTCCCCTCGTAAGATGGGCAGTGTCACGGTTTAGAAAACATCTTTTCACTCTCTGAAACACTTCATATGAGGTCTGACTTAATTCTTGCAAGACCTGGTAAAATTTACAAACATTTGAAAAGAAGAAAAACAGCATAAAAGCAGCTGGTAGCTTATCCATGGATAAGTTGGACAAAGGGCATGACTTTCACCAGAGAAAGGGCTGCCCACTTACTCAAGGACACAAAGTACCTGAGTAAGGAGGCACCAAGGCTCTGTGATGACCTGATGTTACCAGTTCCCCCTAAATGTAATTCAGTTTTATAAAATTCCACGACGGAATTGAACTTGGCAAGTTATGAAGTTTATGTGAAGCAGACAAGCAATTTTAAAAACAAAGGAGATGTGTTTGTGTTTAGGAAGTGTTTTGCTTAGCAGATGTTTAAGTAAGCTGTGCTCATTAAAACAATAGGCAGTTGGCAGAAATATAGACAGATTGACCCCTGGGACACAGGAAGACACAGAAACACACGCATCTTCAGAGACAGCCTTTAATCCGTAAGGAAGGGGTTTGCTCTTGCAGAACTAGTTGGGGGATAGGTGGGCATCCATAGAGAAAATAATAAAGTCAGGTCCCTACCTCACACCATACACAGAACAGCTCCATGTAGATTAATGGCCTCAGTGAAAAGAGTAAAAAAAACAACTTTGGGAGGAGTGGTGTGAAATTGAAGAATATGATATCCAAGAACCATAAATCATAAGACATGTAAATAAACACTTCCTAGAAACCCAGCCTCCGAGGTCAGGGGCAGCGGCCGGGAGGAGATACCCCATGCCCCAAGCCCGAGGCCAGGGGCAACGGGCGGGAGGAGCTACCCCATACCCCTAAGCCCGAGGCCAGGGGTGGTGGCTGGGAGGACCATCCCCACGTCCAAGGAGCCATGGCTGCGCGGGCGCAGGAGGGCCTAGAGGAGCTATCCCATGTTGAAGGTCAGGAAGGGCGGCGGTGAGGAGATACCCCTCGTCTAAGGTAAGGAGCAATGGCTGCGCTTTGCTGGAGCAGCCGTGAAGAGATACCCCACGCCCAAGGTAAGAGAAACCCAAGTAAGACGGTAGGTGTTGCAAGAGGGCATCAGAGGGCAGACACACTGAAACCATACTCACAGAAAACTAGTCAATCTAATCACACTAGGACCACAGCCTTGTCTAACTCAGTGAAACTAAGCCATGCCCGTGGGGCCACCCAGGACGTGCGGGTCATGGTGGGGAGATTTGACAGAATGTGGTCCACTGGAGAAGGGAATGGCAAACCACTTCAGTATTCTTGCCTTGAGACCCACATGAACAGTATGAAAAGGCAAAATGATAGGATACTGAAAGAGAAACTCCTCAGGTCAGTAGGTGCCCAATATGCTACTGGAGATCAGTGGAGAAATAACTCCAGAAAGAATGAAGGGATGGAGCCAAAGCAAAAACAATACCCAGCTGTGGATGTGACTGGTGATAGAAGCAAGGTCCGATGCTGTAAAGAGCAATATTGTATAGGAACCCGGAATGTCAGGTCCATGAATCAAGGCAAATTGGAAGTGGTCAAACGAGATGGCAAGAGTGAATGTCGACATTCTAGGAATCAGGGAACTGAAATGGATTAGAATGGGTGAATTTAACTCAGATGACCATGATATCTACTACTGCGGGCAGGAACCCCTCAGAAGAAATGGAGTGGCCATCATGGTCAACAAAAGAGTCCAAAATGCAGAACTTGGATGCAATCTCAAAAACGACAGAATGATCTCTGTTCGTTTCCAAGGCAAACCATTCAATATCACAGTAATCCAAGTCTATGCCCCAACCAGTAACGCTGAGGAAGCTGAAGTTGAACGGTTCTATGAAGACCTACAAGACCTTTTAGAACTAACACCCCCAAAAGATGTCCTTTTCATTATAGGGGACTGGAATGCAAAAGTAGGAAGTCAAGAAACACCTGGAGTAACAGACAAATTTGGCCTTGGAGTACGGAATGAAGCAGGGCAAAGACTAATAGAGTTTTGCCAAGAAAATGCACTGGTCATAACAAACACCCTCTTCCAACAACACAAGAGAAGACTCTATACATGGACATCACCAGATGGTCAACACCGAAATCAGATTGATTATATTCTTTGCAGCCAAAGATGGAGAAGCTCTATGCAGTCAGCAAAAACAAGACCAGGAGCTGACTGTGGCTCAGATCATGAACTCCTTATTGCCAAATTCAGACTTAAATTGGAGAAAGTAGGGAAAACCACTAGACCATTCAGGTATGACCTAAATCAAATCCCTTATGATTATACAGTGGAAGTGAGAAATAGATTTAAGGGCCTAGATCTGATAGATAGAGTGCCTGATGAACTATGGACTGAGGTTCGTGACATTGTACAGGAGACAGGGATCAAGACCATCCCCATGGAAAAGAAATGCAAAAAAGCAAAATGGCTGTTTGGGGAGGCCTTACAAATAGCTGTGAAAAGAAGAGACGCGAAAAGCAAAGGAGAAAAGGAAAGATATAAATATCTGAATGCAGAGTTCCCAAAGAATAGCAAGAAGAGATAAGAAAGCCTTCTTCAGCAATCAGTGCAAAGTAATAGAGGAAAACAACAGAATGGGAAAGACGAGGGATCTCTTCAAGAAAATCAGAGATACCAAAGGAACATTTCATGCAAAGATGAGCTGGATAAAGGACAGAAATGGTATGGACCTAACAGAAGCAGAAGATATTAAGAAGAGATGGCAAGAATACACAGAAGAACTGTACAAAAAAGATCTTCATGACCCAGATAATCACGATGGTGTGATCCCTGACCTAGACCAGACATCCTGGAATGTGAGGTCAAGTGGGCCTTAGAAAGCATCACTACGAACAAAGCTAGTGGAGGTGATGGAATTCCAGTTGAGCTCTTTCAAATCCTGAAAGATGATGCTGTGAAAGTGCTGCACTCAATATGCCAGCAAATTTGGAAAACTCAGCAGTGGCCACAGGACTGGAAAAGGTCAGTTTTCATTCCAATCCCAAAGAAAGGCAATGCTAAAGAATGCTCAAACGACCGCACAATTGCACTTATCTCACACGCTAGTAAAGTAATGCTCAAAATTTTCCAAGCCAGGTTTCAGCAATATGTGAACCGTGAACTTCCAGATGTTCAAGCTGGTTTTAGAAAAGGCAGAGGAACCAGAGATCAAATTGCCAACATCCGCTGGATCATGGAAAAAGCAAGAGAGTTCCAGAAAAACATCTATTTCTGCTTTATTGACTATGCCAAAGCCTTTGACTGTGTGGATCACAATAAACTGTGGAAAATTCTGAAAGAGATGGGAATACAAGAACACCTGATCTGCCTCTTGAGAAATTTGTATGCAGGTCAGGAAGCATCAGTTAGAACTGGACATGGAACAGCAGACTGGTTCCAAATAGGAAAAGGAGTTCGTCAAGGCTGTATATTGTCATCCTGCTTATTTAACTTATATGCAGAGTACATCATGAGAAACGCTGGACTGGAAGAAACACAAGCTGGAATCAAGATTGCCGGGAGAAATATCAATAACCTTAGATATGCAGATGACACCACCCTTATGGCAGAAAGTGAAGAGGAACTCAAAAGCCTCTTGATGAAAGTGAAAGTGGAGAGTGAAAAAGTTGGCTTAAAGCCCAACATTCAGAAAACGAAGATCATGGCATCCGGTCCCACCACTTCATGGGAAATAGATGGGGAAACAGGGGAAACAGTGTCAGACTTTATTTTTCTGGCCTCCAAAATCACTACACATGGTGACTGCAGCCATGAAATTAGAAGACACTCCTTGGAAGGAAAGTTATGTCCAACTGAGATAGCATATTCAAAAGCAGAGACATTACTTTGCCAACAAAGGTCCGGCTAGTCAAGGCTATGGTTTTTCCTGTGGTCATGTATGGATGTGAAAGTTGGACTGTGAAGAAGGCTGAGCGCCGAAGAATTGATGCTTTTGAACTGTGGTATTGGAGAAGACTCTTGAGAGTCCCTTGGACTGCAAGGAGATCAGCCCTGGGATTTCTTTGGAAGGAATGATGCTAAAGCTGAAACTCCAGTACTTTGGCCACCTCATGCGAAGAGTTGACTCATTGGAAAAGACTCTGATGCTGGGAGGGATTGGGGGCAGGAGGAGAAGGGGACGACAGAGGATGAGATGGCTGGATGGCATCACGGACTCGATGGACGTGAGTCTGAGTGAACTCCGGGAGTTGGTGATGGACAGGGAGGCCTGGAGTGCTGCAATTCATGGGGTGGCAAAGAGTCGGACACGACTGAGCGACTGATCTGATCTGATCTGAGAAACCCACTCGAATGATGGCCTCCGCCTGGGAGATGACGGGCGTGATGCACGCAGGCCCGTGGTTGCACCTGGAATAAATGAGGCGCAGTAAGAAGCCGGCAGCAGCCCCCCAGGTTCCGAGTGCCCAGAGTGGACCCGGCAGCCCCTTGCAGGCTGAAGGTGCCGTGTGGCAGGTGAAGGCAGGGCCAGGGCGGGTAGTGTCTGCTCACTGCAGCAGCCCGAACGGCCATCCCGGGCATGGGGGGTCAAGACACCGCGTGCCCCTACAGTGAGCAAGTGCACAACAGGCGTGGGAGGTGCACACGAGTCATGTGAGCATGGCTCTCGAGAGTTGAGGAGGGCGGTCAAGATGCAAGGGCACACTCAGGGCGGTCAATGTGACTTGAGAAACGTGAATGGGGGTCGCCTCGTCTGTGCAGATGGCGTGAGACTGGGACCTGCCAGTCAGGGCACAGCTGACATCTCTGACGGAGTTGGAGGGCAGAGCCACCCGCGCCGGGCTGACGGCTGGTCCAGGGCTGGCTGCCCCCTGCGTCCTTGGCGTGTGGTTGCCTGGGTCCGGCCGTTGCACCTAGCGGGAGACAGCGAGCAAGGGGCCTGCCACCTGGAAAGAGATCCTTGTGGCTCCAGGCCCTGGCCCACCCACCCGGGGCAGGACGAGGTCACTGGCCAGGAGGCCCACACCCAGCTGGCATGGGGGCGGGGTCTGTTATCAAGGGGACAGCTGGCAGCCTCCTGGAAGGAGACCCTTCCTCCAGGTGGTGGGTGGGCAGGGAGAGCACACTGGATTTCTGTGGTAATGGGCACCTTGTTAGTGCTTCTCTAAGGACGTCTGCAGCTACCGTGGAGAACATTGGTTCGTCTTTGTTGGTGTGGGTTTTGTGGCATCATTCTGTAGCTTTTCTCTGATTTAAAAGACAGACCAGACCCTTGCTTCCCTGGGTCAGGTGTGGAGCTTGGCTGTGTACACACAGGCAGAGCAGAGGGAACTCTGGCTGTGAGCAAAGCCCCCCTCACGTGGAAGGAGCAGGTTTTCATGTTTTGCAGCAGGAGTTCCCAACCTCCGGGATCTCATGCTGGTGATGCGCGGTGGAGCTGATGTAATAGTAGTGAGTGCGTGATAAATACAAAGCTCTTGAATCAGGCTGAAACCACCCCCCACCCTAGTCCGTGAAAAAAAAAAAATGGTCTTCCAGGAAACCAGTGCCTGGTGCCAAAAAGCCTGGGGACTGCTGTTTACAGGGACTGGGTGAGACCCGCTGGGCTCCCTTTAGGGTCCTTAGTGAACCTGCTGTTTACAATGTAGAGTGCTTTACGGAATAACGGTCCTAGGTCGTGATGAGTCACTGTTTGTGGGGATTTCTCAGTGTGTTTGTTCACGATTTCCTTGAGGGCCAAGCCTTATGCAATAAAGCTCGTCCTGGGCTGCCTGTAATCCAGCCCTCAGGCCTGTCTCTCAAAGCCAACCTCGGATAAAACACAAGCAGCGTTTGTTCTGTTGGTCTGGCTCTGTCTCTGTGCAGGTCACCCTTTGGTTCTTTTAACGTTGTTTGCATGGATCCCATCAGCTTGGAGGTGCCTTGAAACACACATGTGCACACACACAATCCCCAAGGCTGCAGGGGCCACAGGCGCCCGGGAGCCTCCCAGGAAGTGAGTCCGTCCTGGGTTGAGACGGGCTCCCTGCAGGCCACCGTGCTTGAGCCCCGTGAGCCGTTTCTGTGAGGGGCAGACAGCCTTGTGGGTGCCAGGCTCTGCTTTCTGGAGGGTCACCTCCACTTTGCGGTCTCTGAACACAGGGTTCACCCCTCCCCAGCCACACACGGCATGAGGGATGTTGGCTTCTAGAAAGCCCTGAAAGGAAGAGATTGAGACCCTGAGGCCCCCACCCCCAGATAAGGGCTAGGAAGTATTTTTTAATGATTAATTTATTGAAAGCAGGATCCGAATAAGGTGCTTGGTTTGCAACTGGACGCTACATCCTTTAGGTCTGGGTTTTTCTAACTCTTGAAAAGGTACTTTAAAGAGCATACCTGCAGGATAATTCAACCCCTGCCTCTTCTGTCTAAACTCTGACTCCCGTCACCGTCTCAGGCAGGTCAGGACAGCCAAGCCGAGCCTCGCGGCGCCCCTACTCCCCTCTTTGCCTTGCACACTCCGCCTGCCCCCCGTGAAGGCACACACGTGGGCAGATGCAGGGCGGGACCTCTGCGCGCTGGCACCTCTGGCTTCCCTCCCACACCGTGCATGCGTGTGCGTGTGTGTGTTTCCCTGAACTCGAGTGCCCTTGGTGGTGCCTGGTCTCTGGTTCCCCAGGGGCAGTTCCCGGTGTGGATGGCCCAGTGGCTTTGAGGGATGTCTCGGTTTCCCGTTTGGGGTGATGGTGAACTCAGCTGCTGTAACAGCTAATAAGGTGGAGCATGTTCTAATGTGCTCGTTTATTAGCCACATGGCTTTTTGGTGAAGAGTCTGTTAAAATCTTTTGCCCATTTTCACTGGACTATTTTCACATTATTGAGATTTGAGCATTCTTTACATATTCCAGATAAAACCCTTTGTCGAAAATGTGATTTGCAAGTATTTTCTCCGACTCTTATCTTGTCTTCTTGTCCCCTTGAGAGGGCTTTTCACAGAGCAGAGGTCTGCGTGCTGACGCCGTCCTGTTCATCAGGCTCGCTCTGTCGCTCCAGGTGCCCACCCTTGGCCAGCAGCACGTTGTCTTGATGGCTGTTGGTTTAGAGCATGTCTCCGTGTCGGGGTGAGACATGCCCGATTACACTCTTTTCCTTTTTCAAAGTCACTGTGTTTTCTACTGAAGTACAGTTGACTTACATTATCGTATTAGCTTCAGCGTAGCGATTCAATAGTGTCACAGATTAAACTCCGTTTAAAGTTGCTGTAAGGTACTGGCTCTGCTCCCCCCTGTACAGCGCATCCTTCTAACCTGTCTCCTTTACGCCTGCAGGTTTGTGCCTCTGAGTCCCCTCCTGTCTCACCCCTCCCCCTGCCGCCGCCCCACTGGTAACCACTGGTTTGTTCTAGCTGAATCTGTTTCTGTTCTGCTCTGTGCATTCATTTATGTTATTTTTTAGATTTCACATATACGTGATACCTGGAGTATTTTGTTTTTCTCTGTCTGACTTATTTCTAGGTCCTCCCGTGTTGTAAGTGGCAGAATTTCATTCTTTTTTATGGCCTGGTAATGTTGTATTTTATGCGCGCGCGCGCGCGCGCACACACACACACACACACACACACACACACACACACCAGGTCGTCTTTATCCATTCATCTGCTGATGGCCTCCTACATTGCTTTCATGCCTTGGCAATTGTCAAGAATACTGCTGTGAAAATTGGGATACATGTATCGTTTCAAGTTAGTAGTTTTGTCTCTAACCAGTACATGCCCGGGAGTGGGTTTCCTGCTCATACGATAGCTCTGTTTTTGGTGTTTGAGGACTCGCCGTTCCATTTTCCTTGGTAACTTCACCGGCTTTCATTCCCGCCACCGGTGCAGGCGGGCTCCCTTTCTCCACGTGCTCTTCAGCGTTTCTGATCTGTAGGCGTTCTGATGGTGGCCTTTCAGACGGCGCCGCCTCCTGGTTTAGACTCGCGTTTCCCTGGTGGTCGGGGCCGCCGAGTCTCCTCATGTGGCTGTCGTCCATCTGGATGTCTTTGGAGAAATGTCTGTTCAGGTCTTCTGCTCATTTTTTAATCAGATTGGTTGTTTTCTCAATACTGAGTTGTCTGAGCTGTTTATATATTTTGGAAGTTAAGCCCTCTTGGTTGCATTGTTTGTAAGCATTTTCTCCTGCTCCACAGGTTGTCGCTTGTTTCGTTGGTTTCCTCTGCAAAAGCTTTTAAGTTTAATCAGGCCCCATTTGTTTGTTTCTGCTTTCCTTTTTCAAAATTATTTTGATTGTTTTAGTTCCTTTACCTTTCCATATACATTTAAAAGTCACTTAACTAATAATTATAAAAAAGTCTCACTGGGATTTCATTGGAATTGCACCTGGGTCCAAATCTTAGATCTAGTTTGGGGAGAATGAATGTCCATAAGCCTGGCAGAGGTTCTGACAGCGGTCGGGAGTTCCTAACATGCAGATCCAGCGTTTATTTTATTAGATTTAGGTATTTCTTTTTTTTGTAAATGCAAGATTTTTTTACACACTGACTCCAGTTTGCTCATTGCTCATATATGGAACTGCGCTGCTTTCCATCTTGCTAAGCTCAGTAGTTCTTGGAGCTTGTTTCCACATTCTCCCACATTCCTTGGGACATTCTACATAACGACCCTATTGTCTGCAGTAGGAAGAGCTTCGTTCGCCCTCCCCTCTGCCTCGTCGCCTTTGCCCTGGGCAGGCCTTCGGTGCTGTGTGGAGTGGCAGTGCTGCGAGGATGCGCTTGGCCTCGCTCCCAACCTTAGGGGAGAATATGCCGTCTCTCACTGTCCAGCGTGATGTTTGCTGGAGGCCTTTGGACATGCTCTTTATCAGGTGGAAGGGGTTCTCATCTATTCCTGCTTCACAGATTCAGCTCAGTCGTGTCCGACTCTTTGCGACGCCATGGACTGCAGCACGCCAGGCCTCCCTGTCTATCACCAACTCCCAGAGCTTGCTCAAACTCATGTCCATCGAGTCGGTGATGCCATCCAACCATCTCATCCTCTGTCGTCTCCTTCTCCTCCCGCCTTCAATCTTTCCCAGCATCAGGGTTTTTTCCAATGAGTCAGTTCTTCACATGAGGTGGCCAAAGTATTGGAGTTTCAGCTTCAGCATCAGTCCTTCCAAAGAACACCCAGGACTGATCTCCTTTAGGATGGACTGGTTGGACTTTCTTGCAGTCCAAGGGACTCTCAGGAGTCTTCTCCAACACCACAGTTCAAAAGCATCAATTCTTCGGTGCTCAGCTTTCTTTACAGTCTAACTCTCACATCCATAAATGACTATTGGAAAAACCATAGCTTTGACTGGACGGACCTTTGTTGGCAAAGTTATGTCTCTGCTTTTTAATATGCTGTCTAGGTTGGTCATAGCTTTTCTTCCAAGGAGCAAGCATCTTTTAATTTCATGGCTGCAGTCACCATCTGCAGTGATTTTGGAGCCCAAAAAATAAAGTCTGTTACTGTTTCCACTATTTCCCTGTCTATTTGCCATGAAGTGATGGGACCAGATGCTATGATCTTAGTTTTCTGAATGTTGAGCTTTAAGCCACTTTTTCACTCTCCTCTTTCACTTTCATCAAGAGGCTCTTTAGTTCTTCGCTTTCTGCCATTAGGGTGGTGTCATCTGCATATCTGAGGTTATTGATATTTCTCCCCGCAGTCTTGATTCCAGCTTGTGCTTCATCCAGCCGAGCTTTTCTTATGATGTACTCTGCATATAAGTTAAATAAGCAGGGTGACAATATAGCCTTGATGTACGCCTTTCCCGATTTGGAACCAGTCTAGTGTTTCATGTCCAGGTCTAATTGTTGCTTCTTGACCTGCATACAGATTTCTCAGGAGGCAGGTCAGGTAGCCTGGTATTCCCATCTCTTGAAGAATTTTCCAGAGTTTGTTGTGATGCACACAGTCAAAGGCTTTGGCGTTAGTCAGTAAAGCAGAAGTAGATGTTTTTCTGGAACTCTCTTGCTTTTCTATGATCCAGCAGATGTTGGCAGTTTGATCTCTGGTTCCTCTGTCTTTTCTAAATCCAGCTTAAACATCTGGCAGTTCATGGTTCATGTACTGTTGAAGCCTGGCTTGGAGGATTTTTGAGCATTACTTTGCTAGTGTGTGAGATGAGTGCAATTGTGCGGTAGTTTGAGCATTCTTTGGCATTGCCTTTCTTTGGGATTGGAATGAAAACTGACCTTTTCCAGTGCTGTGGCTACTGCTGAGTTTTTCAAATTTTCTGGCATATTGAGTGCAGCACTTCAACAACATCATCTTTTAGGGTTTGAAATAGCTAAACTGGAATCCCATCACCTCCAGTAGCTTTGTTTGTGGTGATGCTTCCTAAGGCCCACTTGACTTCGCATTCCAGGATATCTGGCTCTAGGTGAGTGATCATACCATTGTGGTTATCTGGATCATGAAGCTCTTTTTTGTACAGTTCTTCTGTGTATTCTTGCCACCTCTTCTTGATAGCTTCTGCTTCTATTAGGTCTGTACCATTTCTGTCCTTTATCAAGCCCATCTTTGCATGAAATAGTCCCCTGGTATCTCTAATTTTCTTGAAGACCTCTAGTCTTTGCCATTCTGTTGTTTTCTCTGTTTCTTTGCATTGATCACGGAGGAAGGTTTTCTTATCTCTCCTTGCCTGCAATGCAGGAGACCTGGGTTCGATCTCTGGGTCGGGAAGATCCCCTGGAGAAGGAAATGGCAGCCCACTCCAGTGTTCTTGCCTGGAGAATTCCATGGACTGAGGAGCCTGGTGGGCTGCCGTCCAAGGGGCCACAAAGAGTCGGACACGACTGAGCGACTTCACTTTTACTTTCTTTTGTGTTCCTAGAGTTTTTAATCAAGTCTGTTGCTCTTTCCAAAGACCCAGATTTGGGTTTATTTTTTTCTAATTGTGTCTTTGTTTTCAGTTTCATTGTTCTGCTTTTATTCTCCTTATTTCCTGCCTTCTCACTTTGGGCTTAATTTGCTCTTTTCCTAGTGTCTTAAGGTAAAGCTTAGATCGTGCCCTGGAGAGTGTCTGTCTTTCCTCCTGTAAGCATTGAATGCTGTGAACTCTCCTCTCAGCACCACATTATCTGCATCCCACAATTCCTGACATCGTGTTTGTCACTTTCATTCCACACAAAATGTGTCTAATGTCCTTCCAGCCTCCTCTGTGTCCTGCTGGTGATTTAGCAGTGTGTGGTTGTTTCCCAAGTAGCTGATATTTTCCAGTCGTCTTCCCATAGCTGATTTCTAGCTAACTGCATTCTTGTCAGAGAACATAGAGTATGTGATTCCGGTTCTTTAACGTGTGTGTGGAGCATCGCTTCGTTGCCCAGGATGTGGTCTGTTGTGGTGAACATTAACTCCTTTCGTGAGTCTCCTTCTCTAGCTTTTTCCCTGGCCCCGCACAGTCAGAGCAGCCCCCGTGGGTGGAGGGGCTGGGCTGGGGGCTGCGAGGGGGGCTCTGCCACGTGAGGGGTCCTGCTGGGGTGCCCACCTCACTGCGGAGAGTCAGGGACTGGGGCTGCACTGTGTCTCCACGCTGGAACGCACAGTCAGAGTATCTGCTGCCTGGGGGAGGCCTTGTGTGTGTCTCTTGCACAGTCGGAGTATCTGCTGCCTGGGGGAGGCCTTGTGTGTGTCTCTTGGCACCAGTGGACCGGGCGGAGGGCGGATGCATCTCCGTGCAGACAGCTGGGGCGGGCGGGACCCTACAGAGGAGAGGGTGGGGCCCAGGTGAGCCCTGAGATCAGGGTCCCTGTAATCTTGCAGCTGGGAGAGCATCCCTGGGGGCTCCCCGGTCTGTGTCTTTGCCGGCTCTGTGCCCTGCCCATCCGTGGACCCTCTTCAGGGGGGGCTTGGTCCAACAGCCTCTGCGGCCTGGCTGGGCCTGGGCGGAGCCCCGGGAGACACGAGGCCCATCTCCACGAGTGACCAGGGTGCTGGGGGGCCCCGCGGGGTGGGGCACGGGGGCGTCCGCGCGCATGGCCACCGCTGAGCCTGGGCAGAGCCCCGGGAGGTGCAAGGCCCGTCTCCACGAGTGACCAGGGTGCTGGGGGGCCCCGCGGGGTGGGGCGCGGGGGCGTCCGTGTGCATGGCCGCCGCTGAGCCTGCCTGTGCTCTCGCAGGTTGTGCAGCCTGACCTTGAAGAAGCTGGTGGTCTTCAAGGAGCTGGAGAAGGAGCTCATCTCCGTGGTGATTGCCGTCAAGATGCAGGTGAGGGTTCCCTCTGGTGCCGCCCCGGGGCACTGCGGGTGTGCTTGCTGCCTGGGGACCAGACGGGGCCCTCCCCCATGCAGACCCTAACCCTGGCTGCCCTGAAGGAGGGGTCCTGTTAGCCCCATGGGGCCCCTGGCCCTCTAGGGGGGGCCGGGTCCCGCGTCCACTCTCAGGGCGGCTCTCGGCCCTTTGCAGACCCTGCGGCAGGGGCTCTGCTGGGCCCACCACCGCGGCCCCTCCAGCCCCAGCGCGGCTCATGGGTGCCCACGGGCAGTTCCTTGAAGGGGGCACATCCCCGGTGTGGCCTGTCCTCTGAGGACCCCGGAGGGTCAACCCCTCAGGGTGGAGTCCGGCCTCACCCCCCGACCCCGGGCTGCTGGCGCCCGTGTTTGCAGCTGACCTGAGCGCTCTGACCCTGAGGGTCTGCAGGGCCTCCCAACGAGACCACCGGGAGCACCTCGGGGGCTCAGGGCCAGGCCGCCCTCCGGACTGGAGGTCAGTGTGGAGCCCAGGGCCTGGGGAGGAGAGCCTGGCATCCAAGGAAAGGCTCCCGGCCCGAGGGGCTGTGGCGCTCCCAGCTCAGGGGGCAGTGCCCACGCAGGAACTGGCCCCGCCGGCCCGCGGGTGGCCCGCTCTGCTCGGGGCCCCCTGGCCCGGGAACCTCTCCAGGCCAGAGCAAGGGGATGGACCCTCTCTGGCCCCCGATACCCGCGCCATTGACCTCAGACACAGCCGACACCCCCCGCTGGGGCCCCGTCCCTCCAGCTGCCCTCCCCATGGTCCCGCCTGGACCCTGTCCCTACGGAACACTTGGCCCCTGGCGGGCCCAGGCCCCCTCGCAGCCGCCTTGCCCGTCCTGCCCGCTCACCTCGGCACCCGCGTCGCCGGCCTGCCCCCCACGTGGCTTCCTACCCGGCCTGTCCTCGGGCCTTCCGTCCCGTTGGGTCGCCTGCCTTTCAGTCTGCTCCCGGCTCGTCTGCCGCCTCCAGGCCCTCAGGGCAGACAAGCTGCCCCCACCCCCGGCTGACCACTGTGGTCGCTGCTGCCCCTGCCCGCGTCCTTGCTGGGACTCCTCTTCACCTGGCACAGGCCTGTCAGTTGAGGGCCTGACCCAGACAGGCTCAGGAGTACAGGGAGCTTGGGGGCATGGCTGTGATGGACACGGGCAAGGCCGGGGGTGGGGAGCGCCAGGCCACGGGGGTGTCCGCCCTGGTGCGGTGCCCTCCCCCTGCGGCTCTGTCAGCATCTTCTCCGGGGCCAGCACCTGCTCCCGCCCTCACCCGTCTCTGCACCCCTGGTCCCAGTCGCACGCTGGGGAGCCGATGTCAGCCGCGGGGTGACCTCTGCTCACCCGCCCAGCCCCGTGAGCCTGTCTCCTCGCGGTGCTCCCCGGACGTGGGGCTGAGCTGGTCCCGCTGTGTCTGCTTCCTGCACTCAGTGGAGCAAGCTCCCGAGGCTGTCGGCATTGGACAGCTGTTTTTAAGATGATGCTATGGTGAACATCTTTAATCCATTTGGAACTTCGTCTGGGCCAAGGTTTGAGGTCGGGACTGGGTGTTCTCTGCGGACCATCTGTCCACGTATTATGGCCATTTAGTGAATAGCTTTTCCTGTCAGGGGCCTCCCTGGTGGCTCAGCTGGTAAAGAAATATGCCTGCAATGCAGGAGACCTGGGTTCGATCCCTCGGTCGGGAAGATCCCCTGAAGGGAAAGGCTACCCACGCCAATGTTCTGGCCTGGAGAATTCCATGGACTGTAGGGTCCATGGGCTCACAAAGAGTAGGACATGACTGAGTGACTTTCACTTTCACTTTCCCTGCCAGCCTGCAGGCTCCCTAGTGCATTACCCACGGGGTCTGTCTCTACCTCCATCCCTGTGTCCCGGGGTCTGGTTCCGGCTGGTGCTGCCCTCCCCGTCCTGCGGACGTGCTGCTGGGCTTCAGTCACTGACCGCCTCACCCATTCTGCTGTGGGAGTCGGGGGAGGACACCCATCATGGTTCTGCCTTCCCGGGGACACGTGGCCTCTCGCACATCTGCTCATCCACCTTCATGTTCATCCCGTGAGTGCAGGGAACTTGGCCGTGACCCATGTCAGTCTCGTCACCTCAGGCGCTGGGACAAACCTCTAGAGGAGGTTGTCCAGTTGCTCAGTCTTGTCCAACTCTTTGTGACCCGATGGACTGCAGCACGCCAGGCTTCCCTGTCCCTCACTCTCTCCCAGAGCTTGCTCAAACTCACATCCATCGAGTCAGTGATGCCATCCAACCATCTCATCCTCTGGCGTCCGTTTCTCGTCCTGCCTTGAGTCTTTCCCAGCACCAGGGTCTTTTCTAATGAGTCAGTTCTTTGCATCAGGTGGCCAAAGTATTGGAGCTTCAGCATCAGTCCTTCAATGAATATTCAGGGTTGATTTCCTTTAAGATTGACTGGTTTGATCTCCTTGATGTCCAAGAGACTCTGCAGAGTCTTCTCCAGCACCTCAGTTCGAAGCAGGTCAAAGGATGCGGGCTGTTTTAAGGCTCCAGATACACCCCCGGTGGCGCCTTTGGGAGTCGCATGCTCAGGCCTCCCGCGCCCTCCCCGCCGGCAGCTCTCCCGCTGACACTTTGAAATGAACTGACTCTGGCCTTGGCCGTCTCACTGCAACGTGCCGTCTTCTGAGTCCGGCTTCCTTGTTCTGTGCCAGGGCTCCAAGCGGATCCTGCGGTCCCACGAGATCGTGCTGCCCCCTAGCGGACAAGTGGAGACCGACCTGGCGCTGACCTTCTCTCTGCAGGTGGGCCGCGCCCTCGCCCTGTGCCCGAACGGACCTCCCCCTCCCACGAGGCGGGCTCTCCAGGGTTAGAAACGTGCTTGGGGTGTTAGGTCGAGTCTTTCCTCACATTCCCACGTTGAAGAGAGGGTGGTGAGGCCAAAACTCAAGTGCTCAGGTTCGGTCATCTCATCCGTGTTTAGAAGAGATGGGGGTTGGGGAGGGGCAGAAAGCAACTCGGCATCTCAGACAAAAGGAGGCGGAGAGGGGCTGGGGCCGCGGACAGCCCGCGCTGTAAGTTCAAACCCCTCGGGTGTTCCGGGCTGTGTTGCTGGTGGGCTTTAGACCGGGACCCCCCAACCCTGTGTGAAACAGGGGTCTCCCAGCGGGGCGGGTGCTCGGCAGGCCAGCATCCCCCAGGCTCCTCCTCCCCCCACTTCTCTTTGCATAATTAAGACCCGAGTTGTTTCGATTCAGCCCGTGCAGTTCTGGCTGAGCACACCTGCTGCATTAGCATCAGTGCCTCCAAATCCCAGAAACCCCTGTCGCTGTGAGCCCGTAAGATGGGGCTGTGCTGCGAGAGCCCTGCCAGCCCCCTCACCGCCCGCCCCCCAGGCCGCCTGCGAGAGCCCTGCCAGCCCCCCCACCGCCCGCCCCCCAGGCCGCCTGCGAGAGCCCTGCCAGCCCCCCCCACCGCCCGCCCCCCAGGCCGCCTGCGAGAGCCCTGCCAGCCCCCCCACCGCCCGCCCCCCAGGCCGCCTGCGAGAGCCCTGCCAGCCCCCCCACCGCCCGCCCCCCAGGCCGCCTGCGAGAGCCCTGCCAGGCCCCCCACTGCCCGCCCCCCAGGCCGCCTCACTGCCTGAGCCCCATGGTGGCTTCTGGGTTGTGTGTTGACTTTTCTTCACGGGGGTGGTGGTGAGGAGAATCAGGTTCTATTCTTATTCTTATTTTATTTATTTATTTGGCCATGTCAAGTGGCTTGTGGGATCTCAGCTCCCCAACCAGGGACTGACACAGGCCCTCGGCAGTGAGAGCCAGAGTCCCGACCGCCAGGGAATGCCACATGAATCAGTCCTGTCGAGTGTAACTTCCAAAGCGTGCAGTCCGCTGTCTTCAGGCCTGTGGCTCCCCGGGCGTGGACGCAGCTGTGTCCCCTCCACCTCCGCCCCGGCGGAGCGCAGCCCAGCCCGTGGTCCCCCGGCTTTTACAGTAGGCCGTTAGTTGTGACCCTTGAGGAAACGTGCATGTCTGCCCTGTGCACACGCGCGCACCAGTGTGCACAAGCGCCGCGGTCCCGGGAGCGGGTGTGGCCGCCTGGGCCGGAGTGCTGGGTGGGCACGGCGCCCTGGACCGCCAGGCAGGTGCCCCGCTGAGCAGTTACCCCAGATGCGTGGGCCCCTCCTGAGGGCCTGACCACGCGGCACACGTCTGCCACCAGTGGCCGTTCTTGTGACCGCGGCCCGCGATGACCAGCGGGCTGGGAGCCCCTGGGCTCAGGCGCCTGATCCGTGGGTGTCGCGGCGCGTGGCCGTCTGTGTCACCGTAGCCCCCCTCCCCCGCAGTACCCCCACTTCCTGAAAAGAGAAGGCAACAGGCTTCAGATCATGCTGCAGCGAAGAAAGAGGTACAAGAACCGAACCATCCTGGGCTACAAGACGCTGGCGGCTGGCTCCATCAACATGGCTGAGGTGAGGGCAATGGCCAGACGGCCTCCTATGCCTCCTGGTGGGCAGGGCAGGTGGGGGCGTGTCCCTGCAGGCACCCCGCCCTCACTTCCCCCCTAAACCTCCTGCCCAGCGGGAAGGAGGCTGCCCGGGTGGGTGGTGGGCCAGGTGCGTTGCCAGCCCCCTTTGTTAACATGGCTTCTTCGGTGACGGTGATAGGAGGCACTGTTTTTCTCAAAAGCCTCATTTTCTTCCTTGACGAAAGAGCTGGCCGCCCCAGCTGAGTCCCCCAAATTAAAAAAGAATCTGGTCCCTAAAACTCCAGCATCAGGCTGGATTTGATCAAATGACCGCAAAAAGAGTTTCTAAAACGTGGAGGCATTCGTTCGCTGGCTTGTCATGACAAGGCCCGTCCAGTGAACTGCTTGGGCACCTGGGGTCCTAGTGGGGGGCATAGGCCGGTGCCAGGCGGGGGTGGGGGGCTCTGCTGCCCAGAGAGAGGTCTGCTTGATTCTCTCGTGATCAGAGCGGCCCCAGGGCTTCCCCGTCCTGTTGGGCCAAACCCAGGGGGTGTCCGCTCTGTGGCACCAGAGCTCCGGCTCACACAGGGGCCTGTCCTCCTTGGCCCCCTGGGGCCTGGTCCCTGGCATTGAGTCCTGAGGCTTGGGCCCCATCTGGGCTGGCCCTGGGGCTTCACACGCTGCCTGCTGCCACGCCGCTCCTCCTCGACGGCCTTCGGCGCTGGGGGGCCTTCGGCGCTCGGGGACTGGGCCTAGCACCGACTGCCCCCCTTGATGTGATAGCTCCCTCGTGGCCCGGCCACTGGCTCCGTGCCCTCTTGTCCTCCCGCCCTGTGCACCCCCTGCCCCATGCTTGCCTGGCTGACCGCGGCCCCTCTGGTCGCTGCCGAGAGGAGGGCCCGGCGGAGCCGCGCGTGCCCCGCGTGGGCCAGCAGGGTCTCCAGAGCCGCGCCCCTGCAGGTGCTGCAGCAGCCGGCGGAGGGCGGGCAGGTGCTGAGCCTCTGCAGCAACATCAAGGAGGCCGCGGTCAAGGTGGCCGAGATCTGGATCTTCTCGCTGTCCAGCCAGCCCATCGACCACGAGGACAGCGCCATGCAGGCCGGCCCCAAGGCCAAGTCCACCGGTGAGTGCCGCCTCGGGCCGCCTCTCTGCCACAGACGCCACCTCCCGGCTATGAGCCTGCAGGCGTGAGGAGGTGGGGAGGGCATGCGAGGGTCTTCAGGCGGCCCTTGGGCGGTGGGCATCCCAGCCCCGCTCCCACACTGGGACCTAGCTACTGAGCGAGTCGCGGGAAGCTGTGGTGCCTTCTCGGGTCTGGCACCATCCTGGGCCGTCTTCTATCACAGCTGGGGTCACGGTCTCCTCTGAGGCAGGGGTGGACAGGCAGGGACCGGTCCAGCCGAAGATCCAGGACGCTGTGGTGGGCAGGAAGGGCCAGACCATGCGGGGGGGGGGCATGTGGGGGTGAACCCTGTGAGGGGCAGGAAGACCACCGAGGGGGCACATGGGGGCTGTCCACCTGGCGCGCCGGCTGTGGGGGCCGTGTCCTCGCGGCTCCCTGCACACCAGGGGTCGGAATCTCAGGGTGCCCTCCCCTCTGTGTGCTCATTCCGCAGAGAACTACTCGGAGGAGGAGTATGAGAGCTTCTCCTCTGAGCAGGAGGCCAGTGACGACGCCGTGCAGGGGCAGGTAGGGGGCCGCGGGGGTAACGGGGGGCGGGGCGCGGGGGCAGGTAGGGGGCCGCGGGGGTAACGGGGGGGTCAGGGGCAGGTAGGGGGCCGCGGGGGTAACGGGGGAGTCCCAGGGGGCAGGTAGGGAGCTGAGAGGGTAACGGAGGGGACAGGGACGGATGGGGCTGAGGGGTAATGAGGGGGACAGGGGCAGGTAGGGGGCCGCGGGGGTAACGGGGGAGTCCCAGGGGGCAGGTAGGGGGCCGCGGGGGTAACGGGGGAGTCCCAGGGGGCAGGTAGGGAGCTGAGAGGGTAACGGGGGGGACAGGGGCAGATGGGGCTGAGTGGTAATGGGGGGGCAGGTAGGGGGCTGAGGGGGTAACGGGGGGGACAGGGGCAGATGGGGCTGAGTGGTAATGGGGGGGCAGGTGGGGGCTGAGGGGGTAACGGGGCAGTAGGGGGCCGGGGTCACTGGAGCCACGTGGGGCCCCTGAGGGGGTGCCAGGACCCCCAGAGCCGCCAGCACAGGGTATCCTGAGGCCTGGGCGCTGCCAGCAGGCGCTCTGACACCCGGAGTCCGCGTGGGGTGGGGGTCCCTGGGCCCCGTGTGGGGCTCAGGAGCAGCCTGTCTTTGCAGGATTTGGATGAGGATGACTTTGATGTGGGGAAGCCCAAGAAGCAGCGGCGATCGATAGTAAGAACGCCGTCCATGACCAGGGTCGGTGGAGACTGGTTTTACTAACCTGGGGAAGTGGGGGGCGGGAACCTGGGGTGGGGGCCGAGGGGGCGGGCAGGGTGTGGGGCGGCCGGTCTGATCGCGTGCTGCCCCGGAAGCCTGGCTCTGTGGCTTCTCCTGAGGTCCAGCCTCTTCCCCGCAAACAGCGTGAAGGTGGGCGGCCCCACGCCATGGCCTCGCCTTGGGAGGAGGGCCTCCAGGGCATCAGCGTGCCAACCCCAGGCTGCGGGCCACAGGCCCAGAGGCAGTGGGCGAGGCCAGTCCCTTAGCAGAGGCCAGTTCCCTAGCAAGCCTGCTGCTTGGCCCGGACACGCCCAGTGTGAGGCCGGCCCCTGTCTCGGCTCTAGGCAGGCGGCCGGGGGCTCGGAAGGGCTGGAGGCCCTTCCTCCAGAAGGGAGGTTCTGGCGGAGCGGAGGCCCATCCCAGAGTGTCTACCCCTGGTGCCCGCGCTCTCAGGCCAGGCTGTGGCCCCAGGTGCTGGGCTGTGGCCCCAGGCCAGGCCAGCATGGAGGGCAGCCCAGGAAGCCCCAGTGCTGACCCCCTGCCCCAGAGCCTGCCACCTGGCCAGGCTGGGAGGCCACGGGCTGGTTCCCGAACACCGAGTGAACCAGCTGTCTGGACCACAGTGCGTCCGGAACTGCTGGGACAGCATCTGTGTGAGCCTCAAGCCCAGGGCCTGATGCCCGGCTTTTGTGGAGGGAGCTGGGGCTCCTCCTGTAGGGTCGGTGCCCAGAGCTGAGCCCTGTGGCCACGGCTGCACTGGGAGTAGATGGGCCCCCGCACTCTGGCCACCACCACGGTCCACGGAGGCAGGGTGGGGCCTCACACATGGAGGCTTCTGGAAGAGCCGTAGATCCCTCTCCATCCCCGTGCTTGGCCCAGACCACCAGCCCGTCTGTGGGCCCGTTTCCAGGTCTGAGCACAAGTGTGGTTTCACGCTTTGAAAACGCCTGCCACTGCTGAAGTGTGGGCGGCTGGAGGTCACGGGTCTCTGCTGTCTGAGCCGCCCCTGCCCGCCATCGCTGGGGAGCAGCCCCGCGTGCTCTGACCGCGCCCCACTTCTCTTGCAGCAGCAAAACTTCAAGCAGAAAGTGGTGGCCCTGCTGCGGAGGTTTAAAGTCTCCGATGAGGTGAGGGGGCGGCCCCCGGCAGCCGGGGCCCTGGTGGGAAGAGGGCCCAGAGGCCAGCTCCGGGCGGGTCTCCAGACGGTGATGTCTTCATCCAGGAGTGTGGACGGTGGGGCCACCCCCAGGGCTGCTCGGGGGCGGGCAGAGGCCCGGGCAGTGCCCATGGTGCTTCCTGAACGATCGCTGGACAGACCTGGAGGAAAGCGGGGCATTGTCTTTGGGGGGATGACCACGGGCTTTATTTTTTAGGGTAGTTTTAGGTTCACAGAAAAACTGAGTACAGTTTCCATGTGCCCCGTTACCCCACACGGCCTCCCTGGCTATCAACCGTGTGCTTTAAAATTTCTTCTTTTCGCTTTTTTCTAATCTCCAAATCATGAGTTTGTAGAACTTTGATAACCAGAAGAAAAATGCCTGGTTTTTCTTTAAATGTGATCAGAGGACAGTTCGTCCCCAGGCTCTGGACCCACCCAGGGCATGTGGCATGTAAGTGTCTGACCCCAAGGCCTTGTCACCACGTGGGTCCCAGCAGTGAGAGGTTGCTGCTGAGCCGAGAACGATGCTGGGATTCTTGGCCTCCTGAGGACAGGAATTCAATGCAGGGCCAGTGACGAGGCTTGATCGCTCAGAGCTTTTGTGTGATAAAGATTTATTCAAGTATAAAAGAGAGAGAGACAGCTTCTGACATAGACGTCAGAAGGGGGCAGAAAGAGGGCCCCCCTGCTAATCTTTAGGAATAAGTTACATGCCAATCAGGAGGCTGTTAATTAGAGAAAGGAAATGTCTCAATACTCAGAGACTGGCACCAGGTCTCTCACCCACAACATGCATTTTGAGATAACATTGACACAAAGTGAGTTATCCCGGGCCATAAAATGATTGACATGAATCTTGAAGAAAGGCAGGTTTCCAAGCAGATACATGATCTGGATAACATAGCTTAAGAGAACATCTGCATGGGTAAAATATACTGGTTTGTCAAGTCTGTTCTGAGTCTTTGGTGGAACTGACTTGAAGACAGAACCTAGAGTAAATATATCGTTCATTAACGCAGCTTAAGAAAAACGTTTCCATAAGGAAAACGCATTGGTTAGCTCAAGGTGTGAGAAAAGTTCAGGTGGAACCAGGTGTCGTCATGGCGACACAGAATTTTAAAGGAAGCTTTTAAATTTGTACAGAGAAGGGAAAAAAGTCTGACGCTTGTAGTCTGCTGCCTCCTGCCGCTTAAGAGAGAGAAAAAACGTCTTACCCTCGCAGCCTGTTTCCCTGTGTGGAGGCCCCTGGCCTTCCTGCCTGTGGCCCTCCCGATGGCACGCGTGATGCGAGGGGTGCCGTGCACGTGCTGCCTGGAAGCGGCAGCTGTGTGTCTGCACGTGGGGTGGCGCCGTCCCCTCGCGGTGGCTCCTCATGTGAGCCGCGGTCCTCCCCACACTGGCCTCCAGGTTCACGCGATTCCTGGCAGACCTCCAGCTACCCTTCTGCAGAAACCAACCACCAAATGCTGGAACTTACACGTAAATGCAAGGGACCCAGAATCAAGAAGACAGTCGTTGAGGAAGAATAGACGTGGAGGACTCACACTGTCTGTCTTCAGAACTTAGCAAAAGCTACCATCCTCAGCAGATCAGTGAAGTGAGGTTAAGTCGTTCTATTAATGATCAGTTGATTTCCAGGCAGACCATTCAATGGGGGAAAATAGCCTTTTCAGCAGGTGGTGCTGGAGCAGTGGGATGCCTGGGCACAGAAGAGGCCCCTCCTCACAGTGCACGCAAAAATCAACTCCAGGCGACTCAAAGCCCTAAATGTATGGGCCAAAACTGTAGACCTCTTAGAAGAAAACAGGAGTATTTGTGAGCTCAGATCAGGCAGTGGCTTTTCAGATGTGACACCAAAAGCAGAGCAAACAAACACCAAGCTGGGCCCCATCCAAGTGTGAGGCTCTGTGCTCCAACAGTACCAGCAAGAAAATGAAACCGCACCTCACGGCGTAAAATACTGTGCGAATCACGTATCTGGTAAGAGACCTGTAATCCCGAGCATAGAAAGAACACTTACAACTCAGAACAGCACAGTGAAAAAACCGTCCACTTTAAAAACTAGGCAAAGGATCTGAGGAGATACTCCTCCAAAGAAGAGATACAGAGAAGCCAGCAGGCACACGAGGAGATGCTTGACATCGCTAGTCATCGGGGAGTGCAGATCACAACCACAGACCCCTCTCGATTGCCACTGGGCTGGCCGTCCCCAGGGACATGGAGGAGACGTGCTGATGGGGACATGTGGCCGTTGGAAGCCTCACGTGCTGGAGGGAGCATCCGGAGTGCCACCACTTCGGAAAAGAGGCTGAACGGGTTAGACACCCTTGCTAGGCACGCAGCAGTGCCCCGTGATTCCCCGTGAGGAGGAGACTCGTCCACAAAGGCCGATGGCGTTACAGGAGCTTCCCTGTAGCCACAGAACCTGGGAGCATCGCCCCGTCCCCACCGGCCGACGGCAGACACGCTGTGACCCATCGTGAAGACCCACTGGCAAGGAGGAGCTGGCTGTGGGCGCACACACAGACGCTCACACTCTGATACACACACCGTTGGGCTAAGGAGGGGACACTGCATGCCAAGTTGTTCCAGCGCGTGCACCCTCCTGGGAAAGGGCCAGTGCGCGGGCCTGGGGGGCTGGCGGGGGCAGGGGCGCCGGGGAGCGCAGCCTCTCGCATCTGGGCCCTGGGGGGCTGGCAGGGGCAGGGGCGCCCAGAGAGGGCAGCCTCTCGCATCCGGGCCCTGGGGGGCTGGCAGGGGCAGGGGCGCCAGGGAGGGCAGCCTCTTGCATCCGGGTCCTGGGGGGCTGGCAGGGGCAGGGGCGCCGGGGAGGGCAGCCTCTTGCATCCGGGTCCTGGGGGGCTGGCGGGGGCAGGGGCGCCGGGGAGGGCAGCCTCTCGCATCCGGGCCCTGGGGTGCTGGTGGGGGCAGGGGTGCCGGGGAGGGCAGCCTCTCGCATCCGGGCCCTGGGGTGCTGGTGGGGGCAGGGGCGCCGGGGAGGGCAGCCTCTCGCATCCGGGCCCTGGTGGTGCCGTGGCACAGCTTCTGTTGTTGGAGCGCTGTCGAGTGCTCTAAAGGCCGTGCTGGCGGCGCAGGCTTCCCAGGCTGGGGGGAGAGCCGAGCCAAGCTCCCGGGTGACCGGAGGCCTCCGTGCGATGCCCGCAGGGACCAGCTGGAGGAAGGGTGCCGGGTGGCCGAGCAGTCTCCTCCCGTCTGTCCCGCAGCCTCACACCTCTGGCCTCACGTAGGTCCTGGACTCGGAGCAGGACCCCGCAGAGCATGTCCCCGAGGTCGAGGAAGACCTGGACCTCCTGTACGACACGCTGGACATGGAGAACCCCAGTGACAGTGGCCCCGACATGGAGGATGACGACAGCGTCCTCAGCACCCCCAAGCCGAAGCTCAGGTGGGCACGGCCGCGCCAGCATCCTGGACGCGGGCACGGCCGCCTGCCTTCAGAGCCGGCGGCCGGTAGGGGCGAGCCGTGAGGCAGCCCATCGGGTGGTCCTCGGGGCCGGAAGGGAAGGCGGTGTGCGGGGCAGCAGGCCCTCTGGGCTGTGGGCTCTGGGGAGGGGGTGGACAGGAGGCACAGATCCCGAGGGGGCCCTGGGTCTGTGGGGCTTCCAGAGGTGGGGTGTGGCAAAGGGAGAGTCCAGTTTGGAGCCAGCCAGGGTCAGCCCCGCAGGAGGCCGTGTCCGGGAAGGAGGGGTGGGTGGGATGTGGACCTGGGAGGGACCAGTGGTGCCCTGGGGCTGTCTGTCCTGCGGGGAGCTGGGGGGGGCACTGGGGGCCCCCCAGGGGCAGGGGTGTGGGACAGCGCTGATGGCAGGGGGCCGGGGGCAGGTGGGGGGCTGCAGCCTGGCCTGGAGCCAGGGGAGCCTAAGTCAGAGGCAGGAAGGTCTGTGGCCTGGCTGATCGTTAGATGTTAAACAAGCACAAGTCAGAGCCCGGGGAGCACCCAGGAGGGGGCTGGCACGCTGTCAACTGCCCCCCGTAGCCTCGCAGACCTCTCATGGCAGGATCCCCCCCACAGCAGATCCATCACAGTGGGACCCCCCCTATGGCAGAACCCCCCTCATGGTGGGACCCCTCCACGGCAGCCCCCCCATGGTGTAACCCCCCACAGCAGGACTCCCCCCACAGTGGGACTCTCCACGGTGTAACCCCCACCACGGCAGCCCCCCCCACCATGGCGGGACCGTGCCCCCACAGCGGGTCGAGTCCTGACCAGCCAGTGACTGCTGACTTGGTCCCCAGTCTCCTCCTCCTGGAGGAGCTACTGCAGGCTCAGGTTAGGGGTCCCTCTTCCTTTCTGCCCACGCCGCCTCCACTTCAAGGCCAGCACGGTGGCCCCCCGACCCCTCTCTGCCTTCAGGGGGGGCAGGTCTCTGCTTCTGTCAGCCGCCGAGGTTACCTCCACGGCCCAGCTGACCCGCGCTGTCCCCACTGGAAGCTGTGCCACAGGGCGAGCCCCCAGCCAGCCCCCGTCCCAGTCCCGGGACACGGGTGTGGCATCTCGGGCCTCATCCTGCCGCCACTCACTGGGGTCCAGCCTCACGTTTCACGCCCGTGTGGCTTCATCAGCAGACACTGCAGGGGTCCTGGCCCTCGTTACCTTGACCTTCGGCTCCTGCAGTCTGGCCCGGGGGACCCAGGCCCCCCAACCCACCAGGCCTCCAGGTGTCAGATGCAGCTGTCACGGGTGCCCCGGGCGCCCCCCAGGGTTGGGGGGCTTCGGGGCACAGGTGTGCTGGGCGGCTCTCAGGCCCGCGGTGTCCCCGCCTATGCTGTGGTCCTTGAGGGTGGGGCCTGCTCTGTGCTCAACCCTGCTGGGCCCTGGGGGGGGGTGTGGAGGACAACACACTCTCTGTCCCCATTTCCCAGGCCATACTTCGAAGGCCTGTCCCACTCCAGCTCACAGACGGAGATCGGGAGCGTCCACAGCGCCCGCAGCCAGAGGGAGCCTCCCAGCCCGGTGAGCAGCCCCTGCTGGGGTCCTTGGGCGGGCAGGGGCCACCCTGATCCTCCCATCTGAGTCACTGGAGGCTCTGACAAGCCCAAGGCTCAGTGCCTCCCGGTTTGCGGTGTGGTCTGAGTACCCTGCCCAGTGACTGTTGTGGGGTGGCCCTGAGCCCACAGTCCAGGAAACGCTGGCCAGTTTCCCCAGGCTGCCTCCAAGCCCAGAGTCCCCTGCCCAGAGGTGAGCCAGCCTGGGTACCATTGCCGGACACCTCCTGATTCCCTCCCATCTCATCCACACAGGCCGACGTGCCCGAGAAGACGCGGGTCCTCGGAGGCAAGCAGCCCAGTGACAGCGTGTCCGATTCGGTGGCCCACGTAAGCAGGCGTGGGGCCGCCTTCACAGAGCCCACTTAGGTGTTGCCTTTCGGGGTCTGACCTGTGCCCTGGAGGTCCTCTTGCTCCCACCATCCAGAACTTGCACAGAGATATGATGAGGTCCCCCTGGACTCTCCCCACCCCCGGGGATGGTCAGGGTCCCCCCTAGATTCACCCCACCCCAGGGGACGGTCAGGCCCCCCCTGGACTCTCCCCACCCCCGGGAAATGGTCAGGGCCCCCTGGATTCACCCCACCCCTGGGGGATGGTCAGGGCCCCTGGATTCACCCCACCCCTGAGGGATGGTCAGGGTCCCCCTGGACTCTCCCCAACACCGGGGGAAGGTCAGGGTCCCCCTGGACTCTCCCCACCCCTGGGGGACGGTCAGGGCCCCTGGATTCACCCCATCCCCGGGGGATGGTTAGGGTCCCCCTGGACTCACCCAACTCCTGGGGGCCTGTCAGGGACTCTAGATTCACCCCACCCCTGGCAGGCAGTCAGGATTCCCCTGGACTCTCCCCACCCCCAGGGGATGGTCAGGTCCCCCTGGATTCCCCTTACCCCAAGGGATGGTCAGGGCCCCCCTGCTTTCCTGTCAGGCACAGACCACCACGGCTGCTTCCTGCTGCTCTCGTGCAGGTTCTCAAGGAAGGGGAGGGCAGGGGTGGTGTGGGTCTCCCCACGGCAGGCAGGACTGGGAGCTCTGTGGTTGGAGGTGGAGGTCAGCTGGCTTCGCAGGGCAGCATGTGACCATGTCCACATGCATGGAGTCACCAGCCCAGGAGAGGCCTGAGCACCCTCACCCAAACCAAGGCCGCTTGGGCATGGGAGCACAGTGCCGGGAGGGGGCCCCGGGGGTGTGTGTTCCCGACGGCTCCATCCTCTGCCCACAGAGCACGCCCGCTCCTGGGGAGCCGCCAGCACCGCCCGAGGAAAGCCCCGAGGTGGAGACCTCTGCCCTGGACCTGTTCACCGAGAAGCTGCCGCCCAGCGGGCGGATCACCAAGACGGAATCCCTGGTCATCCCCTCCACCAGGTGACCGGCCGCCCCAGGGAGGCCGTGGCCCAGGCAGTGCCCCTGTGGGCCGGTGCGGAGCATGTGTGGGCGCCCCGTGTCAGGGGGCCTGTCTGGCTGCATGAGCATCACTCGGGGGTCCCACCTGGGACCCTCACTCACCCCCATCTGGAGCTGGCTGCCGGCTCCAAGGGCAGGGAAGGCCCGCCATCCCCTGTCCCCTGTCCTGGACCCTGTGGTGCCGTCTGGGCTGGGGCAGGCTTGTGCTCGGTGCCCGTGATTCCATGGCGCCTGGTGCCAGCGTGGGCGGGGTGTGCCCGCTGGGCGCGGGCCATGCAGATGAGCAGAGCGGCCCTCACACAGCGCGCAGTCCAGTGCAGGGCCTCTGCGTGGCGGTGGACAGCTGGCCGGGGTCCCGTGGACGCGGGAGCAGCCTCAAACGGCGGAGCCAGGCGCCCTCTTGGCAGAGGACAAGCCCTCTGGGTCCTCCACGCACCCTCTCCCCCGCCCCCCTCCGCGCACCCTCTCCCCCGTCCCCTCCACGGTCAGACTCCCGGCTGTGCCGCAGCTCCCTGAGCACTGACCGGCCCAGCACTCTGAGCCTTCTGCATGGTCCCTCTGCGAGGTTGGCCCCGGGCCCCCCACTGCTGCAGGGCCTCAGAGCCCACCCCTCGGCTCACTGTGCCCCGAGGGCCCCCTCCACCCTCTCCCAGCGTCCGGCCCTGTGTGGCGGACACTGAATGCGCTGCTCCCCGATTTTCATCCCGCGGTCAGCCCGCACCGCCTCCCTGTACACGCCTCCTCCCAGAAACGGGAAAGGAGGCGATATGCACACGGCCTTTGGGACCGAACCTCCCGACCCAGGCCGCGCCCGGCGGGAGCCAGCAGACAGGCATGTCAGCCGCTGGCCTCCGGGAGCCCTTGGCTTTGTTTGTTTCTGGGACGGGAGTCTTCCAGGAGCAGGGCTCTGGTGCTGGCACTACCTGGGGGGGCACAGGGGCCTGTGTCAGGACTGGGAGGGGCACCCTGAGCTCCAGGACTTGGGCACGGTCTGCGCCAGGCGCACCTGGCAGGGGAGGGGCTGGGGTCTCCGTCCTCGTGGCCTGTGGCCCAGCTGCCGACCACCCCCAGCACAGCCGTCTCACCGTAGAGCGGCTGGGCCCCCAGGGCAGTGAGTGCCCGTGGCTGCCCCACAGGTCCGAGGGGAAGCAGGCGGGCCGCCGGGGCCGGAGTACGTCCCTGAAAGAACGGCAGCCGGCACGCCCGCAGAACGAGCGGGCCAACAGCCTGGACAACGAGCGCTGCCCCGACACGCGGAGCCAGCTGCAGGTGCCTGCAGGCGGGGGGCTGAGGGGAGGGCCCGGGGGGAGCCCATGCTCCTGCCGCCCAGCCCCGTGGCCTCTGGCCACATGGGGGCTGTGTGTCTGCGTGCACTAGGGGTTGGGCTCTCCCGCCTGTCAGCTGGGCAGGCGAGGGGCTGGGCACAGCTTGCCTCAGGGCAGCTGCAGATGAGTCCCGTCTCTCCAGATTCCCAGGAAGACTGTGTACGACCAGTTAAACCACATCCTCATCTCCGACGACCAGCTCCCGGAAAACATCATTCTCGTGAACACCTCGGACTGGCAGGGGCAGGTGGGGAGGGGCCGGGCAGGGCAGGGTGGGGAGGGGGCAGTGCTTCCTCGGTGGGGCCCTGGCCAGCCCTGCCCGCCGTGGACGCGAGCGGGGCGCGCGGCTGAGGGTCACCCCCGCCCCTCCAGTTCCTCTCAGAGGTGCTGCAGCGGCACACGCTCCCGGTGGTCTGCACCTGCTCTGCGGCCGACGTCCAGGCGGCCTTCAGCACCATCGTGTCTCGGATTCAGAGATAGTGAGTCCCGGGCGTGGGGGGTCTCTGCTGTCTCGGGATGGGGTAAGGGCCGCTCTCGGAGGGGCCGGGGCGCCGGAAGGGCCGCCCTCCTGAAGCTCTGCCCCCCGCCCGCAGCTGCAACTGCAATTCGCAGCCGCCGCCGCCCGTGAAGATCGCGGTGGCGGGCGCGCAGCACTACCTCAGCGCCGTGCTGCGGCTCTTCGTGGACCAGCTGTCGCACAAGACCCCCGACTGGCTGGGCTACATGCGCTTCCTCGTCATCCCGCTGGGTGAGGGGTCCCCCGCCCTGGGGCCGCGCGGCTGCCCCTGGACGCCGAGGGCGCTGGGCCAACTGGGGTGTCCTGTCGGCAGGGCCCAGCGGGGGCTTGCTTATTTATTAACCTTTAAAAGTTCTCAAGACCATAACCCCCGTTTTTTGGCTTGGCTGAATGTCTGCGCTGGAAGGGGCGGAGTCCTCAGGGAGACGCCCGCCCCGGGGCGAGGCGGGGGGCGGAGAAGCGGAGCCGCGGGCGGGGCCGCGCCTGATGCCCCTCTCGGCCCCCAGGTTCCCACCCCGTGGCCCGGTACCTGGGCTCCGTGGACTACAGGTATAACAACTTCTTCCAGGACCTGGCTTGGAGGGACCTGTTCAACAAGCTGGAGGCGCAGAGCGCCGGTGAGGCCCCGGGCGCGCGCGCGCCCACCTCTCCCGTCCCCTGCCCCTCCGGCCCCCCGCTATGCCGCGGCGCCCCCCGCCCCTGCGACCCCCAGGCCCCCACTCCGCCCCCGCGACCCCGCCCCTTGCGCCCTTCCTCTCCTTCCCTCACGGCGCCCCTCTTGTCCCCACCCCCCGCCCCGCCCCCGCCCCCAGCACCCCTCCCGCCCTCGCGCCCACACCCCACCTGCAACCTCCAGCCGCCCCTGCCCCCTCTGTGCCCCCTTCTTCGCAGGCCCGGTCTGCCCTCCCGCCCACTTCCACCCCGCACCCCTCACCCTCACACCCCTGCCTTGCTGCCCAGCCCATCACACCTCGTTTTGAAAGTCAGTGGTTTGCTTTGCTCTGAGACACACTTTATGTATTGGGCCTGAGCGCCGGGCAGGTAGCTGGGGTCAGCAGGCATGGTTAGTGGGGGGTGGGCCAAGATATTTCTCTTTGCCTGTGAGCCGCAAAGCTCTTTGGTGACCGGCAGGGGAGGGCTTTTCAGGATTTGGAGAGGCCTCACTGCCCTCCCCAGGATCCCATGAGGGCAGCAGCCAGAGGAGCCTCTCAGCCATGCCCAGCCTGGCTGCCCGGACCCTGGGTGCTGGGGTGCGCCATGCCCACGGACCACTCCTGGTCTTCTTCTGCAGTGCAGGACACGCCGGACATAGTGTCAAGAATCACCCAGTACATTTCGGGGGCCAACTGTGCCCACCAGCTGCCCATCGCGGAGGCCATGCTGACCTACAAGCAGAAGAGGTACCTCCTGGGGCCCGGGCAGGCGTGGGGTGGAGACCGCTGTACTTCTGCAGTCTTGGCCAGGCGGCCTGCGTCCTCACTGTCCCAGCTCCTCGGGTCACTCATGGGCCCACGGGATGGAAAGAGACCTGGGATGAGGGAAGCCCCCAGTTCTCCTGACCACTGCACCTTTTCCCGACACACATCAGAGTTAGGGTGAGCGGGTCGGCCGGTCTCCATCTTTGTGCACCGGGGTTTCCTGTAATTGGAGTCACGAGAGCAGCAGCCCCGGTGCTGGCCCAGCAGGGACCTGCCTCCTGCAGCAGCCAGTCTCCAGCGGGAGGCCTGGTCCTCACCCTGCCCCGTGCAGGACGATGGCCAGGGGCTGGGCTGATGCCCGCTGGCATGGGGTGGGGCCTTGTGCAATCTGAGGGGGTCGAGCAGTCCCCTCGCCCGTCTGTGAACAGAGGCGCAGTCAGGGGGTTGCAGGAAGAGGCAGACCACAGCCGGTCTGAGAAGCTCAGCTGCCTTGCCCCTGGCTCTGTGAGGGACCCCCGATGGGTGCCTCACCGCCCGAGCGCCTAACAGCGTCCTGTCTCTCTTTTTGGCGGCTCTCTGAAAAGGAGAAAGAACTTTCACTTTGACTTTACCCTCAGGTACCACTGTCCTTGGGTCTGGCCCCCTTCTGCCCACTGGCTGGTCTTTAGGGCTGTTTGGCAGTGTCAGCAGGTGGGGTGGCCCTCAGGGCTCCGTATGGGGGTCAGAAGGCACAGCCTCCATCAGGCAGGCTCTTGGCGCTGCCCGGTCCCTCTCGGGCGCCCACCCAGCCTCAGGGACAGTCCGCTGCCTGGCAGCGTTTCAGAGTGCGGGTTGGGAAGTGGCCAGCGGGACTCCTCTCTGAGCTGCTGCGTCTCTGAAGCCTGGCATTGCCACCGCTGTTAGCCACAGGGACTGGTTCCACCCTGTGAGCCACCAAGCAAGCACTGGCAGCGCTCGGCGTGGGCTTTGCTCCCAGTGCCTGCTGCCAGCAGCCAGGGAGAGTGGCTCGGGGCAGCTTCGCAGCTCAGTTTTGGGGTTTACCTGGATGGTGGCCAGACCACTGGGACCTCTGTACACAGCGAGGCTCTTTTTTTTGCCCCCAAGGCGGCGTCTCCTCCATTTGACCATTTGTCGGAGCCTAGACCCATGGCCCTGCCTGCTAGGTGTCTGGCACTGGGCCCCACGGGGCGTTGCTCTGCCTGAGCCTCAGGGCATTTGCTCTGGAAGAGCCCCAGGGCGAGTCCTTGGGTCCCAGGCCACCTCTGTGCTGGGCCCCGGGATGGATCAGGAGGAGGGGTGTCAGCCTGTTCAGCTGTCCTGCTAAACAAGCCTCAGGGTCTAGAGAAAGACCAGCCGTGGTGTGCCCCGCTGACCCCGGGCTGTCCTGTGGGCCTGCGCTCGCTCCCCTCCCTGCCCACCCCCGTGAGCTGCGCCGGGAGCGCAGCCTGCTTTGCTGCCTGGGCCGCAGCGTCTGTCTGTGCCAGGGTGGGCTCCCGTGAGCCGCGCCTGTGGCCGGGGCCTGGGAGACCCCGAGCCGCCTCCATGCTCAGCCCCCAGCCCTGCATTGCATTGGTGACACCAGCCCCGGGGTGGGGGTGGTCCCAACGTCCCTGCGTCCCGGCCGGAGCCCCGTGAAAGCCAGTGTGCCGTCCAGGCTCAGAGCCCAGGGCCGGAAGGGCAGTGGGCTAGCCTTCGTCTGCAGTGACACAGAACAGGCTGCTGTCCACCCGGAGGGGTCAGGAGACCCAGGAGAGGGTGGGCAGGGGGCACAGCCGTCCCAGGCCTCCTCCAGCTCCAGCCCCGCGAGGGCGTCAGCAGGGAGCCTCCCATCTGCTCAGCACCAGCTCCCGGCCTGAGGTCAGACCCGTTGGTGGTCCTCCCAGGCAACTGTGCGGGCTGCCCAGCACCTCCACCCTGGCCTCTTGGCTGGTGTGGGCTCCCCTCAGCTTCTGTGCCGCCGATGCCACATGGAGGCACCTCCCCCACACACAGGTCTCATGAGCCATGCCCAGGGGCCTTGGCACGGAGCCGTGGGCTCAGGCCTTAGGAGTCCTGATCTCTGTCCCTGCCAGGAGCACGCATGCCCTCCGCACGCAGGGTCCAGGCTGAGGGGTCTTGATGGAAGCCGGTGTCACCCTCGTCTCGTGGGCATGTGCGTGTTGGATGTCGTCTGCATGGCCCAGGAGCACAGCTTGGCTTTGATGCTTGTGTTGTGGAGTCTCCAAGTCCCCTCTCCTTGGGGTTCTCCCCGTCTGCCTCCCTGCGTGCCGACCGTGGAGGGGTGGGCGTGCTAGAGGGCAGTGGCTCGCTGCGGTGGGGGCCCTGTGGGTCGAAGGCCCCCGTGCACTGAGCCAGGGGCGCCCCCAGATGTCCTGCCTCCTCACGCAGGAGGCCCCCGTGCCCTGAGCCAGGGGCCCCCACATGTCCTGCCTCCGCACACACAGGAGGAGGTCCAGGCACAAGGTCTGGGTTGTACCGTTACGTGAACCGGAACGAAGGGAAGTTGTCTTTCTCAACCGTTTGCTTCTTATGATGGGAAGAAAACCTGGGAATTTGGTAGCCTCCGTTGGAGGGACTGAACCTGGAGGTTCTTTCATCCAGTCGTTTGCCAGGTCTTTTGCAGAGATGGGGGGTGGTGCTGGGTGGGTGGGTGGTTCATTGGTGCCCACGTCCAGGGGTGACCAGGGCAGGGTGGCTCCTGCCAGCTGCTGTCCCCTCACATGGGTGGCATGTTGGGCACGGGGCAGCACCTCCTGCCAGGACTGGGACCTGCATTCTGTACTGACCCCTGGGCCAGGGGCGCTTGTCCAGCTGGTGATCACACTTCACGGGGGCACCCCCAGCCCCAGGCCTCCATCCGCCACAGGGACAGGGAGGGGAGAGCCTCCTGCCAAGCTCTGGTACCCTGGGGCTCCTGGTCCCGAGAGCTGGCGCCCAGGGAACTGGCTGAGCTGGGCCTGGGTGCCCACCGGCAGGCCTGCCTGGTGCAGAGGCTTCTCCCTGGGTGGCACCCCCGGGCCGCTGCCCTGCTGGGTGTGCGTGTGTGGACTGCTCTGCAGAAGAGTCACTCTGTGACTTCAAGCTCAGGTTTGGGAGGATGGCTTGGAGAGGGTGCCTGCCCAGGAAGCAGGGCAGGGGGCACCTGTCTGCCCTGTGGCTGGGGGAGGGACCACACAAGGCCCAGAACCAGTCCTGCCCATGGGACCCAGGTGGAGGTGAGAAGGGGGTGCTCTCCCAGCAGCCAGTGGAGCCCAGACCAGGGTGGATCCCGGGGGGCAGACTGGCACCAGCTGAGCCGCAGGACCAGCCCTGTCCCGGGAGGAGTGGGTACCTCGCCCCTACCCAGGCCCAGGGACTCTGGCTGCCTTCCCCACCAGCGGTCGTGACAGGTGATCCTGGAGAGGCTGGGCTCTGCCAGAAGCTGTGCAGGGCCTGTGGGCGCAGTACAGCAGCATGCCCACAGAGCCTCCCCCGCCCCCCCCAGTGGGCACCAACTTCATCCAGACTGTTAAAGGGAAGTCTCAGCCTGACGGGACGGTCACCCCCACCCCCTGGAGGTGGTCCCGGCTGCTCCTGGGGCATCCTGGGGGCACAGGCAGCCCACCCTCTCCTGGGGCCCTGGGGGGCCAGCAGAGTGGCTCCAGGATGGGCCAGCTGCTTGCGCGCCAGGCAGCCCAGAGGGAGGAGCGGATGGCCTCAGGCCGCCCCTCGGGGCTCTGGACCTCGTGCGGAGACGCATTCAGGCTTCCTGCAGGTCAGCGGGCCCTGCGGTCAGAGGTCCAGGCCAGCATCCGCAGGAGGGCGGGCACGAGTCCGGGTGGGCCAGGCGCTGCAGAGGGCAGCCCCGCCCCTCAGGGAGGCTGACTGTGTGTTTCCCTGTCTCAGCCCCGATGAGGAGTCTTCCCAGAAGTTCATTCCCTTCGTTGGGGTGAGTACCGCCCGGGCAGCCGTCGCCTTGCCCGCCATCCTGCTGCCCGGCTGCTCTGCTGCAGGGCGGCCGCGATCCGCCAACGTGATCAGCGTGTCGTCGTCCTCATGCGACACGGTCCAGAACCTTCTTCAGTTGGAGCGGACGACTTGCCTTCGCATCCCTCCCGCCCTAAAGTCTCTCCTGCATCGAGTGGGGAGTGAGCCCAGGCGCTGCTAGGACTGGACTTGTGGAAGCAGGCGGCCCACCTGAGGGCGCGGGGCTGGTCCTCAGCTCTGTCCTGGGCATCGGGGGTCAGTGTCAGGCTTGGCTCTTCAGGGGCCACCCAGGGCCGGCCGGCCTCAGGACAGGCCTCTCCTGGGGTCTGGGGCAGAGGGCTGCCTCTGTCCTCTGGGAGCCTCAGGGCAGGCTTGCTTGGCTGGAGTGTGGCCTGTAAGTTGGAAGGTTTTACTTTGTCCCGTGGCTGAGGAGCCAGGGCTACTGCCTGACAGCCGGCTGTGAGTCCACGGCCTGTGGCCCCACTGGAGTCTCCAGTCGGGGCATCTGCTGGGAGAGGCACGCGGCAGCCAGGCAGGCGGCAGGGCCTCTAGGCCGCTCGCTCTGCTCAGGCTAGGGGTGGCTGCTGGCCGTGCTGGGAGGGAGCGCGTCCAGGGCTGTCCTGCGGAAGCTACTGTGGTGACCACCGGGCCTGTCCTGCTGGCTGCACGTGAGCCGCCGCCGTGTGACCAAGGCCGTGGTCGTCGTCGCGATCTCTTTCACTTGACACACCTCCCACCCGGTCGGCATGGGCTGGGACCCCTGGCAGCCCGAGGGGAAATGGAGCAGGCCCTGCAGCCACCTTGGTGCCCCGCTGGGCTGGGCACCCTCGCTCCAGCACCTGACTCGCCACTGCCTGTGCCCTGCCAGTCACATGCACATGTATTTTGCTGAGGCCAGGGTGTGAGACCTGAGAGGTTCACTCAAGGGGAGAGGGTTCCTCTCCTGCTGGAGGCCATATGCGTCCTGAGCGCTGGTCACAGGTCAGGGCCAGGCCAGCTGGACAGCAGCCTGGGGCCTCTGGGGCCTGTACCTTCATCCCAGGACTGCAGGATGGCCAAAGCAGGCTGTGTCTCCAGGGCGTCTCCCAAACACACCACCTGCAGAGGGAGGGTCCTTCACCAGGGCCTGTGGCACAGCTGACCACATGGACAATGGCTCCACTGAGCCCAGCTCTGCCCCTCGCACTGAGGAGCTCAGACCCGGCTCGGCCCCAGAAGTTCCGCAGGGTGCGGGGACATGGCAAGTGGGCAGCTGCAGGGAACAGGTCCCTACCGGGTCTGGGGCGGGGGACACGGCGAGTGGGCGCTGCAGGGAACAGGTCCCTACCGGGTCTGGGGCGGGGGACACGGCGAGTGGGCGCTGCAGGGAACGGGTCCCTACCGGGTCTGGGGCGGGGGACACGGCGAGTGGGCGCTGCAGGGAACGGGTCCCTACCGGGTCTGGGGCGGGGGACACGGCGAGTGGGCGCTGCAGGGAACGGGTCCCTACCGGGTCTGGGGCGGGGGACACGGCGAGTGGGCGCTGCAGGGAACGGGTCCCTACCGGGTCTGGGGCGGGGGGCACGGCGAGTGGGCGCTGCAGGGAACGGGTCCCTACCGGGTCTGGGGCGGGGGGCACGGCGAGTGGGCGCTGCAGGGAACGGGTCCCTACCGGGTCTGGGGCGGGGGACACGGCGAGTGGGAGCTGCAGGGAACGGGTCCCTACCGGGTCTGGGGCGGGGGACACGGCGAGTGGGCGCTGCAGGGAACGGGTCCCTACCGGGTCTGGGGCGGGGGACACGGCGAGTGGGAGCTGCAGGGAACGGGTCCCTACCGGGTCTGGGGCGGGGGACACGGCGAGTGGGAGCTGCAGGGAACGGGTCCCTACCGGGTCTGGGGCGGGGGACACGGCGAGTGGGAGCTGCAGGGAACGGGTCCCTACCGGGTCTGGGGCAGGGGACACGGCGAGCGGGCGCTGCAGGGAACGGGTCCCTACCGGGTCTGGGGCGGGGGACACGGCGAGCGGGAGCTGCAGGGAACGGGTCCCTACCGGGTCTGGGGCGGGGGGCACGGTGAGTGGGCGCTGCAGGGAACAGGTCCCTACCGGGTCTGGAGCCCCGCTCAGCAGCGCTCTGTTGCCTCCTAGGTGGTGAAAGTGGGGATAGTGGAGCCCTCTTCGGCCACGTCAGGTGACTGCATTCTCCAGGCCCTGGGCTGGGATGGGGTGGCGGGGGTGGGGGTGTGGCGGGCAGCAGCCCTGGTGCCTGTCTGCTGCAGGGCTTGTGTTCACCAGGAATGGGCCTCCCTTGTCCCTGAGGCCTGACAGCTCCTGCTCAGCTTTGGGGGGGGGTCTTCCGGCTTCCCACCCGTGCTCCCCCAGCCCATAGCTGCCTGGCCTCCCTGCCATGTCTGGGTGCAGAGGGCCGTGCGTGAGCTGCCCAAGCAGAGCCATGGGGGAAGCTCAGCACCGCCCCCAACTCCTCCCCTAAGGTGACTCAGATGACGCGGCTCCCTCGGGCTCCAGCGTGCTCTCGTCCACCCCGCCGTCCACGTCTCCTGCGGCCAAGGAGGCCTCGCCCACCCCGCCCTCCTCCCCGTCGGTGAGCGGAGGCCTGTCCTCCCCCAGGTAAATGCAGCCACGCGGAAGTGCCGCCCCAAGCACAGCAGGGATGGGGCTGAGAACCAGGTGGTTCCTTGGGGTCCCTAACCGCACCCCAGGCTGCCTGGAAGCAGAGGGTCAGGGTGGCCTTGCAGGGGACACAGTGGTGTCGACAAGGGCTCACTCAGACAAGTGAGCAGGGGTGCCCTACTGTTCAGTCCTGGCCTGATGTCTCCCCACCTGGCCTCCTGCATTCCTGGGGCCGGAACTACAAAGTCTATAAATACAGGGTGCTCTGGACACAGGGAGTTTTGGAAACTCGGATGTGAGTAGCAGGCCTGGGATACAGTGGGTGTGGTTATTGGCAGCCCCTCTCGGGTGTCCTCAGGGCTCCCTGAGCAGAACCCACCCAGACAGGACTGCCACAGGGTAGGGGAAGCCCACCATAGGACCCCCTGGGGCCTGCACCTATGAGGGGCAGCTGGCCTGGGCCCTCCAAACAGAGGTGGTCCCCGAGGTCGGGCAGCACAGGCACCAGAGGGCACCCGTTTGCCATGCCAGCCCGGGTGCTGCCGTCCCCTCCTGAGGACGGAGGGGTGAGCCTCCCTCGTCTTTCACAGCCAGGGCGTCGGCGCCGAGCTCATGGGGCTGCAGGTGGATTACTGGACGGCAGCTCAGCCTGCAGACAGGAAGAGAGACGCGGAGAAGAAGGACTCGCCCACCACCAAAAACACACTCAAGTGCACCTTCCGGTCTCTCCAGGTCAGCAGGCTGCCCAGCAGCGGCGAGGCCGCGGCCACGCCCACCATGTCCATGACCGTGGTCACCAAGGAGAAGAACAAGAAGGGTGAGGTGGGGAGGTGGGCTGACTGTCGGGGCGGAGGGGCTGCTGCGCAGGCCCCGAGGGTACTGTGGGCCTGGGGGCCACTTCGTTCCCACAGCCCTGGGCAAGGGCCTGCTGGCGGGCGGGTGGTGGCGGTCAGGGTTAGCGTGGAAGGAGGGCCAGAGGAGCGGGGTTCGGGGCCGGCAGAGCGTACAGCCCGTGCTGTCCCCAGCCCTGAAGGAGCAGCAGGAGCACAGCACGGCCCCCTTTCCTCCTAGTGATGTTTTTGCCCAAGAAAACCAAGGACAAGGACGTGGAGTCCAAAAGCCAGTGCATCGAGGGCATCAGCCGCCTGATCTGCACGGCCAAGCACCAGCAGAACATGCTGCGGGGTGAGCCGAGGCGCCCTCGCGGGCGGGGGCGGGGCCTGTGGCAGTGGGCGCGGCTTGGGGCGGGGCCTGTGACCAACAGGAAACGGAAGTAAACCGGGGCGGGGCGGGGCGGGCCCGCCGCTTGTGGACGTTCACCTCCGGAAATGCTTGTTTGGCTGTGATGCCATGTTACTAGTCTGAGCTCAGAGCACACTGGGGCCAGCCCACCTGTGTGTGTGGAGTGGCTTTTCAAAATCTGAGAAATAATTTCTCAGTCCTTTCTGCTTTATCTCAGAATTTTTATAGAAGATACTCTGGGACTGAGTGGTTGAGAACACGGAGCTCTCGAGTTCTCTCTTTTCCGTGCGCTTGGGTCTGACCGGCCCAGAGCCAGCCTTTCTCTTGATTTTCTGGCTTAAGTGCAGGGTGTTTCAAACCCAGTCTGCAGACCCCTCCGAGGCAGACAGGCTGTGGACACAGCTCCCCTGAGGGGGCTGGGCAGAGGCTCTCGGGCCACGGGGATGCGGTGCGAGCAGGCGGCAGGAAGGCCAGGAGGGGAGCTGGGGGTCCGCGGCCCCCTCCCGCAGGGCCGGTGGGAACCAGCGAGTGTCTCCCGGGAGCCTGGGGGTTCCCACGGGTGTCGGCACCCCCCGCCTTGTTCTCGGCCGCGGCCTGGAGCTGGGGGCAGGCGGGTCAGGCGGCCTTGTCCCCACAGTCCTCATCGACGGCGTGGAGTGGAACGACGTCAAGTTCTTCCAGCTGGCGGCCCAGTGGTCCTCCCACGTCAAGCACTTCCCCATCTGCATCTTCGGACACTCCAAGTCCACCTTCTAGCCCCGCCTGCCGGGGGGCCGTGCCAGTTTCCGCTCTGCAGCCCCACGATGGCCGCAGCCGGGAGGGCCCAGCTGCTTTTCTGTTCACACTTCAGTTTACCACAGAGACAGACGCTTAAAACCCCAGAGAGAAACAGTCTTAAGTATGAACGCGCTCACAACCTGAAGACTAACGGGGCGGCCCCCACCGGGAGCCCTTAACTGCTCTGCTTATTAACCAGAATGTCCTGGCGGGGGTGGGAGGGCAGGCGGGATCACGGAAGGTGTGTTTTGGCCTCAGGACTACCCCCCCACCCCGACCCAGTCCCCCCAACAAGAAGGGTTCTTGCCTTCGTGTCCTGTCCTTTCTGAAAGCCAGGACTACTCTGCTTCCTCAGGGAGCGGGGGTCCTGCGGGTGGCCCCGTGGACCCCAGGCTGCCTGTGCGCAGGCAGCGAGCTGGGGGCCAGAGGCCAGAGGCCAGCCTTCTGTCAGGGACGTCATGAGCGGAACACAGAGGCCAGTCAGCCCCGCCCTGGGCCCCCCGCCCACCAGCCGAGAGGGCCCCAGCGCCGCCCACTCTGGATCCCAATGAACTCCAGCCACCGGGGGCAGTGGAGGTTTTATAGTAGTGGATATTTTTAATGCTTTTAAATACATGTTATAATGTAGCTGCCAAACAGACGTTGCTCTTCTGAAATCCCAGCAGCCCCTGAGGACGGAGGCAGAGCCAGCCGTGCCGCCCCCGCTCCCCGTGCCCTTCGCTGCCCCCGAGGCACCACTTTGCTTCTGCGAGTCATCCTGCCCCGAACAAAGTTGCCGCCTCAGCTCCACCGCCTGCCCCCACACTGGCCCCGCCTGCTGACTGGGGGTGTCTGGGCCAGGCAGGCAGGTGTCTGTCACCTGCACCACTAATGTGGCCAGTGAGGCTCAGGCAAGGGGCCAAACCGTAGGGGCTCAAGCTCCGTTGGAGCCATGGGTGCAGCCGGGTCCCCACCTGTCTAGGCTAGGCCCTTCAGAGCAAGGGATTTGGGGTTTAGGTCCCCAGGGCGCGGGGGTGGGGGGGGGGGTGGAGCACCCTGCCATCCCCCTCCCTGTGCAGTTAGGCAGTGGCTGTCTTGACCCGAGGCCCGGGTCCCTTCCAGCCCTCCTGCTCAGCCCCAGCCCTGCCCCCAGGACTCCCCAGGAAGAGCCCACCTGCTCCACCTGGCCACTGTGGCTGCAGGCCCGGGGTGCCCACCCAGGGGCTCTGAGCCCAGTTTTCTAGGGCTGAGAAACACACGGGCTGCGCTCAGAAAAACCGTGCCAAACGCCAGACAGGCTGCAGGTCTTCCCTGCTCTGTTGGAGGACAGGACTTCCAACAGCCCGTGGCAAGGAAGGGTCCCACTTGGGGGTGGAAGACAGTCCATTTTTCTTACCTGTGACCTGCCTGCTTACCTCCCCCAGGTGGCTGTTCAGGGTCTGAGTGTCCATGGCCAAGAGCCTTGGGCCTAGCAGGTGGACAGATCTGAGCATGCCCTTGGACCAGGGTCCTTGGACGGGAAGGACCTGGGTGAGAGTGTAGGCCACTGAGCCAAGGACCCCTTGGGCAGCTTGTGCAGTGTCCACCTGTGTCTACACCCAGCAGCTGCCTGGGACCTGTGAGTTTCCCCGCCCTCGTTCCCACCACTGGCTTCAGGGCCCTGAGTACTGCTCCTTGAGTTTCCTTTTCAGAGGTCACACTCAAAAGGAGATGTGGCTGACACGCCCTTGACTTAGCTTTCCAGCTGCAGAGCTAGTTTTAGAGGAAGGGGCCAAAAGGGGCTGTCCTGTCCCATCCAGCTGTGAGCTGTCCCCATACCAAGGAGGAGACACCCAGCACCTCCACCCTGGGCAGGCCACGCTGTTCCTGGGCCCTGGAGGTCATACAGACAGCCCCAGCCACCATGACTCACTTAGAGACCTGGGCTCCGGTGCCTTGGTTTCCCCATCATCTAATCGGGGATCTAAACACTTCCCCCGCCTACCTCATGGAGCTGTTTTGAGGACACAGATAAAAGCACTTTGTCCCTCAAAGGAAGATGACTCAGAAGCCAAAGCTGCCTGTGACTGAGGCACAGCCCTGAGTGCACGGAGGGCAGTGTGGGGGCAGCTTGTGAGGAGCGCAGGGCCCAGACCGTGACCCCAGGACAGGAGCAGCCCCTGCAGAGCAGGGCTTCTCTGCCCACTGGGTGACCAGAGGTCACTGGGACTCAAACGCTAAGCCACTCGTCTCGTTCAGGCAAGGCCAGGCTCCTCACGGCCTGCGGCACAGTATGGGCAGGAGCCACCCTCACTCAGGCCAGATGGGAGGTCAGCTCCAGCCCCGTATCCAGGCCACCGCTTTCTCCCTCTTTGTGTCAAGTCCCCAGGGTCACCGTCTGCTCAGGGCACGCAGGCCAGTGTCCCGAGTGTCATGGCCGCAGCTCAGGGAGGAGAGGGGCAGTAGGATTAGAGCGACCAGGGCCAGCTAGGCTGCGCTGTCCTCGCTGGCAGATACCAAGACCTGCCTGGCCTTCATCCCAGGACGCGTTCCTCATGACAGGACTGCGCCGCTTGCTCCCAGAGGCCAGTTGCCTGACCCCTACACGTCCTTTGATCCCCTTCTTGAGACCCCTCCTATCCTGTGGCGGAGAGGAAGCTGCGTTCCTGGGGGCGGCCTCAGGGGCCGGGCTTGGGAGCCCTTTCCCTGGGTCTGGCGCTGCAGGCCAAGGGGCGCCGCTGCGTTCCTGCAGACCCCGTCCAGGTTTTGTGCGTTGTTTGGTGTCTAGGATGTACGTGTTGCTAGCTTTTTTTTTTTTTTTTTAATGGAAAACAGGATTAATGTAAATAGCGTTTTTGGGAAACAGATTCTAATCTGTCACGTATGTGACCACGTGGACTATTTTAAGGTGCTGATGCGACACTAATAAACCCGGGGAGCACTCCCAGGCCCTCCCTCGCCTGCTGTGTGATTCCTCTCGAGCAGCCTCGCCCCTCCATCCGTCCAGGCGCGGGCGCCGCCCGGTGTCCAGGCACCGCAGGCCGACCTTCCGAGGCCCCCACACGCCGCGTGGACCCAAGGGGACCGGGGGGTCGGGGCGCGGACAGCTGGGGGCATCCCCGAGGAGTGCCTCTCTGGGCAACGCGGGGCCGGGACTCCTCGCGGCCCCGAGATGAAGCTCCGGGTCATGGACGCCGGGGCGAGACAGCGTCCGCGTGGACAGCGGAAGCCCGGGCGGCCCCTGAGGATTGAGGCCAGAGCGCAGGCGCGCCCCGAGCCGGAAGCGGAAGCGGCCGGGCGGAAGCTGTCGAGCGGAAGTTTCCTTAGGCTCGGCTCCGCCTTCTCGGGCCTTCTGGAACCGCTGTGGGCCCCACCCTCTGACCCGCCCGCCACAATGGGCCCGCCCCGCCCCGCCCCCAGTGTGCCCGCCCCCTCCTCTCATCCCCTCCCGCGGGCACCCAAACAGTACCCAGCGGACCCGCCCATCCCCCGCCCCTCCCTGCAGCGTGTGTATTCCGCCATGTGTGTACCCCACTTCTCCCCGTCTTCGTGCCCCCGATGTGTCCCGCGCCTCCCCGACGGTCGCTGCACCCCATGACTTCCTCTCCTTGACCCTCTCTCCTGTTCCCTGACCCCTGCCCTGCCATCCCTCCGCGGAGTGGAGACGGGCGGGCTGCCGTCCGCTGCGGCCCCTTCACACATAGTCGTGCAGGTGAAGGGCACGGATCCTGGGCCCTGGGGTGTGGCCTGGCGTCGAGGTGAGGTCACAGGGGTCCGGAAGAACCAGGCGGGGAGAGCTGCGGGGGGGCCCCTCCTTTCTCCCCTGGTCGTTCTGCCCGCAGGCAGAGTCCCCAGAAGCTGCCCATCCGAGGAGCTGGAGCCACGGTAGGAGAGGGGGCGTTCCTGGGGGAGCCTGAGCGGGGGCAGGGGCAGGGCGGTGGCTGCAGCTGCCCTGGCCTGGGGTGACCATGTGGAGAAAAATGGATGCAGGAGCAGGGGGACCAGGACACCCAAGGGGATGGACCCATTTGGGGCTCACTGGCTGAGGTCACCCAGCACTGTCTGGCCAATGGCTGGAAGCTGAGCCCAGCAGACCCTAACGTGACCTTCCTCTGCCTGAGGAGCCCAGGTATCTGTGGGGACTTTGCCCCAGAGGTGCAGGCCAGCCACCCAGGGGGCTGCAGATGGACAGCAGGGAGTGTTCGCTTAAGGTTCTCTTGAGGAAGAAGGCAGAGTTGCAGCCTTCCCAGGAGAAGGAGCAGCCTTCCCAGGAGAAGGGGCAGCCCTTGGGGCCACCAAGCCCAGCGATGGCCTGGGGCCCACCAAGTGCCCAGAGCAGCAGTCAGCCGGAGCCGCAGACTGAGGACTGGGTAAGCTAGAGGGGGCTCCTCTCTAGAAATCTGGGTCCTGGCGGGGGAGTGTGGGTGGAGATGGGGCCTCTGGAGCCCGGGGAGGGCCAGAGGGCATCTGATAACAAGCAGGTGCTGGACTGGGGGCCATGCAGAGTGTCAGCATTCTCTCCCCCAGAGCCCTGGGAGGGCACCAAGGTGGGCGCGCCCCTTCCAGCCTCCCACAGCTGTGGGTGGTCCACCTCTGCCGGCCACCCCAATCCTGGGGGCCGCCATGTGGAGGGCGCCTGGTAGGGGGAGGCTCTGCGCACAGCCGGGACAGTGTCCTACTGACCAGGTAGGCGGGCGGTCAGCAGGAGACCTGTCAACCAAAGTCATGACTGAAACATTTCTGGAGGCCCTGCTTGGTGCTGGCCCCAATGTGGAGGAACCTGTCTCACCCCAGCTGGCCAGGTGGGCCGCTGTCCAGTCACCGTGCAGCCCCGCGTGCACAGGCCACAGCTCCCCTGGCCCCGGGGCAGCTTTCCAAGCAAAGGAAGCCAGGCCCCCAGAAGTTCCGGACAGTTCCCTGTGCTTCAGGGTCAAAGCCAGGCCTGATGGATCCAGGCTGAGGCAGGCAGGCCCGGTGGAGCTCGTGCAGCTGTGTGCTTGGACCCGTCTGTGGGGATGTCTGCAAGGTCCCGGGTTTCTGTGGAAAGGCGGTAGAGGAGGGAAGCGGGCTCTAGGTGCTGTACCAGCTGTGCCCCTGCCCGAAGCCAGCCACTGCTTGGCTTCTATGTTGGCTTCTATGAGGCCAGCTTCTCAGGACAGGCCATCTAAGACATAAACACACAAGCATGTCGCCTGTCAGGGGCGAGGACTCCTTGGGAGGCGCCGGGGTGGGACTTCTGTCTGGACAGGGGCCCTGTGGACGGAGGGGCCAGGCGACGCCTGGACAGGGATGACCTGCTGCGTTTGCAGTTCCAAGAGGTGGAGGTGGCTGTAGGGGAGGGGTGCATGGGGACGAGGCCGGGAGGCGGCACAGCGGAGGGGGTCCTGGGGGAGGCAGAGAAGGGGTGCAGACCCCTCTCCTCAGACTGCCAGGTTTCTGACTTGGGGGCAGGGAGTCCCGCAGGGTCCCCCAATCTTGGCCGCCCTGTCGTACCCTCCTGCCTCATCTCTCTACTGCTCCCCGGCCTCGGGCAGCGTCAGCCGTCGACTGTGGCCTCGCAGGTGCGCTTGCTCACTCTGACTGTCCTGCTGCGTCTGTCCTCTCTGTCGCTCCCTGCTGTGCCCTCAGCAGGGAAGCTCCTCCTCCAGTCTCCCCACGTCGGGACCTCATCATCTTTCAGGGACGAGCCCGGCTGACAGAGGTCGGCCCCCCAGTCCCTTCTTCCCCGGCCTTCCCGGCCCAAGCCCACGCTGGGGGACACGTGCTCACGGGGCGTTCTCCTCGGGCTGAGGCCCAGGTCTGAGGAGACAGTCCCCCCCCAGCGAGGGTCCCCAGACAGAGGGCCTCGCACAAAGGGCCAGGCACGCCTGTGCCCGTCCGCCACCCGGCAGGCCCACCAACATGGCTGCAGAGGACCCTGAGAAAGACAAGAACCCGCGGCACTGGATTGGGCGGGATGACCGGCCCAGAGGAGATGGTGACCCCTGTCCGGTGTGGCCATGGGGCGGGCAGAACAGAGGGGTCAGCTCCCAGCTGCGTGGTAGGGGGCGGCTGAAACAGGAAGCTGCTCTCGTGGCCAGGCCCCAGCCTGCCAATGTTGCTATCAACTCTTAGTCCCTGGGGTAAACGTGAGGAACAGCTGAGGGCACCAGACATTCTGAGAAGATCTCTATCGTGAAAAAGAGCAAGACACCTGGAAAAAAAAAAAAAAAAAGAGAAGAGCCACAGTGCCAGGCGGGTCAGAGCAAAGCTGGAGGTGGGTCACCGTCCCCGGTGTGGCCTGCGCCTTCTCAGAAGCGTTGGCCCAGCAGCCGAGCAGGGGGGACGGAGCCAGCACCGTGGGAGACGCGCCTGTGCCCCGTCGGTGCGGGGGGTGCACTGGAGCCCGTCCACAGCAGACGGTCCAGGAAGGGGGTGCAGGCGACCGCTTGGAAATAAGCAGCCCTCGCAGACAGATGCTGGGAGACAAACAAGTGAAAAAGGCACGTTTGACAACTGGAATAGACTTAACAGGAGATAACGCAGATCTGTTTGAAACTTTAAAACACCACAGAGCGTTACCAAGAGACTTGGTAATGGGAAGACACCATGTTCTTGGAGAGCACAACTCACTGGCACAGAGGGTTCTCCCAGGCATTTCACAGCCCACTCTCAGTAATGGTACAAACTGGTAAACCTACATCGTCCCTTTCTTCTTGGGCAAACTGGTCACGTGGAAGAATAAGCATAGGTGTAGCTCTAACAGGTGTGAATTCATATCATAAAACTTCAGTTATCAAACTATAGTGTCCTGTCGTGTCATGAGTAACAACAGAGCTGAATAGGAGATCTAGAAACTTACTCCAGTGGGTGCATACACTTAGTGTAAACTGAAGATGGCATCTCAAACCCATGGAGGGGGGCGTGGGGGTGCGGGATCTTAGTCCCCTGACCTGGGGTGGGACTGGTGCCCCTGCAGTGGAACCATGGTGTGTTAACCACTGGACCGCCAGGGAAGGCCCATAGATGTTTTGGTAAATGCTGAGACGGTGTGTAGCTGTCTAGAAGAAAGGAACTTGTAGGCATACCTCTCACTGAGTACCAGGATGGAGGTGTCGAAGTTTTAAATGTACAAAAAATAAAACCATAAAAATGCTAGAGACTTCCCCTGGTGGTCCAGGGGCTAAGACTCTGTGCTCCCAATGCAGGGGGCCCAGGTTTGATCCCTGGTCAGGGAACTAGATCCCACATGATGCAACTAAGACCCAATGCAGCCAAATAAATAAAAAAAAAAAAATAATTTTTTTAAAGTGGTGGAAGAAACCCTGGATAGACCCCTCTGTGGCCGTGGAGTGTTAGTCGCCTAGCCATGTCTGGCTCTTTGCGGCCCCATGGACTGTAGCCCTCCAGACTCACCTGTCCATGCAATTCTCCTAGCAAGAATACTGGAGTGGGTAGCCATTCTCTTCCCCAGGGTATCATCCTCCCCCAGAGATCGAACTTGATTCTCCTACATTGCAGGCAGATTCTTTACCATCTGAGCCACCAGGGAAACCTATGACCATGGAAGTAGGGGTAACCTTTCCAATCAAGTCTTTGCGACCCCATGGACTGCAGCACACCAGGCTCCTCTGTCCTCTATTAGATCTCCCAGGGTTTGCTCAGGTTCATGTCCACTGAGTCGATGATACCATCCAACCATCTCATCCTCTCTTGCCCTCTTCTCCTCATGCCTTCAGTCTTTCCCAGCATCAGGGGACTCTCAGTCTTCTCCAGCACCATAGTTTGAAAGCATCAGTTCTTCGACATTCAGCTTTCTTTATGGACCAGCTCTTAAATCCATGCATGACTACTGGAAAAACCATAGCTTTGACTATGTGGATCTTTGTCAGCATAGTGATGTCTCTGCTTTGTAATACATTGTCTAAGTTTGTCATAGATTTCCTTCCAAGGAGCAAGCAGCTTTGAATTTCCTGGCTGCGGTCACCATCCACACTGATTTTGGAGCCTAAGAAAATAAAATCTGTCCGTGCTTCCCCTTTTTCCCCTTCTCTTTGTCATGAAGTGATGGGATCAGATGCCATGATCTTAGTTTTTTGAATGTTGAGTTTCAGGCCAGCTTTTTAACTCCTCTTTCACGCTCATCAAGAGACTTTTTAGTTCCTCTTCACTTCCTGCCATTAGAGTGGTATCATCTGCATATCTGAGGTTAATACTTTTCCTGGCAATCTTGACTCCAGCTTGTGATTCACCTAGCCTGGCATTTTGCATGATGTACTCTGCATATAAGTTAAAGAACTCTTAAAACCCAACAACAACAAAAAACCAAGAATTTGACTCAAAAATGGCCAAAGGGCTTGAATAGACACTTCTCCAAGGATGCACAAATGGTCGGCAAGCACACGAAAAAAAGGCTCAACGTCCTTAGTCCCAGGCCCAGGGCCAGGGCAGTGCAAATCAGAACGCAGTGGACACCACCTGAGTCTTGTTAGATGGCTGTAATGATTTTTAAAAAAGGACAGTGCTGGCAAGTGTGGAGAAACTGGAACCTCGTGCTCTGGAGGGAGTGTGAAATGATGCAGCCGATGGAGTTTCCTCAGAAAGTGGAGCACAGAAGTATGGTGTGATCCAGCAATTCCAATTCTGGGTAAATAGCTGAAAAAAATACAAGGCAGAGAAACAAACAGATACTTGTATATCCACGTTCCCAGGGGGGATGCAGTGGAGAGTAACCAAAACCTAGAAGCAACCCAAGTGTCCTTGGACACATGAAGGCGGTGAAAACAGAGCAGAGCGTAACTCAGCCCTCAGAAGGAAGCACACTGTGACACACGGCACAGCGTGGGTGGGCCTTGAGGACACGATGCTGAGTGGGATTCGCAGAACACAGGAGGACAGACACGGGCCCACGCACAGGGTCCCTGGGGTCAGCTTCAGAGACAGAAAGTAGACAAGTGGGGTAGGGGCCGGGGGAGGGGTGGGAGCGAGTGTTTCGTGGGGACTGAGACTCGGTTTGGGGAGAGGGAAAGTCCTGGGCGTGTGGTGACGGTTGCACAAGGTTCGGATGTGCTTGTGCCAGTGAGCTGCGCGCTTCAAGATGGCCAAAGTGGTCGAGTTTATGTTACGCGCGTTTTATCACAGTAAAAAAAAAACAACATAAAGGGAGGGAAAGAAAAGGATCAAGAGGACATCTGATGGTGCATAATGGAGTCTAGCAGTCTGCGGGAGCAGGGGGAAGCCAAAGAAGCTCCCCCAGGCCCAGAGGTGGAGCTTCCTGGAGTCTGTCCCCGCCCAGGAGGAAGGGCTGGTAAATGGGCTGGCCCCGGGGAGTTAACTGAGGACACAGCCCAGCGGCTCGGATGAATGGTGGGCGGGGAATTAGGGCTGGAAGCCGAAGTGAACTTGAGCGCGAGTTCCAGGACAGGCGAGAGGCTGAGTGAGGCCGAGCTGGCCCTGCAGGGCTCAGGGCCAGTCTGGGCTGGACGGATGCCCTGGGCAGCCGGGGCCAGCAGGTTGCAGAGGAAACAGCATGACCGCGAGGAAGCCCCAAGTCCATCCCTGCCCCAGCACCACCCCCAGACAAAGGACCCGCGTGAGGCTCAGAGGGGCTGACAGCTAGCGGACCGTGGGCACACACGCGCACACATCACGCATGCGCACATCACACGCGCACACATCACGCATGCGCACACCACACGCGCACACATGCCTGCAAGAGAGGCAGATGGTTCCCAGGATGCACAGGCCTTTCACAGAAAGGGAGCCAGAAAGAAAACGAAAAGATATTTGATATCAGGGAAATAAATTGATGAAGATGCGAGAGGCCAGAGTGTTGGCCAAGACGCACGGGGAGCCGGCGCCCCTCGGACGAGAGAGCCCTGGGGCGGCCCAGGCCGGGCCTGAAGAAGGCCAGACTCCAGCCGCCCCCCAGGAGCGCGCACGCGGCCCAGACCCGCCCGTGTCCCTCCGCAGAGCGGGGAGGGGGGGGGGGGGTTCGGGTGAGGGCTCCCGTGGCTCCTGTGCTGCAAGACAGCAGTGCCACCCGCGGGACGAGCCCCGGGAGCCCACGTGGAGATGTCTCGAAAGCGGGTTGCGGGAGCATCGCGGGCGAGCACTCTGTGCCCTGAGGCTCTGGTCACGCAGCCCGGCCCTGCGTGGTGTGTGGGCTCATCGAGGAGCCTGCCCGGAACCAGATCAACGCGGTTTCTTGGGGGGAAAGACTGGGAGCAAGTACGGCACTGTTCATTATGGATCATGGATTCCCGGGTTTTAAAATACACTTTCCTGCGCATGTTCTCACGTGGTTACCGTCCCAGTTTTGAACCAAACGCGTGCCTGAGGCCAGGCTGGGGCAGGACAGCCCTTCCACTGGCAGGGCCTGGCGAGCGAGGTCTCCCTGCAGTGGGCACAGGCGCCCCCCTCCCCCACCTGCGGCGACTCGGCTGCCCCAAGCCCAGCCAAGGCCATCAGGACCCACCTGAAGCCCCGGGCTGGCAGCACAGGGCGGGGGTGTCACCGTGCAGTCTCGCCTGGCGGAGAGATAGCAGAGACCCTGAACCCTGCTGATCTGAATCCATGTTACAGAGGGCTTTTCAGGACCCTGAAGAGACTAAGAGCAAAGGAAACTCTAAAGTGAGCCTGGATCTTCCCTAATGAGGATTCGTGGGTAGGTGTCCCCACACCCAAGAAGCGAGTCCTCTGCGTCGACGCGGTCCTCGCAGCCCAGAGCATCACCCTGGCACCCATGCCGGCTGACGAGGCGGGGAAAGAAGAAGAGCGATGCCCTCTGACCGAAGCACAGGTTGAAAAGTCCAGAAGTAAATCCAACCGGGCGGCAAACTCCGCGACGACGGAGGGTAGCCTGGTGCAGGACCACAGGGGCCCCGCCCTCCTCAGCCCTGCCCCTGGCATCCAGGAGGGCACACGGCACATAGCAGGAGCTCAACGAGCATGCCCTGAGTAAACGGACTTGCGTGAATGCAGGAAAACTGTGGCCCATGGATGAAGTGATTGGAAATCTCCTAATTATGTTCACTGAACTTCCCTGGTGGCCCGGTGGTTAAGACTCTGCACTTCCACTGCAGGAGGCAAGGGTTTGATCCCTGGGTGGGGAGCCACATGCCCACAGTGTGGCCAAAAAGATTTTTTTTTTTTTTAAGCAAAAACATTTTCTTCATTAGCAAAAGAAGGAAGATCACATGATTATTTCAATGGATGTAGAAAAATAATGTTGATATATTCCAGTCTCCTTCCTTGGGAGAAAAAAATAAAAATTATCCATTCTTAATAGGTAGGAAGAAATGGACATTTCTGTAACCTGGTGAAGGGGAGCCAGAGAGCCCACCGTGGTCATGTTTCCCAAAGCGGCAGCTCGGCCGTCACCGTGATGCCACTGAGACAGCGCATGGGGCCTGCGCCAAAGTCGGGGGAGGGGAACGGGCCTCGGAAAGACCCAAAGGGCAAAGATGAGCAGTCATTTGCTGTTTGTTCTTCAGTTGCTCAGTTGTCTCTGACTCTTTGCAACCCCATGAACTGCAGCACGCCAGGCTTTCCTGTCCTTCACCAGCTCCTGGAGCTTGCTCAAACTCGTGTCCATCAAGTCGGTGATGCCATGCAACCGTCTCATCCTCTGTCGTCCCCTTCTCCTGCTGCCTTCAATCTTTCCCAGCATCAGGGTCTTTTCCAGTGAGTCGGCTCTTTGCATCAGGAGGCCAAAGTATTGAAGCAGTCCCTATCTGTAGCCAATATACTATCTACCTAGAAAGTCCATGCAGGCCAATTCAAATAAAAGATCACTAATCAAGAAGCCTGGATATATGATCACTGTTCAAAGCATACTAGTTTCTAGTACACTAAAAATAACCAACCAGGAAGTGTAGTAGAAAGGAGGATCCATTCACTTTAGCAACAGGAACCAGGGTTTGTAAATTCTAGGAATAAGTCTTCTTGTTCTTGTTCAATGCCCACACAAAGGACACTGTAAAATGTGGCTCAATGGCAGAGAACTCCTAAGGGAAAGTTGTACCATGTCACTGAGTGGGAAGATTTAATGTTTTCAACCTGCCAGACTGCCCCAAAATGAATAATTCAGGACAATCCCAACTTTAAAAAATAGTTTTCATGAATCTTGAAAAGTGTATCTCAAAGGTATGCATGTTTCTGGCAGTGTATTAGTTATCTGTTGCTGCGTAACGAAAATCTCCAGGATCCAGCAGCTTCAGTTGGTTGAGTTCAGTTGTGTCCAACTCTGCGACCCCATGGACTGCAGCATGCCAGGCCTCCCTGTCCATCACCAACACCTGGAACTTGCTCAAACTCATGTCCATCAAGTCAGTGATGCCATCCAACCATCTCGTCCTCTGTCGTCCCCTTCTCCTCCTGCCCTCAACCTTTCCCAGCATCAGTAGCTTAGAACAGTAATAAATATTCTCATCCCAGTTTCTATAGGTCAGGAAACTGGGAGTTGCTTAGTTGGGTGGCTTTGGCTCAGGGCCTCTTGAGGTTATTCCAAGACACCAGTGAGAGCTGCAGTCACAAGGAAACTCAAGAAAAGCTGGAGAAGGTGCCTCCCCGGTCTGGCTGGCAGGTCAGTCCTTGATCCCTGGTGCTGACTGAGCAGCCCTTGGAGACCTGGGCGGGCGGGCCCCACAAGTTTCAGTGGTATCACAAGACTGGGAAGTGAGCGCCTCTGAACAAGCGGAGGGGACATGGGCTAGAAACAACACCCGATCGAGACAGAGGAAAGGGGCAGAGAAAGGCCCTGACACGGGCAAGGCCAGCAAAGCCGGAGACACAGCGGCAGGAGGGGTGGCAGGTTAAGTCGAGTCAGAGGCAGCCATCATGAGAGTGGGCTGAAAACGGCGCACGACCCACCCCCCACCCCCCCCCACCACATGCAGATGGTGCAGGGGACCCTGGGGTACTCTCCCGGGCGGGAGGGGGCAGGCCGCGCACAGTCTGCTTTAGTTCAGAGGCGCGTCGCTGCCAGGCTCGGCCAGTGACCATGGGCTCCAGGGTCAGGGCGGGTGGGAAAGGAGCAAACGGCGGGGTGCCCGCGTGAGGGGCATCCTTTACTCAGGGCTCAGAAATGTGCAGAAGGAAACAGCATCATTGCAGAGTAACACCACCATTTGAAAAAGTTTCTTTTTTTTTACTTGGAAGAGAAACCAGGCAAGAGTTTCAAAACAGGAGCAGGGCCTGGCTCGCCTGCTTTGAGCAGAGAGTCGTGTGGCGCTGGGACGGAAGCTGTCCAGGAGGCCTGCAGCCTGCACAGACTATCCAGAAGCGGACCCCAGGTTGAATCTGGGAGTTTAATTTCCCAGTGGGGAACACACTTTTCAATGAATAGTATTGGGGTGACCGGCCATCCATCTACAAGATCCCCCGACTCGTCAGACACACACAGACACACGAGCAGCAAGTTAAACCAATCACAGAAATGCCGGGAGAAAGGGGGCTGTGGTGAGAGTCCAAGGGGGAGATGCCCAGGCTAGGCCAGACCGTAGAGTAAAACCCCGACAAACCTGACTGCTGCGTGTGAGGCTGGTACAAAGACAAAGGGCGGTGTAGGACGGGCTGGGAAAAGGCCTGTAACACTTAGAACATACAAATGTCTCCCAACCAAACGTGTGAAGAGAGGCTTAAGAGCAAAGAGAAGACAGTTTTTAAAACTGAGGAGAAAAGTATATTGAGTCTGTGCACATACACAGTTCATTAAGAAGAAGCAGGGACTGCCCTGGTGGTCCGGTGGCTGAGACTGCGTGTTCCCGTGCAGGGGGCCAGGTTCAACCCCTGGCCAGGGATCTATTAATAGACGCCACAGGCCACAGCTGAAACTGGGCGCAGCCAATATAAACGAATATTTAATAGAGAAGAAGATGGGCACTAAACACGAAAAGATTGGCAAAAATGACAAAGGTGGAGTTGATGACGTGAGGAAGAAAGTCGTTCTGCTTTAATGGTTTTTCAAAAAAACAGTTTTCGATCATGTCATTGTACTTTTTTTTCATTCTGATTTACTCACCAGTCTTTCCTAATTCTGTTTTGAAACTTTAAGAGGACCTCTTTCATTTTTGTTTTCCTAGCTTCTTGAATTATTTGCTCGGTCCCTTGTTCCACGGCTTTTTTCCTAATTTTCCAGCATTTAAAGCTGCCTTGTGTCCTCAGAGGCAGCGCTGGCCTCCCTCGTGGCTGGCGCAAGTCCTTCTTGTCCCCTCCTGAGAATCGGGTCCCCTTCCGCTCCGGCTTCCGTGCCCGTGGGAGCTCCTGGTGCGGGTTCCCAGGCGGGCCCACGAGGGGGTCTCCTGCCCGTGGCCTGGGGCTTGGCCGCTGTTGGTGACAGTAATCCCGTCGGTGAGCACGTGGGCCCCCGTGCGTGCCGTCAGGTCGCTCCACTCCGTAATGCCCGTCTCTCCTTGTAAAGCTGTGCGCCTCTCTCGATACCCCACGTGAGCACAGAGCTGAGAAGAGCCGCCCGCCAGCCCGGAGGGCTCAGTGGAGCCTCCCGCCCTGGGGACACGCGCTTGCTGTTTTCCTCGCCCGCAGACACCTGCCTCTCCGCAGGTCCTGCTGCCTCGCGCCTGTTCCCCAGCGACCCTGGCCCGGAGCCGAACATGGGCAGCTTCCCTCCACTGTGAGCGCCACCTCTCAGACAGCTCCTGTGTCTCCTGGAGGTGATGATGGTGCCCTCCTGTCCCTTCCGCATCTTCTGATCCCTCCCAGACTTCCAGCACAGCTGTGGCCCTTGTCTCACAAACGCGCGGTGCCCCAGGCCCCGGGTCTCGCTCCTGCCAGGTGGGCTGGGCCCCTCCCCGCCTCTGGGAGCTCCTCAGAAGGCCCCGCAGGTGCTCAGTTCCAACTGGACGGCGCTGAGGACACTTTGTTCTGCCTGCACAGCTGAGTGATGCTTGGGTGGGGAAATTCTAGCGGGAAGCCACCTTCCTGCAGGGCTTTGGGGCCGTGGGCTCTCCCGGCCCTGGGGACTCCTCACCCCCCACACGTGCCCGTTTCTCTCTGCCTGGTTCTCAGATGTCCCCCACTGTCTCCTCTCTCGGTCCTGTAGGAGCCCTTCCAGCCTGGAGTCTTGCCCCTTTGCGGGGTGTGCGCATGTGCGTGTATGTGTGTGCGCGTGCCCGTGTGTGTGAGTGTGCGCGTGCCCGTGTGTGTGCGCGTGTCCGTGTGCGTGCGTGTGCGTGTGTGCCCGTGTGTGTGCATATCCGTGTGTGTGTTCACGTGCCCGTGTGCGTGTGTGTGTGCGTGCCCGTGTGCGCGTGTCCGTGTGTGCGTGTGTCTGCGCGGCCCCTCTGTTCTCTCTGAAAACTGTTGTTGGCTGTTGGGCCTGCATGTCTGATTCTCCGGTGTCCTCACGTTCCCTCCCCTTGGCTTTTGGGGTTTGCTGTGGGTCCTGTTGGTCTTTGCTGTGATGATGCTCTGTGACAAACGACTCGACAGCAGACTTGTCTGTCTGCTCACAGGCCGAGGTCGGCGGGTTGGTGCGTCCCGTGCGTCTCACCACCAGAGGTCTCCCCGGGAAGGCTGTGCTTGGGTGGACACACGGTCACAGGAGGCCCCCCTCGGGCCGCGTGGGCCACCCCCGTGCGCCGCCAGCATCCTCAGACCCTCCCCACATCACAGGGAACCCCTGTGACGCCGCCTAAAGGCGCTGTGGGCGTCAGTCACGGGGCAGGGGGCGACGCGGGCCGGCAGGCCGCCCCCACCCCCCAGTCTTCTACGGAAGCTCTGGTTCCGACGCCACATTCTAACGTTGAAGAGCTCGTCACGGCCCTGGCAGCAGCCCCTCTTTGCTCTGTCCTCTTCCTGTCTCATGGGTCCGTGTCGTCCAGGAGGCGGCGGGAGTGGGGAGGTGGCGCGCTTCCTCACAGTCCCGTCGGAGCCTCTCGGGCCCCGGCCAGTGGCTCTCCCCTGTGTTTCTCATACCATGGGGGCTGCCCTGTCTGCACCCAGGGGTGGGCCCGTGGGCTGGCTGGAGGCTCCGTGTGCTGAGGGCAGCCCCACCAGCAGTCACGAACTTCGTGGAGTGATCGGGCAGGTTTCTGGCTGCTCTGCATTGGATGCCCCGGCTCTGTAGGGCTCTTCACTGGGGCTGGTCTTTTTCCCCAGAAAGGACCCCTCCCCTCTCCTAGGTGGAGGGGGTGCTTAGCCAGGCTGCCGGGGTTCTTGGTGCAGAGTGGGAAGAGGGGCTGGGGACTTCGCTTTATTCTTTTCCTTTTTTTTTTTTTTTTGCTTAAATAACAGAAATGTATTGTTTTGCAGTCTGGAGGCAAGAGTCCAAAATCTCTTCCTGCTGACTGTGCCTCCTGGGCCTGTCCACGCTCCTTTCCCCTGTGTTGCTCACACTATCTTCCTTCTGTGTGTGTTTCTGGCTCCAAGTGTCCACTCCCCCCACCACATCCTGATCATTTTGAAGTGTATGGTTCAGTAGTGTTAAGCACTGGGCTGGCCAAGAAGTTCGTTTGGGTTTTTCTGTCCCATGGAGAACCCCGAACGGACGTCTGGGCCAGTCTGCTGTGCTCGCCTCGCTGTGAAGCCTGCAGGGGCTTCCATCCTGCCACTCTGAAACTCCGTCCGGGTTAAACCGCGCCCGCCCCTCCCCCAGCCCGGGCAGCCTTGGTGCTGTGTTCTGACTCTGCGAATCTGGTGACTCCAGGTAGCTCACACGAGTGGACTACACAAGACCTGTGTTCTCTGTGCCCATGTCTCTGAGGTTCATCCATGTTGCAGCTTATGCAAAGTGTCTTTCCTTTTTAAGGCTGGATGATACTCCGTCTTATGGATGGGCCACACGAGGCTGATTCAGTCATCCGCTGATGGGCATTGTGGTTGCAGCCACTTGTTGGCTACTGTGAACAGTGTGGCTCCAAACATGAGTGCAGAAATATTTCTTTGACTTGCTTTCCATTCCTTTGGATGTATACCCAGAAGTTGGATTGTTGGGTCATATGGTAGTTCTATTTTTAGTTTTTTGAGGAATGGGGACTGAGTTTGTCTTAATCCTCCTTTTATTTTTAGCATGGCACCTACCCCAGCCGCCATGGCACTCCAGAGGGTGACCTCCTGGACCCCGCAGGGAGGCAGCCCGTTGGCCCCTGACTGGGCAGAGCGGGAGGGGCTCCAGAGCCCTCCAGGGACAGCCCACCTGGGCAGGAGTAGGGTGTGGGTCCTGCAGGATGCCTCCCGGCCTGTCCCGTGAGCCTGTGGAGCCCTGAGTGTCATCTCCCCCAATGCCTCTCTGTGGGCATTTCAGAGGGGCCTGGGAGGAGGCTGACCTTTGGGCCCATCTTTCTCAAGGCACCCACAGTCTGGCTGCCTGTTCTGGGGGCCTCCCCAGAGGGTGGGCAGACTGTGCCCAGCCAGGAATAGGCATTAGCCGAGGGCCACGACCTCTGCTGTAAGGGCCCCCAGCATCCAGGGGGGCAACCCACGCGCAGGAAAGCAGGGCAGGTGCTGGCCTGGGTGTCCAGGCGCGGAGCCACTGAGCAAAGCCATGTACAGCCCGAGCCAGGAGCTGAAGCTCTGCCCGCCCGCCGGCACTGGGGTGGCTGAGCGCACCGCCCTTTGTGGGGTGCAGAGGGTTGGCGGGTGCGGGACCCCGGGTGGGGCCGGCGCAGACCCCTGCCTTATCCCCCCAGGTGTGCGAGCCGCAGGACAGCCGGCGCCGGAGCCGGCGCCGCTGGAGCGTCAGCATAGATGAGCGCCGGAGGCTGGCCGTGCTGGGCCGCGGCGAGAAGCTGGACCTCGCTGGGGCGCCCCCCTCCTGCAGGGTGCGGGGAAGCGCGGGAGCGCCGGGTCCCGCCCCTCCCGACCCCGTCCGGCCCCGCCCCTGACCCCCGCTCTCCCCGCAGGACCTCGCGCGGATCATGGCCCAGCTGGTGTCCGAGGACGTGGACAAGGACGTGCTCTTCCCCCACCCGCCGAGGTCCTCCGAGTCCACCAACGCCTTCCAAGCCTTCCTGGTCCGGAGCAAGCCTTTCTGGCACAACGTGGCTCTGGAGGCCCCGGCCTCGAGGTCGCCGCCCTTCTAAGAGCCGACTCAGCCCAGTGTTTTGTCTTCCTGCGTCTTTCCTGTGGGTGCTGGGGAGGCGGGCCCTGCGCCCTCCCTGTAGCCCTCCAGATTGCCGCCACCGGCCCGGGGATACGAAAACAGGCCTGGGAGGACGTCTGGCTGCCCCCTCCTCAGGACACTCACCCTTGGAGGTCACCTCTGGTTGGGGTGACTTGGCCCAGCCCAGCCTCCAAGAGGCCACCTGGAGGGTCTGGGGGACAGGGTAGAGTGGCCCTCCAGGATGGCCCCCTGGGCTGCCAGCAGAGGGTGCCCATCCCCAGCAGGGCCATCCTCCTGGGACCAGCAGCAGTGGGCGGCCTGGGAGGGCGTGAGGCTCTAGCAGCCCCTCCTCTGGGCCTGCTTCACAGACAGCTGTCAGCAGCCCAGGTGGAAGGGGTCTGGGCTGGGGAGCCTGGCCCCTGAGGTGACTGGGCACCTGCCAGCTGGTGGGCTACAGTCCATAGGATTGCAAGAGTTGGATACGACTGAGGCGACTGAGCACACATGCGCGTGGGCAGTGCGTGGAGCAGTGAGGTGGGGCCACGCTCCCAGCAGGGCAGAGGTTTGGATGTTTGAACTGCTTGGTGCTGGCACCGCCCAGCCCAGGAGCACCGGGTCCTGGGCAGGCCCATGGGGAGGCGACGTGATGCGGAGAAGGCCAGAGGCCGTGGGGGTCAGGGCGGCTCCCACACAGAGGGAGGCTTCCTGGAGGAGGTGGCGCTGTCCCTTCTCTGCACAGGGAGCTCGTAGGGGGACCAGGGCCCAGGAGGCAGGGTGGGCAAAGGGCCTGGGGTAGCTGTGAGGAGCTGGCCCTGGCCTGCCATGGTGTCTGCCTTTGCCTCAAGTTCAGGGGTGGACAGGAGGCTTCTGAGCTGCAGGTGACAGTGACATGGGGCTGCATTTGGGGAGACCAGGCTGGCAGCAACGGGAGGTGGGAGAAGGGCAACAGGGAGGGGGTCACAGGAGCCCAGCCCTGGGGCAGCGGGAGGCTGGCATTGGGCGGGTCATCTCCTGCACTTGGTGACTGACAGCTAGGGGCTGATGGGAGCAGGAAGGAGCAGGGAGGGGGCTTTGGGCAAAACGAGGTGGTCCACTCCACCTCCAGGCCCAGGATGTGGGTAGTGCCCAAGTTCTGGCCTCGCTCGCTCAGAGAGTCGGCTGCTGAGATGACCCTAGCTGCCCGTCCTGGCCTCCTGCTCTGCTTTACCTTAAAGCTCAGCACAGGTTCCTCCTCCAGGAAGCCGTCCAGGATCACACAGGTAGCCCCCAGGCCGCACTCTCCGAGGCCCCCTGACTGTACTGTTGTTCCAGGCCTGCGGATTTCCCAGAATCCCCAGGGTGCGTGGAGGGGCCCAGGGATTGTGGGGGTGGTGAGTGGGACTAGGATGGGGCGTCCTAAGAGGTGGGAGAGGAGTGGTGTGAGGTCTAGACGGGGCCTGGGGGGCCTCATGACTTTCCCCTCCTCCTCAAGGACCCCTGATAAAGTGGGGGACAGGTGTCAGGGGCCAGAATCTGCTCTGGGCCAGTCTCCATGCCGGCTGGGAGGACTCCCTCCAGCCCAAGCTGAAGTGTCAGCAGTTAAGACAGGTGACAAGTGCTGTGAGTTCTTTGCCCCAGAGGCCTTAGAGGACCCCACGTCTTCACTGAAGGCCTGGGCCTTGCTGGGCTCGCCCGGCCATGTCTCCCGGTCTCGCCTGGGGGCTCTCCGTAGGCCGCGGTCGGTGGCATGGGTCCAGCCTGGGGCTGGCCGGCCTGCTGCCCTGCAGGCGGTTTCAGGGCCTCTTCTCTGCACCGGTCTCCCCTTGACTGCCCGGCTCTCCCCAGCACAGCACAGCAGCTGTGGGGGGCCTCGTGGGGACCGGCCGGCAGCCTGTGGCCCTCGCAGTAGGGTGTGGAGCCTGGGGAGCTGACGGTGCCTGGAGCAGCCGTGGGGGGCCTTGCGGGGACCGGCCGGCAGCCTGTGGCCCTCGCAGTAGGGCGTGGAGCCTGGGGAGCTGACGGTGCCTGGAGGTGGCTTTGTTGTCGCCCTGGGTGTGTGGGTTTCGTGTTGCTGCCCTAACAAGATGCCACAAACTTGGTGTCTTCACACAAATTCATGGACGGTAGATTCTATAGAAATCCGGAATGGACCTCACTCGGCTACGAGCGGGGTGTGGGCAGGGCTGCCTTCCTCCTGGGGCTCCAGCCTTTCCAGTGTCTTAGAAGCCGCCCACGTCCCTTGGCTTGTGGCCCCTTCCTCCGTCCTCAGAGCTGCAGAGGAGCCTCCCTCCTCCGCCTCTTCCTCCACGTTCAAGGACCTGTGAAGATGTCGGGCCACCTGGATAACCCAGGATAGTGTTTCAAGGTCACCCGGTAAGACACCCTAACTCCTCCCTTGCCGTATAGTCCAGGATGGTCACAGGTTTGGGGGAAAATGTGGCCGTCTTTAAGGGAGGGGCACTCTGCCTTCCACAGGGGTTCCTGGCACTGAGTGGGTGGGGGCTGGGGATTGCTAAACATCTCAGGCGCACTGGACAGCCCCTCACTGCTGAGAACCATCAGGCCCCAGATAGCACCAGGGGCCTGTCTGGGAACCCCTGGAAGAGAGGAGAGTCTAAGGGAGCCTGGCAGCCTGGATGAGAGGAGGTGGCCGGCCTGGGAGCAGACAGGTCAGGCAGCACCCTCTGGTTGGGACACCACCCGTCACCGCCGACAGTGGGCAGTGCAGGGCACCTTTACTCCGCTTCCCTCCCTGAAGGCACCTCCCCAGACTCACGGGGACACCCCCAGGCAGAGAGGATGGCCCCCCCACTGCGTGCCCCCCCTTGCACCCTGGCACCCGTCTGTGCTCGAGGGTCGGGGGGACTCAGAGCAGGAGTAGAGGCCGCTCTGGACACCCCAAACAGAAAGGGGTGCCCTGCAGCCTAGTTTGCGGGGCGCAGGCCCCCAGGCCCAGCAGGGTACCTGAGCTGTGTGGCCTCCCAAGGGCTGCAGACACAGTGCCCAGCATTGCCCATTGAGAAAGATGACTTCATTGGCTTTGCAAGAATATTTGCTCACTATTCAGCAATAAAATTAAAAAAAAATCTCGCCTACAATTTCATCACCGAGAGGAATGCTGTCAACATGAGGTGAGGGCGGTTCCGATATGTCTAAGGGCCCAGGCAGAGGTGTGAGGGTACATGGAACTACAGAACAACTGTAGAATTCTTTCAAATTTTTAAAAATTTAAGGGAAAACACGATGCTGAAATTAGATGAATATTTCTTCATCTGAAGTTCACAAGATTCTCTTACGATTATTTTTAGAAATTACAGCAAACACAGAGCCGGGTGTTGACTGGGTCTGTGTGACGCCCGTCCGCCTGCTGCTGGTGAGGGGCGCTGGCAGCTCTGTGCCTGCCCGGCCCCCTGTGCCCTGCCGTCCGCTGGAGCCCTGCTCCTGGGCGGCGAGCTCCCCAGTCAGCACTGCCCTGTCTTTGTCTCCATTACAGTCTTATTGGCTGCCTTGAAGGTCAGCTTTTACATTTTTAAAGAACCTTATTTCTCAGGTTCTTCTAGGTTTAAAAATGTTTGCCCAAGGCCTTTAGACTCTCATGGTGGGACCTCTTCACCCACCGTTAGGCTCCCAAGGGTGCCTGCTTCACCAGTGCCCCCATTGTGATCGCCCTGTGCCCTGACCCTCATCACTCTTGTCTTCAAGGCCTCAACCATCCTGTTTATCATCTCTTCCCTGCTCCCCGCTGGACGGCACCCTCCGCAGGCCGGGGCAGGATTCTTTGGTAAAGTGTTCTCGGCCTCCTGACTTGGTCTTCAGGTCTCAAACGTTGCTGCGGAGAACAGGGCCAGCTTTTGTCCTTGCTGCATGTGACATGGGTTTTCTGAAGAGCATCTCTCTTGTCTCTGAGGCTGAGTGAGCAGGAGAGGTGGGCTCCGTGTGACTCAGCCCGCTGTGGTCCTGGGGGCTCCCAGGTGATGCTGGGGAGAGTGGCCTGTGGCGGGTCTTTGAGCCTTTTTCAGACTGCAGCCTCCTGCGCCCTGTGCCTCCCGCTGGGTCATGGCCTCCACACGCGGCTGCCGCCCCCATCCCTCAGCAAGTGGCCGCCAGGGCCAAAGGTCAGCTCAGGTCACCTGGAGCCCTGCAGGCCCTGCACAGGGACGCTGCCCTGTCCAGTGGCCTCTGGACCCTTTCACCCACCATTAGGCTCCCATGGGTCCCTCCTCACCAGTATCCCCGCCTCTCTAAACAAACAGTGCCCCCACCGTGAGCGCTTGTCCCCTGACCCCTCTCATCACTTTGTCTTCAAAGCCTTGACTGCCGTATTTATCACTGCTTCCCTGCTTCCTGCTGGACAGTGACTGCCCCTCCCCCCGGCCCCCAGCATCTGAAGTGTGTGGCTTGAAGTGGGTGCTTAGCAAATGAATGACGAAGCGATCGTGCTAATTGCTTGGCCTCGCCCCAGCCCACCTCCAGGCTTCCCCGTGTTAGTCATTGCCACCCTTGGCCCCTCGGTTTCCTGTCCGAGCAACGGCGTGACCCTGACCTGTTTCCTCGGCTCTTACATCTCGCTCTCGCTCTGCTGTCTTGTCATCTAACGTCTGACCTCGGATCACGGGGCTCCTGTAGAGGCGACTCCCATCGTCCCTTGCCCCCGCTCCCCACTCTTTATGCTGCCCTTGTGGTCTTGGACATGGCTACCCCGTTCCACGTGGCACACCCTCGGGGCTCTTTCCTGAATGTCTTCTTGCTCTGCCACTAAATGCAAGAATTCCGAAGTCTTTTCCGCAAGGTGCCTGGGGTCTGTTGCCGTGCCTCTGGGCTGGTGTGGGGTCTGGGCCCTGCGTGCAATCCCCCTTTCTTGTTAGCCTGCAGAGGGGAAAGCAGTGTGACGCCAGAAGAGCAGTGGGCTTTAGTAGACGTCGCTCTGCTTTGGGAGGGGGAGACCTGGAATTCCAGCAGCTTCCCCGAGACTTCCGGGGAAAGGCAGCCCTGCCTGCCACTCTCCCCCATCCCCCACCCCGGCCGGAGGAAGGCAGCCTCCGCCCTTCGTGGCTTCTCCCCGCGGAGGGCGGGGGGTCCTGCAGGTGGATGCCCCTCTTGGGGAGACAGGAGCAGGCACTTTACAGGCGGGAAGTGTGGGGCTCTCTGTGCTGCCTGGGCATTTATCTGTGGTTCTTACTGTTTGGTCAGCTTGTTGGGTGCTGGTGGATGGAGGCTTCATGGTACAGCTTTGCTGTCCAGAGGAGGAGACGCAGGTTACTGAGTTAGGATGGGCCGTGGGGAGGGGGACGTTCCTGCCCCCCTCCCCTTAGAGGGGGCCTGCCTGAATGGCCTCAGCGCTAAGCTCCTGCCTTCTAGCCGCCCTCAGTCTCCACGACGTGCGGGGCCTGGGGCCTGTCCTGGGCTCTGTCCCCTTGTGTCCCACAGGGATGTCCCCAAGCAGACGGAGCAGTCACCCTGGGCCCCTCACCTCCCTCCCCTGGTCCCCAAGCAGCGGGCTGGTCTAGAATCCCCACTGGGCCCACTCGCGGCCAGCCGGGCCGCCCCCTCCACCCTCGGCTTTCCCCTGCGGGCAGCACCCGGGCCACCGCCATCGTCAGACTTAAGCCCACACAGCGTGGCAGGTCCTGCCGGGCCTGCGGAGGGCAGGCCGGTGCCTCATCCACGGCCCTTCCACCTCGCTGTCCTCGCACGGACCGCCAGCCCGCCCCCCCCCATAGCCCCCGCCAGCCCCCCAACACCGCCCCCGCCCCCACCACCCGCGTCGGGTTCCCCCTCCTGCCCCGCTCCCGGGCGGGGCCTCCCAGAGGGTACTCTGGGCACGGCCAGCCGGTCCCTTGGCCGGTTCCTCGGGCCGCAGTCCAGGGAGGAGGTGCCCCCGCGGAGGTGGGATGGGGGCCCGCCACCGTCCAGGCGAGGCCGGGGGGCAGGACCGGGGGCAGGGACAAAGACCCCGGGGCCGGGCGCGGGGAGCCGGGGCTCGCGGGCGGCGGAGGCCGGGCGCGGGGAGCGGGGGCGCGAGGCGCGCGGGCGGCGGAGCCGGGGGCGCGCGGCGCGGGGCGGGGCGCCCGGGAAACGGCCCTGCGGGGGGCGCGGCGGCGCCCAGGCCCCTCCCTCGCGCGGCCCCTCCTCTTCCTCTCCCGCCCGCCCGCGGCCTCGGTCCCTGCGCGGCCTCGGCGGCCTCGGCGGCGGCGGCGGCGGCGGAGCAGCGCGGCCCCTTTAAACCGCCCGCCCCCGCGCCCGCGCCCGCGCCGCGCCGCGTCCTCCCGGCCGCCCGCGCCGAGCCCCGCGCCCGCCCGGCCCAGCCCGCGGCCCCCGCCGCCGCCGCCGGACATGGCCGCCAACATGTACAGGGTCGGAGGTAAGGCCGCCGCCTGTCCGCCGCCGCCGCCGCCGCCGCCGCCTTTATGCGCCGCGGCCGGGCCCCCACCCGGACCCCCGCCCCGGGCGCCCCGGACTCCCGGACCCCGGCCCGGCCCCGCCGTCTCTGCCCCCGGCCGGCCTCGGTCCCAAACCGCCGCCCCGGGCCTCGCCATCCCCCGGGCCGCTCTGCACCCCGCGCCGCGGCCCCCGCCCGCCCACTCCGCGTTTCCCTCCCCCGCCCCTCCCCCCGCCCCCACTCCGGCCCCCTCCCCCGCCTCCGCCCCTCCCCCACTGCAGGCCGGCCTGCCGGGCCATCCCTCCTCCCCCCGGCCGCCCGCACCCCTCGTCTGCACCGCACCCCGTCTCCTCCCCACCCCATCGTTTCTGAGCAGCCTGCCCTCCACCCCCACCCCGGCCCGGCCACGCTCACTGCGGCCCGAAAGGGCCCCTTGGGCCGCCCCGCTGGAGCCCGCGGGGACAGGGGCCGAGCTGGAGGGGGGAGGGGGCTGTGCCCACCTGTTGGGGGCGGCCTGTGGTCTGTGAGGAGCTGTGGGGGATGCCAGCACCCTTCTGTGAGGGGTTTGGCCGGAGCCCCGCGCCCCCAGCGGAGCGGAGCACATGGTGCAGGAGGCCCCGGCTGCCCTGCCGGGGTGGGGGCTCTGGGGCGCAGGAGAGAGGAGGGCCCATGGTGTGCGGGGCGGGCTCATATCTGGGGTGCGGGCCATGTCCCCTCTGGAGCCCACGGCCGCTGAGGGCTTGGGCCTGGAGTATGCTTAGGGGCTGTATTCTGGGGGATTCCCTCTCCAGAGCCTTAGTAGCCTGTGGTCACCCCGAGCGTGCTTTCAACACACCCCAAACTTTTTGCTGCCTCCTGTTTCCCCAGGGCGGCAGGGAGGTGCTTTGCAGGGGTGTGGATGAGCCAGGTGGTCCCTGCTCGCGATGCTGAGCTGGCCGAGGCCCTGAGGCTCCCCTCCTGGGCTATTCTCCCCACGGTGGGCCCCGGGAAGCCCCTGGCGTTGGGTCTTGCCCCCCTTTGTGGTGAGGGGGCTCCAGGAGGCTGCACTGCCGGTTTCCCGTGGGTTCCCAGCTGCTCCGTGAAGTCACAGGGAGGTGAGGTGCCCTCTGTCTCTGAGATCTGAGAGGCCCACGTGCCCAGCTTAGGTGGAGCGTGTCAGGCCTGAGAGCAGCCCTGGCCTTGCTGTCCGAGCCACTTCTGTGCACGGTCTGCCCTGTTGCTGGCCAGCTGACCCCGAGGGCCAGGCCAGCCTCGTGACCTTGGGTGCACACCCCCACCCAGTCAGTGGGTAGGCAGGATACCTGCCGGCCCGTCAGGCCCTCCCCTGCCCTCTCCGGCTCACAAGTGGTCGCGGGAAGGGGGGCCCATGCCCCCTGTAGCACAGACCCTTGGTGGACACGTGGGGAGCGGGCTGGGGTGCAGCGGCCCTTCAGGGAGGGGCCTGTTCGTTTCCCACCCTTTCCCGTCCGAGCAGGAGCCGGTCACCTGGAGGGTGGCAGGAGGTCCCCAGGACCGACTCGCCCCCTCTGTACTGGCAGCCCCAGCCTCTGCTCCCTGCCCAGGTCCCCCGGCCGCCCTGGCAGCTCTCCTCCCGCACAATGTCCTCTCGGACCACTTTTCTGCATGCAGGTCCCCTCTTTCCCAGCGTGAGACCCCTCCGGTTGGCCCACCCTTCCAGCTTGCCCCGTGCCCCTGAGGTTTACCTGGCCAGAAGCCCCCTGCATGTGTGGCCTCCTCTGCCCTCCCAGGCTTCTGCCCTGGGGCCGCGTTGGGGTGTTGAATAAATGAATGAAAAGAGGCTCCCAGCTCCCAGGTGGAGCCTGGAGGGGGAGGCAGTGGGGTGCTGGGGGCCCTCCGCTGGCCCCCCGCTGCACCTTGGCTACCTGCCACTCAGGGTGGGACCCCCACTGTGTGCTGTCTCTGCCCTCCCAGGCCGTGGGCACCGCAGCCTGCACTCACGTCCCTGCTGTGATGTGTGGGCTCCAGGCCTCCTGGCCGTGCAGTCAACTGGGGCCTGGCTGCACTCAGGCCTTCCTGTGCCTCAGACCCCGGTGTCCCCCGCGGGTCCCGGAGGCGCTCCCGGGGCCCAAGCCGGAGGGCCGCTTCCCCTTGGACTCCAAGTTGGTCACTGCTGCTCCGTCCCCCACCTCTGGACGGGATCCCAAGGCGCTGTCCCCTGGGTCCGCAGGGCCGGTGGGCAGGGTGTCGGCAGGTCGGTGTCCTGTCCCGGGGAGCTGCTGGCTTGGGGTTGGGGGTGCCGTCAGGGCCTCTCAGGACCCAGATGGGCAGATGCGCACCTCTCCCTGGGGCTGGGCCCCACCGGGCAGGCTGCCCGCCCTAGGCACACCGCAGGGATAGAACCCGGGGAAGGCGTCTCCATGTGGGACGGTCCACGAGAGCCACTGGATTCAGCACGAAAAAGTACAGGATGCCTGTTAGGTTTGCATTTCAGATACAGCGTGTCTTAGCATCTGTGTGTCCCGAATGCCGCATGGGAGGGACACAAGAAAGTGGTCCGCGGCACCCAGTCTCTCCTGGGCATCCTGTGTCCTGCCTGGCAGGCTGTTCCGAGGCCCTGCCAGGGCGTCTGGGCGGGGCGAAGGCACGGCCGCAACTTCGTGCCAACTGACCGGCTGGGCGGAGTGGGTCAGCCTGGGAGGGACCGGGCCTGGTTCTTCCCCAGGAAGTGGCCCGGCCTGGACAGAAGGCCTCTTGGATGGCGCGTGGCGGGCAAGGGATGCCGGTGGCGGGGTCAGGGTCCACGCCCGGCGGCAGGTTCCCGTCTGGGGCGGCCCTGGGCTGCGGGCACCGAGGACACCTCTTTCTGCCTCTCTGTGAAGGCAGAGCTGACCTGTCAGGCTCCGGGACAGACGGAAGACCGGCGGCCCGGAGCCGCGGGCGCCTCGGTCACTGGGCAGTGGGCGGCTGTGGATGGTCCCGTCTGCTCTCCTTTTGCTCTCGTTGTGCGGTGTTAACAGCTGTTCTCCTGGACAGCCCGACTTTTGAAAGGTGACAGGGGCCCCTCGCCCTCTGGGCAGCTTGCTGGTGCTCCTGCTGCCTCTGCTGCTCTTGCCAGGCTGTGTTCTGCCCTTCTGTCGGAAACGCTTTTGTGCTTGTTTACCTTTTTACGAGGTAAGACGTCGCCAGTCGGGAAAGCTGCACACGCTTCAGGGGCGGTGGGGACATGCTGGGGATCGTGGCGAGGGGAGCGGCAGCCTTGGGCTCTGGGCTGGAAGTGGGTGGACCACTGTCACGCACACACGTGTGCGTGCACATGTGCACACTCACCCTGCAGCCCACCCCCCGTTGGGTGTCTTCTGGGGCCTTCACGTTCCTCTGAGAGCAAACTGCGGCCGTTGCAGTCTAGGGTTACTTGGTGAGGAGCTGTGGCTCAGGGGTGTCTGGGGCAGGTCCTGGGTTGGGGCCAGGCAGGGCGGCGGGCGCCCTCCCGTTGGTGGTAGCCTTGCCAGGCACCTGGACGGGTGGGCGTCCGTGCCGGACTCGCCAGGGCTGAGGGGGGCTTGGTCGAGGTTGGCGCAGGACCGCCTTCTGGGGCTGAAGTTGGGGTGCCGTGTGGATTTGGGGGGCTGCCTGCGACTCCGCAGCCGGCCTTCTCTCGAGTCTGGTGTTCTGCGCTGTCCTCCGCCTTGTGCCTCTGTGCCCCCAGCACCCCCGCCCGTCTGTCCTCAGGGAGTAGGTGGGCTGGAGACTGATGGCAGCAGGCGCACTTCCCTGGGTCTCCAGGGGCCCCGCGTGGACAGAGGAGGCCGCTGGCGCTGTCCTGTCCGGGGCTTGGGGTGGTGTTGGGTCTGGGGGGCCTGGCGGCCGCGCTCCTGCCTTCCCGGGCCTTGCAGCCCCCTGGCCGCGATCACAGCAGCCTGAGGAGACGATCTTCCGAGCAGCAGGTCTGCCCCGTCTCCTCCGCTTCAAACTGCAGGGTCGACTCCCAGCGCCTTGAGGGCCCATCATCTGGCCCTGCCCCCAGCTGGCCCCTCGCAGGCCCGGGTCCCTTGGCTGACCCACGCGACAGTGACTGCTGGATGTGGGGGTGAGGGCTGCGGGTGCAGAGAGCCCAGGGGGGGGTCCATGCCCGGCACCTGGGGAACAGGCCCACTGCCTCCCGCCCTCTGCAGGGTGGGCATCCATGCAGGCCCCTGGGCCCCTGGGGCTCTGTTTGTGGACATCGGGCAGAGGGGGCTACCCTTGGGGAGGGGAAAGTCACCCCTGAGAGGCGGCCACATCCCGTGTGAGGGGACCAGGGTCAGCACAGGGCCACCGGGGTGGGGGGGCATGCTCCAGTGGGCACCGTGTGAGCTCAGGCCTGCAGGTCTGTGTGTGGGTCAGCGTGGGGTCCACAGGGCCTTTTCTGGGGTCCAGGTGGGTACAGTTCTGCCCCTTTGTCCAGAGAGAGCGCGGGGTGTCTGAGCTCAGGCCTGGTGCCCGGCCCAACCCCCCGTCACCTCCATCCTCTGACCCCCTGGACAGAGGCTGGCCCCTTGGTCATCGGCCACTTCGGCTCCTGGCAGGGCCTGGCCTCCGTCCAGCGGGTGTGTGCACGGGAGGTCTGGCTGGAGAGATGGCGCGGTCAGCACTGGGCCCGAGGGGGTGTGCATGCCAGGCCCCGGGCCCGTGAGGCTCGGCAGGTGAATGTGGAGGCCGGCCGGGGCTTGGGGTCGGGCTCCCACAGGCTCCCAGCCCCCGGGCTGAGCCTCTGCCCCACGGCCCTCTGCGGGGTCTGCGGCCCGGGGCTGGTAGGAGCCCGTCCCCGAGGTGCTGGCGACCTGGCCCTTCGGGGGTTGCGCTGCCTTCCTGGGGGCCTCCCTTCGTCCCGCCCTGCCTCGTCGCTCCTGGCTGCTCGCCTTTGCGAGTCTGCGGGTCCCTCAGGGTAATGCTGCCCGGCGGAGCTGCGAGCGAGCAGTCCCCTGGCCTTAGGACTGTGCCGTTAGAGGTTCCGTGCTTTTAGTCAGAGGTTCCCTTGTTTCAGTGGGCCCAGCAATGCCCTGAGGTGCGTCCAGGGTCCCTCAGTGCCGGCAGGCTGTAGCCGTGAACCGGTGGTGTGATGCGAGGCAGGATGCGGCTGTCAGTCTCTGAGCTGAGCGCGGAGAGCAGGTGCTGGGCTGTTGATCCCGGAAGAAAGCCTGGCCCGAGGCTGCAGGAGCCTGACCCTGGCCCTGGCCCTGGCCCTGACTTCGCCCTGGGCCAGTGGGTCAGCTCAGGAGACTTCAGCGTCAGTGATGACTTAGAGATGCGATTGCCGGCGCTAAGGGTTGGAAGCTAGGTCTGTCGAGGTGCGTGCTCACACAGCCTTTGTGGGTCGTGCTCACACAGCCTTTGTGGGTCGTGCTCACACAGCCTTGGTGGGTCGTGCTCACACAGCCTTGGTGGGTCGTGCTCACACAGCCTTTGTGGGTCATGCTCACACAGCCTTTGTGGGTCGTGCTCACACAGCCTTGGTGGGTCGTGCTCACACAGCCTTGGTGGGTCGTGCTCACACAGCCTTTGTGGGTCGTGCTCACACAGCCTTGGTGGGTCAGCTCTGTGATTTGGACGCGTGTGCACAGCGTCTGTCACACGTGCTTCCAGGTGTGTGGTCTCAACAGGCCGGGGTGGGGGGACCCCGGTGGTCAGACGGCTGGCACGACCCGCTCGTTTCCCTCTTGCCTTTTGGTCAGCCCCCCACACCGAGCCTGGCTCCGCAGCCCCGAGGGGACCCTGTCGCTCCCGACGCCCTCTACAGGGTGTCATGCAGCGCGTCCAGGGCTCGCCCAGGTGTGGGGAGCGCCTTCCTCTGCCTTCCGATTCGGTTCTGTCGAACGGACGTGTCGCGGTGGACTCAGCAGCTGTGGGACGTTGGGTCTGGAGGCCCCAGCCTGACGGCTGGTCAGCAGCAGAGGTGGCTGCTTGCAGTTCTGGAGGCTGCAGGACCCTGGACGCGGTCCAGGCTGCCCCCTGCAGACCTGATATCTTGGGAGAGCCCACTTCCTGGCAGGGAGCTCCAGGGGTCTCCTGTAAGAGTGCAAATCGCCGCTTCCGGGGCTCACCCTCAGGCCTTCCCAGAGGTCCTGCCTCCAGATAGCTGTCTTCAGGGTTGAGATTTCAGCGTGACATTTGAAGGGCACGTGCGTATCACCGCAGAGTCATCTCCAGCTTCTGGTGACTGTGTCAGTTGTCGTGGTGAGAGTCCCGGGCCGGGGGGGCCTGGCGGGGCGGGGGCACCCCCTGTGCCCCGGGCCCTCTGCATCCTGGCCGGCTGGGTCTCGTCGGGCCAGTGTCTCTGTCGAGGGTCTGACAGGCAGGCAGGGCGCCTCCAGTCTCCCTGGGTCGAGGCGTGGGGCATCTTTCCACCTGTCGATGGCCTCCTAGCATCTGGCCAGGTGTCTGCACGAGCCCTCTGTCTGGTTTCTGAGATTGGGAAGAAGCTCGCCACCGAGTTGTGATGCTTTGTTTTATGTTGTATATTTTAGTGCTTTATCAGATATGTGTTTTGTAATTTTTTCTTTTATAATTTACATATTTTGTGTATAAAATCCGCCAACCCCAAGGTCACAAAGATCTTGTCCTGTGTTCTCGTAGAGTGTTTATAGTTCTGGGTTTTACTTGTAAGTGTGTGACACATTTTGAGCTTGAGATGAAGGTCCTCGGCTTCTTTCTTGTGCGTGTGAGTGTCCTGTGGCCCGTCGCCACCTCTCGGCCTTCTGACCCCCGACCCGGGGGTGTCTGGTCGCAGCTGTTTGCCTCTCCGCACCGTGTGGGCCACGGTGACTTCACAGCAAGCCTGGGTCAGGTGGGGCGTCTCCGAGTCGTCCTTTTCTTTCAGCTGCACTTGAGGCTCGCGAGGTCTTAGTTCCCCCAACAGCGGTCCCACCCGGGGCAGCGACAGCGCTGAGTGCTAACCAGTGGGCAGGAAGTCCCTGACTTCATGCTGTTTCCAGATGGTTTCATCTGTTCTGCCGTCTTGGATGTCCTGTGTAAAGTGTAGGATTGTCTTAACTGACTTTTCTACAGAAAACACAGTGGAGTTTTGATTGGGATTATGGTGAAACTGTGGCTGATATCAGTTTGGGGCAAGGTTGGCATCTTTTCCAGGACTCGTCCCTCCTGCAGGGCCTGGCAGGCTGTGGCCCGCTGACTATTCTCCTGTGACTCACGAGCTAAGAATGGTTCCTACATTTTTAAATGGTTGAGGGGGAAAAAATGAAAAGAATACTTTAGGGCAAGTGAAAATTCTGTGAAATACGAGCTTCAGTGTCTCTAAATAAAGTCGTGTCGGAACGCGCCACGCGGGTGTTTGCCCGTGTCCCTGGGCTGCTGTGGGGCCTTGGCGAAGTCGAGCGGTGGGCGGTGAGGCGCCTGCCCGTGTGCCCACCTGTGCGCCCACCCGGGGGGCCGTCACCGAGTCACACACCCACATCGTAATGTCAGTGTCCCAGAGAGTGGAGCACTGGGCTCAGCAGGGTCCTCGCGGGGTGTGTGTGTGGGGACAGCATGTGCTGGAATAGCATGCGTGTGGGGACAGCGTGTGTGTGGGGACAGCATGTGCCGGGACAGCGTGTGTGTGGGGACAGCATGTGCCGGGACAGCGTGTGTGCGGGGACAGTGTGGATGTGGGGACAGCATGTGTGTATTGGGACAGCGTGCGTGTGCGGGGACAGCGTGCATGTGGGGACAGCATGTGTGTATTGGGACAGCGTGTGTGCGGGGACAGCGTGCGTGTGCGGGGACAGCGTGTGTGTGGGGACAGCATGTGTGCGGGGACAGTGTGGATGTGGGGACAGCATGTGTGTATTGGGACAGCGTGTGTGCGGGGACAGCGTGCGTGTGCGGGGACAGCGTGCATGTGGGGACAGCATGTGTGTATTGGGACAGCGTGTGTGCGGGGACAGCGTGCGTGTGCGGGGACAGCGTGTGTGTGGGGACAGCATGTGCCGGGACAGCATGTGTGCGGGGACAGTGTGGATGTGAGGACAGCATGTGTGTATTGGGACAGTATATGTGTACAGGGACGGCGTGTGTATGTTGGGACAGTGTGTGTGTGCGAGGACAGCGTGTGTGTGTGGGAACAGCGCGTGTGCGCGGGGACAGCGCGTGTGTACGGGGACAGCGTGTGTGTGCGGGGACAGCGTGTGTGTGTTGGGACAGCGTGTGTGTGTTGGGACAGCGTGGGTGTGTTGGGACAGCGTGTGTGTATTGGGACAGCATGTGTGTGTATTGGGACAGCGTGTGCGCACGGGGACTGTGTGCGGGGACAGCGTGCACACAGGGACAGCGTGTGTGTATTGGGACAGCGTGTGTGTGCGGGGACAGCCTGTGCCGGAATAGCGTGTGTGTGTGCAGGGACTGTGTGTGTGCAGGGACAGCGTGTGTGGGGACAGCGTGTGTGTGGGGACAGCATGTGTGCGGGGACAGTGTGGATGTGAGGACAGCATGTGTGTATTGGGACAGTATATGTGTACAGGGACGGCGTGTGTATGTTGGGACAGTGTGTGTGTGCGAGGACAGCGTGTGTGCGTGGGGACAGCGCGTGTGCGCGGGGACAGCGCGTGTGTGCGGGGACAGCGCGTGTGTGCGGGGACAGCGTGTGTGTGTTGGGACAGCGTGTGTGTGTTGGGACAGCGTGGGTGTGTTGGGACAGCGTGTGTGTATTGGGACAGCATGTGTGTGTATTGGGACAGCGTGTGCGCACGGGGACTGTGTGCGGGGACAGCGTGCACACAGGGACAGCGTGTGTGTATTGGGACAGCGTGTGTGTGCGGGGACAGCCTGTGCCGGAATAGCGTGTGTGTGTGCAGGGACTGTGTGTGTGCAGGGACAGCGTGTGTGCAGGGACAGCGTGTGTGGGGACAGCGTGTGTGTGTGGGCACAGCATATGTGCGGGGACAGCATGTGTGCGGGGACAGCGTGTGTGTGTGGGGACAGCGTGTGTGTGTGGGGACAGCATGTGTGTGGGGACAGCGTGTGTTGGGACAGCATGTGTGTGCGGGGACAGCGTGTGTGTATTGGGACAGCGTGTGTGTGGGGACAGCGTGTGTGGGGACAGCGTGTGTGTGGGGACAGCGTGTGTGTATTGGGACAGCGTGTGTGTGGGGACAGCGTGTGTTGGGACAGCGTGTGTGTGCGGGGACAGCGTGTGTGTGCGGGGACAGCGTGTGTGTGTTGGGACAGCGTGTGTGTGTTGGGACAGCGTGTGTGTGGGGACAGCGTGTGTGGGAACAGCTGTGGACCTTCCAGCTCAGAGAGGGCCCGTCGCAGCTGACCGTCCTCAGCAAGTCCATGAAGAAGACGTGATGGGGTCTCCACGGAACTTTGGCTGGGCAGGAAAAGCCGGTCCCTGGCCGTGACGTCCCTGTGTTGTGATGGTGGTCGGCTTCCCAGCCTGCGGGCCTGGAGCCCCGGGGTCAGGAGCCTGGCTGTGTGAAGAGTCTGCTTGGAGGCACAGCCTAGATGCTCAGAGAAGTTGGGAAAACACCAGCCTGGTGCAGCGAAAGTGGGCTCTGCTGGGACGCTGTGTCCACCCGGTTGGGCTCAGGGCGGCCGGGGGTTGTCGTTCTGGGGTTTCCGCCAGGGTGCTTCGGGACAGGTCAGCGCTGGATCTGAGCCCTCCCCACCCGGCCGCGGCACCGCGGGGAGCAGCTGGCTCTCGCTCTTAGCCGTGTGTCTGTCCCCTCCTGCCCTCAGGCGGTTCAGGGGCTCCTGGGTCTCAGGCTGTCAGACTTGGGCTGACCCTCACCACCAGCCGTCCTGGCCCTTGGCTCGCGGACGGCACGTCGTCTGACCTCTTGGCCTCCGTTTCCATGCGAGCTGGCCGGCGGGACGAACTGCTGCATGCGAGTGTGCACACACGTGTGTGCCATGCACACATACGTGCCTCTTCCTGCCGTTGGTTCTGCTTCCCCGGAGAACCCTGGCGGTGGCAGACCTGTCACAGGTGACGGGTCGACCGTGGGGCGTGGCCGGACACTGGGCAGAGTGCGTGAGCACGCTGGGCAGCTGCTCAGCAGGCGTGTGCACAGAACGCGGGGTCTCCTGCCTCACCCAACCTGTGTGTCCACCGTGAGCCGTGTCCGCTTGTGGACTCTGCCGTCGTCAGCTCTGTGAGGCGTATCAGAAGTGGAGGCTGCATATCTTGACTTGCCTTGCTCAGGACGAGGGGAACGGCTCTCAATCGTTTCTCAACTGTTTTGAACGCAGACTGCCTTTGGACGTCAAGTTTTGCTGTGGCTTTGATGATGTTTCTCTATGAATTCGTCTGAAAAGGACATAAAATGGCACTTACTGCAAGTTTACGCATCCGTTTTGGTGACACTGATGTGCACATCACCGACTGCTCTGTGCAGATTCCTCCTGTCGGAAGGCGAGACGGGGCCTCTGTTCGGACCCACGTTTGCAATGGGTGTGTTTTATGAGCTCAGGCTGCAGTGCTGGGCAGTGGAGGTGTCCGGGTTTCAGAAGCCGCTCCGCCGCCCACCTCTGAGGTGCTTTGGGTTTGGTCCTTCGCCGACAGGACTCTGAGAACTCGGCGGAGCTGCACTCGAGCTTCAGGTTAGGATCCTGACAGCGGAAGGATGCACGCCACAAGCAGCGGAGGAAGAAGGTCCCGCTTCCCGCCCGTCTCTCCGGGGTTGCAGACAGTGTGACCACATGCACCTCGGTGTCCAGGGTGCTCCTCCCAGCTGGTCGCGCAGCCAGGGCTGCCCTGGGGCCTGCTGGGCTGACCCTTCGCTGCATAGACACTGAAAGGAAGGGTCAGAGAGGAAGCTCAGCAAGTTCGACACGAATGTTCTCAATTCAGCTTTCACACCGGCAGACGGATACTGGTGTTTGGGTGCTTCCTGTGTGGAGAGATGCTGAGACCGCGGCACAGGTCGGTGTCAGCAGGGACAGGGCCCTGGGCTTTCGTGATGAAGCACGTGAACTTTGAGCCCTGCTTAAATGAATTGTCCCCCCCCAAACAATTTCTTAGTACACTAGTATTTTATCAGAAAAAGTGTATTCAGTTACTTAATTTTAGATTTCATTGGCAAAATGTTTGTGGACGTGTATCCTGTGAATAAATAACCTAAAGGGGCATCTTGGTTTCGCTTCCTGTCCTGCGAGGCCTGCAGCCTTCACTGTCGGGCCCTTTACCGGAAAAGGCTCATGGTCTGTGTTCTACTGATACCTCATGCGTTACTACTTACTTAGACTCCGTTGGTTTTTCTCACTAGCGTTTTGTAGTTTTCAGCACACAGATCTTTGCACAGGACTTTTGATCTTTAAAGATTCGTAGGTTGTTACATTGATACCTCAGTACTGAAGTATTAGATGGTACCTGATTTTTTTATTTATCAGTGTTTCAGCTCTTGGCTGCGCGGGACTGTGGCTGCCACCAGCAGGACCTCTCTGGCCGTGGCAAGCGGGGCTCCTCCACGCGCTGCACGGTCTCACGGCACGCCTTCTCCTGCGGCACGTGGGCTTAGCTGCCCCGTGACACATGCCGGCCTCCCAGACCGAGGGTGGACCCTGTGTCCCCTGTGTTGGCTGGCAGATTCTTAACCACTGGACTGCCAGGGGAGTCCTGTAGATGGCGCTTCTGATAGACTTTTGTATCCTGGGAACTTGTTAAATCCTCTCTCCTGAGCTGCTTTCTTCTAACAAGAGAAAGCAGGTTTATGGAGCAGGCCACCCTGGCCGCGGGCAGCTGAGGCCCTTCCAGCAGGCTGGGGCGGCCCCAGCCTCTCAGTGCTGGCAGCTGTTTGGTCGACCGGGAATTTCTCTGTGGACAGCCATGTCGTCTGCATGGAGAGTCTCTCTCTTCTTTCCAACCTGCACGCCTCTCATGTATTTGCTGTCTCTGCTCGTGGAGCCGGCTGGGTCCTGTGAGTGAGCAGCAGGGGGCGGCGGGTGCCCGGTCCCGGGTCCATCAGTAAAGGTGGCGTCACGGTAGGTTTTGGAAAAGCCAGCCAGCAGGCACGGATGTTCCCTGGACTCCTGGTGTCCTCGACTGAGGTGGCTAGGTGGCTTTTCGTCCTTCTTCCGCCACTGTGACCCCTGGGCTGGGGGTGTGGCCCCATCCAGGCTGCCGGCCTGGCTGTGCAGAGGTTGCGCCCTGGGGTGGGGGGCTCCACACTGTGGTCCCCAGGGTGCTGGCGGGGGGAGTGTGAGTGGACCTGTGGTCGGCCTTCCCTCCGTGTTTGGCGGGCGGTTGGGGGGTTCTTTTCTCTTTCTGTCCCTGCGAGGCTGTTGCTTCTCAATTCAGGTCCTTGGTGGGTGTCCCTGCAGCCCCCTGCCGCCCCATGGCTGCTGAGGGTCAGGCCGCTGGGCCCACCCCTGTCCTGCCCCGTGTTTGTGCCCACCTTGAAGCCCTCGGGAGTGCGGGGCCCTGGGGGTGTGGCCCCCACCCCCGTCCGGGGAGCTGGGCGCTGCCCTGGACACACGGCACCTGGGGCGTGTGGGCCGTTTCCGGTTCCTGACACATAGGAGCCATTCTTTCAGGTTTAATTTGCTTGTTATCTGGTTTCTTAGAGTGAAAGCTTCGATGGTTGATCTGAGGCCTTTTTGTAAAAACCGCTTTACTGAGCAAATCAACATATGTGATAAAGCCCGCCCACTGCATGGCCAGCCCGCCCTGGGGCCCCCGCCCCGTCAGCGTGGACGGGCACACCCCTGCTGTGACCCCTCTGGGGTACTGTCCATCCGGGGTCAACTGGGCCGCGTGCAAGCCTCAGCAGAGTCCAGCGGGGCAGCCGTCCCCTGCGGGCGCGTGGGGCGGGTGAGGGCCCACGGCCGGGCTGGCAGCCGGTGGCCTGCTGGCTGTCCTGGGCTTCCCCAGGCAGGCCCCCCGCTCCCACTGCAGGCCTCCCTGCGCCTACCCCGGGGCTTTGGGGAAACGAACTTCTGTGAGGGGAGTTTGCACTGACCTGAGGTCTGGGACCCCACTCCCCTGGGTGCCCGGCCTCCTCCCGCCCCCGCAGGAGTCCAGGACCCTGTCCAGCGTGTCTGTCTTTGCAGGGAAGGTGGTGGGTTGCCAGGGCCGGGACTGGTGTGTGTGGGGTGGGGTGGGGTCTGGCAGCCCTTCCCTGTGCTGACGTCTCTGGGGCCCCACCCATCCGACCCAGGTGCCCCCCAACACTGCAAAGATGTCCCGGGGGCGGGCTGTGGACTCCCGCCCGGAGCAGCAACCCTGCCTCAGCTTACCCGCCCCCACAGTGAGGACCCTAGGGCGGGTGGGGGGCTCTGCACAGCTGACATGCTCTCCCCCCCACCCCTTTGCAGACTACGTCTACTTCGAGAACTCCTCCAGCAACCCGTACCTGATCCGGAGGATCGAGGAGCTCAACAAGGTAGCGTGTGCCCATCCCTGCCGGGGGTCCTCCTGGAGCCCCTTCCTCGGGGTCCCTGCTGGCCTTGCTGAGGGGGGGATGCAGTGGGCAGGAAGACTCTGGGTAGGATGCCCCTGACAGAGGAGTGACAGTGAAGGACGCCCCTGCCCATCTCCCTTCCCGCTCCACACCGGGGCGGGTGCTCCTGAGCCCTTCCAGCCCTGGGGCTGAGGAGGGAGCAGGCTCCCGGTCGGAGGAGGGGGCTCTGTCCCTGCAGAACGCCCCAGCCCCTGGAGCCGCCCCGCCTCTCCTGCCGGCCACCTGGTTGGCCGCACGGGCGGGGCTGCTGGGGGGCCGCCGAGCGTGCCCTCTCCTCAGCCACCGTGGAGCCCGGTCAGCGGCCCTGGGGCCTGCTGCTTCTCCCTCCCAGGTTCCCGCAGGGGTGGCTGCGGCCCCTTCCCCGGAGCAGCCCTCCGAGAAGCTCCATGTCGCCCGTGGAGGCGAGGGGCTGCCTTGCGGGGCCTCCACGCCGGGCCAGTCAGGGCACTCACCCACCAAAGATCAGACTTGGCTGCGGCTGCACCGCAGCCCCACGGCCACGCTCGCCACGACCAGGCGTGGGTGGGAGGTCGGGCCCCGCAGCCCCAGCCTGGGCTGGCTGCAGTGAGCTGGTGCTCCCGGATGGCCTCAGGCTGCGGCTGCGGCCTGGCCAGGACGTGCTGTGGGGCGGCCTCGCTGCTGGAGCCTGGGCCCTGGGCCACCTCCCCTGCCCCCTGTTCATCGCCTGCTGGGGCCACAGGGCAGGAGGGCTCCCCCGTGCCCGCTGCTGTGACGGGAGCAGGTGGTCACCCCCATGTGGTGGGCACTGGTACCGGTTGGGGGCGCAGCTCGGCCAGGACTCTGCCCCCAGTGTCTCCTTGGCTGGTGGGGCCGCGGTGGCCTGGGTCTCAGGGCGGCCGTGGTGCCCTCGCTCTGGCTGTGGCCCTCCCCCTCGATCTCCACCCATGACAGCCACGAGGCAGGCGGACCCCGGGGGCTCTGCGGGTGGGGCGGGAGGAAGGCGGCTCCCAGGAGCCAGGGCGCAAGGCCGTCTGGCTGGTCCTCAGCCCTGTGCCCTCCCGCCTCCCCGCCGTGGGGCACGGGGCTCGGTCCCGGCTGGAGAGGTGGTCGCAGCCCGGGCAAGCGCGGCTCAGGCAGAGGCTGCAGACCGGTCAGCCGGAGGGCTCTCACCTGATTGGCTGGGGCCCCGGCAGCCTCAAGCATGTGGGGAGGTGGAGAAGGGTGATCTCCGGGGCCAGACCTGAGCCGCTCTTCCCTTGAAACGCCTGCCCTTGGCCGGCGGCCTGGTGGGCAGGAAGACGGAAGGGCAGCTTCCTCGTGAGGCCTGTCACAACGGCTGGGGACAGGGCTGACACGGGCGCAGCTGACGAGGGAGACAGGCCAGGTGCGCTGGGCACCCTCAGGGACACGGCCACTGCTGCGGTTGGTGGGACGGCAGTCCTGGGAGACTCGGTGAGAAGTAACCCCTGGAAAGTGCTCGCGGAAACTGGGACGAAATCACAGAGAAGTCAGCCAAGTGGAGGCTCCTCCGGGGGCCCAGCGGCCAGCCAGCAGGGCTCAGAGGGACCTCGCAGGCAGAGAAGTGACCGAGGAAATGCTCCCTCACCCCACCTGCCCCCACGGCCTTCCTCCCAGAGCCGCAGGCCCTCCCAGCCCCAGGACAGCGGATGACCCCACGGAAGGGCGCCCTGCAGGCGGCTGGCCTGTCTCCACACTGTCCCCCCGGAGCGGCCTAGGGTGGTGTAGGGGTCCCAGCAGGTGGAGCAGACCCTGGAGTGAACTGTGACTGGTGGGAGGGGAGTGGGTCGCGTGGCAGGCAGGGCCACCGCCACGCTTTGCCGCTTTTCCGTAAAGAAGAGCGCGTGGGCGGTGAGCTTCCTTTAAGAAAAGCGCAGTTGCGGTCATCCCATGGGTTGGGGTTTGCATCTCTGCTGGTTCACCCTTCCCCTCTGCCTCCCACAAAGCCCTGACCCCACAAACCCTCCTCAAGCTGCGCCTGCCACCTCCTCCCCTGGCCCTCCTGGGCCTTGGGGCTTTCATGAGCTTGCGAAGGGATTGTTGAGTTTTCTCCTTAGAAGTTTGATTGGGTTTGTATCGGACCTGCCTTGCCTCCATGGAAAATTAAGTTTTTCGCCACTGGAGCGGATTACTGTTTTGAAAGGACAGGGAGAGGCCTGCTCTGGGGGTGGGGAGGGGCAGACCCTCGAGGCGGGGGTGTGGGGGGCCCAGCGGGGTCCCCCCAGGAATTAGAAGGCAGATTTCAGAGTGAGGTCAGAGCCTGCGCGCGGGAATCTCCACAAAGTCCAGCAAGCGGCACAAGTAGGTGCCACCAAGCCCGACAGGACATCCCCCGCGCACCGTGCCGTCGTCCTGGTGGAGGACCCTGCAGGGCGTCTGCTCCCGGGCAGGGCCCCCCGGGGGCGCGCTCTGCGATGGAGCCCTGAAGACTTGAGCCCGGGTGCTCTGTGGTCGGCCTCCCCGCTCCGTCCAGTCGCTTCTGCCGTCCTGTTGAGGTGCCGGATGTCTGCCTCTGTCAAAGGCCCCTCGTCCTTCCCACCTCAGCAGATGGCCTCCAGACTGTTTCTAGGGCTGGCTTTTTGGTCTGGGAATCACAGCACGCAAAACTCGGGACACCCGTGTCCTGCAGACCACGTCCCGATGGGCTGTGCTCCCACGCTCAGGACGGGCACACCACCTGCGAGCATTCTGGACCTTAGTTTTCCCTGGAGACATCTTGGTTCTCATCACATCCCTCGTGGGCTGGAGGGAGGCTGTGTGCCCTCCGAAGTCTCTGTGGCGACCTTGTAAAGCAGCAGAGGGGTAACACTTACTTTGGTCAGGAACGCGAAAAGCCTGGAAGACTTTCTTGAAAGGTTTCTGGTCTAATGGAGTTGAATAACTAGAAGTTAAATGCTTTGTATAAAGAGAGTTTAGTCTAATGTGAGAAACGCTGCAATATTTTAAATTCTACAAAGATTAGAATTGTGATACAGCCTTTGTATTATTGTTAAAAATGTCGTAAACACCTGTTAGTTTAAAAACAGTCTTCTCCATGTGAGGTCAGCACCTCTGGTTTTGCCGTGTCCTGGCTGCTGCTCGGTTGGCGCCTCATGGGCCTTGACAGCCTGATTGTCCCTGGCTGCGGCGGCCGCTCCTATCCAGGTGCCCGCGTCCCTGGAGGCTCGGGCTCTGCTCACGGGACGGCAGGGACCAGCACCCTGTCCTCAGCCGTGCCCATCTGGTGCCCACACGCAGGGGTGCAGGTGGCTTTAGGTCCGCTGTGCGTCCCCCCCTGCCCCCGGCCCTGGCCCTGGCCCTTAGCTCGGGGCGCGGTCCCTGCCCACCCCGCCCCTCGCGCCCCACCCCCACCCCTGCGCGGCCCCCGCGTGCACTGTCCTGCTCCCGCCCGGGGCCCCGTGTGCGAGGTCCCTGCCCCCCGCCCGGGGCCCTGCGTGGGGGCCGCCCCGCGAGGGCGCTCAAAGCCTGCCTTGCTGTTGCAGACGGCCAGTGGGAATGTGGAGGCCAAGGTGGTGTGCTTCTACCGGCGCCGCGACATCTCCAGCAGCCTCATCGCCCTGGCTGACAAGCATGCCAGTGAGTCCCCCTGCCCGCGCCGCCCCGGCCCTCGGAGGGCCCGCGCTCCCGTTCCCTGGGGCCTTCAGCCGGGGGTGGGGTGGGGGCTGTCCGTGTCCGCGGTGGGACCGTCCCTTGCACAGTGCAGGGGTCCAGGCCTGGGCTGAGGCCTGGGGGTGGGCCACGCAGGGTGGGTGCCTCCGGTGGGGGCGGGCTCCACCTGTGGGTTCCGGCCCGCATGCGTGTGTGCGTACCTCCCATCCACAGCGACCTTGTGGCAGGAGCCTCCGTCCAGTGCAGGACCTGGTGCTGTGCCCAGAGGGGCAGGGGTGGGGTTCAGGGCCACTGGGCCCTCCCAGAGCCTGTGCCTACCAGCTCAGCACTGCCTGCGGCCTCCCGGTGCTGAGCAGAGGAGCCGGATCCTGGGGGTGTGGTGTTAGCCGGCTGGCCCCATTTGCGCCATCCCGACGGTCAGGGCCCTGAGGCCGGCCGCGGGTCTGTGTGGCCCAGGCATAGCCAATGGCGGGCAGTCTCCCATGTCCATGCCCAGCCCTGAGTGATTGCAGCCCTGGCCCTCCGCGCACGGTGGCGGCCATGTCCACGGGCCCAGCTCTTCTGCCCTCGGGCCCCAGGGGAGCTTGTCCAAGCGTTAGGTCACGAGACCTGCAGGGAGTGGGTCCCCCCAAAGGCGGGAGCTGGCAGGGCTGGGGAGGCCCCCAGGCCCAGCTCAGGGCAGGGCCTCCGTCTCCCCTGGACCCTCCATCTCATGGGGCCGGGGTCTCTGAGCCCACTGCGGCCAGGCTAGGGGGACGCCGGTCCACCCTGCTGCCTGGGACCCGGCCCAGTGCCAGGGGAGTGGGAAGGATACTCGGGGGCCCTTCTGGCAGGAGGGATAGAGGCTGGGTGGGCGCCCACTGTGTGGTCGGATCTGCTGCTAGAGCTGCTTCTGGGCCCGGAGCCTGAGGCACAAGCTCGTGCCCCGCCCCGTTAGCACAGATGCCCTGGGCCCGTGGGCCTCCCCGGAGCAGGAACACCCTCACCGGGTCTGCAGGCCTCGGGCTGCCCGCCTGGCCCTGCTCACAGGTGTGTGGGCCTCCCACAGAGCTATCCTGAGAGCTGGACCTTGCCTGAGGAGTAGTGGGCATGGGACAGGTCCTTCCAGGAACCCCAGAGCAAGTGCGGGGCTCAGGGGAACCGGTGGGGTGTGTGGGTGAGGCCCCAGCTCTGAGCCCAAGGCCAGGACTCACTGGATCCCAGAGGGAGGGGCTTTGGCCCCAGGGGCTGCGTGCCCCTGGGTTCCTCGACGCTGGGCACCGCAGCCCACTCATGTCTACGGGTCCTCGGAGAGTGAGCTCCGGAGCCATGCAGAGATTCCTGGTCTCCTGGGGGCAGGAGGCCAGCCTGGCCGAAGCCCTGGCTGCCTCTGAGACTACAGTGTGGCTCCTAGCTGCTCCTCGTGATGCTGACGGTTGGGAACCCGGTGGGCCTGTGTCACCATGAGGGGGGCGAGGCCCTGTCTCTGGCCCCGGATCCTTGCTGCCCTGCCGGGCCAGCCAGGCTACCCCTGGATGATATGAGCGCGATCAGTGTGGGTTGGGGGCCATGTCTGAGTGCGGGTGATGCCCTCACGTGGGGCTGCCCTGGGGTCCCCAGGGGGTAGGGCGTGACATGGCTACAGTGTGGGTGCCCAGGTCCCTGTGGCTCCCGCCCAGATAGCCTGGCCTGGCCTCCTCCCCAGCTGCCCGCCCCCTGGCCCTTCCAGCTTCTGTGAGCTGTGGACGCGTGGGGGGTGGCGCGGGTCCCTGTATGGCCGCCACAGGGGGGCAGCAGAGGGCTGCAGGCCGCACGGGCCCGAGCGTGCTCCGCGCGGCCTCCTGGGGGCCTCGGGGTGGAGGGTCATCTGGCTGCAGGCTTGGCTTTCCCTGCCCGCTGCGTAGCCCCAGACCACCGCTGCCAAGGGCACCCCCGCCCCAGGCCTGCCTGTGCTGAGTCCATGTCCTGGAGGCCCCCTACTGCCCCCACATGCCAGACTCCAGGTTCTCCCTGTGGGCACCAGTGTCCCAGCCATGGGGGGTGGCCGAGGACCCCGGGCAGGAAGCTGCGCCACTGATCTGGCTTGGGGACCCATTCCACCCCCCCCGGCGCCCCGGGCCCACTTCTCCGGAAGGTCTGGCTCCCTACGACTTTGCCAGGACAGGCTGGCCCAGGCTGGTCTGGGGTCTGCTTGGAGGCGTGGGTGGCGTGGACGTGGGGGTGGGCAGGGCCGAGGTCAGCTAGGTGGGACGTCCTCTGGCTTCGGCCGGCTGGTCTGCGGCCCCCTGTCCACCTTGCCTCCCAGCCTTACCCCCTCAGCCAGGCCGGGCGCTGAGGCTGACCTGCTGTCTGGGCGCTGTCTGTCTGTTGTATAGCCCTGTCAGTCTGCTATAAAACCGGATCGGGGGCCGACACCGGTGAGGAAGGTAAGAGCCGCCCTCGCGGGAGGGTCCTGGTGCCTGTGCGCCGGGCTGCATGCCCGCCCCTGCTTGCCCGTGGCGAGGTGGGCCCGCGGAGGCCCCTGCAGCTTGGCCCTGAGGGCGTTCTGGTGCAGGGAGGGCACGGGACACGGCCCTGGGGTCTCTGCCTCCCAGCCCTGGACATGCAGCAGCGGCCGCCTCGTCTCCCCCGTCTCCCCTGTCTCCCCCCGCGGGCTTAGGACACGTCCTCCTTCCTGATGAGACACCCCGGCTGCGGGCTTCTGGGGCGGCTGGGCTAGAACTGGCGCTGCCCGAGCGCCTGCCGGGGCCCCCTGGGGGTGGGGGCCAGGGGAGCCAGCGGGTGGGTCTGTTCGGTGGCCTGAGCCCGTGTCCTCTCTGTCCTTCAGGAGAAATAGAGGAGGAGATGGAGAACCCAGAGATGGTGGACCTGCCCGAGAAGCTCAAGCACCAGCTGCGGCATCGGGAGTTGTTCCTGTCTAGACAGCTGGAATCCCTCCCCGCCACGCACATCAGGTACACAGGCCCGGGCGGGGAGCACAGGTCAGGTACCGCAGGCCCGGGCGGGGAGCACAGGTCAGGTACCGCAGGCCCGGGCGGGGAGCACAGGTCAGGTACCGCAGGCCTGGGCGGGGACCACACCGGGCAGGGACCACACGTCAGGTACCGCAGGCCTGGATGGGCACGGGGGGCACCCGCCTCCCCTGATGCACGCTCTCCTGTGTCCTGCCTTGCAGGGGGAAGTGCAGCGTCACTTTGCTGAACGAGACCGAGTCCCTCAAGTCCTACCTGGAACGGGAGGTGAGGCTCCCCTGCCCCCCGAGGGGCACGACTTGTTCTGCTGGGGGTGGGGAGGCCCGTGGCAGCTGCCTTGGTTGCTGTCTGGGCTTCCCCAGCAGGCGGGTGCCCACCCCGCTATCCTGGCTGCCGTGTCCCGGCCACACTGTGCCGACCTAGCATCGCCGGCAGGGCAACCGGAAGTGTCTGAGTTTGTAAAACAGGAATCATCAGTGCTGCTGGGGCCAGGGGACCAACCTTGTCCCACGGGTAGATGGGCCTCGCGGTGACGCCCGAGCTCCTCACCCTGCGGCCGCTGTCCTTCCCGCCGTGACCTCCAGGGCGGGTGGTTCTGATGGGCTTGCCTTTCCATTGCCGCCTCTCCCAAGAAACATGACCATCAGAGCCGTCTCCAGAGGACACATGCATGTCCCCGGAGCAGCAAGACGCATCTTCAGGGAAGCCAGTGGGCCAGCGGGGCTCACTGCAGCGGGGCTCCACTGTCATCCTGCGAGGGCAGGCCAGGGTGTGGCCAAGGCTCAGGGTCCGCTCCACGCATGTCCTAGCGGACGCGCGCCTCTGGCTCCCAGGGCACCTGCCCCGGGTCCTGGCGGCTCCTGTAGGAGTGTCATCGCCTGTGGGCGGCACTCTCCCCAGGCCAGGCCAGGCTCTCCAGGGGCCCAGAGGAGTGAGCGGAGGGGGCGGCGTGGACTGGGAGCACAGGTGGCCGCCGGTGCCAGTGGTCCAGCGATCCAGCGAGGACAGCCTGGTGCGCGGCCTCCCTGACCCCTGACTCAGGAATTGGAGAACCGCCAGGCGACGGCCTGGAGTTGGCGCAGAGGAGCCGCTGGGGCAGCCCAGGCCCCCGGGAGCCCTGCCTGTGGGAGGCCTGGTGTGGCCTGGGAAGGTGGCGGGCAGAGCAGGGCCGTGGCCCCAGGCAGCTTCCCCTGGGGAGCAGATGCGTGGTCTGCAGTTTGGAAAGGTCCCCCGGTGGCAGCCGCCCGAGCAGTGACGTGGACAGCCGACCCTGAGCACAGGTGGCTGTGAGCCAGCCTCGGGAGGCGCGTGGGCCCCGCTCTGGCACCTGCGTGCGTCTCTAGGGTGCACAGCGAGCGTTTCCTGCTGCTCTCCTTCACCCAGCTGGGAAGTGGGTGCTCTGAGGAGAGGGGGGATGGCCCAGGCGAGGGGCTGGCAGCACAGGCGCACAGCTGCAGCCCACGGGACCTACACCCAGGAGCCCTCGGCCCTGACACGGGGGCAGCCCCTGCCCGCTGCCGCCTGGGGGGTGAAGGCTGTGGAGGAACAGCCGCAAGGGAGTCAAGAAAGGCACAGTGGGGGCACGGGGCCAGGTAGACCCTGCGGGATACGGTGAGGCCCCAGGGGAAGCCCCGGGTCGGCAGGCTTGCTTTCGAGAAGCGGCCCAGGCCAGCTCAGCGTGGCTTCCTGGGGGCCGAGGAGGGTGCGTCGTGCCCGCCGACCCCAGGTGGGCCTGGAGCCGGCAGGAGGGTGCCCACGGGCTGGAGCCGCCAGCTCTGGGCGCTGGGCCCGGGACGTCCTGTTACGTGGTCTCTCTCTGTGCGTCTCCTGGGACGACTGCACGGGAACCCTGCCGTCTCCTTGGAGGCCGAGCCCAGAATCTGTCAGATGTGTTCCCAGATGTCTTCGGGGTTTTGTTGCTGTTAAATGCTTGTATAAACTAAATTTTCAGACTCGCTGCTGACGGGCTCGAGGCAGTCTGGGGAGCCGCCCGCAGCCGCCTGGCCTGTGCCCCGAGCCCGCGTAGCCGCGGCGCTGTGCGCTGACGGCCCCGCCCCGTGCTGCTTTCCAGGACTTCTTCTTCTACTCTCTGGTCTACGACCCCCAGCAGAAGACCCTCCTGGCAGACAAGGGGGAGATCCGGGTGGGGAACCGGTACCAGGCGGACATCACCGACCTGCTGAAAGAAGGTGGGTGGGGGGGCTGCGGGCCCAGCACCCCCAGCGCCTGTCGCTGGACCCTCCACGCTACCTGAAGACTTTGTTTGTTTTTAGCAGTTATTTTCATAACTTTTTAAAAGCTCTTTCTCTGTTCAAAGAGCTTGTTTGAGTGATTGCCAGTATCACTGACTTCTGGTGGATGGTGCTGTCCTCCAGGCCACCGTGCTCGGGGGACAAAATGCCCAGCTCCCCTGCCCACTCAGGCCAGCAGTGGCCCAGGGGTCATGGGCGGGCCTGACCCCTTCCTGCAGCTCAGTCTGTCCCCACGCACGCAGCACAGAGAACTTGGGCCCCGGTGACCCCCCCAGGCCTTGCTTCCTGCAGGGGCCCCCTGGTTGGCAGCAGGCCTGCCGTGAGCGGCCCTCATCCCTTGGGTGGTGGCCATGCCCAGGCAAGTGGGGCTGACACAGGGGGCCGCGGGGTCCATGCTCGTGGGCATCCTGTCCTTTCCTGTCCTGGTCATGCGGCTCAGTGAGGCAGGCCTGGCGGCTAGACTGCGCACACCCTTGGCCTCAGGGCATTTGGGCGCCTTGGTCTCTTTGGAGTCTGTGTCCCTGCAGAGCTGGCCCTGTGTGAGCTGCCCAGGCCGCCTGGGGTCCCGGGGCCCTTGTGGAGAGCGTGGCAGCTGCTGTCTTGCCCTCAGGTGGCCCTGGCGAGCGTCTCCTGCGTCTGTGGGGCGTGGCCAGGCCTGGCTCCCCTCCTGCTCTGCACCCCGGGTTCCTCTGTGCAGGAATCCCCAGAAGCTCCCCATCTGTGGCCACCGCGCCTCCCGATCCCCCAGCCGCTCCGCTCATCCCCCAAGCTCCTTGTCCGTGGCCACTGCGCCTCCCGATCCCCCAGCCGCTCCGCTCATCCTGGGCTCTGCCCTTGGCCTGTGTGCACGTTTCGTGGTGCACACATGTGCACACACCTGCGGCACACCTCACTTGGACCTCACCCACACGCTCACATCTGCCCCCCTGTTGGGGCCTTGGTCTCCGTCTCGGGGCGCCTGCTTGTCTGGTCAGGTGTCAGGGAGGCGCTGAGCCAGGCCCGTGGGAAGCGGGTGGCGGGGCGGCTCCCCCATCTGCCCTGTGTGTCCAGCTCCATCACGGGCGGGCCTGGCCACCCCTCCCTCTGGCCCTGTGAGCACTCGCATCATCCTGGGGGCCCCCGAACTGCGTCTCCCGCTGGAACAGAGCCGGGCGTGCTGGCCGTGGACCCCCCTCCAGGGTCAGGCATCCTTGGGGGTCCCAGTGAGGCCTCAGGGACGCTGGTGGTTCACGTGTCCAGAGTGCTCACGTTGCTGCTGCCTGGGTGAGCTCACATTGCCCCCTGCCTGGGTACCCGGCGGGGCTGAGCCTCTGTCCTCAGGTGCCCTGGGTGGGCCCTGCCCACAACGCAGGCCTTTCCCGCTCCTGACTCGGGGGCCCTGGCAAAGGCCTCAGCTTGCTGTCTCCCCCCACCTCCTGGGGCGTGGACCCTGCCACTGTGAAGCTGTGCCTCGGCCGTGTGTGTATATGGTGGCCACAGAGCGTGCCGTGATGCTGCCTGCCAGCTGGCGTGGCACTGGGATGGGGGTGCCACTGCGCCCGGGGCTCTGGGCTAGCTGCCTGGCCACATCGCTGGGGCCTGGATCCAAGAGGAGGGTCCCCACCTTACCCAGGGAGGGTCTTAGTGCCAAGGCGCCGCCGGGAGGGAGCACAGCATGCCCATCCTCCAGACGCCCCATCGCGTCCCACAGCCCCACACCCCAAGCTCTTGGATCTCCGCGCCCCATCCCTGGATCAGCCCTGCATGTCTGCGGTGCCGGGCTTCCCTCCTGTGGGCCCCTGGCCCAGCGCGCCCCTGTAGCCCACCAGGGTGACCTCCCCAGGGCGAGGGGGCACGTGTCTCCCCAGTGACTTTAAGCTGTGCTGGCCCTGCTGACCCGCACCCACCCCAGGCTCCATGGGCTTCCCGAATGCGCGGGGGTCCTGGGCCTGGAAGCAGCTTCCTGCCGAGAGTGTGGCTGAAAGCGTCTGCAGACGTGCAGCCTGGGTGCCCAAGTTGAATGTGGGCGTGACGTGTCCTCCATGCCAGCCCAGCCACGCTGGGTGGGCATTCTGCAGACCCTCCTCGTGGTCCCATCCCCACTGCTGACCAGAGCACACCGGCCCTTGGCACAGGTGCTGCCCAGGACAGAAGCGGCCACGGCCGGCCCTGGGCTCCCCTGTGCCACCCGCAGGCTGAGGGAGAAGACGCCCTGAGACGAGGCCTCCGGCCTCAGGGCCCCGGGTGGCGGGCGAGTGTCTGTGCTGAGCCAGCGTCGGTGTGCTGGTGGTGAGGGGCTGGCACAGGGGGCCAGGCGCGGTGGCACCTGACCCTGCGGCGTCTCGGGGTAAAGAGCTTGACTGATCATATCCGAACCGCCTGCCCTTCCCCCAACGGCTGTGCTGCTGCCCTCCCGGTGGCTCCTCCAAGGGCCTGGGGGCCCAGACCCGGACCCCATTCCAGAGGCGAAGGCGTGCCCTGTGCCATGCTCGCCCTGGAGCGCCGACCGGACCGCGTCCACGTGTGTGTATGCCTGCGTTCCTGTGTGTGCGTGCTTGTGTCTGTGTGTGTGTGCGTGTGTGTGTACACGTGTGCCTGTGTACGTGTTTCCGTGTGCTTCTTTGTGTGTGCGCACACGCGTGCTGTGTCCCCGCCCCGGATTCACTTACCCTCTCCCTCCCTGCAGAAGGAGGTGCTCCACCCCTCACCCCAGTAGGCCAGGCCCTAAGGGGACCCCTGGGCCCTGAGCTCTCACTAGAGCCTCGGGGCTCCTCCCGCGGCCCCGGCGGCCTTACCCCACGGCACCCCTTCTCCGCAGGCGAGGAGGATGGCCGAGACCAGTCCAAGCTGGAGACCAAGGTGTGGGAGGCCCGCAACCCGCTCGTGGACAAGCAGATTGACCAGTTCCTCGTGGTGGCCCGGTGAGTGCCGGGCAGGCAGGGCACAGGCTGACACGGCCTTAACTGCTTGCCCACCGTGTGGTGGGTTCTGGGACATCTGTCCCGCGGGGTGTTGCCCAGTGAAGGGCACATGAGGCCAGTGGGGCAGGGCCTGCTCTGTCGCGACCCCTTTGTGGTCCCTAGGGAAGCCTGGCCCTTCCTGCACGCGGAGCTGGCTGAGGGGCTGCTCAGAGCCACCCCCCAACAGGCCGGGGCTCTTTCCGAAGACTACGGGGTGGGACAGGGTGCCCGTCCAGCTCTGGGACCGGGCGGAGGCCCCTGGGGCGGATGTGGCTGAGGTCTGGGCCTCCCGGACATGAACAGATGTGCTGTGCTGAGCTATCTGTGCTGAGGCCGCCGCCCTGGCCCCCGCGGGGCAGGTCTGGTGAGCACTCAGGGCCGCGTGCCCCCCCCCCACCCCGCCCCGGGCTAGGCGCCATGCAGCGCTGGAACCCAAAGGCTGTCTTGTGAGCAGAGCTCTGCAGAGACAGGCAGAGTCCCCCAGCTCCAGAGTAGAGCGCTCCTCCCCGAGACAGCCGAGTCTGGGCCCCTGTGCATGTCCAGCTCGGCCTGCCTGGCCTCTTGCTTGTCTGCTCCAGCGGTCAGTGTCTCTCCCTGCCGCCCCCCCCCAGCTCTGTGGGCACCTTTGCCCGGGCCCTGGACTGCAGCAGCTCCGTCCGGCAGCCCAGCCTGCACATGAGTGCCGCGGCCGCCTCCCGGGACATCACCCTGGTAAGCAGGTGCCAGCCGAGCAAGGCCCAGCACGTTTGCTTAGGTCAACCCCCTGGGCACGGCCCCACCCAGGGCAGGGCTCTCGGTGCCCTGGCGTGGCAGCCCCGTCTTCGCACAGGTTCAGGCTGACCTGCACATCCTGGGGCCCCCCTGCTCCTTTCTCCCGCCCCATCTCGGGCAGCAAGTCTCCCAGAAGGAGCTCAGGTGCCCCAGGCTGGCCCCGCCTGCCCACGGCTCTCTCCCCACATCCTCCCCAGGGGCCCAAGCCTGTGGCCTTCCAGATGTGACCCGGGTGTGTCCGCCATCTGGGCTGGGGGTGGGTCCCAGTGCAGGGCCCAGGTGACCCTGCCTCCCGCCCCTCACAGTTCCACGCCATGGACACGCTGCACAGGAGCGTGTATGACGTTGCCAAGGCCATCTCAGCCCTGGTGCCGCAGGGTGGGCCCGTGCTCTGCAGGGATGAGATGGAGGAGTGGTCAGCCTCAGAGGCCAGCCTTTTCGAGGAGGCCCTAGAAAAGTACGGGAAAGACTTCACAGACATTCAGCAGGACTTTGTGAGTACCGCGGGGCAGGCTCGGGGCTGCAGTGCTCCCCAGGTCTCTGTGTTCCGTTCCCTCACCTGTTAGAGGTGATGAGGAGGTCCAGCTCCTCGCTGACCCTCAGGCCCTGGGCATGTCCAGGTCCTCGCTGGCCCTCAGGCCCCGGCCGTGTTTGAGTCAGGGTGTTTTTAACCAGCCGAGCTTCCGCATACGTCCTTGGAAATGTCCCCCAGTGAGCACGTGGGAATCAAGTCTGCAGGGACCCCTCCTGCTCTCACAGTCCCTAAAACACACATGAGCTCATCTGAAAGGAGGCGAAATGCTGGTCACTCAGAGGAGCACGTCCGTGCAGAGAGGGCAGCAGGGCGGCCGGGCCCATCTGACCACAAGCCCCAGGGAGAGGCTGGGATGCAGTGGCCTTGCCTGTGTCTGATGCCCAGCAGCATCTCCACTGGAACAGATGAAGCTGGTGCCAGGCTCACCGCAGGAGGTGGAGAAGAGGTGTGGCCTAGAGGCCCTCAGGGCCTTGCAGAGCCCTGGTGCCACGGGTGCAGGCTGAGGCCGGCCACTTGTCCGACTTGCTAGAGTGTGCTGAAACCTCAGCAGGGCGGCAAGGCCTCCTTACCAGAAATAAGCGGAGTGCGCCCCCTACAGGTCCCGGGCCCCTCGTGCTCCCATGTGACGGCCCAGGTGCAGGAGATGTGTGCCTGCGGTCAACTCACCCCAGCGGGTGTCGTGGGTGAATGTGCTCAGGGAGGCAGTCCCGCAGGTGGCCTGCGAGCCCGGGGTGACGCCAGAACAGCGGGAGCAGGCGGCGCTCGCGTGTGCAGGCCGCAGCCTGGAGGGGATGGGGGCTTGGGTGCCTCCCCGCCCCCCCCACCCCCGGGCACTGCACCAGGGCGGGAAGCGCCCAGCCAGCCAGCCGGCCGGGTGCAGTCGCTGTGGCAGGCAGGAAGGGAACCTGGGGAGGAGCTTCTCTGCCGCCTGGTCTGCCCAGGAGAGGGCGAGCCTGGGCCCTGACAGTGGCCTGGGCGGGGCCCCACTGACACGCCTGCCTTCCACAGCTTCCCTGGAAGTCGCTCACCAGCATCATCGAGTACTACTACATGTGGAAGACCACCGACAGATACGTGCAGCAGGTGAGGGCCAGCCGGCGCGGGTGGGGTCTCCCCTCTGCAGACCCAGCTGCTGGCCTCTGACCCTGTGTTCTGTGTTTTAAGAAACGCTTGAAAGCGGCGGAAGCGGAGAGCAAGTTAAAGCAAGTTTATATCCCAAACTAGTAAGTGCACCCCCAGAACACCTCCCCCGTGTCTCCATGTCCCTGGGTGGGCCAGGCCCACCGCTGGCCTCACGTGGCCAGGTGGTGCCTCCCTGGCTCAGAGTCTGGGCGAGTTAGGGGCCTGTCCTTGAAGCCCAGGATGGCAGGGGCGGCGGAAGGGCAGGACCCAGCCCTGGCTCTCCCTCGGCCAGCCAGGCAGCACCGGGCATGGAGGCTGGAAGCTGTCCCGCCTGGGGTCAGAGTCTGACCCGAGTCTGCGGGGAGAGAGCTGGGGTTGGCGGCTGCCCTGTGGCCAGGCGGGTGTGGACGGGGCCGCTGGGGTCCCAGAGCCGAGCGCCCGGGGCTCCATGATCCCGTGACGCCCTCCCTCTCTCCCTTACCCAAGTAACAAGCCAAACCCGAACCAGATCAGCGTCAACAACGTCAAGGCAGGTGTGGTGAACGGCGCAGGGCCGCCAGGCCAGAGCCCTGGGGCCGGCCGCGCCTGCGAGAGCTGCTACAGTAAGTGCCCCCGGCACACCCCAGGCTGCGGCCCTGGGCACCCCTGCACCGTCCCGGGGGCCGGCCTGGGGGCGGGGACTGCACTCTGCCTGGAGGAGCCCTGATGGGGAGTGAGGGGAGCGCGGTGCCCAGGCCCGGGGTGGTGTGGGCGGGCGACAGCTGTGGAATGCTCTTTGCCGTCACTGGTTCTGCTTAAGAATCCGTCTATTTTCAACTTTGTTGTCCGTAGCCACCCAGTCTTACCAGTGGTATTCTTGGGGTCCCCCTAACATGCAGTGTCGCCTCTGCGCGTCTTGTTGGACATATTGGAAGAAATATGGTGGCTTGAAAATGCCAACCCGGTTAGATGGAGAGAGGCCGGGACCCAACCGCAGTAACATGGTAAGCCCCGCCCCGTGCCCCGCCCCGCGCTCCCGCGCGCCCCGCCCCTGCGGCCCGGCCCGCGGTCATGGCGCTGTGTCGGGGCGGCGCGCCCCCTTCCGCAGAGCCCCCACGGCATCCCAGCGCGGAGCAGCGGGAGCCCCAAGTTCGCAATGAAGACGAGACAGGCCTTCTACCTGCACACCACCAAGCTCACGCGCATCGCCCGGCGCCTGTGCCGCGAGATCCTGCGCCCCTGGCACGCCGCCCGCCACCCCTACATGCCCATCAACAGCGCGGCTATCAAGGCCGAGTGTGAGTGTCCCTCGGGGCGGGCGGGGTGGGGGTGCTGCCTGCGGGCGAGCGCACTGACCCTGGCCCCCCTCAGGCACGGCTCGGCTGCCGGAAGCCTCCCAGAGCCCGCTGGTGCTGAAGCAGGCCACGCGGAAGCCCTTGGAGGCCGTGCTGCGGTTCCTAGGTGAGCACGCCCGCCCCGCCCTCCGCAGGGTCCGCCCCGCCTGCCCCCACCCCGCCGCAGGCTCCTGTGAGGATTCGGAGTAGTCTTCCCCATGATGTTCCCTTCGGGGTGGGCTCCGGGCTGGGTGGGAGGCGTGCCCTCCAGGAGGGACGCAGAGAGGGGCGGCCTGGGGCCTTGAGCACCCCATTTGTCTGCGGCCCTCCATTCTGCTGGGCTGGGCTGGGCCGGGATTCGGTCCCTCCCCGTGTGCCCGCATTCCCTTGTGAAAGACGCTCGGAGCTGGCGGGCTCCCAGGAGACACAGGCGGCTGTGGCCGCTCCTGCTCTCTGGGCTCGGGCCCCTGAGAGCCGCTGAGGGCTGGGGCACTTGGCAGGTGTAGACCCGCACCTCCTGGAGCCGGTCTGGTGACCTATCCGCGGTCAGTGGCCAGCCTGGGCTGTCAGCTCGGTGGCCACTAAGGGGACCTGCTCATTTATGGGCATCTGGAGCCTGTGGCCTGTCAGCTGGACCGAGGGGTCTAGCCCCAGCCTCTGTCGCTGCCCTCAGGGTGCCCAGGGCGCCACACTGGCGTGCCTCCCGGGGCCTGGGCTGCTCACGCTCTCCCGGGTGGTGGGGCTGCCGCTGAGGAGCGGCCGTGTGCCCACTTGCTGTGTTGGCCCTGCAGAGACGCACCCCCGCCCCCCCAAGCCCGACCCAGTGAAGAGCGTGTCTGGTGTGCTCAGCGGCCTGACCCCCGCCAAGTCGGCCCCTGTCATCAACAACGGCTCCCCTACCATCCTGGGCAAGAGGAGCTACGAGCAGCACAATGGGGTCGACGGTGAGTCCGGGGGGCCTCGGGCTCGGCCGGTGTGGCTGTGGGCCTGGGGTGCCCGGCACCCGCTGCGCCCGTGCCCGCTGACCGTGTGTTCTCTCCTCTCTCCTGCCGCCGGGCGCTGCCAGGCAACGTGAAGAAGCGCCTCTTGATGCCCAGTAGGGGTAAGGCCCGGCCCTCCGCGCGGGCCTGTGTGCTGTGCTCCCGTGTGTGCGGCGGATGGCTCAGGGCAGTCCACGCGGGCTGGGCCGCGCCCCGCCGCCCCTAACCCAGCGCCCACCTGTCGCTCGGCAGAGGCCCCCACCGGGGTGCCCCGGTCACACAATGCCTTTCCGTCTGGCCAGCGCCGGTCAGTGGACTGCCCTCCGTCAGGCGGCCCTGGTGCCCTGCTGCCTGCCCGCACTGGCTGCGCTGCTGCGCTGTGCCCGCCCGCATGCCGTCAGCCTCAGCTCGCGTGCCGCCCACCCTGTGCTTGTGACCTTGCCCGTGCCCTGCCTGGTGGGGGGCTGTGGGACCCTGGCCCCTCAGGTGCCGACGGGACAGAGCTGTGGTGTGGCTGGCATGGCTGGGTGGGGGTCTGCAAGGCCCAGGGAACGCCCAGGCCTGGGCCCCCCGGGGACATGCACCCCAGGCTGAGACCGCGGGGCCCTGTCCAAAGTGGGGGGGCACACGCCGGGCAGGCCACCGTGGGACCCCTGCTGTCGGGTGTGGCTGGCATTGGCCTCTGGAGTGTGGCTCCCTCGCCCGCCCAGGGCTGGCTTTTGCTTTCTCAGTGGGGGAGGGGCGTTTGTGGTCCCAGGCTGCTCTAGTAGGGGTCACCACGGTGCCAGTGACGGGCATTTCAGCCTTGTGGGGGCCAGTGCCCCCAACGGTCAGCCTGTTGCAGGACCGGTGAGGGGGAGGTGAACGGAACCAGCAGAAGGGGAACTTAGGGGAACGCACTCAGAGCTCCTCCGGCCAGTCCCTCCTAGCAGCAAGGTCAGGTCCAGCGTGGGAACCCCCACGCTGCATCACGGGCAGCCAGCATGACCATGGCCGGAGCCCTCCCCTAGTCTTAGGACTGGAGACCTGCTGGTCCAGGAAGGCTGGCCTGGGCTTGGTTCTTGGATCTCTGGGAGGTGGTGGGAGGCAGTGGCCATCTGGCCCAGCCCGGTCCCCTGGACACGCCCGTCTCAGTGTGTCCAAGAGCCTGGCAGGCACGTGCTGGGGGTCAGCTGGTGGCACTGAGGTCTGGTCCTCTCACTCTATCTGGACACAGGCTCTTTCTGCCCCAGGCCCCCTGCTGCCTTGCCTGCAACCCCTTGGTGGGGCGCCAGCTCACTCTAGCCTCGCCCCCTCGCTGACCTCCCCCTTCCCCTGGAGCCATCCTTGAGGGGTTCCCACAGTCCCTGGTCTCAGCAGAGCAGCCGGCCCACTCGTCTGCCCACATCCCATGGGAGGGGAAGCGGGTCTTATCAACAGGGCTTGGGGTTAGGGCTTGACTTGTAAAGAGCTCTTGATAGCAGTGGGATAAACTGTATTGACTTACGTCAGTTTTTCCAAAATCCACGTAGTTACTTCAGCCCCAGCCCTGGGTCCCGGGCGGGTGTTGGAGGCCACACTCAGGCCCGCTGGGGTGCCGTGTGGCGGCCGGAGCAGCAGCGGATGGCAGGAGCCGGCTCTAGGCCAGGGCCCTGACACCAGGGGGCCTTCACTCCCTAACCTGGCCCTCCGTGGCCTGTGGCTGCCTGCACCCCAGGGCCCCACATGTGCACCCCCCACGCTAACCGTGTGCTTTCTTCTCTCTGCCACCCGTCCCTCTGGTAGGCACCTACCTGGGTAAGTAGCACAGAGCCTTGAGCGCTGTGTACGGCTGTGTACACCCGTGGACAGCTCGTGAGCGCTGCAGGCTGGGTGCCAGGGCCCCTGCCCCTGCCTGCTGGGGTTGTGGGTACCCCAAGTTAGAAGGTGCTGCAAAGGGGGGCTGGACAGCTATTCCAGGCTCATCTAGAGACAGACCTTGGTCAGGAAGCACTTTTGGGAGGAGTTAGATGCGTGCAGCAGGATGCAGGCGATGGAGACTAGCTCACGTGACCACATAGATGCACACTGACACGCTCACAGCCACATGCACTCACCGCGACACACACTTGTGGGCCCGTGTACGCACAGCGACACGAACTCGCGGGCCCGTGTACGTACAGCGATACGAGCTCGCGGGCCCGTGTACGTACAGTGACACGAGCTCGCAGGCCCGTCTACTCACAGCGACACGAGCTCGCGGGCCCCTCGACTCACAGCGACACGAGCTCACGGGCCCATGTACTCACCAGCACATGCTCACGGGCTGTGTACTCAGACCAACACGCTCACAGGCCCGTGTACTCACACCAACGTGAGCTCACTGGCCCGTGTACTCACACCAACACGTGTTCACAGGTGCGTGTACTCAGACCAACATGTGCTCATAGGCCTGTGTACTCACCAGCACGCTCACGGGCCCGTGTACCAGCGCTCTCATGGCCACGCGCGTACACTCACTGCGTGTGCGTTTGGAGCTGGGGATCACTTTGGCCCCGTGGAGGGTACAGCCTGTGACCTGGGATGATGCCTTTTCTGAGCCACTGGTGGCAGCGTTCGCCTCCAGACCCCCAGCCACAGAGTGGAACTCTAGCTGGAGCGTGGCCTACTGACCTCTCCTGGGCACTTCCATCAGCTTCCCGCAGGGCACCTGGCCCCAGGTCCACGCTGGGGACTGGGAGCCCCTTGGGAGGAAGTCTGGTGAAGTCTGAGCCCGGGGAGTGGCTGCCCTACGGAGGGGCTCCCTGTTGCTGTTCTACGTGTAGCTGTGCCAGCTGTCACTTGGCTGCTCTGTAAACCAGGCCACAGTGGTCCTGGCTCCTCGAGAAGTGAGCTCAGATCGAGGCTCCTACACCGCCCGCCCCGCCCCCCCCCCCCGGGGCCCCTGAGAGCCACCTGGGCAAGGCCAGGACTCGGGAGCTAAGGCCCACCTGGGTGTGGGCTGCAGTTCTGGGGAGACGTAGCTCCGGGCTTTCTGCGTCTCTGCTGTGGGCCCTTGGCACGCGTGTGGGTGCAGCACGTGCCTGCGTGGCCTCACGGCCTGTCCTCCTCCCTCCTGTCAGGTTTGGCGAACCACGGACAGACCAGGCACATGGTGAGCGCGAGGGCCCTGTTCTCCACACGCTTGCACACACACGCTCCGTGGGCCTTAGTAGGGAGGCCCCCAGCCCTGCCAGGCGCTGTGGGAGCATCTGGAAGGCCCCTGGGGACTCGAGGAGGGGCAGGTGTCCAGGTCTTCATGGGGTCTTTGTGGCCCTCTGGGCACCCCTGCCCCCACTGCCCCTGGGACGGCCACCGTGGGGCTTCTGGGTGCTGCGTGGAGGCCCCGAGCTCCCCTCTCAGGCCCGCCCCACTGCAGGGACCAAGCCGGAACCTCCTGCTCAACGGGAAGGCGTACCCCACCAAGGTGCGCCTCATCCGGGGGGGCTCGCTGCCCCCCGTCAAGCGGCGGCGGATGAACTGGATCGACGCCCCTGACGATGTGTTCTACATGGCCACTGAGGAGACCAGGTGGGGCTGCCGGGCGGGCGGGGCCCGCGGGGGCGGGGGCTCCGTGCCGCGCTGCGCTCCTGCCTCACTGCCCGGCTGCACCGCAGGAAGATCCGCAAGCTGCTCTCGTCCTCCGAGACCAAGCGCGCGGCCCGTAGGCCCTACAAGCCCATCGCCCTGCGCCCGAGCCAGGCCCTGCCAATGCGGCCGCCGCCGCCCGCGCCCGTCAACGACGAGCCCATCGTCATCGAGGACTAGGCCGCCCGCGCGGCGCTCTGACCGCAGCCCACGCCCAGCCCACGCCCGCCCGCCGCCCGCAGCCCGGTTTTGGTAGTGCCCCTTCCGCCCTCACCCGCAGAGAAGCTGCCCCTCGGCCGCGCGGGGAGGAGCCCGACCCACTCCAGACCCGCCGGGAGCCGTTGTTTTTAGCTTTGTGTTTACTTTTTGGCCAGAGCGGAGCTGAGGAGCCGCCTGAGTGCCCGCCCCGCACGCGGGCTCAAGGGCCGGCCGGGGGTTTTGTTGTTTCTGTTGAAGGTGCCATTTTAAATTTTATTTTTATTACTTTTTTGTAGATGAACTTAAGCTCTGTAACTTACACCTGGAATGTTAGGATCGGCGTGGCCAGCGGCCGGCCGAGCTGCCTGGTGGGGTTGGCCCCTTGTCTTTTCAAGTAATTTTCATATTAAAAAAAACAAAGAAAAAAAAACTTACAAAAACAAAAATCCAACTAGCCCTTCGTGCGTCTTGTGTCCTCAGTTCATCTCCCTGTCTTGGGCCCACCGCACCCCCGTCACCTTAGAGGAGCCCAGTGCCCCACCCCCGACCCCCTCCGTGGGTGTGGAAGCCACCCCCTGCCAGGGTCTGCCCGGCATTGGGACGTCCAGGGAGAAGCCTGGGCAGCAGCATGTGGCCCCTGCAGGCTGGCCTGGGGGCGCCCCTGCTGCCTCACTTTGGCCCTGTGCCCACCACCTGCCCCATGGGGGCAGAGAAAGATCGATAGGGGCTCGGGGCTCCCAGGCAGGGAGCTGACACGCCATGTCTGTCCAAGGCAGGGGTGGTCCGGGCCTGGCCTGGGACCCAGACTGGCAGGTGCCGGGCTCCCCTGCTGGGGCGGCCAGGGTGACAGGGTCCACCGGGCTGCTGGCCGGCCTGGCAGAGCCTGCTGCAGCTGTCCACGGATGGCTGCCAGAGCCACGGGGCCGCCCAAAGCAGGTGTGCCGTTTCCTCCGGGAGAGTTTGCTCAGATTTCAGCAAGTCCGTTCTCAGAAACCCTACCTCGGTCCGGCCCCCCGAACACCCGCTCCAGGCCCACTGGACAGGTGCACCCAGGCCAGATGCCAGAGGGAGGGGTCCGCAAGGCCCTTGGAGGGGCCCCTTCCTGAGCTCTGTCTGCTGTGCCTCCAGCCCCACTGTGATGTGTGGACATCTCGGCTGGAGAATTAAAATAGAAGCCACTCTGCTGCCTTACTGGGGACAGATAAGCGGTGTCCTGGCGTCAAAGGGCCTGCTGTGGGCCCCACTGGGTGGTGGGCCAGGGTGTCAGAAGAGGCTGGGGCACGCCACCCCACACGGCTGGCCCCACACCGGCCCATCCCCCAGCTCCAGTGGTGGGGCTGGGAGGCCAGGCTGGTGACCTTGACAAAGACACTACCTTCCTCCAGTACGGTGGGCAGGGGAGGGGCCTCCCCCCAGCCGGGTCCTTCCCCTGTCCAGAGACAGGCAGGGCCTGGACTGCATGTCTGAGAGGTCTGTGCCGGGCCTATAAGTGGGGTGGGAGGTGGGTGCTGGCAAGGGGGAGTGAAGTCTTAAGAACCTGGCTCCTGTGGGCCCAGCAGGGGCCTGCAGCATCCAGCCCCCGGGGCCAAGGGCATCGCAGGTGGGCACGTCCCCATGAGGGACTCAGCATGCAAGCCTGCCCCGCCTGGGACCTCCCACTGCCCACCACTGGGCACAGCCCTGGGGGCCCTGTGGGAATGTGAGCCTGGCCTCCTGTGTGCCATTTGCCAGTGCCACCAGGACACTGCTCTACTGCAGCCTCACGGGAGGGACCTGCCCCCACACATGGCCAGCGGGGCCCCGCCTGCTTCCCTCCAGCCCCGCCATCCTCATTCAGCCCCATGGCCTGTGCCTGTCCCAACCTCTAGCTCTGAGATGGGGCTCTGTGTCCACTGATCAGTGCCCCTTCCCAGCTGGCCCCACACAGCCCAGTGCATCAGCCCAAGCCCTGCAGCTGGGAGGCAGGGTGCCCGCACCACCCACCCCTGCCCAGGGCCTCTGCCAGGGCAGAATGCCATTCCTTGGCTCCACCCCCTCTCTCCAAGCAGGGCTGGGGCCCACAGGTAGCTTCCTTGAGAGGGCTCCTGTGCCCAGCCAGCCTGCCCTTGACAGCAGTCCTGCAAATTTCAGGGTGGGGTGGAGTCACACAGGCTGATATCCTGGGGTCTGGGGGGCTCCCAGGCTCAGAACACTTGGCAAGGAGTGCCAAGTGGGGGCCCATGAATTATTCAGAGACACCGGACACCCAGCCTGAGCTGGGAGCGGCTGGGAAGGGCTGACCTGCGGGCCACCTAGCCCAAGAGGGGGCCTGCGGAGGCCTCCTCTCCAGTCTCCACCCCGGCTGGCTCAGGGCCAGAGCTGAGTGCAGGGAGAGGGCGCCTCCCCACTGGTCAGCAGCTTGAGGGCTCTTGTCCTCACTCATGGAAATGGCAGTGGCTGAAGGGTGTGAGCGTGGGGGGGCGGGGGCACCTCGGGGGGGGGTTACCTCAGGGAGGAGGGGGGCATCTCAGGGAGGCAGGGGGCACCTCAGAGAGGAGGGGGGCACCTCAAGGAGGTGGGGGGCACCTCAGAGAGGAGGGGGGCACCTCAGGGAGGAGGGGAAGCACCTCGGGGCGCCTCAGGGAACAGGGCGGTGGTGGGGGGGCTGCTGTGAAACTGCCCGGTGAGACCAGCTCCCTCACCCACTCTGAACACACTGGCACCAGGGGCCAGAAGCAGGCCCTGGAGGCCACCAGGGAGAGGAGCTGGGCGTGGGGGGACCTGGTGTCCAGCAAAGAGCCTCAGAGACACAGGGCAGGGGGTGAGGGAGCTGGAGTCCGCTGCCCAGACTGGACCCAGTCATCTGGGCTTAGGCGTCTGTCCATCTGCCAGACCTGAGGCTCAGCGGGAATGGAGGCCCAGGAAAGAGCCCTTAGGAGATGGCCACCTCGACCTCCGGGTCCCCAGACCCTGGGGCTCGGGAAGGTTCTGCATGGCACCAGGCAGAGGCAGGGAGGGGTGGGAGAGGCCAGGCAGTCCTGCTGGGAGGGGCTGGAGGCCCCCTGGGGAGAGGCCCTGACCACTGGCAGATCTCTAGCTCCCCAGCCCTCCAGAAGGCTCTGGGGCCAACAGGCCGAGGTCAGAGGCCCTGGGCCCGATGCTACTGGGTCTGGAGGAGAGATGGGGCGGGCATCCAGGGCGGGATGGCATGGAATGCAGGTGGCAGCGTCTGCCCACGTGGCCGCTGTGCCCGCAGAGGGGGCACCCTAGGGGCCCCACGCCTTCTGTCTCCCGGCTCCCCCTCCATCGCCGTCGGGTGGGAGAGCTTGGGGAGGGCGCCTTCAGAGCCTGCAGCACACACCGCGGGCCCCCTCGCTGCCAGGCACCCTTTCCCTCACCCCCTTCCAGCAGTTTCTCTCGCGCTGTTTTTGGAAGTGGCGGAGGCCCTGCCCTCCACCCGCTGAGGCTCCGGCACCACTGACAGTGTTAGGCGGGGCCGGGACCGGGCCTGGACCGGGTGGCGCTCCCGCCCGAATCCCGCTCCCGTCCCAGAGCGAGGCAGTTGCTATAGAAACCGAGCAACAAAGGGAAGAGGGCGGCGGCACGCAGCAGGGTGGGGTGGGGTCCTCTGGGGACCCGGACGCCAGCACCGGGCAGGGCGGGCTGCTGCGCCGTCGGGGCGTCAGTCTGCGTGTCCCGACGCCGCCCTTCCGGGCCGAGGCCCCGCTGGCCAGGACGCCCCCCGTCAGGGGGCCGCGGAGTCCCAGCCCCACCCGCGGCCCAGCCGGTTGCCCCGAAGTTGCCATGGAAACAGGCGAGGACCGAGCGGGCCCGGTAGAGGCCACCCCGTGACGGAGGCCAAGGGGCGCCAGGCGGGTCCCGTAGCCCCCAGTCCGCCCCGGCAGGTGCGCCCCTGCCCCCGCGGCGTCCCGGGCGGCCAGACCCCGGGGGCGGGCTCCCGACGCCCCGCCCCGGCCGCAGACCAATGGGCGAGCGGATAGCCGGGCGGGCGGGGCGGGCGCGGCGGAGGCAGCGGCTGCGGCGGGGAGACGGACGCGCGCGGAGAACGCGGGGCAACTGGGCGTACGGACCATGGCCTCCAAGTGCCCCAAGTGCGACAAGACCGTGTACTTCGGTGAGTGCCCGGGCCCGGGGCGCCCTTGGGGTCAGCTCCCCGCTGCAGAGCCGCGAGCCCCCGGCGCTCGTCGGCCAGCGCCCGGCCGCCACCCCAGGATGCCCGGCCCGGATCCGGCTCGTCCGCTGCCCACGCGGGTGCGGCCGGAGGGTGGAGCGGCGACGAGCTGGGGGCGGCCACGCCCGAACCCCCGAAGTGGCCGATGGGGGCGAGGCGGGGGCCCGAGGCCTGGCGGGCGGGGGCGCGTGGACCCTCCAGAAATCGGCCGGGCTTGGGGGAGCGCTCTGCGCTCGCGGGCCGATCGCGGTCCTGCCTGGCGGTGCCCAGCGGGGCGGGGTCGGGCGCAGCAGCAAGCTCCGCGCGCTTCTAGCGCGCTCCCGCCTTTCTCTGCCCTTTCGCTCGGACCCCAGTCGCGCCACCCACGGACATGTGGCCGGGCCGGCTGGCTTCATGACCCTCAACCCCAGCCCCGACCTCTGCCCACGCTGGGCCAGGTCTAGGCTGTGTCTGGATTCAGCCCATGCGGGGGCGACCTTGGCCTCCACCTCTTACGCGTTCCGACACGCTCCTTTTCTTGGCGCAAGTTCCCCCTGGACTCTCCTGCGGTTGGGGTGAGGAACGAACCCTCACAAGCAGGAGAGGACGCTGGAACCCAGGCGGCCAGGCCCCCTACCTCCTCAAGGTCAGAACAGTGGCATCCGGGAGGAGGGAGTGGGGAGGAGAGCCTGTCTCTGCCTGGAAGCCCCCTGGGTTGGCAGAGATTGCCTCCCATGGGCGCACCACTCGCTGGCACTCCTAACCTGGTGTCTGGCTCACTCCCCCACTCTCCCTCTCCCTGGCTGGCCCTCTCCCCCACTTTGCCAGGGTCCCTGCCCACTAAGCCTCCCACAACGCCCGCACAGACGGACAGTGGCACAAGTCAGAAGAGCAGGAGAGACAGGGACAGAGAGAAGACCCTTCTCTTGTCATCCTTGGGGCAGTGGCCTGGGTCTGAGGTGGGGACTGGCCGAGGTGAAGATGGCCCCTTGGTTTCCCTGCGGACGGGTGGGAGGAGGAGGCGCAGGCCGTTGTTTGCTGTTCCCAGAGGGGAGGGACCGGATTTGGCCTGGAGTGCTTCTGGCCTGGCTGGAGGCCGCGGAGCTTCCGGCTGCCTGCTGGGGAGCCCGCCCAGCCCTCGGTCCCCATTCGGACAGGACTCATCCCTGTAAGGCTCAGGGTAGGGGCCAGCCCCAGGGTTGTCCTGCCAGCCCCGCTGCCCACATCTTTACTCCGGGCCAGGCCAGCTCAGGGACGGGCCGACAGTCCCGTGGACAACCCGGAAAAGCGCTTCTGCCTGCTTGGGCGGCTGCTGGCTCCCAGCAGAAAACAAAGGCTGGCTTCTCTCCTGGTCTGGAGGCCCTGGTGGAGGAAGGGGCGGGGCCAGGAGGCTGCCACCCCGAGTCCGGCTGCACCCCAGTGGGTGCACAGAGGAGCTGGGCCAGGGCACCCCGCAGTGACCTCGGGATGCTAAGTCTTTGTGTCCCGACAACGGCAGCTGGGTGGGAGCTGGTTCCTTTCCAAGCCATTAGACTCAATCGATTCTGCCTTCCCAACTTGGGCTGGTAACGTGTGGCCATTGACCTGCCCGGTGGGTCCGAGGGTCATTCCCCTGCCCCCCAGTGGCCACAGCCTAACAGCTAGCCAGAGCAGCATGGTTCTGGCTGCCCTGAACCGCAGCTGCCTTGGCAACCACTGGCCAGCGGGAGAGCTGGGAGAGGATGCCAGTCTGGCATGGGATCTGAGCCCGCCTTGGGCTCAGCCAGCTCCTGTCTGCTCTGGCATGGACCCGCGGGAGGCCTGGCCAGCCTGAGCCCTAGCCTCCTAGGGTGGAGTGGCCAGAAAGATCTATAAGCCTGTGGTGCCCCTGGGAAGGGGATGGTGGGTGGGGGTCCCAGAGGCTGCCCCTGGCCAGGCCAGCAGGTGCCACCAGGGCCACTGGAGCCAGAACTCCAAGCCCCGAACCTGAGCCACCAGGAGCACAAGCTGCCCTCCAGGAGCCTCCCAGGCCGCCTGGGCCTGGGGGTGTCCTGGCCCGGCTCCTGCCCCCCGCACTGCTGGTGCCCTGGGGGAGGCCTGGCCCAAGCAGGGGCCACTCTGGGAAGGAGTCCCCGCTCCCTGGCCAGTCCTGCCCGAGCGGAAGGGCCCCAGCCCACCCACCCCTCTCCTCCCCTTTCCTCTGGCCAGGCCCCTTCCAGTCGGGAGGATTCCAGCTCAGTTCCAGCGGCTTCCTGCCCCGTCCTCCGCCCCTTTCCTGCTGTGCTTCCCTGGGGAAGCCCCAGCTTCCGTCCATCGGGAGACGGCCCAGCAGCCCCGGAGTGGGGGGAGGCAGGGGGCAGGGAGGGCCCCCGACATGACCCTTAGCAGCTGGTCTCAGACCTTGGGCGCCAAAGCCGGAGGCAGGAGGGGCGGTGCTCTTGCAGCTTAGGGTGAGGAGGCCAAATATGGACAGCCAGCGCCCTGCCCTGTCCCCTGGGGGGCCACAGGGACTGGCCTCTCCACCGGGGGTCTGGAGGCTTGAGGCTACTGCCATCAGCCGGGCTGAGGCTCTGCCAGCTCCTGTAGGGCCCTCCTGGAGGGTCTGGGGCCCTGTGAGGGGCAGGTGTGTGCGGCATGTGTCAGGGAGGGGCAGGTTTGAGCTGGAAGCCCGTCCAGGTTGCCTGGTCCAAGCAGTGACCCAGAGTGATGAGGAGCAGATGGTGGGGGCGGCCACATGGCTCCTGGGGGGTGAAGGGGACCCAGAGGCCAAGGCTGCCTGGGACCTGGGGGCAGCGGGGGCTGAGTGTGGGGGTGGGGGCGCTGTGCTGACACCGCCCTCCTGCCCAGCTGAGAAGGTGAGCTCCCTGGGCAAAGACTGGCACAGATTCTGCCTCAGGTGCGAGCACTGCAGCAAGACGCTGACCCCTGGGGGCCATGCCGAGGTGAGCACCTCGCCCAGGCGGGGGGAGGAGGGGACGGGGGGGCGGGGAGCGGGCCAGACCCCCACCCTCAACCCTTGCCCTCTGCCTAGCATGATGGAAAGCCCTTCTGCCACAAGCCCTGCTATGCCACGCTGTTTGGACCCAAAGGTGAGACTGGGTCCCCCATGGGCCAGGCCGGTGGGGACGCCCCGCCCAGCTCAGACGGCCCAGGTCCCCTTCTCCCCTTGCCTGTGCGGTCCCCTCCCTCCTGGAAGGACAAGCACTCTCCCTGCCTTCCCCACCGCGGCCCTCTGGGGGTGTGGTCCTGGCCCCCCATGGCTAAAGGAGCCTTCCTGGGAAGTTGGGGGTGGCTGAGAGGTGCGGGGGTGGGGAGGGCCCGGGCTCCCGTGTCCAGTGCCTGCCCCCACCCAGGGGTGAACATCGGAGGGGCCGGCTCCTACATCTACGAGAAGCCCTCTGCCGAGAAACCCCAGGTCACCGGCCCCATCGAGGTCCCGGTGGCCCGAACTGAGGAGCGGAAAGCCAGCGGCCCCCCGAAGGGGCCCAGCAAAGGTGGGCGGGGTGAGTGTGTGGCTCGGGGGTGGGGTCGGGCGCCGGCAGACCCTGACCCCGCCCCTCCCCCAGCCTCCAGCGTCACCACGTTCACCGGGGAGCCCAACATGTGTCCTCGCTGCAACAAGAGGGTCTACTTCGGTGAGTGGCTGCGCCCAGCCCCTGCCTGGGAGGGCTCCCCGGGTGCGCCGGCGTCATCCTCTGTCCCCTCCCCAGCCGAGAAGGTGACGTCTCTGGGCAAGGACTGGCACCGGCCGTGCCTGCGCTGCGAGCGCTGTGGGAAGACGCTGACCCCGGGAGGGCACGCGGAGGTGAGAGGCGCGCGGCCCCGGCCTGTGAGGGGGGCCGGCGGGGGGGCGAGGGGGCGAGTGGCGGGCCCGAGGTGGGCTATGAGGGTCCGGGGACGCGGGGGCCCGAGGGGGGTGGGCGGGGGTCCGGGGTGGAGCGGGCGGGCCCGGAGGGGAGCTTCGGGCCGGGAGGGGCGGGCGGGGGCTGCGGTCTGGGGTGGGCAGGCGGGCCCGAGGGGAGCTGCGGGCCGGGAAGGGCGGCGCGCGCTGCCCCCTGGAGGCCCGCCTGGCGCCGTGCGCGCAGCGCGCACGGACGCTGGTGCGGCGGCGGCGCTGCGTCCTCCAGGTCCACCTGGGGAACCGAGGGCTCAGGGTGCCGGGCGCCTGGACGTGGAGGAGGCCACCGGGGGCGGTGGGCGTGGAGTCTGTGGTCCCCTTCTCACCACCCGCACCCTGTCCTTAGCACGATGGCCAGCCCTACTGCCACAAGCCCTGCTACGGAATTCTCTTCGGACCCAAGGGTGAGTGTCGGCAGGAGTGTGGGCCGCGGGCCCCCTCCCGCCCTCTCCTCCACCAAGCGGTCTCTCTCTGCAGGAGTGAACACGGGAGCCGTGGGCAGCTACATCTATGACAAGGACCCTGAAGGCAAAGCTCAGCCCTAGGCCCCCTGGGCCGCTCTGCGCGGGCCCCTGACCCCAGGCCCACTGCTTGGCTGCGCAGGGAGAGTGCCCGCTGCCCAGGCCGCCTCTGCACCTGCAAGTCCAGGGCCAGAGAGCTGGGGGAGGACCCTAACCCCAGGACCCTGCCCCGTCCCTGTCTCCGGGTGTATCTGCCTGTGTGTCCCCGACGGCCCGCTGCCCCCTTTCGTCCTGGCCCCACGTGTCACCACGTCGGGGTCTCGTGGCCCCACATGCCCCTGGTGTCTCTGTGGCCTGGGTGACCTTTCTGAAGTGGCACCGCCCCCATCCCGCCCACAGTGTTATTTATGCCCCACTTGCCAGTGACAGCCACAGCCACGCCCCCCACCGTGTTCCTCCAGCCTGCCTCGCCAGCGCCCGCCCACCGCCCTCACGTGGCTCACACTCTTGAGTGCTGGGACTTTTGCTACCAATAAAAGGTCTGAAGGTCAAGGGCGCACGTGTCTGCAGCTCTGGGGTGGACTTGCTGCCAGGGGCCCATCTCTCAGTACAAGCGCCCCAGCATCCCTGGGCCCGGTTTCAGGTGGGGGCGGGGCCCTGTGCCCAAGGGTGATGCCCATGGGTGGCAGGCAGGGAGGATCTGGTTTGGGCTGGTTTAGGCGAGTGGGGGGCTGGGCCCTTGGGAAGGACTAGAGGGAGGTGGGGAGTGCGGGAGGCTGGGGTTCTGGTGCCCAGAAAGGGGCACTAAAACCAGGCGGTGCCTTGGTCCAGCAGAGAGCTGGAGGGAGGGGAGCTGAGGGCACCCGGTGGAGGGAGGGAGAGACAGACGACCCCTCCTGCAGGGGAGGAGCAGCGAGGGGTGGGCAGGACACCTGAGGCAGAATCTGTGCCAGTCTTTGCCCAGGGAGCTCACCTTCTCAGCTGGGCAGGTGGGAGCCCAGGGACAGAATGCAGGCTGTCTGGAGGGCCTAGTGCTCCTGCCTGAACAGAGTTTCTGCATCTGGTTTGCGGTGTTGATGGAGTCACCTCTGGCCTCTTCAGGCTGACCTTAGCAACCAAAAAGCCCCCTAGACTCCCGCCCACGCTCCTGCCTTCCCTTTATCCGCGGCTCCCTAGCAGCCCGCCAGAGGGCTCCTCTTTTCTTCCGCTCCGGGGCAGAGCCCTGGTAGACCCGCCTTCCACGGCTCAGCGCGTGCGCCGGCCTGCTCCCAGTACCGCATCCCCAGAGGCCTGGCCTTCCGGGAGCCAGGAGCTTCGGGACCTGGTCATCTCTGGGCCTGTAGGCACCGTAGGCAGCCGACTCCATATGTGCCCTGCCTCCATCCCCTCACCCCCAGGGCCAGCTCTCAGCACCCCAGGCCCTGGCACAGGCCCCTCCCTGACCCATTCTCCAGGAGGCAGGTTGAGACAGCTGAGCCAGGCCGGGCTCATTGTCCTTCGAGCAGCCATCCGTGTCCCTCGGGTGGAGCGGCCGGCTTGGTGTCTGCAATCCCAAGCCGCCCTCCCTCCTCCAGGCCCGTCCGGGCGTCCAGCGTGGGCAGCAGTGTCTCCTTGCATTTGGCCGGCGCCGGGAACGCAGCCAGGATGTGCAAGGCGGGTTGGCCTGCCCCGGGGGTGGGAGGCCCTGGTGCAGGTACCCCATGGGCGCCCCACTTTCACCCCGGGCAGAGGTAAGGGGTGCACTCAAGAGGAGCGGCTGGGACGACTCTCCCCATTCCCGCCTCCCTCCTACTAAGCCGAAGCTCCCTGGTTGGGGGGGGGTCGTTGGGGGCACCCCCAGGCTCGCCCTTGCCGAGGGCTCCTCTTGCCGGATGGGAACTTCCTGCCGTCCAGCCGGTGGAGGCTGCTGAGAGCACAGCTGGGCCCCTCTTCCTCTGTGAAGCTCCAGTGGAAACTACGCGAGGGAAACGCGATCTTCTGCGAGCCCTTCCCCCAGACCCGGGAGGAGGGGCGCCTATTGTGTGACTGCCGCCTTGCGGGCAGGGTGAGGGGCACCGGGTCCCCAGAGGGCGGATCGGCCGCAACCTGCTTGGCGCTAGTGCCTCCCACTCGCGGGGTCTGGCCGGGGAGGCCGCGTTCCGTTTCCTGCTCGCGGGAGAGTGCTGAGCCTCCTTGTTTGTTTCCCCGGGGTTGTCATGGAAACCGGGGCGGGGCAGCTCCCGCCGGGCTCCTCGCGGTCGCCGCCGGGTGCCGCCAGTGGGGGCCGCGGGGGCCCCGCGCTGCCGGGGCTCCCTAGGGGACCCCAGCTTCAGGGAGCCAGGTGTTTCCTCGGGCACCCCGCCGGCCAGCGAGGCGGCCCTGAAATGCCATCTAAGCTCCTCTCTCTGCTCCAGAACCCCAGGGCTGGGCACGGCGCCCCGGCCTCCTCTGACACCCTGCTCCCCAGCCTCACCCCCTCCCACCGGTCCAGTCTTCCCGACTTCCTCCACAGGGCCCTCTGAGCCCCCCTGCATCCCATCAGGCCCTGGCTGGTGTTCTTTCCCCTGCCCCCCATGCCAGGCATCTCTTCAGCTTCCTCTGCCCCCACTTCCTGAGTCCCCCCGTGAAGTCCCTGGGGATGCCCCTGGCTCAGTAGCCTCCCTGAGCCCCTGCCCCTCCAGGCATGGAGGGGGCATGACCTTTCTCCACGCACCAGCACACTGGAACCTGGGGGCGGCGCCAGGGAGACAGCCGGGAGAGGCGGCCAGGTGCGGGCTGCGCACTTTCTCAGAGCCCAGTGGCTGCAGGGGTGGGTCTGGGGCGGTGAACATGCCCAGCTGCCGGACTGGCGAGGCTGGAATCTGAGGCCATTCTGCATGGCCTTTGGCTCTAGGATACAGAGATTCCTGGCACCAGGCTCATCGGGGGGGGGGGGGCGGGGGTGGGTAGGGAGGGCAGGGGCACTTCAACGAGCCGAGCTGCAGGCCCTGGCAGGGCTGGCTGAGGGGGTTCACGGGCGCAGGTGCCCCAGCCCCTCTGCATCCCGGGCCTGCTTCCAAGAGAGGAGGGGAGGGACCCTCTCCTGCCTGGGCTGGTCTCAGGCCTGGAGGACAGGGTCGGAGCCCTCCTGGGAAAGCACAGATTCCATCCCCCCCGCCCCCACCTCACGGCCACCTGGGGCAGGACCTTGGGGCAGACAGGGGGTCCTGGGAGACAAGCTGCTAAAAATAGGCCTTGGGAATGTCTGAGTGCCTATGACTCAGCCAGGCCTGGAAGAAGGGCAGGGAGGGGTGGACTCTGGGGGTAGGCAGCAGGCTCTGGCCCGGGCTCAGCAGTGGTCCCGGAGCACACACTGGAGCCGCAGGGCACTGGGTGCAGGAACGCCAGAGCAGCCCTGCCGGCCTCCAGCCCTCGCAGGGGACAGCCGTACTCTTGTCCATGCTGAGGAGGGGGCCCAGAGACTGGGGCGCAGGGGGGAGGCTTCAGGAATGGCTGGCAAAGGCCAGGGGCAAGTGCCACAGTGTATGGTCTGGGATGGGGGTGGATCTTTGTAGCTCCGAGGGGCAGAACTTCCCTGGAAGATTCCTCAGCGGTCACTGGGGCCGAGCCTTGCTCCACAAGTTCTCCCAGTGCCTGGAGCCCAAGGGAGCCCGCCTTGGGGCCCCCGCCTGCCCCCTCTGTCCAGAATCCTGCCGTGGGGCAGGGTCCCACCTAGTTCTCATCTGGGTGGAACACAAGCGGGTGAGGGTGTGGCCGTGTGCACAGAGAGGGTGAGCACGCGCTGGTGGCCTTGGCCAGCAGCCAGAACCCCACAGCAGCCTCCCCCAGGTCTCAGGGCCCTGGGTGACCTCACGCTGGCAGAGTGTAGGGGGTGTATTCTGGGCACAGAGCAGCCTGGGGCAAGAGGCTGTGCTGGTCGCTCTGTCCCTCACACTCCAGATGCCCACAGCCCTGGGGCCAGTGCTGGGAGGGAGAGCGCGGGGCTGGGTGCTGCCCACGCGGGGTGCCGCGTCTCGGGATGTGCCTGGTGCCTCACTGTGCCTTCCGTGTGTCGTGCAGCCGCCGCCACTAGTGACCCCCAAGGGCCAGGCAGGTCAGGGCTGGGTCTTGAACTGGCCCAGTGGTCCTGAGTTTGGTTGATCTTGGGCCAGGTCAGCACCCCGCCCCTCCCAAGAGCTTCCTGGGGCAGGTGACCTGATGGAAGCCGGAAGCCTGCTCCTGGAGGGGCTGTTAGGGCCTGGCCAGCACCTCACAGGGAAGCCTCAAATGGGGCCGTGCCTGGCCAGAGAGTCTAGAGGCTGTGGGAGCTGTCCACCCTGCACACTCCCCAGTGCTGGGGGACTGCAGCTTTGGGGGGTCCCTAATTTCACAGGTGGGCAGGCAGACAGGGAGCTGGGGGAGGTGAAGCTTTGGGAGGGTTCCAGGGAGAGAGAGTGTGTGTGTGTGGTGTGTGCGTGTCTGGAAAAACTGTGCTAAGTACCAACCCGAGGGCTACGCCCATGGGCCTTGGCCCCTCTTGGCCTCCTCCCCACACCAGCCTGCGCTGTGGCTATGGCAACGGCAATAACAGCTGGGCAGGCCAGGAAGAGACTCATCACCCTGGTTTGCAAGAGGGGGGGCTCTTGTTCCCCCACTCCCAGAGTCTGGGGGGCTTGGAGTCCAGTAGGGAGAGGGGTCATCCCCAGGGCCAAGTGTGCAGAAGGAAGCCGAGCCCAGCTCAGGGTGGCCCCCCTGCCCCGGAGCCCCCGAGACGCTCAGATGGGTGTGCCCACACAGATGTGCCCGCAGGCCCTGGACACACGTGCGCATACTGGGTGCCAGCTGTTCACTGTCCCCTCGGGTTCATCACGCAGGGGGAGCTGACCTCCGCCTGGCACGCCTACTCGGGTGGTGCACGCACCGTTTGTGGCCTGACCCCAGGGTCTGCCGTGACAGATGCCCACCTCCCCAGACAGTCCTGCCCGGTGCCCCCACCCACCCGGCCCTCTCTGTCACCAGGGGGTCTCGACCCTTCCTCCCCTCTCTGCTTCTGCCTGTCTGTCCGTGTGCCTGTCCCACTCCGGCTGTCTCTCATTTCCACTTCTCTCTTGATCATGAAGCCAGGAGTGGAGGGAACCTGGGCCAACCCTCCTGTTCCTGGCCTGGCCTGGTAGACCAGGAACAAGCCAGGGAGACACCAAGGGCTGGGTGGGGGCAGGTGGGCAGCCACAGCTCCAGAAACCGGGGAGGCACTCCTGTGCCCGGGGGGAGAGGGTGGTGAGGCTCGGGGCAGGGCAGGCTGGTGTGGTTCCTGCAGTGGAGGGTGGGCACCGCTCCTGAGGGTGGAGGGTGGGCACCGCTCCTGAGGGCAGCAGGCAGCCAGCCACATGGGGCTCCAGGGCAGGGCTCGAGCTTTGTCGACCCCAGGGCTTGCGGAGCCCCAGTTGGGGGCAGAACTGTGGCCTACTCTCAGAGGGGGGTCCCAGGGAGGAGGGAGGACGAGAGTGGTGGGGGAGCATGGGGTCTCGAGCGCTGACCTCCCCGAGGCTGGGGCGTGCTCCACCACCGCGGGGCCTGGCAGGGGGCAGAGGGCAGGTCGGGTAGGTGTGGGGGTACTGAGGTGCAGGTGGCCGTCGCTCCCCTCCTCCCAGCTACAGGCCCAGGGGGCGGGGTGGGGGGGGAGGCTGGGGGGGAGGTGGAGGGGTTCCCTCTGCTCAGGGCTGAGGGCCTCTCAGAGGATGGTCTCCAGCACCCTCCGTGGGGACAGGGCCTGGTCAGGCCCAGAGATGACGATTTGTTTTGAGGGACGGGTGTGTCGAGGGGAGCCGAGGACACTGGTGAAGGTTCGGGGTGGGGGCCGGGATGGGGAGAGGACTGAGCGCTGAGGCTCTGCTGAAGCCAGGAGCTGGGTGTGGCTTGAGGGGTCACGGTGGAGCAGAGAGGTGGAGGGTCCACAGGGAAGGTAGCCCCTCCTGCAGCAGAGGGCGAGAGGGGGTGCCCTGGGCGACACTGACCGACAGGAGGGTGGGGCAGGGCAGTGTCCTCTGGGGCGGGGAGCAGGGGGACGCCACCCAGGCCTCCCTGCCTCCGCCTGGGCTGAGGGGCAACGGAGACCCGTCCATCAGCCTCCCCACCAACCCCCGATGGCCCCCACCAACGGCCCGCCATGAGGCCGCAGGCCTCTCTGCTGCGATGGCCTAGGGCCCTGCAGCCCGCCAGCGCCAGCACCCTTGGCCTTCCCCCATTCCCGGAGCGGGTGGGGCCTGCAGTCTCCGCCTGGCACCGGAGAGGCTCCGGGCCGCGCCCCCTTCCTTGGACATCGGACTTGGACCTCTCCGCCCTCTGCCCTCGGCGCTTCCTGCGGAGATAAGGACCCCCCGCCAGCGCCAGCACCCTTGGCCTTCCCCCATTCCCGGAGCGGGTGGGGCCTGCAGTCTCCGCCTGGCACCGGAGAGGCTCCGGGCCGCGCCCCCTTCCTTGGACATCGGACTTGGACCTCTCCGCCCTCTGCCCTCGGCGCTTCCTGCGGAGATAAGGACCCCTCCCCCGCCGCCGCGCAGCTCCACGGAGGCCTGGGCGTTGCCGCACAGACTCCCCCCACCCCCGACATCCCGCAGAATCTCCCGCCCTGCCGTTGATGGGTGTCCCCGCCTTGGGAGGGGATGTCCCGTCTCGGAGTCTCAGGGGAGTTCCGCTGCGGTCCGACGGACATCCAGGGGCGGGCCGAAGCGGGGGTCGGTGGAGACTGGGATGTCCCTTGCGGGTAGGAGACTGGGGCGGGGCAACCTTCTGGTCCCACGCGTGATGAAGGCGGAGGGCAGTTCGTGGGGGAGGGCTACCAGGCTGAGAATGCCCTGGTAGGTGCCCCCCGCCCTGTATCTAGGGAAAGGCCTGGAAAGGTACGACACGCTCGTTTGCATCTATCTGCATTATAGCGGTTACCTTCGGGGCTCCAGCACTCTGAGGCGGGGGTGGTGGGGGGGCGTGGGGTGCTCTCTCCCGCTCTGGGGAGCCCCCGCCCAGAGTCCGGGGCGAGGGCGGGGCTCCTCCGGGGTTCCAGCCCAGTCCAGTCGGCGAGAGTGCCCGCCGACCTCCTGGACCCCCTCGGACCGCACTCTGCCGTCGGCCAGGCCCGGGTCTTGCCCCAAGGCGAGGGTGGACCAGATGACCTTTCTTGGCCTGTTGGCTGGAATCCGAGGCCTCCGGGTCCAAGTCCAGGACTCAGGGGGGCGGGGCGCTGGGGGGTGTGTCCCAAAGGGGCGGAGCCCAGGGGTCCTTGAAAGACGCGGACCGGGCGCGACCCACCCAGTCCAGCGCTCCGGTCTGCTCCCGCCTGGCCATCTTCCCCGATCCGGCGCCACCATGCCCAAGTGCCCCAAGTGCAACAAGGAGGTGTTCTTTGGTGAGCGCACCCCACCCTCGCCCTCCCCGGCTCGAGCTGAGGCTTCCCCCTCAGCCCCACGCGGAAGCGCGGCCCAGGGTCCATCCCTCGGGGCTGCCCGGGTGGGCCGAGGGCGCAGGGGGACCTTGGGCAGCGCCTCGGGGCGACACCTAGCCTTGCTGGTGGCCGCCTGGGTGTGCCGGTCGGGCCTCCGGCGTCTGGTCGCCGTCCATCTCTGCCCCGCTCTCTCTCCGGGTCTCACTGAGTCTCCGGTCTCTGAATCTCCCTGACTCTGGGGTCTCCCTGTCTCCGGGTCCCGCTATCTCGCCCCTTCCCTGGCGCGCCCTGGGCGGGGACCCCGGCGGGTCGGAAGGAACGTGGGGCTCGGGCCGCTTCTCCCATCGTTAAGTAGAAACAGACGCGGAAACCCGCGCCCCGGGCGGCGCAACCCCGGGCGCCTCCTCCCGCCCCGCGCCCCAGAGCCCAGGGGAGGTAGGGGGGCAGGAGGAAGTGGGAGGTCCCTCCCGCCCCAGCACTGCGGTCGCCGGTGCAGAGGCGGGGGAGGGCTCAGTCTGGGAGCCCGGCCCGGTCCTGCCCGAGACCCCCACCTCCTCCCCCTCCAGCCCCACCCAAGCCCTCGGGGCTCCCCGAGGACCAGCGCCCACTCCCGCTCGTTAGGCGCGAAGCTCTGGGGACTGGAGGTGCCCCACCCGCGGGGGCACAGGTGCCGCTGAGCCCCTGGGTGGGCCACGGGGCGCTGTGGGCAGGCCTTGGCAGAGGGGTCTGGAGAGCGTGGGTGTGAGCATGTGCGTGTGCCCCGTTTCACGGAGTCTCATCTGTGCCTCTGCAGCTGAGCGGGTGACTTCCCTGGGGAAGGACTGGCATCGGCCTTGTCTCAAGTGTGAGAAATGTGGGAAGACACTGACCTCCGGGGGTCATGCCGAGGTTGGTGGGGCCCGGCGGGGCCAGCGGGGAGGCTGAGGGGTAAGGGCAGGGCGGGTCGGCAGACCCTCATGGCCGCTCTCCCTGCAGCATGAAGGCAAGCCCTACTGCAACCACCCCTGCTACGCGGCCATGTTCGGTCCCAAAGGTATGCTCCCCATGCCCCTGCCTGACTCAGCCCTCCACAGCCCCTGGCCACCCCTAACCTGCCCTCTACCTCTCTGCAGGCTTTGGGCGCGGCGGAGCCGAGAGCCACACTTTCAAGTAAACCCAGGTACTTCCCCACGTCTCACCCTGCCCCGCCCAGTGGCCCTGAGCATGCGTCCCCCGCAGTGAGGTCTGAGCGCCCTGGACCTGCACTCACCTCTGTCCTTGTGTCTCTGCACAGGTTTTGGAGACCCATCTCCAGCTGCCTGCTGGGCTGCTGTCCTCCAGGCCGATGGCAGGCCTTTCTCCACAGGCACCTGGGGCTCCCCTTATAGACCCCCCTGCCCTCAATAAATGCGGACACTTGGAAGACCTGCTTGTGTGTTTGCATCCCTGGAGCAACAGTGCAGGGGTGTGGCCGGGGTCCCGACGCCAGGCCACGCCGGGCACTCCTGGGGGTCCTGACGCCAAGCCATGCTGGCACTCCCTCTTCCTGCTGCTGCCAGCCTTGCTGCCTGCTGCCCTGGTTGGGCAGGGGTGCTCTGCGGGGAGCCCTGCTGGACAGCCCCTTGTCCAGCTCTGCAGATGTGCAGCCCTCCTCCCTGGTTCTGGAACAGGTCAGCAGGAACAGAGGGCCACAGGGTGAATCGCTGAGCTGGTTCCGCTTTTGAGAAGCTTTGGGGCGCTGTGGTGGGGAGCCCTTGCCTGCCCTCCCCACTTCCTGTGGCTCCACCCTTGTCTCCATTCCTTACCCCACCCCGCCAGATGGAGCCAGCCCCCTCCGTGCATCCACCCAGACACCACCTGCCTCATCTGCCCCCACCCTATGCCCAGGGGCTAGCATGTGGCCTCTGCCCGATGGGGGACTGTGAACACTGGCTGGGGAGCGACGGCTGGGGGCTGTCTGGAAACTCTCATGTCAGCCTGAGCCTCCCTCAGAGCCCTCCCCGTTCCCCCTACTTGGTCACTGTTGCTTTGGCTCTGGCAGACTGCCCCGTCCCAGAACTTGATCTAAAGAGCCCAGAGGGGTCATCTCAGCCTTGCATGTGGCCTCCGCCCTGCCCCATGGCTTGGCTATGGGTCTGGCAGGCTGGCTCTGGACAGGCGTGGGGGGCCCCAGGGAAGTGTGTGGGGTCACGTGTGTGTGTGTGTGTGTGTGTGTGTGTGTGTGTGTGAGAGAGAGAGAGAGATTTGGGTGGTTCAGAGAACTCCGAGGGATGGGAGCTGGAGAGCCTCTGGGGATGGATGGGACCAAGGAGGAGGGGGCAGAGGAGGCTGAGTGAGCCTGGGTGTCTCAGTGCTGCGGGAGTGAAGGTGTCTTCGGGGCCCAGGGACTGAAGGCTTGTGGGCAGAGCAAGCGCAGAGTAGGGAGTGTGTGCACAGGAAAGTCTGCCTTGAGCTGCTGGGAGGCAGCCCTGAAGAGGCAGTCGACTCCTGGCCCCACGGTGTGGTTCGCTGTCTGGGGGTGAGGGGCGGATGAGTGCTTAGAGAGTTGAGGCCTGCAGAAGAGTGGATCAGCCAGGCCTCAGGCTGGGAAGGAGGATACTCCACGCAGAAGGCCCAGCAGGTGCGAAGATCAGAGAGGGAAAAGGGCTCAGGAACCACTTCGGGCAAAGTCTGCCGGCACTACGGCTTGCGGGCCTAACCAGGATAGTCTCCGAGCTCGGAGACAGAAGACAGCCAGACTGCAAGCCTGTGCTGGTCCCAGCCCTTGTTGAAGGAGGACCCTGGAAGGGACTGAAGTTGGGGGTGAGGGGGCAGACAGCAATGCCCCCATGACCGTGGTGGGAGGAGGACTCTTGGGAGGTAAGCTGCTTGTGGGTGGCCAGTGAAACAGCCTCCTGGGGTTCAGGTGCCTGGGTCAGAGGCCAAGTTCTAGAGAAGGGGGTCACTTCTGCGGGGGACACAAGGGATGAGCAGCTGGCTGTGCCTGAGATGGGGGCAGGCAAAGTTAAGGACTGGGAGTAAGATGGGGGAGTCAGGCGTGACCACACTTCCTGTCTGCTTAGCCAAGGCTGGGGTTGTTTGGGGAGCACTTTCTCTGCCTTCTCTCCCGCCCCTACTCTTGTCCTCTTTACAGCTTTATTGAAGCATAATTTCATGCCATGAAACTCACCTATGCACATTCCGTGCTTTTTAACCAGTTCACAGAGTTCTGCAACCATCAGCACAATCCAGCTATAGACCAGTCTCCTTGCCCACAAAAATTCCCTCATGCCCACCTGCTGCCACACCCTGGTCCCAGCCTCTGTCCAGGTCACCTGCTTCCTGTCTCTGTATACTTGCTTTCTGGACACTTTCTATAGATGAAAAGTAATATTCGTTGGAAGGACTGAGCTGAAGCCCTACTATTATGGCCACCTGATGCAAAGAGCCAATTCGTTGGAAAAGACCCTGACGCTGGGAAAGATTGAAGGCAGGAGGAGGGGGCCACAGAGGATGAGATGGTTGGATGGCATCACCCCCTCAATGGACATGAGTTTGAGCGAATTCTGGGAGATAGTGAAGGACAGGGAAGCCTGGCGTGCTGCAGTCCATGGGGTCGCAGAGTTGGATACGACTTAAGCAACTGAAAAATAACACATCACATAGTGTTTTGTATCTGCCCTCCTCCATGTCTAGGCGAGTCCTCGTAGATTCCTGGCACTTGTATTGTGGGGTCGTCTTAAGGCTAGCTCTGAAATTACCCAAACTGCTTTCCAAAGTGGCCCTGCGGATCCCGCTCTTCAGTGGTAGGAAGAAGGCTGAAGGGGCAGGACAGAGGCAGGCAGGGGTGGGGTGGGGACGAGGTAAGGGGTAAAGAGGGCTGGCTAGGCAGAGGCTGGACTGGACAGGAAGGGGCCGGGCGGGGGTCTGCAGGCGTAGGTTTGAAGGGGAGAGTCGCCGGCCGGTCAGGAGGAGCACCCTCCTGCGTGGCGCGGGGCTGATCGGTCGAGGGACGTCTCCCGGTGCCCGGGTGCCGGCCCCCGTGTCTGCGCCTGGTGCGCGCGGCCGGGCCCGGGAGCCCGCAGCGGCTTGGCCCGAGAGGGCTCGAGGAGGCCGAGGATCGCTCCCGGCGTTGTTGACGCCCGGCAGCGCTGCCCTCCTAGCCGCCGGCGGTTGCCCTGCCGCCTTTTGGAGCAACCGGAGGTGCGGAGCTGATTGGTGGGATCCGGACAAGGCGTGTCGGGGTTGCAGAGATTGAGTCGCCCCGCGGAGCTCTCAACGCCGATTGGTGCTCGACGCACCGGAAGTGCCTCCGCACGGGTCGGCACAGACAGCACCCAATGCCGGGGGCGCCGCTCATTGGGGGAGCTGGAGGCGTGTCCCAGCTTGCGCGGTGACTGGGCGCAGGCCCAGCGGGGGCGGGACATGCGCGGCGATTGGGCGCGGGGACCCCGCGCTCGCGGGGATTGGACGCGCGGAGGCGGTGGCGCGCGGTCCGGGAGAGGCCAGTGGGAGCTCCATGGGGAGGCGGCGGCGGCGCCGGCCCGACCCGGCGGACGCGGCCCGGGCTCTGCCCGAGGCCATCGCTGCGTTGAGCCGGACGCTGCCCGCCGCGCCCAGCCCCGAGACCTTCCGCCGTGCCAAGTTCGACCATCCGGAGGCGGTGAGGCCAGCAGGGCAGGCAGCCGGGCGCGGTGGGCCCGTGGGTGGACGAAGGGAGGTGGCCAGCTCCACTGGCAGTCGTTCTTTGATTCCCGCAGGCCCCCGCGCTCTGGCGGCTGCTCTTTCGTGTGCTCTCGCCGCTGCCCGCCGACGGCGCCTCGGCCTCGCTCGCCCTGGGTAAGCCTTCCCGCCAGCCCCGCTCCGGCCGGCCGCGGCCCCGCCCACCAACCACTCACGGGACAGCCCTCTGCAGAGCCCCGCCCATCTCCCCGCTTCCCCGCCAGACCCGTCCTGGTGGCCCCGCCCTGCCCCTCCCACCATCCACTCACGGGACAGCTCTCTGCAGAGCCCCGCCCACCTCCCCGCCTCCTCATCGGACCCTCCGTGGTGGCCCCGCCCTTCCCCGCCTCCTGGCTAGGTCCCCGTGTCCCTAACGGGACCCTTCCGAGCGTGCTCTCTGCTCTGGGGTCGTGCGTGGGGCCCTTCCTTAGAGTCTGAGGGAGTGTCGCCTCCAGTGGGTGGCCCCCCTGAGCTGGCGTCTCCTATCGCAGAGGCTCAAGCCCGCTGGGTGAAGTCGGCGCTGCGCTCCCAGGGCTACCCGAGGCGGGCGCTGGTGCAGCTCCCGGACGACGGCTTACAGGGTGGCCGCGAGTTGCTGCTGGCCCTGGCCTGGCTCCTGGCCCGCGGGCCCCTGCCCGAGCGGCTGCTGACCCAGAGCCATGTGCGGCTGGGCGACGAGATACCCGTGTGTGAGGTGAGTGCAGGAATCCCAGCCCGGGCCGGAATCTGGGGTGCGGGAGCTGGATCGGCAGGGTCGGCCCTGTGGGGGTCAGCGTTGCCCTCCTGAATGCCCGGGCGAGCACACGGAGGCAGGGCAGGGCCCGGTGTGTCCACAGGGTCTGTCCCCAACTCTTCCTGGCACCCCTCAGACCTGGCGGTGGTCACTCGCCTGGGCCTCCTTTCCCTTTCGGGGTACCTGTGTGGGGTGCAGGGGCAGCGTGTGACCATTGCCCCCTCCGCAGTGTGAGGCCCTGGCCAGCCCTGGCCTGCCTGCTCCCAGCGTGGAAGCAGAAGGCTGTGTGGACATCCGCCACCTGCAGTGGCTGATGGGGAAGCTGCGGCTCCAGTGGCGAAACCTGATGGCCGGTCAGCAGGAGCAGTGCGCCCTCCTGGGCAAGGTAGTGCCGCTCGCGCAGCGCCTCTCTGCTGCACAGGCCTGTCCAGCTTCCAGCTCAGGATGGGGCTGGCCTTTGGCTGGATGTGGGTCTTCCCAGGCCTGGCTGGGGACTGACTGGTTGGGGGTGGCCCAACGGTGGGACGCTACGGCTCCGGATTGTCCAGGAGGGGCCTTGAGCAGGTGCTGCTGGGCGTCTGTGGGGCAGGGAATCAGGGAAGCCAGCGGGGGGAAGGCACCTTGTCCTCCCACTATCTCCTGGGTGTAGGCTCACAGGCAGTGGGCAGCTCTATCGGGGGTCCTAAAGGCTGGTAGGGCTCAGCTATGGGGGCACAGGGGTCCCCCTACTGGCCTAGGGCATGTTCTGGGCTGAGAAGTGACTGGGTAGGTGGCCTGGGCTCCCTCTAGCACAGGTTTGGTGCTAGAACCCCTGGCAGCGGGTCTTTTGCTCAGCTCGCGTTTCCTGGGACGCCTTCACCCCTTCTTGTCTGGGCTCCATCTGCTCCTGCTGTGTGGGACGTGCCCCCCTGCTGACCTCCCTGCTACCTTCAGGCCTCCCCTCGCTGGTGCACCTCCCTGCCCCCCAGACCCAGGTAGTCTGTGTCCCTGCCATTGGCCTCACTGGACCACCGAGCCTGTCTGGGGCTGTTTCTGCCACCGCCCAGGCCTGCCACTTGATGATCTGAGGAGAGTACAGGGGTGTGGGAGCTGGGTGGGGGTGCTCCTCCCTCTGCAGGGCCTCCTGGTGGGCCCCAAGCCAGCCTCAGCAGTGCTGACTACTGTCCCTTGCTGGGCCCTCTCTGAACCCCCTTTCCTGGTCTGTACCTTGCCTAGTGCTGGGGGACACCCACATGCTCACCATGGGGTCTGTGCTGCATTTCAGATCCACTCATACACCCGTGGCTGCCACAGTGACCGCAGCCTTGGCCACCTGTCTGTCACCGAAACGGAGCTGCTCAGAGACCCTGAGGGCGGCCGGCAGGTGAGGCTGGTGGCACCAAGGTGGGTGTGGCCCAAGGTGAGAAGGGGCCTGGGAGGGTGGCACACCCAGGCAGTGGATCGGCTGTGGGTGGTCGTCAAGCTCACCGTCTGGCTTGCGTGGGGGATGGGCACAAGCTCTGTCCCTCTCCTTGCCGGGCCTGCCAGTGCTGCCATGAGTGTGTGTGTGGCTGGGCACGGTCTGGGCTGTGGGGACAGCACAGGCATCGGGTGGCTGGCAGCCAGCTGTGGTGGTGGCGGGGGGATGCTGGAATTAAGGAAGACGCCCAGGGTCTGGGCTGACGGGTGTGGGTGCCTTGAGCCTATGGAGGTGTCGCCTGGTGATGGGCTGGGAGTGGCCCACTCTCTGCTGACCTTCTTTTCAGGAGCCCCCTCCATTACTGTGTCCTGCCTGGAGGCTCACGTGGCCAGGGGCTCCTGGGACAGACCGGTGGCCACGACTTGAGTGCTGGGCTCTGGCCGTCCAGAGTGAGGCTGGTACTGCCCGGCCTGGGGGCACTTGGCCGGGAAGAATGACTGAGGCTCAGGATGGGCCCAGCAGGTCTTGACTGTAGTACTGCGTGCTCCTGGGGGTCTGCTCCCTGATGTGGGGTCAGGGTGGCCCGTGGGGCCCACCTGGCCGGCGTTCCTGGCGGCTGTCTGGCTGGCTCTGTGGGCAGGACTGTGCTTGGCCCTTGAGGTGCTGAGGCAGCATCTGGGTGTACTGAGATGCCCTTGGCCTGGTTCCCATTTGGGGTGACTCAGCGGGGCCCGGGCCTCCTGCCCTGGTTCCCTGGTTGGGGGAGCGCAGGGGCTGTGGCAGCCCCAGCCTGGTGCTGTCTGGGACCCCAGCCTCCGTGGGCGCTGTGGTGGGGGACGCTCCCCCTCCGCCTGGGGGCTGGTGCGAGTTGGTGCCACAGGACTGAAACTGGCGTCGTGGCCAGGCGGAGGGTTACGTTGACTTTTCCTCCCAAGGTTTGCGGATGGTCTGCGGATGGCAGCTGGGAGCAGCCTACTTGAAGGGCCTGTGCTCTCAGGATGGGTCCCAGAAGCTTCTGGGATGGTCTCTGGTTGCCGTCAGTGGCCAGGTGCGCTGTGGGGCACTGGGCATTGTCCTTGTCCCCAGTCTGCTTCTGTATGGCCTGCCTGTTGGGGGTATGGGCACCCCCGGGACTGTTCTTGGGAACCGATGAAGCTGCTTTTCTCACTCGCCACTGGGTGTGTGTGTGTGTGCGTGTGTGTGTGTGGTGTGGGCATGTGGCTCCACCCTCCCAGGTCCACAGGCCTCCCCCAGGTCACAGGGCGGTTCTCACCGCAGGTACGTCTGCCTCTACCCTGCTCCACTGGCTCCGGGCTGGGCCCTTGGCCTGGTGTTCAAGGCACCCCCTCCGTCTGGCCAGCGGTGTCCAGCCCCCGGTGGCATGACGATTGTCGTGGCCTGGGTCTCCGCGCAGCCTCTGAGAGAGAAGGCCATCAGGGCAGCCTCAATGCTGGCTCCGGCTGCTTGTTGGGCCCCGGAGCACATTCTGGGCTCTCTTCTAGGAGTGGCCTGGGCCTTCCCAGGGGACCAGAGGCCTGGGAGGCTGTGGAGGCCGATGTGTCTGTCGCTTGCCATGGGCCCTCTGGGTGGACCACACCTGGCCTCACCCCCTTCGGCTTCCTGAGGCCGTGGCGGCCTGGGCAGGCAGGTGGGGGCTCAGCACAGGGGCCGCCTGGACCCACGCGCGCCGGTGTGGGGTCTGTGGGTGCGGGCGTGGGGGCAGGGCAGGGCGCAGGTGGCCCTGCGGCTGTGTTCTCCACGCTGGGCCCATGGCCTGTCCTCCGTCACCCTGAGCCAGACACCGCGCACCAGGCACCTGACCCCCACCCCTGCCCTGCCTTCAGGTTTAGGGGGTTACAGGGGAGGGGCTTCCCAGAGCCCAAAAGTCTCTGCTGTCCAGGACCCCCAGCTGCCCAAAGCCTCCAGGGTGCAACCCTCCGTCAGCGGGGATGTGGCGTGGAGTCCTGAGTGAGGGGCACCGGCACTCGGCCCCCACCCGCAGGACCCATGGTTGGGGCGGTACGGGGGCTCCCGGGGTGGTCGAAGGCGCGCGGGCCTGGCCTGGCGGTGCTGGAGGTGAGGCCGCCCCGCCCCTCCCGTCGGCCTGCTGTGAGGCAGGAGTGCGCTGAGCATGATGGCGGGGCCCTGTGCTTGGCTCTCACCCGCGGGGCTTGTGTTGCAGCTGTTGCGGCGGCTGGAGATGGAGAACGCGCAGCTGGAGGCGGCCCTGGAGTGGCGGCGCCGGGAGCTCATCTTCTGGCAGTGGATGGTCAGAAGGCACCCCCCACCCCCTGCCTGTCCTTTCCCTCCACACCCCTCCCCTCCCATCCCACCCCTTCCCTCCCCTGCCCTGCCCTGCCCTGCCCTGGCCACGGCAGCCCTGGGCCTTGGTGGGTCTTCCCATTCTCCAGGCGAGAAGAGAGGTCTCAGGGACGCCCCCTCGCCCAACCCTGAAGCTGGTTTTTCACCTGGGCCTTGGGTTTCGAGTGTGGGGCTCTTTCAGACATCGTCTGTCCCATCTCCACCCTTCCCAGCTCCTGAGGAGACCCAGACTCCTCAGGGGGTCTCAGCCTTCTGGAAGTTTGGCCTCTGTGCGTCCCTGGTGTCCAGGCCCCCTGGGGTGAGGGTCGGTCCAGCCCCCTCTGTGACCTCGGGGTGGTAGCTGAGCCCTGCTCGCTGTCCCCGCTGGCTGGGGAACCTGGCCCATGGTCGAGGCCCAGGCCTGCCACCCTCCTTCTCACTGAGGTCTCTCCCTGCAGGACACAGTCCTGGATGCCTGCTCCCCGGAGGCCTCACCGCACACGTTTCTGCCCAGGATCCCCGAGCTGGGGGCTGGAGCAGCGCGGCTGCTGGCGCAGGAGCTGCAGACCTTGCAGGAGGAACTGCGGGAGGCGGCAGAGGCCCGGCGGGCCGCCTGGCAGGCTGCGGTGAGCTGGCTGTGGGCCTGGGCCACTTGACCATGGACTTCCACGCTGGGGTTGCTCCCTTCGCTCTGTTTGGAAGACGTGGGCTCACCTGCCAGACTCCCCGGTGCCTCACCCCAGCCATCCTGTTGGATGGCTGGAGTGCTCGGTGGGGCTGATGGTGGGCTCCCCGGGTCTGTGCCCTGGGCTCTGAGCAGGCCCTGGGACTCGGCCTGCAGGGAGCAGCCGGGCCCAGCTCCCCGCCACGCCTCAGGGAGGAGCTGGGCCCGAGGCAGGGTGGTGGGCCGCGTCCCAGGCGCCTAGCGCCCCCGGCTTGGGGCCGAGGTGCTCAATGAGGGTGAGACAGCCTGGAGGGACCAGGCCTCGGAGCAGTGACCTCTAGGCAACGGGAGGGGCTGCGGCGGGGCTGGGGCGGGGGTCAGGCTCAGTGAGGGCCGGGGGCCCGGGCGTGTCCCGGTGGACGGCTCGTCCTCGGCTCACTTGCCGCCGTCTCCTGTGCAGGTCGGAGGCCACGGGCCCGAGTGGAGAGCCACGAGGCAGGCCCTGCAGACGGCCGTGGCGCAGGACCTGGCAGCCCTGCAGCGGGCCTGGGAGCAGGACGAGGGCCGGGCCCGGCCCCACGGGCCCCGCCGGCTGGTGAGGACCGAGGCCAGGGAGCCTGGCGGCCCGGGCCTGTGGGCCACCGAGGCGACAGAGGCGCTTAGGGCCCGGGAGGCCTGCCTGGAGGCGGCGCTGTGCCAGCTGCAGGGCCAGTGTCGGCAGGAGCTGGCCAGGCTGGCAGGAGCGCGGCCTGGCCTCATCTGGGTCCCGCCGCCCGCACGCTGAGCGCTGCAGGCGCCCCCGCGTCCGGACGGCCTCGGAAGGGCAGGGTCCATCCCCAGCGGTGCAGGCTCTGGGCCCTGGGGCCCCACCTCGGGCAGAGCGCGCCTGCGCCCTGCGGGCCTGGAGCAGGCACGGGCTCTGCCCCCGAGGAGGTCGTGGCAGCCCACCGTGGTGCCATGGGTGTCAGGCCTTGCTGAGCACTCTGAGGAACGCTGTGGAGGCCTGCTGGCAGAGCCGAGGCTCCAGCTGGCCTCTCTGGGGAGATGGGCGCCCCTCAGGCCCAGGGAGGGCCCCTGGGCAGGGTGGTGAGGTGGGGCCGGCCCGGGGCTGCCCGGGTGCTGGACAGACGGGCAGGGCCTGCAGCACGGGGCGGGTGTTGGGCAGTGTGCCCTGCGTGCCTCTGCACACCCCACTTGGGCCAGCCTGTGCCTGGGACGTGTGTGGTTACGCGTGAGTGTCAGATCAGGATGCCCGATGGGAGCCCTGGTTGGGGGGCTCTGCTCTGTCCTTGGGGGTGGTGCCCAGGGGCCTGGGAGGGAGGCCACTGCAGACAGAGCAGCTTTGTTTCCAAGGCCGTGCAGGAGCGGGGCCTGCCTGACAAAGAGCTGTCTGTCCGGGGATGTCCCGCCAGAGCCAGCCTGTCCCCGTCCTGGGAGCTTGGTTTCTCGTGCTCACGCCCCACCCCCTGTGGGCACAGATGGGGTCTGGCCTCCTGGGCCAGGCTGCCCTCTTCCCCAGGTCCCCAGGCCCCCCCAGGGTATGTTCTCATTGCTACTTTGCCATCTGCCTGGGGAACGCTGGCCCATGCCTGGGGGCACCAGCTGGTCCAGGCCTTTGTCCCAGGTGGGGGCATGCCTATGGCGCCTCTGCACTGGCCTGTGGAGCATTGGCCAGAGCCGGCAGCGGTGAGTGGACGCCCCTCTGAGGACTCCCTGTCTGACCCTACCCCGTGGCCGGCCTCTGGGTTCCCTGCACCCCCTCCCTGGCTGGAGTCCTCCCACCAAGGCTGTGGCTCCTTGCTGCCTGCAGTTGGGGCCCAGGCACCTGACCCAGGCCCTCCGCCTTGGGTGTTGAGGCCACTTCTCATCTCTCTGCCACCACCCTCCTGCCTGCCGGACGGGAACAAGTCCACGGAAGGACGCCCTGCCTCCTGTGGACTCCCCGGGGCCGTGATGGCCACGGCCTTTGGGAGCCCGAGCTTTAAAAACACAAGTGGGAACTCAGTGCCTCGGGGCTGTTGCTCCTCCTCTGACCCGGGGGCCCAGTACAGTTCAGCCAGAACCCCCGTGTGTCCGTGTGTCTGTGGGACTTGGGGTGCTGATCCTGAAACACGAGGTGGCCCAGCTTGAGAGGCCAGGCTGGTGGGCGGAGGGTGCCCCTGTGGTGACCCTGAGACAGGCGCTTGCCCAGGTTGTGGGGTGCAGGCTGGGCCCCTGGGGTCGGGCTCCTTCTGCTGTCGTAATAAATGAGCCTGGTCACAATCCGGCCACTCCAGGGGGCTGAGGTCCAGTGGGCAGGCCAGAGGCCTCGGAGAATCTGCCTGGGCCTCAGACCTCATGGGCTCCTTCTCTGACCCTCTGCTGCGTCTCCACCTCTGCACTCCCCCTGGCCTGCCGGCCACCAGAGTCCCCTTCTGCTTGTGATGTGACAGGCTCACAGGCAGGACCCCTGGGCTCAGATCCTGCCCCTGACCGCTGGCCTCGCGTGGGGCAGCCAGACCCACGTGTGTCCTGGAGCCAGCCCGGCCTCCCACCCGCAGACACAGCCCTGCAGGAGGTGGGCACACCGCGCCCCACTCGGTGGGGACTCGCTGCATTGAGGCGGAGGCCTGGTCACTGAAAGGAGCTGGAGCGGCAGCTCGTTGCGACACCTGCCGTGTGTCAAGGCTGGAGTGCAGCGGATGGAGCTGTCTGTCCAGGGGCCCCAGAGGAGAGGAAACGGGCAATCAGACGAACCTTCGCTGTAACCAGGGGCGACGGGCAGGGCCGCCTGTGGGTGAGGTGTGGGGCGGGGGCGGGGGCGGGGTGCCTGGATTCGAACCGCGCCGCCCCCAAGCCCCCTCAGGCACGTCTTTCGAGGTGGGCTGTTGCCAAGGGGAGAGGCAAGGAGCCAGGGTCACGGCACGCGGGCCCCCTGCCGAGGCCTCCTGGGGTCCAGGGGCTGAAGCTCCAAGTCTTCTAGAAAACAAGCCCGTCGCAGAAGACCTGCAAGCAGAACAGCGTGATTCAGGCAGGGAGGGCTCGCCCCCGCGGGGCCTCCCTGGCGGTCCCGCTGTGAGACCCCGTGCTTTCGCCGCAGGGCGCGCCGGTTCCACCCCCGATCGAGGACCTAAGATCCTCGCGTGATGTGGCCAAAAAAAGGCGCTGATCACGCGCGTGTGACCTTGGGGACATGCAGCTCTGGGGTCCCACTTGCCCCCGGGCCCCTGTCCTGGGTCACCCGTGGCCTTAGAAGGCAGGGCGAGGGCCCAGGTGCCCCCCACAGCCGGGTGGCTCCGCCCCCCGCGCCCAGACTCTTATCCCCTCCGCTCCGTCTCCGTGGTCCTCCAGGCGCTGGACCTCCCTGCCCGCTGGCTGGCCCCCATCTCCCTCGCCTTATTTGCACTGGTCGACCTTGGCCTGGGGGTGTGGCTGGCTAGTCAGGACCACAGTCCCCCCAGACGCCCCTCCGGGTGGCCTGAGGGTGTCCCCCGATCCCGCTGAAGTCCAGGTGCGGGTGAGCAGGAGCATCTCTGAGCGGCATGTAGGAGACATTCCCTGTCGGCGGGGCCCAGCTGGCCACCCGTGCCCTCCCCGTGGGCGTGGCTGCTGCCCACGAGGTGCCCGTGAGCTCTGGGGCCTCAGCTGGGTCCTGGCTGCCAAGTGTGGCCGGGCAGCAGGCTCTGTGCTTGGCGGGGTGGGGGCAGATTCTCCACTCGTCTGACAGCCAGGACCACCGCGGTGCCCGTGCCTGCCCTGGGGCTGGGGGCGGGTGGGGGCCGCCCCCGGTGTCTGGGGGACAGTGGACACCCAGACGAACCTGCATAAGGGGTAGGGGCGCGCCCTGCGGGGTGGGGAGGCCCGAGGTGAGAGCAGTGGTCTGAGCAGCCCTGCCGAGGGTGGGGAGTGGGCAGGGAGGACAGGGTGCTGAGTGTCCTGTCCAGGAGGGGGGTCAGGAAAGGGGGTGCTTCCGGGGAGACTGCGTGGGAGCGGCACGGGCTGCAGGCTCTCCTGTCTCTGGTGGGGGAGGTGGTACCCTGTCCAGGGCCAGGTCCCGTCTTGGTTCTGAACGGCCCCTCTGGCCCAGGTGGGGAGCGTCTGGGGCTCAGTGAAGGGTGGGTGAGGGTTGGGCTGGCGCCTGGGGTCTGTCGCTCTCTTGGCTGTGGGGCGTGTCCGCTGGTGGCTTGTCTTTAAAGCTGTTTTTCTTCTTCTAGCCTCTGTCTCTTGTTTTAGCAGCCCTGTGTCTTCACTGTGGCCTGTCCAGCTGGGGCTCTGGGGCTGGGTTGTGGTGTGTGGGACCTGAGATCCCCAGCAAGGGGTTGAATAGGTCCCTCTGCACTGGGAGTGTGGAGTCTCATCCACTGGGCCAACAGGGAATTCCCTCTTCTCGTCTTTATTTACAAGTCCCGTCTCCCCTTCCCATTTAGGGACATTATTAAATTGTGGTAAAAAACACAACATTAAATTTGCCATCTTAATCTGCCTGCCAATGCAGCAGACACTGGAGGCACAGGTTCAACCCCTGGGTTGATCTTCCCTGGGGAAGATCCCGGGAAGAGGGCATGGCAACCCGCTCCAGTGTTCTTGCCTGGAGAATCCCATGGACAGAGGAGCCTGGTGGGCTACAGTCCATGGGGTCACAAAGAGTTGGACTCGACTGAACGTGAACACAAAATCATTTTTTAAAAATTGAAATATAGTAGATTTATAATACTGTGTTAGTTTTGGGTATATAGCAAAATGATTCAATTATATATATATTTCAGATTCTTTTCCATTATAGGTGATTACAAGATATTGAATATATTTCCCTGTGTTATACAGTAAATCTTGGTTGCCTATCTGTTTCACATTTAGTAGACTGTATCTTTAATACCATGGAAGTCAAAGTGTCCATCGCTCAGTTGTGTCTGACTCTGTGACCCCAGGCTCCTCTGTCCTTGGACTTCTCCAGGCAAGAACCCTGGAGAGGGTTGCCATTCCCTCCTGCAGGGGATCTCAATCCCGTATTCCTGACTGATTCTTCCCTACCCCTTTTCCCTTCTGTGACCATAAGGTTTTTTTCTCCTATGTCTGTGGGTCTGTTTCTTCTTTTTTTAGAATTAATTGGTTGATGGCTTTTGGCTGTGCTGCCTTCGCTGCTGTGTTCAGCCTTCCTCTAGCTGGTGTGGGCTGGTCTTTCCGTGGTGCTCCAGCTTCTCACTGCAGCGGCTTTCCTCCTGGAGCACAGGCTCTAGGCTCACGGGCTTCAGGAGTTGTGGCTTACAGGCTTAGCTGCTCGGCAGCATGTGGAATCCTCCCAGACCAGGGATCGAACCCCTGTCCCTTGCATTGGCAGTCAGACTCTCAACCACTCGATCACCAGGGAAGTCCTGAGTCTATTTCTGTTTTGTAAATAAATTCATCTGTATCATTTTTTAGTTTCTACTTGTAAATGATATATAATATTAATATTTCTCTTTCTCTTTGTGACTTACTTCACTTAGTATTATAATGTCTAGGTCCACCTATGTTGCTAAAAGTGGCATTATTTCATTCTTTTTTATGCCATCCTAACCATTTATTTATTTTTAAATTTTATTTCAAACATTAATCAGATTGAACGCTGCCACCTGAATTAACTGATCCACATGGATTTTTGCCTGATGTTTGCTGACTTTCAAAAATTGCTTTGCAGGAGTTCCTTGAAAATTCAAGATATGAACACATCATTGGTTTCACACATTATAGATATCGTCTACATTCTGTCCCCCTCGTAGCTCAGTTGATAAAGAATCTGCCTACAATGCAGCAGGTTCCAGTTCGACCCCTGGGTTGGGAAGATCCCCCGGAGAAGGGAAAAGCTACCCACTCCAGTATTCTGGCCTGGAGAATTCCATGGACTGTTTGGACAGGGTCACAAAGAGTCGGACATGACTGAGTGACTTTCACTTTCACTTTCTGTTCTGTTGTTGGCTAAAGATTTGCTCATGGTTTCCCTTTGTTGAATAGAAAATTTAAATTTTGTTTTAATTGAATTATGGTTTTGCCTCTTGCTTTTTACAGTTAGCATTTGAAGATGTGTTTCCGTCTCGTGTCATATTCTCCGCATTTCCTTCTTCAGTTTTTGCCTCATTCCATCCAGAGTCTGCCTGTGTGTGGAATCAGGCAGGAATCCAGATCTCTTCCATGCAGTGAGCCAGCTTCCAACACCGTCCGCACACAAGCATGCCCTGGCCTCCTGGCTCTGCTGTCAGCTGCTCCGCGCTCAGCCCTTCTCTCCCACCGGGCCGTTCACGCACCAGCAGCACGCTGCTTTCAGCCCCTGCGTTTCGTCAGGGTTCGCCCTTAGGAGCAGAGCCAGTAGAGGTTCTAAATGAAGAGATGTGCTGTCTGCGGTTGCTGGTGTAGAAAGAGCCTGTGTTGGCGGTAGCTTCGTTTTGGCCGCCTTGCTGACGCTTACCGATCAGCATGGTGGTCCTGTTCTTAGCCTTCAAGGGCACGCGCCTCAGATTTCCCCGTGAAGTACGGCACCATCTGTGCTCTACATAACTTTTCACAACTTTTAGAAAGTTTCCTTCCGCTCCTATTTTCCTAAGAGCCTTTTTAGAATCGTAACTACCAAATGGTTTATCTTCATTAATTAAGACAGTCATATGATTTTCTCCTTTACTTTATCATAATGAATTGCATTAACACATCAGCACCCTTTCCGAAGTCAAGCCACCCTTGCATTCCTGTGAGAAGTCCTGTTTGATCACAATGCTGTAACATTTAAATATGCAGTTGGTTTTGATTAGGTATAATTTTATTTAGAACATTTATATTGATACTCGAGGGGAAATAGGCCTATGACTTTCTTTCTTCTCTGTTTTTCTTTGTATTTCCCTTTTTCTGTTATGGAATCAAGGTTACATTGGCCTCATCATAGCCTCTGCCATCTATTTTTTGGAATAACTCATTAAGATAGGAATTAATTAGGCCTTGAAACTTTTTTCTTGGTCACACTGGGTAGCACTCGGGCTGTTTGTTCCTTGGCCAGGGATTGAACCTGTGCCCCTGCACTGGGAGTGTGGAGCCTTTTTTTTTTTAAGTTTTATTTATGTGGCTGCACTGGATCTTCATTGCTGCGCGAGCGTTCTCTAGTTGTGGCGTGCAGGAGCGACTGGTGGTGTGCGAGCATCTCATCGCCTGCTGGGCTTCTCTGTTGCGGAGCGTGGGCTCTAGGCATATGGGCTTGGTCGTTGTGGCGATCGGGCTGAGTTGCCCTGTGGCATGTGGGACCTTCCCAGACCAGGGATCAAACCCATAACCCTTGCATTGGCGGGTGGATCCTTAACCACTAGACCACCAGAGAAGGCCTGGGAATGTGGAGTCTTAACCCCTGGACCAGGGAAGTCCTGAACTTGACTTTTACAGAGTAAAGGTTTTTGACTTTGATGAGGTCCTGTTTATCACTTTATCTCTTGTGGGCTCTGCCTTTGGTGTCACGGTTTTTTTTTTTTTTTTTTTTTGACCAGTCCCAGGTCATGAAGATTTCCTTTTATGTTTCCTTCTGCAAATTTATAGTTTTTACATTTAGACATACTAATCACTTTGTGTTAATTTTTGTGTTAGATATTAGGTTAGCTTAAGGATTTTTTTTTTTTTTTTGGCATATGAATGTCCAGTTAGTGAAAATTCTATCCCTTCTCTGTCGAATCACCTTCACACCTCAGTTAGAGCTTATTGGTTGCGCTCAACAAAGCAGGAGTGGGAAGCAGCTTCCTCAGGCTGATGGAAGGAACCTGCCGCTTTCAAGAGACTTGTATCCGAAACATAAAAAGAATTCCTTCTTGCAACTCAACAGTAAGAGGACCATAGCAGAATGGGAAAATGGGTAGTGGATTTGAACAGATGTTCTCCAAAGAAGATACACACTTGAGCAGTCAGCAGATGAGGGGATGCCCAGCATCATGAGCCACAGCGGGAAAGGCAGCTCCAGCTGCGAGGAAATAGATGCCTCTTCACCCCTGGGGGGCTGTGGTCAGAAATACTGACAAGTAACAGTCACTGGGGAGAATGTGAAGAAATCAGAGCCCTGATATACTGCTGGTGAGAACGTACAACAGTCTGAAAACCAGCAGTTCCTCAGATTGTTAAACGTGGAGTTACCTCATGACCCAGCAATTCCACTCCTGGGCATACACTCAAGAGAAATGAAGACACATGTCCATACAAAGTCTTGTTCAGAAAAAAATCTTGTATAAAGTGTCCATCGAAGCATTATTTATAGCCAAAAAGTGGGAACAACATAAATGTCCAACTGATAAATAAATCTGGAGTAAATGATGGAAGGTTACTTGGCAATAAAGAAGAATAAAGTAATGACAGATGCATTTGCTTCCTGAAATAAGTCACAGAAGACCGCATTGTATGATTCTATTAGCATGAAGTGTCCAGAATAGGCAAAGAACAGATTAGTGGTTGCCTAGAGTTCGGGAAATTGGGGAAGAATTGGGGAGTGATTGCTAATAAGTCTGAGGCTTATTTTTGGGGGTGATGAAAATGTTCTATGATTGTGACATGTGTCAGTATACTAAAAAACTTTGAATTGTAAACTTCAAATGTGTGAATTGCACAGTATGTGAATTATAATAAGTCTGATTAAAAAAATCGATCATACTGGTGTGGGTTTGTTTCTGGACTCCAGTTTGTTCATATAGATCTATGTGCTTATCCTTTGACAATACCAACTGTTTTGATTACTTCAGATTTACAATGTCTTTTTTTAAAATTATTTATTTGGCTCCCCTAGGTCTTAGGTGCAGCATGTGCGATTTAGTTCCCTGACCAAGGATTGAACCTGGGCCCCTTGCATTGGGAGTAGAGTCTTAGCCACTGGGGCACCAGAGACGTCCCCTACAATAACTCTTAAAATTGGTTAGTGAGAGTCCTCCAACTTCTCCCCTTCTTTTCCAGAATTGTCTTGGTTACTGTCATTCCTTTACATTTCTATATAACTTTTAGAGTGACCTTGTCTGTATCTACAAAATTTCCTCCATGGGTTTTGACTGGAGTTGCATTACATCAGTAGGTCATTTTGGAGGAGAACTGGCATCTTGACTCCATTGCATCTTCTCTCTCATGATCACAGTTTTCTATTTATTTAATCCTTGATTTCTTTCATCAGCATTTTGCAAGTTTCATCACACAGATCCTATACATGTTTTGTTAGATTTATATCAAAGTATTTAATTTTGATGGGAGCTAAAGTGTTATTCCTCTAAAATTTTTGGTTTTCACTTGTCTGCTTCCAGTAGAAGCAGAATTGAAGTTGTTTTGACCTTGTATCATACACCCTTGTTAAGCTCACTTATTTGTACTCAGATGTTTTTAAGTAGAACATTTGGGATTTTCTATATAGACTTTATTGTCATCTATGAATAGAGAGGGGATTTCCCAGGTAGCTCAGTGGTCAAGAACCTGCCTGCCAATGCAGGAGACAAAAAAGATGTGGGTTCGATCCCTGGGTTGGGAAGATCCCCTGCAGAAGGTCATGACAGCGCATTCTAGTATTCCTGCCTGAAGAATCCCATGGACAGAGGAGCCTGATGGGCTACAGGCCATGGGGTCACAAGGAATTGGACACAACTGAAGTGACTTAGCACACACTCACACATGCACACATGAATAGAAAGAGTCTTCTCACTTTCTATTATGCATGTCATTTGTTTTTCTTATTTTATTGCATTGGCCAGGACTGCTAGTCCAATAGTGAATAGTAGTGATTACACCACCTCATGCGAAGAGTTGACTCACTGGAAAAGACTCTGATGCTGGGAGGGATTGGGGGCAGGAGGAAAAGGGGACGACAGAGGATGAGATGGCTGGATGGCATCACCGACTCGATAGACTTGAGTTTGAGTGAACTCTGGGAGTTGGTGATGGACAGGGAGGCCTGGTGTGCCGCAATTCATGGGGTCGCAAAGAGTCGGACACGACTAAGCGACTGAACTGAACTGAACTGAGTGGATACAGGGGACATCTTTGCCTTCTTTCTGATCTTAAAGTAAAACACCCAGTCCTTCAGAATTAACTATCACATTAGCTGTAGATTTGTTTTTTCTCTCTCTCTTTGAGATGTCCTTTATTATATTTAGTAAAGATTTTCCTGTTTCTAGTTTTCTGAGAGTATTTATCATGGGTGGATACTGAATTCTGTCAAATGCTTTCTTTACATGAATTGATATGCTCATATGGTTTCTTCTTTAGACTGCTAATATAGTGGATCATACTGATTTATTTTCCCATGTGGAACCAGCCTTGTTTTTCTGAGATAATCTTCATGTGGTTGTGGTTTTTATTTTTTATGTTGCTTGATTCCATTTGCTAATATTTTGATGAGGATTTTTATGACATGATGACATTGGATTTTCTTTTCCCTTGTGGGTTGGTTGGATTTTCCCTGGTTCTTCATATGCAGAGTAATGTTGGATTGTATCCTGCACATTTAAACATTATGTTATAAATATCTGGTGTTGTTTAAATCCCATTGAGAATGGTGACATTTTTCTTTTCGCACACAATCAGCCCAGTTGGGTTCAAGCTGCAAATTCCCAATGGCCTTGTGTGGACAGCGGCTCAGTGTCAGCACTCCTTTCAAAGCCTTTGCAGTGTCACTTGATTCTGTCCCGTGTGGGCACTGCCAAGTGACCAGTGTGGGACCTGGGCAATGCTGTGTCCTGCGGTTCACTTCTTGGACTTGGTGTGACACACACAGCTTGGGGTTGAGCCCAGAAGTCATAAACCACCTCATGGTTGCTCTCTGGAGCCCCTTCTCTGGCTTGTCTCTGTCACTTTCTGGCTGCCTGGGGCTCCGCTTTCCAGTCCTCTGGCAGAAGTCTGGGGCTTTACTCAGCCCACCCTCCTGTACACTCCCCCGACTGGGCCTGCATCTTGAGACAGAAAAGGCCTGGCTCTCCCCCTCCCCTCAAAGCAAGTGGGTCCCACTCTCTGGACCATGTCTCCTCTGACTGGAGAGGAGGGTCTTAGCCCTGAAAAGGTGCTTGTGAGCCCCACTGCCTTGACTGCAGCCCGGCTAGAGGTGGGACTGCCCAGGGGCCCCAAACCAGCAAACAGAGCCACCCCTCCCCATTCCTCTTATTTCCCTCGCTGAGCCAGAACCAGAGGGTTTCTGGAGCTCCCTGTCCTGTCACAGCTCCTGGATGACTGCCGGTGCCGCAGGTCCAGCCCAGCGACACAGGGGAGGACCTGAAACTGCCACCAGGTTGGTGCTTCCGGTTCTGTCCCCCGCCCCGCCATCTGCCTGTCTCTGCTGTCTCCAGAGGCCTCAGTGCCTCCTGCGCCACCTTCTCCCTGCAGGCGCGCCCGCTGGGAGAGACCAGGCCCGTCTCACCCAAAGCGGGAGCCCAGGAGACGGGAAAGAAAAAGACCACAAACAAACGTAACTCCTTCGTCTTGCCTGGGCAGCTCTTCCTGTCTTGCCACCTTTGGCTTTTCTTTACTGAAGTGAGTGTGTGTGTATGTGTGTGTGTGTGTGTGTACACGTACAGCGTATTCTGGACCACTGGAGGGTGACCTGCATGCATCCTGACAGTCCACCTGGACACGTCATCACGCCTCGTCCAGAAATGGTCTCCTGGGGAGCATCCTACCCCGGAGACCCCCGTGGCGATGCCACCTGCCACCCTCCTTCAGTGCATATTTGCATGGCCAGTCCTTCCCCATCCACAATCCCATGATTTATATGTGTTCCTTGTAAACAGTATCCATTTTGATTAAAAAAAAAAACAAAAAACAGAACAGACTGCTCATCTTAGTCTTTCCATGGGAATATTTAGTCCATTTGCATCTAATGTAATTACTGATAAATCAGTTTGTAAACCTGCCGTCTTTAGTTTTCTCATTTCTGCAGCTGCTCTATTTCCCCCCATCTTTTCTTGTCCATGGGGCTGATTATGGAGAAAAGTTCCATGGTTTCTTCCCACGTGTGTGAGCGCTACGGTCTGCTCATGTTCCTTTGGCTCTGCAGCAAGAAGCTGCCAAGCGCCGTCTTAACTCACTACAGTTAGCTGGCCCTTTGCATGTCACTTACTTCATGGGCCATTGTGGTTTGTATTTGTCTTCATGTTTTCTAAAACAGGGTCATTCCTAAGCACCTAAAATTTTTAAATGTGCCTCAGTTCACTTTTTTATTTTAAAGAGCCTTTGTTGAATTTGTTACAATATTGCTTCTGTTTTTAAGTTTTGTTTTTTCGGACACATGGCTTGTGGGATTTCAGCTCCTTGAGCAGGGATCAAACGTGCACCCCCTGCGCTGGAAGGTGAGGCCTCAACCACTGGACTTCCAGGGAAATCCCAGTTTACTTATGTTTTAAAAAACATCTATTTGGCTTCGGCCAAATAATCTTCGTTGCAGCATGCGGGATCTTCGGTCTTTCCTGAGGCACGCAGAACCCGGGCCCATGCATTGGGAGCACGGAGTCTCAGCCGCTGGACCTCCAGGGAAGCCCTGCTGAGCATGTTCATCACTACCGTTAGAGTCGGCGTTAAGACTGCCCCGTGGGTCTGCTGCATCTTGCGCTCAGCTTTCCCTCCTGTCTCCCTGATCTCATATCTGGGATTCGTTTCTTTGCCCCGAGTGCCTCCTTTAGCAAGCCTGCTACAGCAAGCTCTGAGTAAAGTCAGATTTTAGCTCGGCAGCTGTATTAGTAACCCGCTGCTGCTGCGACGAGCCGCCACAGGTGAGCGCAGCAGATTCAGTCTTGCAGTTCCGCAGGCTCACTGGGCTCAAACCCAGACGCTGTAGAGGAGAGTGGCTGCCGTGCCTTTCCAGCTTCTAGAGGCGCCTGTATTTCTTGGCTCCTGGCCACTCTCCGCACCTTCCAAGCCGGCTGTAGCCTCTTCAGATCTCTCTGACCCTCGCACTCCACCTCCCTCCCACAAGGAGGCTGGTGATGACAAGGCCTGCCCTGGCAATCTGGGATGATCCCAGATCTCAAGGCCTGTGATTTAATCACATCATCCAGAGGGAGCCGGCCCGTGTCCCAAGTGTTCTGGGCCTGGCTGGGGGCGCAGTGGGGGGACGCAGGGGGTGGACACACAGATGGGGGATTGGGAGGCAAGAGCTGGGTGCTGGGGCGGTGAGGGGTGCATGGCGTGCAGAGCACTAATGCAGACATGCGGGACTGGGGTAAAGACTGGACTTTCCCAGCAGCCCCTGGGTGAGTGGGGAGGGTAGAGCGAGACAGGAGGTGGGCAGGGAGGCCTGGCGGGCAGCCCCTCCTCGAGGGCAGATGGCGGCGGGAGGTGTGGGTTCAGGGGACCCTGGGGGTGCCCTGGTCTCCTCTGCCTCCCCGGCCAGCCAGGGTGGGTCTGCCACAGGGTTGCTGGTGGTGCCTGCTCACCAGTGGGAACCTGCACCTCCATGCTGCAGGAAGTGGTCTTGGTACCTGGGCCCCTGGGCTCTGGAGACCTCCCTGGGGAAGGTAAACCATCCTTGTGGATCTGGGGCCCCTCCCTGGGCACAGAGGCAACTTTGGGGCCCTGACTGCACTTCCTCCAGTGAGAGCCAGTGTATGAGTGGCTGCGGGTGCTGGTGTCCGGCAGTCAACCATCCTGAGAGCTCAGCTCCAGAGCATCTCAACGTCTTCCTCATGCCTCTCAGGAACGGGCCAGGACGGCCTGCTGGCTCCAGGGCACCCCTGGAGGGCCTGATGCTGGGGAAGGGCAGCGGAGCCCATCATCTGCACAGACTCGGCCATCTGTGTGGGACCAGGCACTGCCGGGGCCTGGGTGTGAGCAGACAGGTGCGGTGGGGGCCCAGCGGGTCCCTTCACCTTCTGACCTGCTCTTCTCCGTCAGAGGCAGCAGGCAGGCAGCGGGTGCGCGCCCCTCCTCCGTCCCGGGGTGGACGTGGCTGCGATGTTGGGGGCGGTGCTCAGTGAGGGCAGGGTGGGGACTCCGGTGGGTGGAAAGCGGCCTGAGCCTCCAAACCCTAGCATGGTCCCTGGATGGCTGCTCACTGCCCCTGTTCTTTGGCCTCAGATGAGGACAGGGGAAGGCGGAGGAACCCAGGACCCAGGGTCTCTGGGAGGCGGCACCGCGTCCCCAAACGAGGTCCCGTGGGGCCACCTGCAGATGGGCGGCAGCCACCCGGGCCCGCCTCGGGGCCAGCTCCGCGGTAAGGCCGCCTGTTGCCGGAGATCAGAGTCGCCCTGGTCGGCGGCCTGGGTGTGGGCTGCCGCGGAATTTCAGGGCGCCCGCAGGCCAGTTTCCCTCGGGTTGCGGAGTGACGCGGGTGGAGAGGTTTCCCGGGCCGCGCATGGAGCCCGGGGGCGTCTGGCTTCCTAGTGCCGAGGCCCCGGGCACCGCTGCCGCGCAGTGCTGTCGCCCTGGCAACCGGCGCCGCTGAGGGGGTGGGGGCGCGGGGACCCCAGTCCGGGTCCGCCGGGCGCGGGCGGCCGGGAGCGTGGGGCGGGGCCTCGGGCCGGGGGCGGGGCGCGCGCGGGCGGGGGGCGCCGCGGAGCCGAGGAGAGCGCGGCCTCGGCGGGCGCGCAGACAAGCTCCGTGGGGCCCGGCCCCGCGCGCGCAGAATCTGGCCGGCGGCGGGTAGGTGCGGGCAGGGCACGCGGGCAGGGCGCTCCGGTGAGCCCCGAGTGCCCGGCCGCAGGGGTGGCAGGGTGCAGCGGCGGCGCTGCAGGGGTGAGGCCTGGCGGCCGGACTGCCTGGACCAGGCCCTGTGGGGGGGAGCGGGCGGAGCGGACCGAGGAGCCTAGTCGCAGGCTGCTGGGAGCGGCCCAACCCCTTCACCGGCCTCACCTCTGTCCGATCGGGCAGAGGGAGGGCCGCCTTTTCCTCTCGCCCTACCACCCCTGTGGGCACTGAGGGATGCGTGCGAGGCGCCAGGGAAGGGGCGGGCAGCGAAGTGCCCGGAGGCCCCGGAGTCTGTGAGGTCCGGGCAGCCAAGCAGGAGGCCCCGGGCCGGGCTCAGGACGGAGGGGGCAGCAGGGCCTGGGGCCGGTCCCCAGGGAGAGGCCTGGTGGCTGCGGGGGAAGGGCGGCCAGGCCCTGGCTCCGGCCTTCTGGGGCAGGGGCTGGGGTTCCCTGCGTGAGCGCCGGTCGGGACAGGGTCTGTCTGGCCCCGGCGGCCCTGGCCCAGGTCTGATGAGAGCGTCAGGGAGTGGAAACGCCCGTGGAGTGGATGGGAGGCGGGGTGCGGGGTGCAGCGGTTCTTTGGCTCGTTGGCCGGGCCAAGGGCTGGGATGAAGGAGATTCCCAGGCCGCTGCTGCAGCCACGGGGTGGGGGGGGGGGGCTTCGTGGGTCAAGTGTGTCCACACAGTGGGGGTGAAGAAGGGGTGTGTGTGTGATGGGGGGCAGGAGCTCATGGAATTGTGGGCGCAGGGGCTAGGCCGATGACCCTCCCAAGGCATCTTCTACTCCAGGCGTCCACACTCAGAGTGGTGGGGTCCTGCATGTGGTGGCAGAGACCCTGGGAGGTGGGTGCCAGGTGGGGCAGCAGCCAGGATGAGACCAGGGCTGGAGGTGCCCACTTGGAAGGCGACCTTCCTCCCCAGGCAGTGGGGGCTGCGGTGTCACTAGGGGAGGCCGAGCACTGGCTCCACAGTCCCGGGTGACATTAAATTTTATGTCTTTGTCTAGACAGGGCAGTAAACAGAGAGCCCTTGGGCCAGGGGTGCTGTGGGGGAGACCGGAGGGGTGGGGAGCCTGGCTAGAAGTGAGCCTCAAGTGACTTTTGGGTGGATGAGGCTGGGGCCCTCTGTCTTTCCCCAGGGTGTCAGCGGGCACAGGGGTGCTGACCCACAGCCTGGTGTCGGGCTGTGACCAGCCCCGCCGTGACAGCCAGTGCCAGGGGTGTGAGAGGGGTGCAGGGGCTTGTGGCCCCGTGGGGAGCAAAGGAGGCTTCCTAAGATTGCCCCCAAGGCTCGGGGGCACGGAGCGACTGGGGGCCCACCCCTTCGTGGTGAGCAGGGCGAGCTGGCGTCAGGGCTGGGGGAGTTCAGAGGGCAGGAGACGCTGCCAGCGCAGTAGGGCCGCAGGGAGCCACGGTGCGCGCAGGGCGGAAGAGAACGGGCCACACGCCCTGTGGACGGTGGACCAGTTTGCGGAAGCAGGGAGGAAAGATGCCGGGGCTGCGAGGCAGGGGCAGGGGGTGCCGCGGAGGGGCTTTGGGGATGGAGCCCCCGGGACCTGGATGACTCTCAGTCCTGGATCGGAGAACCTGCCCAGAGCCCCGGCTCCTCGCGCCTTCGCTTCTCGCCGAGCCGAGGGCGCAGGCCCGCCTCCCTCCCGGTGCGGCGCCGCGAGCAAGGCCGCCCGAGCGGGAACAGCCGCGGGACGGGACTCCGGGCGAGCGGCGCGGGCAGCTGGAGCCAGAGGGACAAACCCTCGGGGATCCGGGGCCGCGCGCGGCGGGGAGTAGCCGCTTCCGTCCCCGTCTCCCCTCGGCTTCGGCGGGAACGCGGCCCCGGCCTCAGGTGCGGCGGTGGCGCCCCCTGGATGCCCGGGCTCGGCGTGCGGCCCCTCCTGCGCGCGCGTGCGGCAGAGCCCGGCCTGGGGTCCGGACAGGGTCCCTGGGGGGAAGCGCGCCGGGGGCTGGGGGGAGTGGGGAGGGGGAGGAGCGGCCGCGCGCTCTGCGTGCTGACCCCGTCTGCTCTGATCTCCCCAGATTCCGAGCTCGCCGGCCCGGAGCAGCGGCGCCCTCGGGGCGGCTGGACAGGCCCCGCGCCATGCCCGAGGGCTGAGTGCCGCCGCCGCCGCCGCCGCCGCCGCAGGGCCACGTCCCGCCTCGCGTGGGACCGCGCGCGCCCAGGTCGGGGCCCAGGCGGCCGACCATGGTGCTGCCTCCCCCGGACCGGCGCCACGTGTGCCTGACCACGCTGGTGATCATGGGCAGCATGGCGGTCATGGACGCTTACCTGGTGGAGCAGAACCAGGGCCCGCGCAAGATCGGAGTGTGCATCATCGTGCTGGTGGGCGACGTGTGCTTCCTGCTGGTGCTGCGCTATGTGGCCGTGTGGGTGGGCGCCGAGGTGCGCACGGCCAAGCGCGGCTACGCGATGATCCTCTGGTTCCTCTACATCTTCGTGCTGGAGATCAAGCTCTACTTCATCTTCCAAAACTACAAGGCGGCGCGGCGTGGCGCGGCCGACCCGGTGGCGCGCAAGGCGCTGACGCTGCTGCTGTCGGTGTGCGTGCCGGGCCTCTTCCTGCTGCTGGTGGCGCTCGACCGCATGGAGTACGTGCGCACCTTCCGGAAGCGCGAGGACCTGCGCGGCCGCCTCTTCTGGGTGGCGCTGGACCTGCTGGACCTGCTGGACATGCAGGCCAGCCTGTGGGAGCCGCCGCGCAGCGGGCTGCCGCTGTGGGCCGAGGGCCTCACCTTCTTCTACTGCTACATGCTGCTGCTGGTGCTGCCGTGCGTGGCGCTCAGCGAGGTGAGCATGCAGGGTGAACACATCGCGCCGCAGAAGATGATGCTCTACCCGGTGCTCAGCCTCGCCACCGTCAACGTGGTGGCCGTGCTGGCGCGCGCCGCCAACATGGCTCTGTTCCGCGACAGCCGCGTCTCCGCCATCTTCGTCGGCAAGAACGTGGTGGCGCTGGCCACCAAGGCCTGCACCTTCCTGGAGTACCGGCGCCAGGTGCGCGACTTCCCGCCACCCGCGCTGGCGCTGGAGCTGCAGCCGCCCGCCCCGCAGCGCAACTCGGTGCCGCCGCCCCAGCCGCTGCACGGCCCCCCGGGCCGCCCCCGCGGCCCCTCGCCCACGCGCGATGCCCTGGACACGTGACCGGGGCCCCCGGACTCTGAGACGCCTGGCGGCAGGCGCGTGCGGTTTGCATGGGATGGGGTGGGGTCGGGTGCGGAGAGCGCCCCTACCCGCGGGGCCCGCGGCCGCGCCTTCATCTCAGGGATCCCTCGGACCACGGCCCGTGAGCCAGTGTGTGCGGCCGGGGCGGAGCGGGGAGGGTCCCGCCTCCACCCGCGGCGTTCTGGGTGGCAAGGGAGCACAGAGTGGGCCGAGGTCTGGTCCCTTGGGGTCCCTCGGTGGGGGCCTCTGGCTCAGCGTTTGGGACCGAGGAGGCCTCTGTCATTTTAAAGACTCGTGTTTACAGTTTTGTATGTAACGTGGCTGTGCTTTGCCTGTTTGATGCGTCCAGTCTCTGACAGCCAGGGAGGGGCGTGGGCGGGTCCGGTGTGCTCCAGTAATGGCGGGGTGGGGCCCGTGTCCTTCCCAGGCCTCCTCCCAGGGGCCTCTCCCCAGCCCCTGCGCAGGCACAATTGCTCGGGCATTCTGAGACAGACCCTCCAGCCTCCCCGTTCCTGTCCCCACCCCCACCCCTGATGCCCAAGATGCTGGCCCTGTCCCTGCCCCCCCCCCACCCCGTCCCCGCCCCCGCCCCCGCCCCCACGCCCCCAGCCCAGAAGTGTCCAGCGCCCAGGTTTCCCTGGCACCCTGGGGGCTCTCCCTGGCCAGGACAGCCAGATGCCAGATGGGACCCAGCCCCAGCTTGGCTCCCTGTGGCCAGGGTCAGGGGAGTGGAGCCCAGATGCCTCGGGAGCCGGCGGCACCCGGGGCCCAGGGCTTGGTGCCCAGAGGTGCAGAGCGGCCACCTTGCCGGCTGGTCTGTCTGGAGAGCCCAGGGGGTGAAGCCCATCTGCAGGGCTCTCTGCGGCTCTGCCCAGGCCCTTGCACCTGAGATGTGACTCTGGGTACCCAGAAGGCCTGGGAAGGTCTTGTAGCCTCTGGGGAGGGGCCCTTTGCCTTGGGCCTGGTGAGGCTGTGGACCAGGCTGTTTGAGGAGGCCTTGAAGACCTTTCCTGGCTTCCTGAGGTGGCCTCCGGAGGCCAAAAGTGACCCAGTGCCGGCCAGCTGACTGTCCCCCTGTTCTTCCCTCACTCATCAGCTCACAGGTCCTCACTGAGTGTCCACGCCCTGCTGGCCCCGAGCAGGCCCTGATGCTGAACCAGGCAGACTGTCCCTGTGGACGCGGCCAGGCCACGGGACCTGTCGGGAGAGGTCTGCGCTGGGAGGCCTTCCTCAGAGCAGGTTTGGAGCCCGCGCCGAGGCCTGGGTGGGACAGGCCTGGGAGGAGCTTGACGGGCTCTGAGGCGGTGGGGCCTGGCGGGGGTGTGGCGGGCTCTGGCTCCAAGAGTGGCAGCCCCACCAGACCTGCTCCAAGTTGGGGGTGAGGGCTGGGGTCACTGCGTGGGGTCCCTAGGTGGCCCTGGGGGGTTGGGGGCACGGCCAGAAGTGGGGGCACGTATACTAAGACAGGTGGTGGCAGGTGGACGGTCATGCAGGAGTTTTGGGGGAAACCAAGAATTTTGTGCGAGGCCCCCCACGTGGAGAGGATCCTGGGCCTGTCTCAGAAGCAGACGTGGGACTGGACAAGGCCTGGGCCAGGGCCCCCTGGACTTGCAGTGGGGGCGGGACTGGCTGGGTGGAGGGGTGGGCGGAGACACGGCAGGGCAGCTGGGAGGCCACAGGCAACTCTGCAGGCCCAGCCTGGCCTCCTCCAGGGGGCTCGATGTCAGCGTGCATCTGGGGACAGAGAGCCCGCGGCCCAAGGACACATCGTCCCACCGTATTCCCTGGCCCGGGGCACTGCTGATGTCTCGATGTCTCCCGGGCTGTCCAAGGACCGCAGCAGCAGTGAGCCCCACGTTATCTCAGAAGCAGCGTCTGAGCTGCGGAAGGTAGGGGGGGGCTCCCCTTGTGAGCCTCCCCATGTCGTTGGGGGCGTCCTGCAGGGGCCCAGGTCCAGAACTGGGTCCCGGACAGCTGTGCCCTGAGGCTGGCCCCAGATGCGCGGTCCCTGCCTCATCAGGCCTGGATGCTGGCGGAAGGTGAGGCTCCTGGCTTCGAGCCGAGGGCCTCGTTTCCTCTCCCCACATTGCGGTCCCCCGCAGGCCCCTTCCTCCTGCAGGGGCGGAGGGTTAGCCGGGCCTCACCTGCCGCGGGGCCCAGGTGGGTAGGTCACCCTGCAGACGCAGATCTTCCCTCAGGACGAAGACCCGTCATCTTGTTCCACAGCACGTTCGCTCTTCTGTAGGAAAACAGCCTCATGTACTAATAGTAAAAGCCCACCTTGGCAACACTGAAGCCCCTCACATTGAGTAACACCTGTCCCTCACAGTATCAGAGTCCTGCGTGTACTGACGCCCTGGAGACCCCATGGCTGGTGGGCCCGGGAGAGGCTCGCCCAGCACCCCTGGCCCGGTCAGGACGCCCGCTGTCCAAAGCCTCTTGCTGATGGTGGGGCCGGACGCTCCGGAGTCACCGGCCTCTCCAGACTGAAGGGAGGGCGGCTTAACTGGTGGCAAAAGCCTGGTGACTGCTGCGTCATCAGAGAAAGATGGAGGGGAGGACCCCCAGTTAGGCTGGATGCTGCCAGGGGCAGGGTTCGGCAGGGCACACGGGTGCCCCGGGGACAGGGAGGAGGGGCGAGTTAGTCAGGGGTCTGCAGGGAGGAGGGGCGAGTTAGTCAGGGGTCTGCAGGGAGGAGGGGCCTGTGAGTCAGGGGTCTGTGGGGAGGAGGGGCCTGTGAGTCCAGGGTCTGCGGGGAGGAGGGCCGAGTTAGTCAGGGGTCTGCAGGAAGGAGGAGCCTGTGAGTCCAGGGTCTGTGGGGAGGAGGGACCTGTGAGTCCAGGGTCTGCGGGGAGGAGGGGCGAGTTAGTCAGGGGTCTGCAGGGAGGAGGAGCCTGTGAGTCAGGGGTCTGCAGGGAGGAGGGGCGAGTTAGTCAGGGGTCTGCAGGGAGCAGGTGCCTGTGAGTCCGGGGTCTGTGGGGAGGAGGGACCTGTGAGTCCGGGGTCTGTGGGGAGGAGGGACCTGTGAGTCTGGGGTCTGCGGGGAGGAGGAGCCTGTGAGTCAGGGGTCTGTGGGGAGACAGCCGGTGGGGGTACAACGAGCCTCTGAGCCCTTCATGCGGCTTGAGGCCGAGTGGCCCCGTGACCTGCGGCCTGGGGGCCAGAGGGCAGTGGCACCGTTCAGTCTGAGTCCCGAGGCCCAGGGGTCTGAGGAAAAGGAGGCAGGTGACAGAGAAGCGCGCGTCACAGGTGGGCAGGGAGGAGGTGGGCAGGCCACTGGGGAGCAGGAGGCCGGGCGGGCAGGTCAGGTCCCCTGAGGAAGACGCCTGCTGGGTTTACGGGCGGCCACCCTTCACGGTGACCGTGGGCTGGCCTGTGCCTCTCCTCAGCCCTGTGGTCAGCGTGGACTCCGCTCCATCCTTCCCGGCGACGGGTCACGGAGGAAGGCGTGCTGACCTCACCGTGGACTCATCCGCGTCCCCCCAGAGAGATGTGGAGCCAGAGGGGACAGTGGTTAGACAACGTGGACGCTGGTGACGCTCCCACGCGAGTCTGGAGCGTTGTCCAGGCGGCTGGTCCGCCCGCCCACGGGGACACGGACACCCCCTCCGGTCCTGTGGCTCCTCCCTGAGTCCCACTGCAGAGGCGCGGGTTGGGGCTGAAGACCTCAAAGGAATGTGACCCAGCCCGCCTCCCCCACCCCACCCCGCCCAGGTTCTTGGCCTTGTTCACCGACAGAAATTGACTGATGAGAGGCCAGACAGGAGATTCAGGGGAGGCTTTACTGGGGCCCCTGCTTCCGCGGGGAGAGAGGACAAGTAACAGGCTCCCTCGCTCGCTCCCCGCGGTGGCGAGCTTCTCTTTATAGGGGTGAGGGCAGGGCGTGGTCCGGGGCTGGGGCCACGGGGCCTTGATGGTGCGGTGTGCGGGGGCGTGTGCGGTGCGCTGCTCGCCCGGGCTCCGCAAGGAGCAGTTGGGCTTTCTGCATCTTGTCGTCCACGACTCGCCCCAGCTGCTCGTGCCCGCCACTCTTTTCAGCTCCCTACAGTTCCTTTGTGTTCTGTTGCTGGAGGAGACGTCTGTCCAGGTGCGAGCCCTGCAGCACCGTGTCGGGGCCGCGGGTAGCATCTCTTCCCGTGGTGCTCGGAAGCTGGCCCCAGACCGTGCCCGGCTTAACCCTGCTGTCCTGACCTTGGACACCCTGCTTAACCCCGCTGTCCAGACCTCGCCACAGGGAGACGGTGCCCGGGTGCCCGGGTGAAATTCTGCTCTGGAGGAAGGGGGTCCACACTGGGCCCACTTACGTCTCCCAGAGAGCAGCTCCTTTCAGCTTTCCAGATTCTTCAGTTTTTACCCTGACGTTCTCACCAGCAGAGTATGAGCCTCGTGGTGTCTCCACCCCTGATGCGGGTCGGGGTGCATCTCACCCACGTGGTGGGGCTGGAGAGTGAGCCGCACTCACGTTTCCTGCATTAATCGCAAGGCTGAGCATCTTCTCACATCTCTGTGGAACATTCATGGTCTTCTGTGAATGGCTTGTATTCCGTTTTTCTAACTGCTGTGTTTTCCTTACTGGTTTGGAGCCACCCTGTGTAAATTCTGGTCAGTCTCCTTGTCTTAAATGGACACCAGGTGCAGAGAATCAGGGATCATTACCCTTGCTTCATGATATGCTCCCTTCCTGGGTCCACGCTGGGTGTGCGTTATGCACACAGTCAGTCCTTTAATCTGTTATTTAAATCATAGAGGGACCTGCAAACCCACCACCCAAAACCAAAGCTGAAATCTCGACAGTGACTGCGTTTCACCCACCCATCCCTGCCGTGTCCAGAGGCAGCTTCACCGTCAGTCCTGGGAGTGCCTTTCTTTTCTTTCCATTTGGTGCAGATTTACTGAACCCTGGTCAGGAAGATCCCCTGGAAGAGGGCCTGGCAACCCACTCCAGTATTTTTGCCTGGAGAATCCCCATGGACTGTGGAGGCTGGCAGGCTACGGTCCATGGGGTTGCAAAAGAGTCAGACACGACTGAAGTGACTTAGCACGCACACACACATGTTGGATCCATATGTATTTCTGAATTTGTATTTTGGCTTTAGTTGTTTCTAACCGTATGGAAAGCGTATGACGCTATCAGGGCATCCCACATGCACTAATGGTACAGAACCCGCCTGCCGGTGCAGGAGATGTAAGAGACGCGGGTTTGATCCCTGGGTCGGGAAGATCCCCTGGAGGAGGGCATGGCAACCCACTCCAGTATTTCTGCCTGGAGAGTCCCACGGACAGAGGAGCCTGGAGAGCTGTGGTCAACAGGGTTGCAAAGAGTCGGACATGACTGAAGTGACTTAGCATGCACAGCACGTCACCCTATTTATATATTCTTCTCTGACTGACGTTTCACTCCATATTTTACTGAGATTCGTCCTTTTTATTGTGTGTCTGTTAATGCATTCTGCTGCCAATGAAAGCCTGTGTGAATACTCCACACTCCCATCCCGCCCCATCCACGGGTATTTGGATTTGAGAGATTTTTGCCGACATGAGCCACCCTGCTGTGGCTGCTCCTGCATCGCTCATCTGGGGTTGACGTACTCAGGAGCAAAACTGTGGGGTCGCAGGTTGGGGCTCTCAACCCTCCCCAGGTGATACCACTCGGCTTTCCAGAGGCTGTGTCGAGTACCGCCCTCGGCCCCCCCAAGCTTGGTGCTTCCGCATCCAGGGTGGCTGTTGACGGTTTAACATCAAGGTCCTTGATTCTCAGTCTGTGACCTTCGCTTTTTCCCTGCGCATTTGGAGAGTTGGTCTTGGACAGTCTTGAATCCCTGCCGTGTGTGCGAGCGTGGAGCTGTGCTTCTCGCCCTCGCCTTGCTAAGTCCTGGGAATCGAGCGGAGGCGTCAGGTGTGGGAAATCCATGGCCACCGATTCTGCTGGTTTTGGGCGTGAGTGGCTTGCTGGAGCCTCGTGCCCTTGTCGCCTTTGCCGTGCACATCGTCATGCTAGGTTGAGGTTCCTGTAAGTTGGAAACAAGTTCTGTCTTCCCAGTTCCTTTGTTGCTTCGGCTCTCTCTTTGTGATTGCTTATTTTCAAAGCCTGTGGCTGTGCTGGGCCTTCGCTGTTGGGTGGGCTTGCTCTAGGTGCGGTGAGTGGGGGCTCCTCTCTAGCTGGGGCGTGTTGGCTTCTCACTGCGTGGCTTCTCCTGTTTGCACAGCGTGGGCTCCAGGGCACCGGGCTTCAGTAGTCGTGGTGCCTAGGCTTGGTGGCTCCTCAGCCTGTGGGATCGTCCCAGACCAGGGATTGAACCCCGTCCCCTGCGTTGGCAGGTGAGTTCTCAACCACCGGACCAGCCGGGACGCCCTGTGAATGTCTCGTTTTATCTCTCCTCATCCTTTGCGCCTCACACTCCGTTCTGCCCTTAGAGAGTTGTGCCGCACACCCTCGTTTGTGTTTTTGCGCTGTGCGTTCCCTTCATTCTCAAACCCCCTGCTGTGGACCATGTGCCCACCACTCCCACGCGCTGAAGCCCCACCCCAGCGGGTAGTATTTGGAGGTGGGGCTGTTGGGAGGTGGTGACGTCAGATGAGGTCATGCTGGCAACTTAATCCAGGAGGTCCAGCCTCCAGGGCTCTGAGATCTAGGTGCCTGCCGTTTAAGCCCCTTCTGTGCTGCTTTGTCGTGGCCCTGGGCTGAGGGGGCCGCTCTTCACGGTTCTGTCTCAAAGGTGGACTCTGTTGTTTCCATGTTACCTGGAAGTCTCTGCTTGGGAAGACTGGCTTCATCAGTGCTCGTTGGCTGTGAAGGCTGTTCTGTTTGAGCCTCTTTGCCCTGTCTCGTTTTATGTGTTTGTCCTCATTTCCCTTAAACCCTCCCCTCTCCACCCCAGTCCGTTAGATCAGCCATGTTTCCTATCATGCTTTTTTTTATTTAAATGGAAGCAGCCTCTTTTTATTTATTTTTGGTCGTGTTGGGTCTTCATTGCCTCGGGAGCCTTTCTCTGGTTGCGTGCACGGGCTTCTCTCTGCAGTGGCTTCTCTTGCTGTGGGGCTCAGTAGTTTGTGTGGGCTTCGTTGCCCCACGGCACGTGGGATCTCCCCATATCAGGGATGAAACCCGTGTCCCCTGCATTGGCAGGTGGATCCTTCACCAGGGAGCCGCCGGGGAGATCCTCCATCAAACCCGTGTCCCCTGCATTGGCAGGCGGATCCTTCACCAGGGAGCCGCCGGGGAGGTCCTCCATCACACTTTTAAAAGCTAGTTTTATTTATCTGTTTTTGGCCGTGCTGGGTCTCTGTTGCTCCGAGGGCGTTTCTTGAGCTGCAGAGCAGGGGCTGCTCGAGTCGTGCTGCTCGGGCTTCTCCTTGCAGCGGCGTCTCTTGTTGCAGGGCGCAGGCTCTCGGGTGCATGGGCTCAGTAGGTGCAGCTCCTGGGCTCCAGACCGCAGGCTCAGTAGTTGTGATGCACGGGCTGCTTTGCTCCCTGGCATGTGGGATCCTCCCGGACCAGGGATCAAACCTGCGTCTCTTGCAGGATAATTAACTTTATCCTCCAGGTCCACCTGGCTTCCTAGACGCCAACAGAATAAAGTCCCACAGCTCCTGCGAGGGCTGCCAGCCATCCTGGGGCCCCACCTCCTTCCTCACACGTCCTCCTGCCAGAAGGTGTGCGTGGTGGTGGGTCTGAGAACCTGTGCCTGCCTGCCCGCCCCGCAGAGTCTCTGATGCGGCTCATGGAGGGTGTTCTGGACTCCTCTTGTGTGAGCCATGCCACTGCTTTTCCTTGCAGTTATATAGCTGTATTTTGTCCTAATGCACCCAGAAGGGGTTTGGGGCGTCAGTTCTCTCAGCCCTCGTATGTCTGGGCATGTCTTTTCTTTCTCTAAGTGATGCTTGCTGGCAGTTAAGTCTGCCGGACCCCGTGACCCTGGCCTTCCTGTGCTAACAGGCTGGAGATGGGCGTCTCCAAGCCCCGCCCTGCTTAGTTGGTGCCAGTTCTGGCCAAGAGGATGAAGGTGGACGTCGCTTCCCTGGTTCAAAAATGACTCGGGAAGTCTGGCGGTTTCCTGACCTCGCGCGTCTGTCCCCTGGTCCTCTGCCCTGAGCACCCCCAGCCTGCCGCCCCAGGGCTGTAGTCTGTGTGGTGCCGCCGTGCAAGGTGGGAGCGTACTGTTTCCCCTGCTGCTGACTCAGATCTCAGCTTTTGACTCCATCACGCTCTCTTCCTGTAGATTCCAGAATTTCTTCTGCTTCCATCTCCTGTGCCACCCCCGGGGCCCCAGCAGCTTGGCTTGTGAGTCGCGCACCTTTGACCCTGGCTTCAGATCTCAGCTCTGGAGCTCCCAGCAGAGCAACCTGGGTGCGTGGCCTCCTCCTGTCTCCTGGCCTGTACGCTGGAGTCCGTGAGGATCAAGCCTGGTGACCCTGCAGCCCACCCAGGATGGGGACTGGTGCCTGGAAGGGGCCCAGGAGGCGTTTTCTGTATTCTGTTTTTTTAAAAAAGCCTTTGGAGTGTAGCTGATTTAGTTTCAGGTGTTCAGCAAAGTAAGGCTGCCCAGGTGGCTCAGCAGCAAAAGCGCTCCGCCTGCAGTTCAGGAGATGAACCTTGACGGGGGTGTGACGTCAGGTCAGTAAGAGCCCCTGGAGGAGGGCATGGCAGCCCACTCCAGCATTCTTGCCTGGAGAATCCCATGGACAGAGGAGCATGGCGGGCTACAGCCCGTGGAGTCACAGACTCGGACAAGATTGAACGACCCGTACATTCACACACGTACAGCAAAGTGAATCAGTTACAGGTATACATATATCCGGAGAAGGCAATGGCACCCCGCTCCAGTACTGTTGCCTGGAAAATCCCATGGATGGAGGAGCCTGGAAGGCTGCAGTCCATGGGGTCGCTGAGCGTCGGATTCGACTGAGCGACTTCACTTTCACTTTTCACTTTCATGCATTGGAGAAGGAAATGGCAACCCACTCCAGTGTTCTTGCCTGGAGAATCCCAGGGACGGGGAAGCCTGGTGGGCTGCTGTCTATGGGGTCACACAGAGTCGGACACGACTGAAGTGACTTAGCAATAGCAATAGCAATACATGTATCCGCTCTTTTTAAGCTGCTTTTCCCAACTAGGCCATTACACAGTATTGGGTAGAGTTACCTGTGCTGTGCAGCAGGCTCTCTTATTAGTTACTTTCTTTATATGTTGTAGTGTGTATATGGGGTTTTGGGAGAGTATCCTTTATATTTCACTGGCAGTCTCAAAAAAGACTTTCAATCTTTCATTGAATTGAAAAGAAATATTGTAGCTGCAGTAATAAATACGTTGAAAGGACAGAGCAAAGAGCCATACGTGGCAACACTCACTTCAGCCGAATCTAGGCGGGGAGACCCGAGCTCAGCAGGAAGCTTGGCTCCGCAGAGTTTAACCAGGGAACGCTGTTTGTGATGGTCACCGTGGACGGGGAAGGACACCCAGGGACGGAAGACATGATGGTGATGTTTGGCCTGATGAACCGTGATCCGTGCATCACGTCTACACTGCAGAGTTCACGTGGACGTGAATCTTTATCCATTTTTTAACGAAATGAGGCAGAAACCGGAGGACATCTGGAATGGTGTGACGCAGCGGAGGGCGAATCCAGGACTTCCCGCCCCCTCGGGGACCCTCGCTCTTTCTGGGGGCGGCTCGGTGTTGGCGCTCACAAGGTGGGGAACAGCCAGGGATGACTGGCGGGCCGACTGCAGGCTGTTGTAGGGAAATGCCGGTACCTCACCCGAGGGGTCGCACGCTGCTCCAGCGACGTGACGCTGGGATTCTGCCACGAGCAGGGATGGCGCGGAGGAGAGGAGCGCCCGCCGGGCGGGCGGCCAGGACGTGCAGCGGCGCAGTGGCCACCAGAGGGCGCCGGGGGCCCAGGGCTGCCCGCCGGCCCCGCGCCTCGCCAAGCTTAGTCCAGGCGGAGGGACCCCTCGCTCTGCAGGAGAGCACGGCTTCACTTCGCACTGAGGAGCGTCCTAGGGATTCCAGCGTGAGAGCCCAGCGTGGAGGAGCTCTTGAGGAGAACGTTTCAACCTCAGAGTTCTTGGATATCGCGGGGTCGGGTCCCTGCGGTTTGGGGCGTGAAACAAGCTACTCCTTGAACCCAGTTTCTGACAAATAGGTCTGAAAAGGGACCAGCTTTGGGATTGATCCGGACGATCACAGTTTTAAGTTTAATGAGTCAGGGCAGCTGACACACCTGCTGCGCACACATCTGACAACGCAGGTGCCCGGCACAGCCCCCGGGTGTGTCTGGCTCCCCGTGTGCCCCTTCCCTCGAGGCTGTTCCAAGGACCCCAGAGCTCACCCGCACTGCAAGGACGTGGGGTGGGCACGGGGTCCAGGGTGCACACCCTGACTGGGCTCCAGGGTGAACCTCGATTCCCACCTCCAGGTGGTGCTGGCCACGCCGGCTGCCCCTGCCTCTGCTCCGGCCCCAAGGGGCCCGGGTCTGGGCAGAGACTCCTGCGGTCCAGTGCTTGCGATGGTGCTGGTGGCCACACGGGGGCAGCAGAGACCAACGTATTGTTATTCAGCTGCTCAGTCGTGTCCGACTCTGCGATCCCACGGACTGCAGCGTTTCAGGCCTCCCTGTCCATCACCAACTCCCGGAACTTGCTCAAACTCATGTCCATTGAGTCGGTGATGCCATCCAACCATCTCATCCTCTGTCGTCCCCTTCTCCTCCTGTGTTCAATCTTTCCTAGCAACAGGGTCTTGTCTAGAGTTAGCTCTTTGCATCAGGTGGCCAGAGTATTGGCGCTTCAGCTTCAGCATCAGTTCTTCCAATGAATATTCAGGGTTGATTTCCTTTAGGATTGACTGGTTTGAGCTCCTTGCAGTCCAAGGGACTTTTCAAGTCTTCTCCAACACCATAATTCAAAAATATCAGTTCTTTGGTGCTCAGCCATTGAAATAAAAAGACGCTTGCTCCTAGAAAGAAAAGCTATGACAAATCTAGACAGCATATTAAAAAGCCGAGACATAACTTTTCTGATAAAGGTCTGTATAGTCAAAGCTATGGTTTTTTCCAGTAGTCATGTATGGATGTTAGAGTTGGACCATGAAGCAGGCTGAGCACCAAAGAATTAATGCTTTTGAACTGTGGTGTTGGAGAAGACTCTTGACAGTCCCTTGAACTGCAAGGAGATCCAACTAGTCAATCCTAAAGGAAGTCAACCCTGAATATTCACTGGAAGGACTGACGCTGAAGCTGAAACTCCAATCCTTTGTCCACCTGATGCAAAGAGCTGACTCATTGGAAAAAACCCTGATGCTGGGAAAGATTGAAGGCAGGAGGAGAAGGGGACGACAGAGGATGAGGTGGTTGGATGGCATCACTGACTCGATGGACATGAGTTTGAGCAGGCTCCGGGAGACGGTGAAGGACAGGGAGGCCTGTGTGCTGCAGTCCATGGGGTTGCAATGAGTTGGACATGACTGAGCTGCTGAACGGCAACAACAGCCTTCTTTATGGTCCAACTCTCACACCCATACATGACTACTGTAAAACCATAGGTTTGACTAGACGGACCTTTTCAACAAAGTGATGTCTCTGTTTTTTGATACATAGCTTTTCTTCTAAGGAGCAAGTGTCTTTTAATTTCATGGCTGCAGTCACTGTCCGCAGGAGCCCAAGAAAATAAAGTCTGTCACTGTTTCAACTTTTTCCCCATCTATTTGCCATGAAGTGATGTGACCGGACGCCATGATCTCCAGGTGGTGCAGGCCACGCCCTCTGCCCCTTGCTTTCTGCCCCTGCCTGCCCAGGGGCCCTGGGTCTGGGCAGAGCCTCCATCCAACTCCTTGTAGTTGCTGGCCCAGTGCATGCATTGCTACTGGTGGCCACACGGTGGCAGCAGAGCCCAACATATTTAGGGGCCCAATCCCTTACGATTATACAGTGGAAGTGAGAAATAGATTCAAGGGACTAGATCTGATAGACAGAGTGCCTGATGAACTATGGACAGAGGTCCGTGACATTGTACAGGAGGCAGGGATGGAGACCATCCCCAAGAAAGAGAAACGGAAAAAAGCAAAACGGCTGCCTGAGGAAGCCTTACAAACAGCTGTGAAAAGAAGAGATGTGAAAAGCAAAGGAGAAAAGCAAAGATATACCCATTTGAATGCAGAGTTCCAAAGAATAGCAAGGAGAGATAAGACAGCTAGTGGAGGTGATGGAATTCCAGTTGAGCTATTTCAAATACTGAAAGATGATGCTGTGAAAGTGCTGCACTCAGTATGCCAGCAAATTTGGAAAACTCAGCAGTGGCCACAGGACTGGAAAAAGTCAGTTTTCATTCCAATCCCAAAGAAAAGCAATGCCAAAGAATGCTCAAACTATAGCACAATTGCACTCATCTCACACGCTAGTAAAATAATTTTCAAAATTCTCCAAGCCAGGCTTCAGCAATACATGAACCGTGAACTTCCAGATGTTCAAGCTGGTTTTAGAAAAGACAGAGGAACCAGAGATCAAATTTAAAACATCTGCTAGGTCATCAAAAAAGCAAGAGAGTTCCAGAAAACCATCTACTTCTGCTTTATTGACTATGCCAAAGCCTTTGACTGTGTGGCTCACAATAAACTGTGGAAAATTCTGAAAGAGATGGAAATACCAGACCACGTTACCTGCCTCCTGGGAAATCTGTATGCAGGTCAGGAAGCAACAGTTAGAACTGGACATGGAACAACAGACTGGTTCCAAATAGGGAAAGGAGTACGTCAAGGCTGTATATTGTCACCCTGCTTATGTAACTTCTATGCAGAGCACATCATGAGAAATGCTGGGCTGGATGAAGCACAAGCTGGAATCAAGATTGCTGAGAGAAATATCAATAACCTCAGCTATGCAGATGACCACCCTTATGGCAGAAAGTGAAGAAGAACTAAAGAGCCTCTTGATGAAAGTGAAAGAGGAGAGTGAAAAAGTTGGCTTAAAGCTTAACATTCCAAAAGCTAAGATCATGGCATCCGGTCCCATCACTTCATGGGAAATAGATGGGGAAACTGTGGAAACAGTGTCAGACTTTATCTTTTTGGGCTCCAAAATCACTACAGATGGTGACTGCAGCCATGAAATTAAAAGATGTTTACTCCTTGGAAGGAAAGTTATGACCAACCTAGACAGCATATTAAAAAGCAGAGACATTACTTTGCCAACAAAGATCCATCTAGTCAAGGCTATGTTTTTTCAAGTAGTCATGTAAGGATGTGAGAGTTGGATTATAAAGAAAGCTGAGTGCCAAAGAATTGATGCTTTTGAACTGTGGAGTTGGAGAAGACTCTTGAGAGTCCCTTGGACTGCAAGGAGCTCCAACTGGTCCATCCTTAAGGAGATCAGTCCTGGGTGTTCTTTGGAAGGACTGATGTTGAAGCTGAAGCTCCAATACTTTGCCCACCTGATGCGAAGAGATGACTCATGGAAAAGAGCTTAATGCTGGGAAATATTGAAGGCAGGAGGAGAAGTGGACGACAGAGGATGAGATGGTTGGATGGCATCACTGACTGAATGGACATGAGTTTGAGTGAACTCCGTGAATTGGTGATGGACAGGGAGGCCTGGCATGCTGCAGTCCATGGGGTCGCAAAGAGTCGGACACGACTGAGTGACTGAACAATCACAATAGCCTTCTTTATGGTCCAACGCTCACATCCACACATGACTACTGTAAAAACCATAGGTTTGACTAGACGGACCTTTGTTGGCAAAGTGACGTCTCTGTTTTTTAATATGCTGTCTAGATTTATCATAGCTTTTCTTCCAAGGAGCAAGTGTCTTTTAATTTCATGGCTGCATTCACAGTCCGCAGGAGCTCAAGAAAATAAAGTCTGTCACTGTTTCTACTTTTTCTGCATGTATTTGCCATGAAGTGATGGGACCGGATGCCACGATCTCCAGGCGGTGCAGGCCATACTCTCTGCCCCTGCCTGCCCAGGGCCCCGGGTCTCCTGCCGGCCCAGTGCATGCAGTGCTGATGGTGGCCACACGGTGGCAGCAGAGCCCAATGCATTCAGGGGCCCAACGCCCTCCTCACGGGGCTTCCCCGGCACCAACGCCGGGAGTGGCCAGAGGGGACGCTGCACCGACCAGCCCCAGGTTCCCGAGCCCTAGGTCCCTCGGACCCCACCCCCAGGTTCAGCCTGGACCCCGACCCTTGCCGGGCTGAGCTCACGGCTGTGGGTCACTGGGGGCTGCGGGGGCTGCACCCGTACTGAGTGCCCACTGAGGGCAGCGTTTGGAGAATTCAAGGACACTGGGCCCCCACAGTGAGACTGGTGCTTGGGGAACAGGAAGAGGATCCCCCTCCCTGTCACCTCTCCCGCATCTTCGGGGTGGGCGTCCCTGTGTGGCAGGAGGGGGCGCCTGGTCCCTGCCTGGCAAGGGAGCCTGAGCCTGTGGGGGCGATGTGGGCCTCCGGGGGGGTCTGGTGGTGCCGGTTTGCGGGGGAAGCTGCCGCGTGAAGGACTCAGACTGGAGCAGAGGGGCTGTGGGGCCCCAGAGCCTTCTCTGGCTCTCACACCTGCGCACACGCGTGGCGGGTCCGTCCCGAGAGAGCCAACAACCTGAGGGGAAACCTTGGCCCCAGGCTTACAGTGCCGGCGGCGAGCGATGCCTGCAGCGCTGCGAAGGCTGCTCGACGGGACGCGCAGGCTGGCTTTGCGCCCGTGGAGAGCAGGGTCCTTCCCGTCCCCATGGAGAGTCTCCCTGAGGCCTGGGACGTGTGCTGGCTCTTGGGCTGCATCACAAACAGCCCAGCCCGTGTCCGACTGACTGTCCCTCCAGGCGTGTGGTCAGGGGTTCAGGCTCAGCTGATGTTCTTGGCTCCTTAGGGCACTGAAGGGTCACTTGGACGTGTGTGCTGCCGGCTGGGTTGTTCCCAAACCTCGGCCATATATTGGGGTTCCCTCCCCTCAGTGACTCAGACTGTAAATAATCTGTCTGCAATGCAGGAGACCTGGGTTCGATTCCTGGGTGGGGAAGATCCCCTGGAGAAGGGAGTAGCAACCCACTCCAGTGTTCTTGCCTGGAAAACTCCATAGACAGAGAAGCCTGGCCCAGGGGGTTGCAAAGTGTCGGACAGGACCTAGTGACTAACACTTTCACTTTCAACTCCAATGGTCCCTCCAGCTGGGGGTTGGAAGCCTCACACGGGGGCTCACACCTCCCACTGTCCCTCTTTATTATGTCTCTTTAAAGATTTAGTTTTCTCTAGGTAGCATTAGTTTATTTTTGTACCTTGTTTTACGTCCCTGGATATGTTCCAGTGTCTCCTGGTTTAAGTATATGGGGACTTGGATAGAATTTGTATCCTGCTGTTGTGTGAAAATTCTATACATCTTAATTATGTTAAATTTGTTCACAGTGCTTTTCAGGTCTACTATATCCTTCTACTTTTCTGTCTATTCATTCTATTAAGTTATGAGAGTTTGGTATTGAAACTCCAACTAAAAATCTTTATTTACTTAAAGAATAATTGTAATATATAGTGGGACCATAGGCAACTTTGTTCTGTATTTTACAAGTCTTCTGTAAATGTGTTATCAAACTTTCATAATTTAAAAAATAGAAAAGAAAAAATATTGTTTCATATGTTCAATGTATTTCTACTTCTGTATGCCTTACAGCATGCATGCGTGCTAAGTCACTCCAGTCGTGTCTGACTCTTTGCGACCCCATGGACTGTGGCCCGCCAGGCCCCTCTGTCCACAGGATTCTCCAGGCAAGATACTGGGGTGGGTTGCTATGACAGGGGCTGCAGGGGCTCTTCCCGACTCAGCCATCGAACCCAGGTCTCCTACGGCCACGGCATTGCAGCCTGATTCTTTACTGCGGAGCCACCGGGGAAGATGCCACCCTATGGCGTGCTCACCACCAGAAATTCAGTTTCCGTCCGCCACCGTAGAGTTGGCCCCCTTTACTCGTCTTGCCTTTCCCATGCCCTCATCCCCTCCCCGTAACCTCTGCTCTGGTCATTGACCTAGTGGGCCTTCACAGCACGCGGTTCAGTCTCCGCACATTGGTTATTTCTGAGCTTTCTTCTTGTAGTTGGTTTCTAATTTCATGCTATTGTGATTGGAAAAGATGCTTGATAAGATTTCAACCTTCTTAAATGTATCGAGACTTGTTCTGTGTCCCAAGACACGGTCTAGCCTTGAGGAAGTAGCATGTGCGCTTGAGAAGAACGTGTGCTCTGCCGCGTTTGCATGGAGGGTTCTGTACAGGCCTGTCAAGTCCATCTGGTCCGGCGTTTCAGTAAAGCCATGGTCTCCTTGTTGACTTTCTGATCTGTCCACTGATGTAAGCGGCTGTGAGTCCCCGACGATTACTGCGCTGCTGCCACTTCCTCCCTTTTGGTCTGCTAGTGATTGCTTTATATATCCTGATGCTTCTCTATCAGGCCTTCCTGGCGGTGTGTGGGCTCCAGAGCCCGGGGGCGCAGTACTCATGGTGCGCAGCCTTAGTTGCTGCGTGGTGTGTGGGACCTGCCCAGACCAGGGACTGAAACTGCCTCCCCTGCCTTGCAAGGCAGATTCTTAACCACTGGACCACTAGGGAAGTCCCAACTGTTATGTCTTCTTGATGAGTTGTCCCCTTTATCATTATACGCAGTCCATCTTTGTCCCTTGTCACCGTTTTGCCTTGAAGTCTCTTGTCTGATATGAGTGTAGCTACACACTGTTTTGGCTGTGCTCGCGGTTTCATGTTCCGTCCCTTCCTGTTGAGCCTGTTTGTCTGCAGAGCTGAGCTGAGTCTCCGGAGGCAGCATACAGTTGAGTTTTGTTTTTTAACCCATCTGGGCACTCTGTGTCATTTCATTAGCGAATTCAATCCATTCATATTTAGGGTGATCATTGGTAAGTGAGGGCTGAGGACTGCTATTTTCCTTTTGTCTTATGGTTGTGCAATCTCTCCACTGGGGCTTCCTGGTGGCTCAGTGGTAAAGAACCTGCCTGCCAGTGCAGAAGACATAAGAGATGCGGGTTCCATCCCTGGGTCAGGAAGATCTCCTGGAACCCACTCCAGTATTCTTGCCTGGAGAATCCCACAGACAGGCAGGCTGCAGTCCAGAGGGTCGCAGATCAGAAAGCAACTTAGAACAATCTCTCCCCTGCTTTTTTTCCCTGTGTTCTCTCTACCATTTAGGGTTGGCGTTTTCTAGGATTTTTTTTTTATTTTCTTTAAAAAAATTTCATTAAAAATGTTTCCTGCCTCTGCTCTCAGTGTATGTCTTGTGGCCACCACGAGGTTTGTGTAAAACGTCTCATGGATGAAACAGTCCTCGTTCTGAAGACAGCATCTATTTTCATTTGTCAAACAGGGTCCATCCTCTTCCCCACATATTTTCGGTGTCTCAAAGTACTGCTTTTTATATTATGAGTTTGTTACCATGTTGAAGTGGCTGCAGTTATTTTTCTGCTTTCCCCCTTATCCTTTATGCTATGATAAAATGCTTAAAAGCCTATACTGTTAAAGAGCCGCAGATTTCTGATTCTGTCTATTCACCACTTCACTCAGCTTTGTGCACTCTTGCCTTTTTGTTCCTGGTCAGAGATCTCCTTCCAACAGCTCTTGTGAGGCAAGTCTAGTGGTGATGGACTGTCTCAGCTTTTGTCTGTCTGCGGAAGCCTTTATTTCTTCTCTGTATCTGAATGATACCTTTGTTGGATAGAGGAACCTTTCGGTCTCTTGAGAATGCCAGTCTGCTCTCTCCTGGCCAATAGGGTTTCTGCTGATGAATCTGCTGGTAGCCTAAGGGGGTTCCTTTGTAGGTGACCATCTTTTTTTCTGGCTGTCTTTAAAATTATTTGTCATTGGCTTTTGACCATTTTGATATAAGGTGCTTGGAAGGTCTTTTGCGTTGAGGTAACTGGGTGTTCTCTCAGCTTCATGGACTTGTGGACCCGCTTTCTTCCCAGGTTTGGGAGGCTCTCAGCTGTTCTCTTTCTTTCTCAGCTGCACCGAGTGCCTTGCGGGATCTTAGTTCCCGGACCAGGTATCACACCTGGGCTTGGGGTAGTGAAAGTGCCAAGAGTTAGCCACTGGTCTGCCAGGGAACGCCCAGCTGTGGTTTCCTTAAATAAACACCCTGCTCCTTCCCTCTTGCTTTTCCCTGTGGGATTCCCTCACCCTCACTTTGCTCTTCTTAAAAGAGTCAACTGGAACTCACGGAGCTTCTCCATTTTCGGCGTCACGATTCTTTTTCCTCTTCTGCCTGTGTCTCTGCCTTTGAGCTCACTAATTCTCCTTTCCACGCAGGCTGCTCCGTTTCAAGTGCTTTCTAACGCGTCTTTCATCTCATTGATTGAATTCCTCGGCTCCAGCCCTGCTGTTTCGTTAGTTTCTCACTAAGGTTTTAATCTTCCTGGTAGATTATTTTTTGTGTTCATTAAGTTTATTTCTGAGCTCACTGAAGTGACCCTCTGAGTTTCCTGTGGCTCGTCGAGTCTCCATGACAGCTATGTGACTTGCCCGTCAGTTAACTCTCCATACTCCGTGACTTTAAGCTTGGTTTCTGGAGAATCGTCTTCTCTTTGTGGGACAATGTCCCGGCTTCTTCCCGGTACTGGGAGGGGGAATGGGGGTTCCTGGCTGGCACCTTCCAAGTGGTGTGAAAGTCGCTCAGTCGTGTCTGACACTTTGCGACCCCATGGACTGTACAGTCCACGGAATTCTCCAGGCCAGAAGACTGGAGTGCGTAGCCGTGCCCTTCTCCAGGGGATCTTCCCTATCCAGGGATCGAACCCAGGCCCTCAGCTCTGCGGGCTGACTCTGCTCGCTGAGCCCCAGGGAAGCCCCTGCGGTGGTTTGGATCACAGCCCGCCCTCCCTTCCGTCCGGCAGGCGGCGCAGCGCAGGTCTCTGGCCTCGGCGCCAGCGGGCTCGGTTCCGCTAGGGAGGCGCCGCCGCCGCCGCCTCTGTCGGGGGGTCGCTGGAGCCCCGTCTTTGGCCCTTGTGCCTTCGGGGTCGTGGGTGCCCCGCTGCTGCCAGTGTCTCTGGCGTCAGCACTTGGGGCCCGGGGAGGGTGGGCTTTGTTCCGCTGCTCGCCGCCGCGCCCCCGCCTCGTCACACCGCCGCCGCTGCCGCAGGGAGACGGACACGGGGGTCCTGGCTCTGCAGCGGAGGCGGCCGAGGGGCGGGGAGGGTCCCGGGCTGCAGGGCCGCCCGCCGCTCCGGCTCCGCCTCCCTGCTGCCCGGGCTCGCCGTGTCCCGCCCGCCTAGACGCGTAGCTAGACGCTCAGCGAGCTGGGCCTCTCCGGTGCCCCCGTGCGTCGGGCAGCTGGGGCGCTTTTGCTGCTTGCGGACTGAAGGGACCCAGGCTGCTCTCGCTGCCCCCTGCTGCTGACCGCCCCCGCCCCGGACGGCCAGGCCGGCCCAGCGGCCTTTGGCTGTGCTCCGTGGCGGACAGCAGGCATGGCCAGCCCTGTCTCTGCGAAGGGCAGGGTGACTCCCCATGCCCGCCCCCGGGCCGCCTGGACCCCTTCTCAAAGGGGGCCGTCCATAGGCCCAAAGTCCCAGCTGCAAGGCCGGACCCCAGGACGATGCGGCTCGACAGTCCATAGTGAGAGCCCGCCGATCCTACAGAAACCGCAGGGGCATCAGGCGGAACCGTGGACGGCTCCCGGGCCCCCGATATGGACTTATCGCTGTTCCTGGGACTGCTCGGTGGGTGGAGCTAGGGCTACACATGTGTGAACACAGGCACTCACACACACACCACACGCGCTCACGTCCAGGTCTGTGCCTCTTGCCCGAGACCCCCTCTCTAGAGCCGAGGGCTGGCTGGGCGTGGCCACCAGGGGCGCTGTCTGCGTGAAATCACGTGGTGCGGGAACACACAGGGCTGTGTGCAGTTCCGCACACGAGATTCTTCGGGATGTGCGAGTGAAGAGAGCACGCTTCTAGCCCCAGGCCAGCTCGAGAGAGAGCACGGGGGGCTCCAGTCCCTCCATGAAGCAGCGACCGGAGAGTGGCTGCTCACTACCCGCCGTCTGCGCTCAGGGTCTGTAAAGACAGGCGGGCGCAGGAGGAAGCCCCCTGCGCGGGGTGAGGGGGTTGTTGCCCTCCGCTTGGGGGAGGGGAGCATCTCCGTAGTTGTGGGGTTCTTCTGCAGGGAGAGCTGTCTCTTCTCCCCCATTTAAATTTTTTCATTCAATGCCTTACTCTGAATCCATTGTGTGCTTATGTCAGTGCGGACTCTGGGCATTTATGAACACTGTGAGGTCTAGAGGAATACCCAGACGGTGGTCCGTGTGCCAGTAGGGGCTGCCCTGGGACCCCTCGGTCTATTGCATTAGGCCTCACAGTTCAGTCCAGTCGCTCAGTCGTGTCCGACTCTTTGCAACCCCGTGGACTGCAGCAGGGCAGCCCTCCCTGTCCATCACCAACTCCTGGAGCCTGCTCAAACTCATGTCCATTGAGTCGGTGGTGCCATCCAACCATCCCATCCTCTGTCGTCCCCCTTCTCCTCCCACCTTCAATCTTTCCCAGCATCAGGGTCTTTTCAAATGAGTCAGTTCTTCGCATCAGGTGGCCAGAGAATTGGAGTTTCAGCTTCAGCACCAGTCCTTCCAATGAATATTCAGGACTGATTTCCTTTAGGATTGACTGGTTGGATCTCCTTGCTGTCCAAGGGACTTTCAAGAGTCTTCTCCAAAGAGACACAGATGTATAGAACAGTCTTGTGGACTCTGTGGGAGAGGATGAAGGTGGGATGATTTGGGAGAATGGCATTGAAACATGTATATTGACATATGTGAAACGAATCACCAGTCCAGGTTCGATGCGTGATACAGGATGCTTGGGGCTGGTGCACTGGGATGACCCAGAGGGATGGTATGGGGAGGGAGATGGGAGAGGGGTTCAGGATGGGGAACACATGTACACCCATGGGGGATTCATGTCAGTGTATGGCAAAACCAATACAATATTATAAAGTTTAAAAAAAAAAAAAGGAAACTACAGAAAGAAAGAAAAAAAAAGAGTCTTCTCCAACACCACAGACCAAAAGCATCAATTCTTCGGTACTCAGCTTCCTTTATGATCGAACTCTCACATCCATACATGACTACCAGAAAACCCATAGCTTTGCCTAGACAGACCTTTTCTGGCAAAGTAATGTTTCTGCTTTTTAATATGCTGCCCAGGTTGGTCATAGCTTTCCTTCCAAGGAGCAAACAATTAGACCTCACTGTGTAAACACCCTTGTGTCCACATGTGCATGTGATGACGCAGGCCGGCCACCAGGGGGCCCCCCCCCCCGAGTCTCGCCCTGGGGTCACTGCAGGGACAGGACCGGGCGTAGGAGCCGTGTCCAGACAGGCGGACCTGCCAGTGTGACCTGAGCCCTGGAGCCCTGCCCAGCAGCCACGCTCAACCTGCCCTGCCCGGCGTGCCTGGCCACCTGCTTCTAAAGTCTTCCGTTTTCTTTTTTTAAGCAATGTATTTATTTAAATTTGAGGATAACTGCTTTGCAATACGGTGATGGGGTTTGCTCTCCATGGACACGAATCGGCCACAGGCGAACCTGCACCCCTTCCTCCCGAGCTCCTCCCACCCCCCAGATTGTCACAGGGCACCCGGTTTGTTCTCGTTAGTGTGTCAGGAATTGCATTTTGTTTTTATTTGATGTTATGGAGGGAACTGTGTCTGCCCAAACTTGGATGTTGCAGCCCTAACCTCCAGGAGCTCAGATTGTGCTGAACTTGGAGATGGGCCTTTATGGAGGTAATCAAGTTGAGATGCAGTCCCTGGGGTGGCCCCAACCCGGTCTGGCTGGTGTTCTCCTAAGAGGAAGACGTAGGACACAGACAGGCCCGGGGGGTGCCCGGGAGAGGACGTGTCTACACACCACGGTCTCGGGAGGAGCCCAGTGAGGACGTGTCTACACGCCATGGCCTTGGGAGGAGCCCCAGTCCTCTGGCCTCCAGGACTGGGAGGTGCAGTCCACTTTCTGCTGCCTGGAGTCTGGTGCTGATCACAACAGCCCAAGCGGGCCGGAACCCTGTCCTGATGGGGTCTGCTGGGGTCTCGAGTGTGCCGAGCCCCGTCTCTCTTCTCTTTTGGACCGCTCTGGGCCCTGGCCTCTTGCATGCCCACTTCTTGGGGAGATGAGTCCCGTGGTGTGGCCTGTTTGCTGCAGGGTCCAGGGCACCTGGTGTTTCTGTCCCATGTCCTCTTGCCTGGGGTCTCTGCGCTGCCTTGGAAGCTCAGTTGCTTCAGTCGTGTCTGACTCTTTGTGACCCCATAGAGTGTAGCCTGCCAGGCTCCCCTGTCTGTGGGATTCTCCAGGCAAGAACACTGGAGTGGGTTGCCATATCCTCCTCCAGGGGATCTTCCTAACCCAGGGGTCGAACCTGCGTCTCCTGTGATGCCTGCATGTGACCCCCCCTGCTGTGACTTCTCCAACACGAATCCTCGCTCTGGCTGGGTCCTGTGTGCTATCGTTTTGACTTCCTTATCAAACCTTTTTCAGTTCTAGGAGATCTTTTCAAATCTCTTGGTTTATCTCAAACTTTTATCTTATTTTGTCATGTGCTTATCTTTAGAAAGTGCATTATCTTTAGAAAACCACCCTAGACTTCCCCTGAGTGTTCTGTGTCTGATGGTTCTGATAACCAGCTTTTCCTCTCCCTGGGGTCTGACTCTGTGGTTCCTCATTTCACAGGAAACGACAGTTGGTTTCTTGTTTTTTCTTCCTTGTGATTTTCGTAGTGGGCTTCCGTCCTCAGATCTCTGTCGCGAGCATTCTTTGAGGCTGAAGGCTGAGTGCCCCGGGTACTCAGGGAGCGATGCTTGTGTCTGCCAGGGCAGTGCTCCCCTCAGCCACCCACCTCTCACTGGCCATCACAATGTCCATTCAGAACCACCCCCCCACCCCCGCCGGCCCTGATACCGACGGGGGCCCACCCAGGTCCCAGACCCAGACCCAGGCTTGGTCCTGCCCTGTTGCAGATGGGCTCGGGGCCTGGGTCTGGGTGACAGTCCCTGGAGTGCTGCTGGGTGGGCGCTGCCTGTGGTCCATGCAGGAGAGCTGGTGAGTCTGCATGTCTGTGATGGACCTGCTCACTCAGAACCGAGTCCTGGCTGGGCCCCAAGAGCAGCTCTGAGCCCCGGCCCCAGTGCAGCTCCAGGGGGACCCCCGTCCCCCTGACTCGGTCCCAGACTTCCCACATGGTGCCCACAGAGCCCCTGCCCAGAGCCCCAGGGCTGTGCGGAGGGCTCTGATGCCCCAGGTTTGGCAGAGCGGCAAAGGTGCAGAATGGCCCCCAGGGGGCACCGAGCCTCGCCTCGGGACACCCGGTGTGACCACCTGCCTGGGACCTGCTGCGCCGTGGGATGGGCTGCAGGGTGGGGCCTGGATGTCACCTCACGGGCACACAGGGGGCATCCTCGCAAACTGCAGTGACAGATACAGCAGCCTCTGGCGGACCAGGGTGCAGAGCGCGACCCTCGGGCCGTGCCCTCGGCCCTGGGCTGGGCCTTTTGCCCTCAGGGCAGCTGACACACCTGCCGCGCACACACCTGACAACGCAGGTGCCCAGGCACAGTCCCCGGGTGTGTCTGGCTCCCCGTGTGCCCTTTCCCTCGAGGCTGTTCTGAGGACCCCAGAGCTCACCCGTACTGCAAGGACGTGGGGTGGGCACGGGGTCCAGGGTGCACACCTTCACTGGGCTCCAGGGTGAACCTCGATTCCCACCTCCAGGTGGTGCTGGCCACGCCCGCTGCCCCGCCTCTGCTCCTGCCCCGCCTCTGCTCCTGCCCCCAGGGCCCGGGTCTGGGCAGAGCCTCCTGGTGTCCAGTGCGTGCAATGCTGCGAGTGGCCACACGGGGGCAGCAGAGTCCAGCATGTTCAGGGGCTGGCGGTCCAGCTCCTGGGGCTGCTTTCGGCACCAAGAGTGGCCAGAGGGCACGCCGGCACTGAGGCCAACCCCAGGCTCCCCCGAGCCCGGCCCTAGGTCCCACGGACCCCAGCCCCAGGCTCAGCCTGGACCCCGACCCTTGCTAGGCTGGGCTCACTGGCAGTACTGGTCACCCCACGGCCCTGGGTCATCGGGGGCTGCTCTGGCTGCACCCGTGCTGAGTGACCACTGAGGGCAGAGTTTGGAGAATTCAGGGATGCTGGGCCCCCACAGTGAGACTGGTGCTTGGGGAACAGGAGAGGGGACACCTGTCCTGGTCAGTAGTCTTGACACCTCCGGGTGGGAGTCCCCATGTGGCAGGAGTTAGGTCCCTGCCTGGGGAGGGAGGCTGGGCCTGTGGGGGGTGCTTGGGCCTTCGAGGGGGTCTGGTGGTGCCGGGTTTCGGGGAGCGTGACTGCTGCCCTGAAGGACCCCCGTTGTAGGTGGAGGGGCTGGGGGGCCCCGGAACCGTTTCTCAAGTTTTCACACGTGTGCACATGTAGACCATGGCCTTGGTCTGTGTGTGTCATCCACCCTAGCCCTGCCCTAGGCACCCCAGAGGCACCCCAGTTCTATGCACCTCAGAGCGGAGACCCCAGCCTTCCTATCGGGGTCACAGCCTGATGGGAGAGACACCATTTGGGTTTTGCCTGCTGGCTTCCCGTCCTCCCTGGACTGGCCGCTGCTGAGGGAAGGGCCCTGTAACCCGGGAGGTGAAACGGCAAAGGGCAGAGCCCAGGTGGGGTCGCTTCCACCAGCAGAGCAGACCCACCCGCTGTGCGCCTGAGTGGGTGGGGAGGAGCGCTAAAATACCAGACTTGAGAAACTAACGTTCCCGCTTTTCTAAAGCAAGACGAGCTGGCCAGAAGGAGAGGGCAGGGCAGGCCAGGTTCACCCCGAGAACAACGGGGCTGTGGTCGGCTGTGGGTTCTAGAACAATCCCCGGGGCACAGATGCCACGAGGATCAACACGGGGCCTCTGAAAGGTGCCTGGCCCAGCAGCCGGGGGACTCAGGCTCAGGGCCTGAGGGGACAGGCCCAGGTCAGCTGGACCATGACCCTGGGTGCTCAGCCTCATGGGGCTGGTGGCCAGCTTCCCATGTGTGTGGCTGTGAAGAGTGTGAGTGAATGAGTCCAGGCCCAGACTCATACGTGCGCCCACCATCCCCTGGCTGTGGCACGGGCCGGGGTCTGTGGAGCTCTGGGTGGGTGGGAGGCCCAAATCCGTGTCTGGACCCAGGTCCAGGCTCAGTCCTGACAAAGTGTGACCCAGTCTGAGCGGGTGTCACTGTGCAGAGCTGCTGAGGCTCCAGTGCCGGGGGCGATGCCTGGAGCAGGCCTGGCTTCTCCAGGCTGAGCAAGGTTCTCACTTGGGCACCTCAGGAACGCATAATGGACTCCCTCACCTGTGGGCCTCAGTGACTGGCATGTCTACTAAGTCTGTGAGCCTGTGTGAGCTTTTGTGCCCCTGTGAGTCTGTGCACCTGTGTGAGTCTGGGTATCTGTGTGAGCCTTTGTACCTAGGTGAGACTGTGTGATCCTGTGTGGGTCTGTGTATCTGTGTGAGCCTTTGTGCCTGTGTGAGTCCGTGTATCTGTGTGAGTCTTTGTGCTTGTGTGAGCCGAGGTGCCAGTGTCAGTCTGTGTGTCTGTGTGAGTCTGTGAGCCTTTATGAGCCTGGCTGCCTGTCTGTACCTATGTGATCCTGTGTGAGCCTGGGTACCCGTGTGAACCTGTGAGTCTGTGTGAGCCTGTGTGCCTGTGTGAGCCTGTGTGTCTCTGTGAGCCTGTGGGTCTGTGTGAGCCTGTGTGTCTGTGTGAACCTGTGTGCCTGTGAACCTGTGTGTCTCTGTGAGCCTGTGAGTCTGTGTGAGCCTGTGTGTCTCTGTGAGCCTGTGTACCCGTGTGAACCTGTGTACCCATGTGAGCCTGTGTGCCTGTGTGAGCCTCTGTGTCTCTGTGAGCCTGTGTACCCGTGTGAACCTGTGTGTCTGTGTGAGCCTGTGTACCCGTGTGAACCTGTGTACCCATGTGAGCCTGTGTGCCTGTGTGAGCCTCTGTGTCTCTGTGAGCCTGTGTACCCGTGTGAACCTGTGTGTCTGTGTGAGCCTGTGTACCCGTGTGAACCTGTGTGCCTGTGTGAGACTGTGTGTCTCTGTGAGCCTGTGTGCCTGTGTGAGCCTGTGTGTCTCTGGGAGCCTGTGTGTCTCTGGGAGCCTGTGTGCCTGTGTGAGCCTGTGTGCCTGTGTGAGCCTGTGTACCCGTGTGAACCTGTGTGCCTGTGTGAGCCTGTGTGTCTCTGTAAGCCTGTGTGCCTGTGTGAGCCTGTGTGTCTCTGTGAGCCTGTGTGCCTGTGTGAGCCTGTGAGCCTGTGTGAGCCTTTGTGCCTGTGTGAGCCTGTGTGTCTGTGTGAGCCTGTGGGTCTGTGTGAGCCTGTGTGCCTATGTAAGCCTATGTGCCTGTGTGAGCCTGTGTGTCTCTGGGAGCCTGTGTGTCTCTGGGAGCCTGTGTGCCTGTGTGAGCCTGTGTGTCTCTGGGAGCCTGTGTGTCTCTGTGAGCCTTTGTGGTCCTGGTTGCCTGTCTGTGCCTGTGTGCCTGTGTGCCTGTGTGAGCCTGGGTCTCTATGTGAGCCTGTGTGAATCTGGGTGCCTCTGTAAATAGAGCTGTATGAGCTTGTTTGCCTGTAAGTCTGTGCTTCTGTGAGACTGTATGGGTCAGTGTTTGTCCAAGTGTGTTTGTATGAGTCTGTGTTAGTCTGTATGTCTCTGTGAGCCCGTGTGGCTGTGTGAGTCTGTGTGCTCTTGTATGAGCCTGTGTTCCTGCGTGAGTCTGTGTGATCCTGTGTGAGCATGAGAGCCTGTGAGCCCTTGTGAGCCTAGTTGCCTATCTGTGCCTTTGGGCTCCTGTGTAAGTCTGTCCTGTGAATCTGTGGGTCCTGTGGGCGCCTCTGTAAATAGTGCCTCTATGAGTCTGTTCTGTGAGTCTGTGCCTCTGAGGCGATACGAGTCAGCATGTGTCCATGTGAGTCGTTTGCCTGTTTGTGTGCCTGTTTGAGTCTGTGTGCCTGTGTGAGCCTCTGAGCCTGTGTGAGCCTGTGACCCTGTGTGAGCCTGTGAGCCTGTGTAAGCCAGTGAGGCTTCTGAGCCTGTGTGAGCTTGTGTGAGCCTGTGACCCTGTGTGAACCTGTGAGTCCATGTGAGCCTGTGAACCTTTGTGTGCCTATGTGAGCCTGTGTACCTGTGAGGGTCTGCGTGCCTGTATAAGCCTGTGAGTCAGTGTGCCTGTGTGAAATGTGAACCCGTGTGAATCTGTGTGCCTGTGTGACCCTGTGTGCCTTGTAAGTCTGTGTGCTTATGAGAAAGTGTGTATGTATTTGAGCTTGTGTGCCTGTGAGAATGTGTATCTGTGTGAGTCTGTGTGATCCTGTGGGAGCTTTTTTGCCTCTGTGAGTCCATGTGCCTCTGTGAGTCTGCAAGCCTGGTGTGTGAGTCTCTGTGCCTTTGTGATCCTATAAGCCCATGTGAGCCTGTGAGCCTGTGAACCTGTGTGAATCTGTTCCCTGTGTGAGTCTATGAGCCTGTGAGAGCCTGTATGCTTGTGTGAACATGTGACCCTGTGTGCCTGTGAGCCTGTGAGAAAGTGTTAATTGGTGTGAGCCTGTGAGCCCAGGTGAGTTTGTGTGCCTGTGACAATGTGTGTATTTGTGTGAGCCTGTGTGCCATGTGCCTGTGTGAGCCTGTCAATGTGTGTGAGCCTGTGTGCATATGTGAACCTGTGTAGGCCTGTGTGAGCCAGGGTGGCTGTCTGAGCCTGTCTGAGCCTGAGGCTGTGTGAGCCTGTGTGCCTGTGTGAGTCTGTGGGATCCTGTGTGAGCCTGTATACCTGTGTGAGCCTGTGTGCTGAGTGAGTCTGTGGGACCCTGTGAGTCTGTGTGGCTGTGTTGCGCTGTGTGTGATCCTATGTGAGCCTTTGTGCCTGTGTGAGCCTGTGTGTCTCTGTGTACTGTGTGTCTGTGTGAGTCTAGTGATCCTGTGTGAGTGTGTGTATCTGTGTGAACCTGTGTGTCTCGGTGAGCCTGTGTGCTTGTGTGAGCCTGTGTGTCTCCGTGAAGGTGTGTGTCTCTGTGAGTCTGTGTGATCCTGTGTGAGCCTGTGTATCTGTGTGACCCTTTGTGCCTGTGTGAGCTTGTGTGCCTGTGTGAACCTGTGTGTCTCTGTGACTCTGTCTATTTGTGTGAGTCTTTGTGCTTGTGTGAGACTAGGTGCCAGTGTCAGTTTGTGTGTCTCTGTGAGCCTGTGTGTCTGTGTGAGTCTATGTGTCTCTGTGAGCCTGTGTGTCTGTGTGAGTCTATGTGTCTGTGTGAGCCTGTGAGTCTGTGTGAGACTGGGTGTCTCTGTATGTCTGTGTGAGCCTGTGTGTGTCTGTGAGCCTGGGTGTCTGTGTGAGCCTGTGTGTGTCTGTGAGCCTGGGTGTCTGTGTGAGCCTGTGTGTCTGTGTGATCCTATGTGTCTCTGTGAGCCTGAGTATCTCTCTGAGCCTGTGTGAGCCTGTGTGCCTGTCTGAGCCTGTATGTCTGTGTGAGCCTGGGTGTCTGTGTGAGCCTAGTGTCTATGTGAGCCTGTGTGTCTGTGTGAGCCTGTATGCCTGTGTGAGCCTTTGTGCCTGTGTGAGCCTATGTGTCTGTGTGAGCCTGTGTGTCTGTGTGAGCCTGTGTGTCTGTGTGAGCCTGTGTGTCTCTGTGAGCCTGTGTGTCTCTGTGAGCCTGGGGGTCTGTTTCAGCCTGTGTGTCTGTGTGAGCCTGTGTGTCTGTGTGAGCCTGTGTGTCTCTGTGAGCCTGTGTGTCTCTGTGAGCCTGGGGGTCTGTTTCAGCCTGTGTGTCTGTGTGAGCCTGTGAGCCTGTGTGAGCCTTTGTGCCTGTGTGAGCCTGTGGGTCTGTGTGAGCCTGGGTGTCTCTGTGAGTCTGTGTGAGCCTGTGTGTCTGTGTGAGCCTATGTGTCTCTGTGAGCCTGAGTATCTCTCTGAGCCTGTGTGAGCCTGTGTGCCTGTCTGAGCCTGTATGTCTGTGTGAGCCTGGGTGTCTGTGTGAGCCTAGTGTCTATGTGAGCCTGTGTGTCTGTGTGAGCCTGTGTGTTTCTGTGAGCCTGGGTGTCTCTGAGAGTCTGTTTGAGTTTGTGTGTCTGTGTGAGCCTGTGTGTCTCTGTGAGTCTGTGTGAGCCTGTGTGTCTGTGTGAGCCTGTGTGTTTCTGTGAGCCTGTGTACTCTGTGAGCCTGGGTGTCTCTGAGAGTCTGTTTGAGTTTGTGTGTCTGTGTGAGCCTGTGTGCCTGCATGAGCCTGGGTGTCTCTGTGGGTGTGTGTGAGCCTGTGTGTCTGTGTGAGCCTGTGTGTCTCTGTGAGCCTGGGTGTCTCTGTGTGTCTGTGTGAGCCTGTGTGTCTCTGTGTGTCTGTGTGAGCCTGTGTGTCTCTGTGAGCCTGGGTGTCTGTTTCAGCCTGTGTGTCTCTGTGAGCCTGTGTGTCTGTGTGAGCCTGTGTGTCTCTGTGAGCCTGTGTGTCTCTGTGAGCCTGGGGGTCTGTTTCAGCCTGTGTGTCTGTGTGAGCCTGTGAGCCTGTGTGAGCCTGTGTGCCTGTGTGAGCCTGTGTGTCTGTGTGAGCCTGGGTGTCTCTGTGAGTCTGTGTGAGCCTGTGTGTCTGTGTGAGCCTGTGTGTCTGTGTGAGCCTGGGTGTCTCTGTGAGTCTGTGTGAGCCTGTGTGTCTCTGTGAGCCTGTGTGTCTGTGTGAGCCTATGTGTCTGTGTGAGCCTGTGTGTCTCTGTGAGTCTGTGTGAGCCTGGGTGTCTCTGTGAGTCTGTGTGAGCCTGTGTGTCTCTGTGAGCCTGTGTGTCTGTGTGAGCCTATGTGTCTGTGTGAGCCTGTGTGTCTCTGTGAGTCTGTGTGAGCCTGTGTGTCTGTGTGAGCCTGTGTGTCTGTGTGAGCCTGTGTGTCTCTGTGAGTCTGTGTGAGCCTGTGTGTCTGTGTGAGCCTGTGTGTTTCTGTGAGCCTGTGTACTCTGTGAGCCTGGGTGTCTCTGAGAGTCTGTTTGAGTTTGTGTGTCTGTGTGAGCCTGTGTGCCTGCATGAGCCTGGGTGTCTCTGTGGGTGTGTGTGAGCCTGTGTGTCTGTGTGAGCCTGTGTGTCTGTGTGAGCCTGGGTGTCTCTGTGAGTCTGTGTGAGCCTGTGTGTCTGTGTGAGCCTGGGTGTCTCTGTGAGTCTGTGTGAGCCTGTGTGTCTCTGTGAGCCTGTGTGTCTGTGTGAGCCTATGTGTCTGTGTGAGCCTGTGTGTCTCTGTGAGTCTGTGTGTCTGTGTGAGCCTGTGTGTCTGTGTGAGCCTGTGTGTCTCTGTGAGCCTGGGTGTCTCTGTGTGTCTGTGTGAGCCTGTGTGTCTCTGTGAGCCTGGGTGTCTGTTTCAGCCTGTGTGTCTGCGTGAGCCTGTGAGCCTGTGCGAGCCTTTGTGCTGTGTGAGCCTGTGTATCTCTGTGAGCCTGGGTGTCTCTGAGAGTCTGTGTGAGCTGTGTGCCTGTGTGAGCCTGTGTGTCTCTGTGAGCCTGGGTGTGTCTTGAGTCTGTGTGAGCCTGTGTGTCTGTGTGAGCCTGTGTGCCTGTGTGAGCCTGTGTATCTCTGTGAGCCTGGGTGTCTCTGAGAGTCTGTGTGAGCTGTGTGCCTGTGTGAGCCTGTGTATCTCTGTGAGCCTGGGTGTCTCTGAGAGTCTGTGTGAGCTGTGTGCCTGTGTGAGCCTGTGTATCTCTGTGAGCCTGGGTGTCTCTGAGAGTCTGTGGGAGCCTGTGTGTCTGTGTGAGGTGTGTGCCTGTGTGAGCCTGTGTGTCTCTGTGAGCCTGGGTGTGTCTTGAGTCTGTGTTCCTGTGTGAGCCTTTGTGCCTGTGTGAGTCTGTGTGTCTGTGTGACCCTCTGTGTCTCTGTGAGCCTGTGTGTCTCTGTGAGTCTGTGTGAGCCTGTGTGTCTGTGTGAGCCTGGATGTCTCTGTGAGCCTGTGTGTCTCTGTGAGCCTGTGTGTCTGTGTGAGCCTGTGTGTCTGTGTGAGCCTGGATGTCTCTGTGAGCCTGTGTGTCTGTGTGAGCCTGTGTGTCTGTGTGAGCCTGTGTGTCTGTGTGAGCCTCTGTGTCTCTGTGAGCCTGTGTGTCTCTGTGAGCTGGGTGTCTCTGTGAGTCTGTGTGAGCCTGTGTGTCTGTGTGAGCCTGTGTGCCTGTCTCAGCCTGTATGTCTGTGTGAGCCTGTGTGTCTCTGTGAGCCTGGGTGTCTGTTTCAGCCTGTGTGTCTGTGTGAGTCTGTTAGCCTGTGTGATCCTTTGTGCCTGTGTGAGCCTGTGTGTCTGTTTGAGCCTGTGTGTCTGTGTGAGCCTGTGTGTCTGTTTGAGCCTGTGTGTCTCTGTGAGCCTGGGTGTCTGTGAGTCTGTGTGAGCCTTTGTGTCTGTTTGAGTCTGTGTGTCTGTGTGAGCCTGGGTGTTTGTGTGAGCCTGTGTGTCTGTGTCAGCCTTTGTGCCAGTGTGAGCCTGTGTGTCTCTGTGAGCCTGTGTGTCTCTGTGTGCCTGGGCGTCTCTGTGAGTCTGTGTGAGCCTGTGTTTCTGTATGATCCTGTGTGCCTGTGTGAGCCTATGTGTCTGTGTGAGCCTGTGTGTCTCTGTGAGCCTGGGTGTCTCTCTGAATCTGTGTGATCCTGTGTGTCTGTGTGAGCCTTTGTGCCTGTGTGAGCTGTGTGTCTGTGTGAGCCTGTGTGTCTGTGTGAACCTGGGTGTCTCTGATGGTCTGTGGGAGCCTGTGTGTCTGTGCGAGCCTGTGTGCCTCTGTGAGCTGTGTGCCTGTGTGAGCCTGTGTGCCTGTATGAGCCTGTGTGTCTGTGTGAGCCTGTGTGTCTCTGTGAGCTGTGTGCCTGTGTGAGCCTGTGTGCCTGTATGAGCCTGTGTGTCTGTGTGAGCCTGTTAGCCTGTGTGATCCTTTGTGCCTGTGTGAGCCTGTGTGTCTGTGTGAGCCTGTGTGTCTCTGTGAGCCTTTGTGCCAGTGTGAGCCTGTCTGTCTCTGTTAGCCTGTGTGTCTCTGTGAGCCTGTGTGTCTGTGTGAGCCTGGGTGTCTCTGTGAGTCTGTGTGAGCCTGTGTGTCTGTGTGAGCCTGGGTGTCTCTGTGAGCCTGTGTGTCTGTGTGAGCCTCTGTGTCTGTGGGAGCCTGTGGGTCTGTGTGAGCCTGGGTGTGTCTGTGAGTCTGTGTGAACCTGTGTGTCTGTGTGAGCCTGTATGTCTGTTTGAGTCTGTGTGTCTGTGTGAGCCTGGATGTCTCTGTGAGCCTGTGTGTCTGTGTGAGCCTGTGTGTATGTGTGAGCCTGGGTGTCTCTCTGAGTCTGTGTGAGCCTGTGTGCCTGTCTCAGCCTGTATGTCTGTGTGAGTCTGTGTGTCTCTGTGAGCCTGGGTGTCTGTTTCAGCCTGTGTGTCTGTGTGAGCCTGTGTGTCTGTTTGAGCCTGTGTGTCTGTGTGAGCCTTTGTGCCAGTGTGAGCCTGTCTGTCTCTGTTAGCCTGTGTGTCTCTGTGAGCCTGGGTGTCTCTGTGTGTCTGTGTGAGCCTGTGTGTCTCTGTGAGCCTGGGTGTCTCTCTGAATCTGTGTGATCCTGTGTATCTGTGTGAACCTGTGTGCCTGTATGAGCTTGTGTGTCTGAGTGAGCCTGTGTGTCTGTGTGAGCCTGTGTGTCTGTGTGAACCTGTGTGCCTGTATGAGCTTGTGTGTCTGTGTGAGCCTGTGTGTCTGTGTGAGCCTGTGTGCCTCTGTGAGCTGTGTCTGTGTGAGCCTGTGTGCCTGTGTGAGCCTGTGTGTTTGTGTGAGCCTGTGTGTCTCTGTGAGCCTGTGTTTCTGTATGATCCTGTGTGCCTGTGTGAGCCTATGTGTCTGTGTGAGCCTGGGTGTCTCTGTGAGTCTGTGTGAGCCTGTGTGTCTGTGTGAGCCTGTGTGTCTCTGTGAGCCTGTGTGTCTCTGTGAGTCTGTGTGAGCCTGTGTGTCTGTGTGAGCCTGGATGTCTCTGTGAGCCTGTGTGCCTGTGTGAGGCTGTGTGTCTGTGTGAGCCTGTGTGCCTGTGTGAGCCTGTGTGTCTGTGTGAGCCTGTGTGCCTGTGTGAGCCTGTTTTTCTGTGTGCCTGTGTGTCTGTGTGCCTGTGTGAGCCTGGGTGTCTCTGTGAGTCTGTGAGCCTGTGTGCCTGTGTGAGCCTGTGTGCCTGTGTGAGGCTGTGTGTCTGTGTGAGTCTATGTGCCTGTGTGAGCCTGTGTGTCTGTGTGAGCCTGTGTGCCTGTGTGAGCCTGTGTGTCTGTGTGAGCCTGTGTGCCTGTGTGAGCCTGTGTGTCTGTGTGAGTCTGTGTGCCTGTGTGAGCCTGTGTGTCTGTGTGAGTCTGTGTGCCTGTGTGAGCCTGTGTGTCTGTGTGAGCCTGTGTGCCTGTGTGAGCCTGTGTGTCTGTGTGAGTCTGTGTGCCTGTGTGAGCCTGTGATCTTTTGTGAGCCTTTGTGCCCGTGTGAGCCTCTGAGCCTGTGTGAGACTGTGTGCCTGTGTAAGCCAGTGAGGTTTCTGAGCCTGTGTGAGCTTGTGTGAGCCTGTGTCAACCTGTGAGTCCATGTGGCCCTGTGTGCCTGTGTGAGTCTGTGTGCCTGTGAGAATGTGTTAATTGGTGTGAGCCTGTGAGCCCAGGTGAGTTTGTATGCCTGTGACAATGTGTGTATTTGTGTGAGCCTGTGTGCCATGTGCCTGTGTTAGTCTGTGTGCCTGTGTGAGCCTGTCAATGTGTGTGAGCCTGTGTGCATATGTGAACCTGTGTAGGCCTGTGTGAGCCAGGGTGGCTGTCTGAGCCTGTCTGAGCCTGAGGCTGTGTTAGCCTGTGTGCCTTTGTGAGTCTGTGTGCCTGTGAGAATGTGTTAATTGCTGTGAGCCTGTGAGCCCAGGTGAGTTCTGTGCCTGTGTGCCTGTGACCATATGTGTATTTGTGTGAGCCTGTGTGCTGTGTGCCTGTGTGAGCCTGTTAGCTTGGTTGAGTCTTTGTAGGTCTGTGTGCCTCTGTGAGTCTGAGGGAGTCTCTGTGCCTTTGTGATCCTGTGGGCCTGTGCGGGCCTTTGTGCCTATGTGAGCCTATGAGTGTGTGTGAGCCTGTGAGCCTGTGCGAATCGGTGTGTCTGTTTAATCCTGTGAGACTGTGAGAGTCTGTGAGCCTGTGTGAGCCTGTGAGCCTATGTGGATGTGTGTGCCTTTGTGAACCTGTCACCCTGTGTGAGCCCGTGAGCCTGTGTGCATATATGAAACTGTGTAGGCTTGTGTGAGCCAGAGTGGCTGTGTGAGCCTGTGTCTTTGTGAGCCTGCATGAGCCTAGGTGCCTGTGTGATCCTGTGTGAGCTTTTTTTCCATTTGTGTCTGTGTGAGCCTGTGAACCTGTGTGCCTGTGTGAGCCTGTGAGCCTTTGTGCCTGTGTGAGCCTATGTGAATATGTGTCCCTGTATGAGAATGTGTGTCTGTGTGAGCCCGTGAGCCTGTGAGCTTGTGTGCCTTTGTGAGTCTGTGTTCCTGTGAGAGGTGTGTATCTATGTGAGTTTGTGTGTCTGTGTGGGCCTGTGTGCCTGTGTGCTTGTGTGCCTGTGGGAGTCTATGATTCCTGTGTGAGGTTTTCAGCCTGTGTGAGTCTGTGAGCCTGGTTGAGTCTTTGTAGGTCTCTGTGCCCCTGGTGCCTCTGTGAGTCTGAGGGAGTCTGTCTGTGTGAGTCTCTGTGCCTTTGTGATACTCTGGGCCTTTGTGAATCTGTGCACCTCTGTGAGCCTGAAAACCTGTGTGAGCTTGTGTGCCTGTGTGAGCCCGTGATCCTGTGTGAATCTGTGTCCCTGTGTGAGCCTATGAGCCTATGAGAGCCTGTGTGAGCATGTGCACCTGTGTGCACATGTGAGTCTGTATGCCTGTGTGAGCCTGTGAGCCTGTGTGAGCCTGTGCCTTTGTGAGTCTGTGTGTCTGTGTGAGTCTGTGTGCCTGTGAGGATGTGTGTGTCTGTGTGAGCCTGTGTGCCTGTACCTTTGTGAGTCTGTGTATCTGTGTGAGCCTATGTGCCTGTGTGCTTGTGTAACCATGTGAGTCTCTGTGATCCTGTGTGAGCTTTATTGCCTATGTGAGAGTCTCTGTGCCTTTGTGATCCTGTGGGTCTGTGTGAGCCTTTGCTTCTGTGAGCCTGTGAGCCTGTGTGAGCCTGTGTGCCTGTGTGATCCTGTGAGCCTCTGTGAGCCTACGTGCCTCTGTGAGTCTGAGTGCCTGTGTGAGCCTGTGAGCCTGTATCAGTTGTGTGTCTGTGAGAATGTGTGTATCTGTGTGTGCCTGTGTGAACCTAGGTGCCTGTGTGAGTTTTGTAGTCTGTATGCCTCTGTGAGCCTCTGGGCCTATGTGAGCCTTTGTGCCTGTGTGAATCTGTGAGTGTGTGTGTGTGTGTGTGCCTATGTGAGTGTTTGTAGGTCTCTCTGCCTCTGTGACCCTGTGTCTTATGAGCTGGTGTTCCTCTGTGAGCCCTTGTGAGTGTGTGCCCATGTGCCTGTGTTCCTGTGTTCCTCTGTGTTCCTGTGTGAGTCTGTGTAAACCTGTGAGCCTGTGTGTCTGTGTGAGCCTTGTGAGCCTGTGTTCCTGTGTGAGTCTGTGAGCCTGTATCAGTTGTGTGTCTGTGAGAATGTGTGTATCTGTCTGTGCCTGTGTGAACCTAGGTGCCTGTGTGAGTTTTGTAGTCTGTGAGCCTGTGTGAGCCTTGTGAGCCTGTGTGCCTGTGTTCCTCTGTGTGCCTGTGTGAGCCTGTCTCATGATGGTGGTCAAACATGTCCTTTCACCTCCTGTGAGTCTCTTACAGGTGTGTGTTTGAGGGTGTGTGAGTGCATTTGTTTTTGTGACTGTGGCGAGCCTCTGAGGATGTGCTGGTGGCTGGGAGGTTGCCTCTGTGTGTCTGTGTGTGTGTCAGGCTGTGCCAGGGTGTCTGTTCATGTGAGCACACATTTACCTTGTGTGCTTGTGCCTCTGGGGCCTGTGCTGCGTCTGTATGTTAGTAGCTTTTTGTGTGTCATGTAGTGTGTCTGAGTTCCTGAGTGTGTTTACATTTCTGTGTGTCTCTGCGTCTCTGTGTGTCTCTGTGTCTCTGTGTCTCTGCATCCCTGTGTGTCTCTGTGTGTCTCTGTGTCTCTGTGCCTGTCTGTGTCTCTGTGCATCTCTGTGTCTCTGTGCATCTCTGTGCATCTCTGTGTCTCTGTGTGTCTCTGCATCTCTGCGTCTCTGTGTGTCTCTGTGTCTCTGTGTGTCTCTGCGTCTCTGTGCATCTCTGTGTCTCTCTGTGTCTCTGTGCATCTCTGTGTCTCTGTGCATCTCTGTGCACCTGTTTCTCTGTGTGTCTCTGTGTCTCTGTGTGTCTCTGCATCTCTGTGTGTCTCTGCATCTCTGTGTGTCTCTGCGTCTCTGTGTCTCTGCGTCTCTGTGTGTCTCTGTGTCTCTGTGTGTCTCTGTGTCTCTGCATCTCTGTGTGTCTCTGTGTCTCTGCGTCTCTGTGCATCTCTGTGTCTCTCTGTGTCTCTGTGCATCTCTGTGTCTCTCTGTGTCTCTGTGTCTCTGTGTGTCTCTGCATCTCTGTGCATCTCTGTGCATCTCTGTGTTTCTGTGTGTCTCTGCATCTCTGCGTCTCTGTGCACCTCTGTGTCTCTGTGTCTCTGTGTGTCTCTGTGTCTCTGTGCCTCTCTGTGCATCTCTGTGTTTCTGTGTGTCTCTGTGCCTCTCTGTGTCTCTCTGTGTCTCTGTGAATCTCTGTGTCTCTCTGTGTCTCTGTGTCTCTCTGTGTCTCTGTGCATCTCTGTGTCTCTCTGTGTCTCTGTGTCTCTCTGTGTCTCTGTGCCTCTCTGTGCATCTCTGTGTTTCTGTGTGTCTCTGCATCTCTGCGTCTCTGTGCACCTGTGTCTCTGTGTCTCTGTGTGTCTCTGCATCTCTGCATCTCTGTGCACCTCTGTGTCTCTGTGTGTCTCTGTGTCTCTGTGTGTCTCTGCATCTCTGTGCACCTCTGTGTCTCTGTGTCTCTGTGTGTCTCTGTGTCTCTGTGCATCTCTGTGTCTCTCTACGTGTGTCACTGTGCACCTCTGTGTCTCTGTGTGTGTCTGTGTGCCTGCTTGAGTCTGCATGGCCATGTTTGTGGGAGATGGTGTGTGTGAGGAGGACCCACCTAGTGACCCCTGTCCCCCAGGGCACACCCTGGGGTTCTTCCCAGGGCCTTCCCTCAACAGGCGAGCCTCCCTGAGGGCCTGGGCCTGCTGGGGAGGTGGATGCAGTCACGGCCAGCTCCTGCAGATGAGAAGCATGCGGGGGCTCCTCTCCAGTCACTGCACCCTCTCTGGCCCTCTGGGGGTCTCAGTCTGTGGGGCAGGGGGACCCGAGTCTGCCCTGTGAGGGGAGTCTCGGGGGCCTTCATGGGCTGAGGTGTGGGCTGTCATGGGTTGGGCAGCGCCTGTTCTGGGCACAGCAGGGACAAAGCTTTGGTGGCAGATGGGCCGTGAAGGCTCATGAGGCTGGAGCTGCAGGCTGGGTGGGCCCAGAGCCTGAGCCCGGGGCTTCGTCCCTGAGTGGCCTGTGAAGCCCACTCCCAGGGTGCCAGGCGCTGCTTGTGGGGGCTGGACCTGACCTCCCCCGACTCTCAGGGCCCCCTCCACCAGGCAGTTCTCTGGGATGTGGCCTGGGTGTCTGGTCACTCGGGGCCGGCTGCAGCACAGGCTGGGCCAGCTGCGGGGAGGGGTCGGGGCCAGGGCCTGGGGCCAGGGCCAGGGGGCAGAGTGGTCAGGAACCACCCCAGCCATCTGGCCCAGCCTGGCCCCCTCCCCCAGCGATGCAAATGCCCAGGGTCCGGGTTCTGCTGTTTCGGTCTCAGGGTGAGTGGGGCTTTCCACCCTGGTCCCCACCTGCTCTGCGGTTCAGCCTTGGCCTGTTTTTGGAAACATTTGCAAGTGTGTTTGTTCTGTGTGGGGCAGGGGCGGGGCACAGCCAGTGCCCACTGGGCCTTGCTCCTCAGTCTGGGCTGGGGGAGGGGAGCCCACATCCGGCCTTCCCAGAGAGGGCAGAGGGCAGGACCCCCAGAGAGGGTCCTGGGGGGACCACAGGGTGTGTGGTCCCTGCCCCAGGCAGCATGTGGAGTCCAGGCCTGGGTTCTGGCCCTGGTGGGGAGGTCTGGGTATGGCCCATGGCTCTGCCAGAGGGAATCTTCCAGAACCACAGTCTCAATGGGGCAAGGCTGAAAGTGAGGCTCAGAAACAGCAGGCCTGGCCATGCTCTCACACCCAACGCGTGTGTGCACACACAGCACATACCAGCACACACATGTGCACACACTTGCAGTGGCTTCACACTGCTGCCCAGGGGTCCCCAGACACAGGGGACTAGAGCTGCCTGTTAGCCCCACTCCACGTGCCAGGCAGCCCCCTCCCCATGGCCCTGTGACTGAACTCAGGGTGCCCAGGGGGCTGGGGAAGCCGAGGGGCCCACTTGGCCAGCCTCCTCTGACCCCGGGTGCAAACCTCAGGGCCCACAGTCCACTCATGTGCGTGTGAGTGCGAACATGCCTGTGTGCACGGGAGAGCGTGAAGGCGTGTGATGTGAGCATGACCTGCATGGAGTAGGTGTGTGTGGCTGTGTAGAGTGTATGGGTGTGCCCAGGTGTGTGTAGATGTGTATAGACGTGTATGGTGCGCAGCGGGGGCTCCTGGCCAGCTCCCTTCAGCTTCCAGGCCTGGCTCATCATCACCCCCAGGACGAGGCCTCTGTCCATGCTCTGGGTCCCTCCTGGTTCCCCGTGTGCCTCTCAGGCCCAGGGGTGGCAGTGGCCGGGAATGGCCTGTGTCCAGCACAGCCTGGCACAGACAGAGGAGACGTCCGTTTGTGATGGGGGCTCATGCTGGACAACGGCGGGTCGGCCTGGGCAGGTGTGGGGCACAGCCCTGTGTCCGGGCCTGTGTGTGTGTGTCTCTGCACGTGAGTGTCGAGGGCTGAACCCTGTGGGATTGTCCAGCTCCTCTTTGGTTAGGCAGAGTCCCAGACTCCGAGCCCCAAACAGAGCCCCCCTGGCCAGGAGGAGGGGTCGGCGTGTGGGTGCTGAGGAGCCCCTTGGGGTCAGGGTGCAGCTTGAGCTGGGTGGCGGCCCTGTGACTCAGCCTCAGGGTAAGTGGGGGCCTCGGAGCAGGTGTCCTGTGAATACACGCACACACAACTCACATACACGCACACGGAGAAGCATACTCAGACACACTGAACATAACACCCACCCCTGCTACACTCTCACAAACAGAATACAGACACACATCCCCCAAACTCTCACTGCTCCCTCCCCACACATCCAGAGCATACCGACTCACTCACACACAGAAGGTGAACACACGGGAGAGCTGTCTTGGCGTGTCCCACCACACACGTGGCAACATCACCCTTGTGTCTGCCCCTCTGTGCAGCCCCTGCGCTGATAGGCACTCTTGAGGGTCCATCTGAGAACTTTGCTGAGGGGGCCTGTGGGCGAGGGACCTGGGTCGAGGTGCATCCAGGCTTGTCCAGCACCTGCAGGCCCTGGTCTCCCCGTGAACTTCAGCTCCAGCCTCCAAGGACAGGAAGCTCTGAGCCAAGGTAGCTCTGTGAGCTCCTAACTTCTCAGAGTCCCTGGTCTCTCCGGATGCCCCCAGCTCCTGACTCCCACACCAGACAGAGAGAGGGAGAGAGAGAGAAAGAGAGAGGGAGAGACAGAGGGAGAGAGGGAGAGACAGAGACAGAGAGAGGGAGAGACAGAGAGAGGGAGAGGGAGAGACAGAGACAGAGAGAGAGACAGAGAGAGGGAGAGACAGAGAGAGGGAGAGAGGGAGAGACAGAGAGAGAGAGGGAGAGACAGAGAGAGGGAGAGAGGGAGAGAGGGAGAGACAGAGATAGGGAGAGACAGAGACAGAGAGTGACAGAGAGAGGGAGAGACAGAGAGAGGGAGAGACAGAAAGAGGGAGAGGGAGAGACAGAGACAGAGACAGAGAGAGAGGGAGAGACAGAAGTATGGAGAGACAGAGACAGAGAGACACAGAGAGAGAGAGACAGAGACAGAGAGAGACAGAGACAGAAAGAGAGAGGGAGAGAGAGACAGGGAGAGACAGAGACAGAGAGAGACAGAGAGAGGGAGAGACAGAGACAGGGACACAGAGGAAGAGAGAGGGAGAGACAGAGGCAGAGACAGGGAGAGGGAGAGACAGAGAGACGGAGAGACAGAGGCAGAGAGAGACAGAGAGGGAGAGACAGAGAGACAGAGGAAGAGAGAGGGAGAGACAGAGATAGAGACAGAGAGAGACAGAGAGAGGGAGAGACAGAAAAAGAGAGAGAGACAGAGAGAGGGAGAGAGGGAGAGACAGAGACAGAGATAGAGACAGAGAGAGACAGAGAGAGGGAGAGACAGAAAGAGGGAGAGGGAGAGACAGAGACAGAGAGAGGGAGAGACAGAGACAGAGACAGAGAGAGAGGGAGAGACAGAAGTATGGAGAGACAGAGACAGAGAGACACAGAGAGAGAGAGACAGAGACAGAGAGAGACAGAGACAGAAAGAGAGAGGGAGAGAGAGATAGGGAGAGACAGAGACAGAGAGACACAGAGAGAGGGAGAGACAGAGACAGGGAGAGACAGAGACAGAGAGAGGGAGAGACAGAGACAGGGAGAGACAGAGACAGAGAGAGAAGAGAGAGGGAGAGACAGAGACAGGGAGAGACAAAGACAGAGAGAGGGAGAGATGGAGAGAGGGAGAGACAGACACGGAGAGGGAGGGGGAGAGACAGAGAGAGGGAGAGACAAAGATAGGGAGAGACAGAGAGAGACAGAGAGAGACAGAGAGAGGGAGAGACAGAGACAGGGAGACAGAGGAAGAGAGAGGGAGAGACAGAGGCAGAGAAATGGAGAGACAGAGACAGAGGAAGAGAGAGGGAGAGACAGAGGCAGAGAAATGGAGAGACAGAGACAGAGACAGAGAGAGGGAGAGATAGAGAGAGGGAGAGATAGAGAGAGGGAGAGACAGTGGCAGAGAGAGGGAGAGACAGAGAGAGGGAGAGACAGAGGCAGAGAGAGGGAGAGACAGAGACAGAGACAGAGAGAGACAGAGAGGGAGAGACAGAGCGACAGAGGAAGAGAGAGGGAGAGACAGAGATAGAGACAGAGAGAGGGAGAAACAGAGAGAGGGAGAGACAGAGACAGAGAGTGACAGAGAGAGGGAGAGACAGAGAGAGACAGAGATAGGGAGAGAGGGAGAGAGGGAGAGACAGAGAGAGGGAGAGAGGGAGAGACAGAGAGAGAGAGACAGAGAGAGGGAGAGAGGGAGAGACAGAGACAGAGAGAAGGAGAGACAGAGAGAGGGAGAGGGAGAGACAGAGAGAGAGAGAGGGAGAGACAGAGAGAAGGAGAGACAGAGAGAGGGAGAGAGGGAGAGACAGAGAGAGAGAGACAGAGAGAGGGAGAGAGGGAGAGACAGAGACAGAGAGAAGGAGAGACAGAGAGAGGGAGAGACAGAGACAGAGAGTGACAGAGAGAGGGAGAGACAGAGAGAGACAGAGATAGGGAGAGAGGGAGAGAGGGAGAGACAGAGAGAGGGAGAGAGGGAGAGACAGAGAGAGAGAGACAGAGAGAGGGAGAGAGGGAGAGACAGAGACAGAGAGAAGGAGAGACAGAGAGAGGGAGAGGGAGAGACAGAGAGAGAGAGAGGGAGAGACAGAGAGAAGGAGAGACAGAGAGAGGGAGAGAGGGAGAGACAGAGAGAGAGAGACAGAGAGAGGGAGAGAGGGAGAGACAGAGACAGAGAGAAGGAGAGACAGAGAGAGGGAGAGGGAGAGACAGAGAGAGAGAGAGGGAGAGACAGAGAGAAGGAGAGACAGAGAGAGGGAGAGAGGGAGAGACAGAGAGAGAGAGGGAGAGACAGAGAGAGGGAGAGAGGGAGAGACAGAGACAGAGAGAGGGAGAGACAGAGAGAGAGGGAGAGACAGAGAGGGAGAGACAGAGAGAGAGAGGGAGAAAGGGAGACAGAGACAGAGAGAGGGAGAGACAGAGAGAAGGAGAGACAGAGAGAGGGAGAGGGAGAGACAGAGAGAGGGAGAGACAGAGACAGAGAGGGAGAGACAGAGAGAGACAGACAGAGAAAGGGAGAGACAGAGACAGAGAGACAGAGGAAGAGAGAGGGAGAGACAGAGATAGAGGGTGAGAGAGACAGAGAGAGAGGGAAAGACAGAGACCCAGAAGAAAGTCAGACAGAGAGAGAGAAACGGACATAGGACAGAAAAACAGACACACAGACACAGAGAAAGACACAGAGACAGTAACAGAGACAAAGAGAGAGACAGAGACAGGGAGAGCTCTGGGTGCCAGGAGAAGGGGACAGGGCAGTCAGAGAGCCCTGGAGCCAGAGGCTCAGTTGGAGACAGATGGGGGTGGACGGGGCCCATGGGATGAGGACAGGGCCATGCCAGGTGGGATGATGAGGGGTCAAGGCTGTGGCTGCCCCTGGGCCCACAGGCCCGGGGGCCACAGTGCCCATCGGTGTGTGACCACAGGCCCTCTCCCTGGCCTGTCACTGGGGACGCCAGGCCAGGGGACAGGCAGCACATCCCATTCCCCATACCCCGAATCCCCAGTGCTGGCTGTGGGGGCACCTGTGGGCCAGGGCAGGAATGCTGGAGACAAGCTGAGGACCGTCCTAGCTCACTCAGTCTCCATGACCAGGGCGCTCACTGACCCAGGGGGGCCAGTAGGCTCTGTCCTGGGGCCGGGGGTGCAGGGTCCCCCGAATCCTGAGCTCCAGGCCAGCCTGGCACTCTGGAGGGTCAGAGCTGGGGCTGCAGGTGGGGTGTGGGCGTAGGCTATTTCTGGAAATAGCCACAGAGGCTTAGACATGTTTTTCGGTGTGGAACAAACAGCCATTTGCATGCCCTGCAAGGCTGAGTGTGCCCCAAATGAGTGACCTGGGGGAAACTGAGAGGGCCTCGCACCTGCCTAGGAGGTGGGGGCATGGGGGGGCGGGGGCTGCAAGGGAGCAGGCCCAGGCCCCGGCCTGGCCTTGTGGCCAGAGACCCTGGCACAGCAGCCCCCAGCCAGCCATCATCTCTGCCAGCTCAGCACTGAGCCCCCAGGGAAGCCCCCAGCAGCCCCCTGGGTGGGGCACCCAGAGGAGAATGTGTGGCTCAGAGGCCTACTCAGCCGCCCGTGCCCTTGGTCAGCCAGGACACAGCACCCAGGGGCCCTGAGCAGTGGGAGGGCCCACAGGGCCTGGGCACCGGCTCCGCCACTGGTGTTAGAGGCTGCAGCCAGGCCCAGTTCCTGGTGGCCGTCGGGTGTCACTGGCTCTGGAGGGAGGTGCCTCTGAGGGGCTGGTGCTGGCGGAGGCCTGGGTGTCCCCTGGCCTCGGCGATGGTGATGGGCAGACAGGAGGGCCTTTTTGGCCCTGGCCACCTGGCCAGCAACTTGGGCCGTGGCTGCAGAAGCTGTGTAGCCGAGGGGGAGGGTGATGTGGAGGCTGCGGCCGCCTGGTGGAAGGGCCGCGGTGCAGCTCCACATGGGCCTCCGGCCCCGGGGACTGAGTGGCTGCTCTGAAAACGTGAAGAAAGGGAGGGCGCCTTGTGCCCTGCACTTGCCACACAATAGCTGAGGGTGCCTCTCCTTCCAGAAGGTTCCCAGTGACACATGAGGGGTTGGAGGAGTGGGAGCCCTCCGTGAACCCTGATGGGATGGGGCCCCCGCCCCACATCCCCGTCTCTGCCTGGACCCGGGTCCCTTCCCTACCCGGCTGCCCCGGGGACAGGGGTCCAGCTGCTCATGCCTGCACCTGGGGGCCGTCAGAGCAAACCAGCCCCCCAGCCCTGCCACCCTTCCTCACTGCTCCCCAACCCCGTTCATTGTTCCCCCAGCTGTTCACATGTCAGACCTTCTCTCGGACATCAGCTCCCACACGGCCCCTCCCGGGCCCCCACCTGGAAATGGCCCCCAGAGCCCCATCTGTTGGCCTTGCAGCATCCATCACCACCTTCAGGCTGGGCTGGCTGACGGCCCAGCTCTGAGGACCTGTGAGAGCCTGCTCAGGGGGCAGCAGCCCCCAGTCCCGGCTGTAAGCCCCTCGAGGGGGCCCTGCACCAGCCCAGGTCTTAGCCCAGGGGCTCAGGTCCCAGTGCCCCAGGGTCCCCAGAACCTCCCACCCCCCTAGATGGTGTCAGCCCCTCAAGGGGGCCCTGCACCAGCCTGGGTCTCAGCCCAGGGGCTCAGGCCCCAGTGCCCCAGGGTTGCCGGGCCTCCCCTCAGATGGTCTCCCCCCTACCAGCCCCATGCTCGGGGCCCAGACAGGCCTGTGGGCTTCTCCCCGAGGCCTGGAGGTCAGCGCCCAGGGCAGAGGGCCAAGGGTCCCAGAGACCTCGGGGGTTTGACCTCAGAGGTGCAGGAGGGTCCCTGAGCCACCCTGCCCACCTGCACTCAGGCCCCGCTCTGACCCAGGGCTCATCGGCCGCTCCCAGGCGCCGGCTGACCTCTGCCCCCACCCAACCCCGGGCTCCCGCACTGGCTGACACAGGCTCACCCTGGCAGACCCACGTTGACCTTTGCCAAATCCTGGCTGACCCTGGGCTCTCTAAGGCAGGACCCTGGTTGACCCTGGCTGCTCCTGGCTGACCCTGCACTGTGTGTGTGTGTGTGGGGGCCTTCCCTGGGCAGAGGGCACGTGCCCACCTCCCAGAAGAGACCCCTGAGGCAGGACGGCACACAGCTAGTGAGCGTTGGGGCCAGTGGATGCAGACACCTGGCAGTCCCTCAGTCCCAAAGGACATGACCGGGCCTGAATGAGCCTGAGTGGGGCTCCAGGCACCCCAAGGGCCTGGGGTGAGGAGCATGTGGGTGCGTGTGAGTGTGTGAGGGGCTTGCACAGAGGTCTGTGCCCACCTCAAGGCCCTTTCTGTCTCTTCCTCTCTTGGCGTCTCTGTGTTTCTCTTTGGTTGGTCTATGCACCTCTCTGCCTCTCTGTCCCCGTCTCTCATGCTTCTCCCTGTCTCTGTCTCTTATGCACCTCTCTGCCTCTCTGTCCCTGTCTCTCATGCCTCTCCCCGTCTCTGTCTCTTATGCACCTCTCTGCCTCTCTGTCCCTGTCTCTCATGCCTCTCCCCGTCTCTGTCTCTTATGCACCTCTCTGCCTCTCTGTCCCTGTCTCTCATGTTTCTCCCTGTCTCTGTCTCTTACAGCACTGTCCCTCTCGCTGACCCTGGTGCTGTGCCCCCTCCCTGATCCTTCTGAGCCCCTGTGTGAGAGAGGGATCCTGTGGTGCACCCTGTGGGCTGCTTCTGTCTTGGTCTGTGGTCTGTGGGAAGCTGCTGGGGTCCCAGGGCTGAGCCCACCATCCACCCCTGGCTGTAGGGCCCACACAGGGAAGAGGAGGGATGGGGTGCATGTGATTTGGGACAGGCAGAGTCGTTGCTGGGCCCCATGGCTGGGCCCCATACCTGGGCCTGGCTCTGCCATGGGCTCAGCCAGCATGGGACCCACACCCTGAAGGGTCCTGTGGCTGACAAGATCACTCTGACCTGGCCCAGCCTGGGTGGATGCCAGAATAACCTATGCAGATCCTGGTGGAACCTTGCCTGACCCTGGCCTGGCACTGTCTGACTGAGGGCTGACCCTGACTGACCTTGAGTTGACCCTAGCTGACTCTGACTGACCTAGAGCTAACTGACCTGACCCTGGTTGACCCTGGCTGATCCTGACTGACCCTAGATGGACCTTAGTTATCCTGGCTGATCCTAGGCTGATGTTGGCTATTAGCCAGTGATGGCCGATAGCCAGGATATCCCCTGTTAACAGATAACAGGCTATGCCCCAGTTGACCTTGGGAAGATCCTAGGCCCGTGGGGGCTGGTGGGGGAGGGGACAGGGCCCTCTCCAGGCCTTGGGGAACTCACTGCCCCACTAGGACTCCCCTGGGCTTTGGCCCCAGGCCCAGGCCCCAGGCCCACCTGGCCAGGTCTCGGTTTTGGGGCCCGATTCTCAGAAGAGCAGCCTGGCTGGGACACCTGGGTTGGGCTGTGCTCGCAATGACTCAGTAGCCACCTAGAGCTATTTTGGATGTTTCAGCAGGTGATGAGGTGCAGGGGGCTTGAGAAGAAAGAGAAAAACAAGAGGACACAAACACCACTGCCTCCCCCACCCTCCCGCACCCGGCACCCGAGCCCTCCCCCTCTGGTGACTGTGCCTGGCCACCCTAGTGGACGGGGTTCCGGTTCCCGGACCCTGGGCCCTGGGCCAGTTTTCTTTCCATCAAGGTGGCCTAGCATCTACAAACACCTCTGGACCCTGGAAGGGGTGAAGTCAGTGATGGGGCATCACCTCATTTCCATTCTGTGTTCAGACCAAGAGGATCTCCAGGAGCCTCAGGGTCCCTGGGAGGTTCTTTTCCTCCACGTGAGTCACTTTTTATAAAGTTCAAGATCCAGGACCCACCCAGTGAGACCACAGCTCAGGATCTAAGATCAAGTGATGAAGCCAAAGAACAGGGGCTTCCTGATGAATGGACAGCATATGAGGGCTAGAACCCAGGGATGAGGACCAGGGCTTAGTGATCAGGGCCAGGGCTCAGTGATCAGGGCTAGGGCTTAGTGATCAGGACCAGGACTCAGTGATCAGGACCAGGCACCAGCGATGAGGACCAGGGCCTCAGTGACCAGGGACAGGACCCAGTGATCAGGTCCAGAGCCCAGTGATCAGGACCAGGGCCCAGTGACCAGGACCAGAGCCCAGTGATCAGGACCAGGGCCCAGTGATCAGGACCAGGACTCAGTGATCAGGATCAAGGCTCAGTGATCAGGTCCAGGACTCAGTGATCAGGACAAGGACCCAGTGATCAGGACCAGGGCCCAGTGATCAGGACCAGGGCTCAGTGATCAGGCCCAGGGCTCAGTGATCAGGACCAGGGTCCAGCGATGAGGACCAGAGCCCAGTGATCAGGACTAGGGCCCAGTGATCAGGACCAGGGCCTAGTGATCAGGCCCAGGGCTCAGTGATCAGAACCAGGGTCCAGTGATCAGGACCAGGGCCCACTGACCAGGACCAGGGCTCACTGACCAGGACCAGGGCCCACTGACCAGGACCAGGGCTCAGTGACCAGGACCAGGGCTCAGTGATCAGGACCAGGACCCAGTGATCAGGACCAGGACTCAATGATCAGGATCAGGACTCAGTATCAGGACCAGGGCTCAGTGATCAGGACCAAGACTCAATGATCCGGACCAGGACTCAGTGATCAGGACCAGGGCTCAGTGATCAGGACCAAGACTCAGTGATCAGGACCAGGACTCAGTGATCAGGACCAAGACTCAGTGATCAGGACCAGGACTCAGTGATCAGGACCAGGGCCCAGTGATCAGGACCAGGGCTCAGTTATCAGGACCAGGACCCAGTGATCAGGACCAACACCCAGTGATCAGGACCAGGGCTCAGTGATCAGGACCAGGGCCCAGTGACCAGGACCAGGGCCCAGTGATCAGGACCAACACCCAGTGATCAGGACCAGGGCTCAGTGATCAGGACCAACACCCAGTGATCAGGATCAGGGCTCAGTGACCAGGACCAGGGCTTAGTGATCAGGACCAGGACCCAGTGATCAGGACCAAGACTCAAAGATCAGGACCAGGACTCAGTATCAGGACCAGGGCTCAGTGATCAGGACCAAGACTCAATGATCAGGACCAGGACTCAGTGATCAGGACCAGGGCTCAGTGATCAGGACCAAGACTCAGTGATCAGGACCAGGACTCAGTGATCAGGACCAGGGCTCAGTGATCAGGACCAGGGCCCAGTGATCAGGACCAGGGCCCAGTGATCAGGACCAGGGCTCAGTGATCAGGACCAGGGCTCAGATACCAGGACCAGGACTCAGTGACCAGGACCAGGGCCCAGTGATCAGGACCAGGGCCCAGTGACCAGGACCAGGGCCCAGTGATCAGGACCAACACCCAGTGATCAGGCCCAGGGCTCAGTGATCAGGATCAGGGCTCAGTGATCAGGACCAGGGCCCAGTGATCAGGACCAGGGCCCAGTGACCAGGACCAGGGCTTAGTGATCAGGACCAGGACTCAGAATCAGAACCAAGACTCAGTGATCAGGACCAGGACTCAGTGATCAGAACCAGGGCCCAGTGATCAGGACCAGGGCTCAGTGATCAGGACCAGGGCTCAGATATCAGGACCAGGACTCAGTGACCAGGACCAGGGCCCAGTGATTAGGACCAGGACCCAGTGATCAGGACCAAGACTCAAAGATCAGGACCAGGACTCAGTATCAGGACCAGGGCTCAGTGATCAGGACCAAGACTCAATGATCAGGACCAGGACTCAGTGATCAGGCCCAGGGCTCAGTGATCAGGACCAACACCCAGTGATCAGGCCCAGGGCCCAGTGATCAGGACCAGGACCCAGTGATCAGGACCAGGGCCCAGTGACCAGGACCAGGGCTTAGTGATCAGGACCAGGACTCAGAATCAGAACCAAGACTCAGTGATCAGGACCAGGACTCAGTGATCAGGACCAGGGCCCAGTGATCAGGACCAAAATTCAATGATCAGGACCAGGACTCAGTGATCAGGCCCAGGGCTCAGTGATCAGGACCAGGGCCCAGTGATCAGGACCAAAACTCAATGATCAGGACCAGGACTCAGTGATCAGGACCAGGACTCAGTGATCAGGACCAGGACTCAGAATCAGAACCAAGACTCAGTGATCTGGACCAGGACCCAGTGATCAGGACCAGGGCTCAGTGATCAGGGCCAGGGCTCAGTGATCAGGACCAGGGCCCAGTATCAGGACCAGGGCTCAGTGATCAGGACCAGGACCCAGTGATCAGGACCAGGGCCCAGTGATCAGGACCAGGGCTCAGTGATCAGGACCAGGGCTCAGTGATCAGGGTCAGGGCTCAGTGATCAGGACCAGGACTCAGTGATCAGGATCAAGGCTCAGTGATCAGGACCAGGGCTCAATGATCAGGACCAGGGCTCAGTGATCAGGGTCAGGGCCCAGGGATCAGGACCAGGGCCCAGTAATCAGGACCAGGGCCTAGTGATCAGGACCACGACTCAGTGTTCAGGGCCAAGAACTTGAATTCAGTTATTGTAGAGCTTTTACTTTATACTCTGTTTGATGAAGCATAGCTCTAGTCTTTGCCTAATATTTGGGGGGCAGAATCAGCTCATGATCCATCCATGCATCTGAGACCCTCCTTCATCCATGAGGCAGGCATTTGTGTCTCCAGAGCCTCTGCCCCTCTTCTTCCCTTCCCCTCATTCAGAGTCTGAAAACTTCTGCCTTTGGGATAATTTATTGCACCAGAAAGGAAGGCCTTTGTGGGTGGGCCTGTGACTTCTGACTGGGACTGATGTCTGTTATCCAGCTGGGCTCTCTGGAGGCTCCTCAAGTTTCTTCCTGCCAACACAAGAGGGGTCAGGGCCTGGTGGGTTCCCGAGGTGGGCAGGGTCCTTGCCAATGCCCTGTGGCCGAGTCCAGGGATGGCCTGCCCTGGAGGGGCACACAGGGCCTGCCCCCGGCCTGCACAAGCCCCTAGTGTCTGTGCAGGCACCATCCCCCTCTGAGGCCAGACAGTCAAGCTCTGGTAAGGCTGGGCACTCCCGCCCCTCAGCCCACAGCTCTGCCTCCTTGCCCACCTGCCCGGCTGGCTCCTGCTCAGTACTGGGGGACCTCCCGGCTGTCCGGTGTGGTCCGGATGCTCGTCACGGTCAGTGCTGTGCTGTAGAAGAGGCTCAGCAGGAAGAGGGTGAGCAGGGTGACGGTCGTGGGCCACAGGCTGGCCTCTGGGCTGTCCTCTGGGCTGTCCTCCTCGGGGCTGCTCTGCATCAGGTCCAGCACCAGCCAGGGCTGAGGTTCTGTAAGACACAGAGGCTTTGCCAGGCCTGGGCCTGTGCAGGTGGGGCCAGGCCAGCGCCCTCCCCTGCCCTGAGTCTCAGGAGGGTGCACTAACAGCCAGTGCCCGGTCTCAGGACTGAGGCTGCAGATGCCCAGGGGAGGGGCCAGAACCCTGCAGCTCTGAAGACACCTGCAGAACTCCCACCTCTGGGGTCTCAGGACACCTTAGGGAGAGACGTGGCAGGGCAGGAGGGTGGGCACAGCTCTGCTGCCCCAAGGAGAGTTAAAGACCACGGTCTCCTGACTCCCAGCCCTGCCTGCTTCCTCAGCAAGCCCTTGTTCTTGGGCCTTCTTGGCCTGGGCCCTGGGGGGGCCAGAGAAGACCAGCCACACCCGCTTGCAGGGTGCTCCAGCTGGGGACATGGGTCTTGGTCTGTTGCTCGGTGTGTCGAGGGCTGGGTGGACAAGACCAAGGGGCTCTGTTGCTCTCCCGGGACACAAGGAAGGCCCAGGTGAAGCCCCAGCTTGGGTCCCAGGCCCAGGCCTTGCCTGTTAGGTGGGATCTGGACCTGCTTGTCATAGCTGACCATCCAGTCATCCATCCAGTCATCCGTCCACCTCTGCATCCATCCACTATCTGCCCACCCATTCACCTGTTGACTCACTCACCCTCCCACCTGTCCATCTGTCTATCTACCCACCCAACCTCCATACATCCAGCTGTCTGTCTATCCATTTGTCCATCTGTTCACCCATCTATCTGTCTGACCATTCACTCATCCACCCACCTCTTGGTCCATTTGTCCATCCATCCATCCTCCTGTCCACCTGTATGTCCACCCTTCCATCCGTTACATGTTCTCTTTGTGCTGTCTGCTGGCTCTACCCTCATCTACTGACCCTTCCTCCTTCCCGTCTCTCTAGAAAGCTCCTCCTGTGGTCAGGTCCTGGCTCTAGGCAGCTGGTCCACCTTCTCTGGGGCAGCACTTCCCCATTGCTTCATCCATTACCCTTGGGGACTGACTCTTGAGAGGGGGGCAATGGCCAGCATTGGCAGGGGTCTCCAGCCCACCTTGGCCCTGGGAGAAGAGAGAGGCAGCCAGAAGGCCATGTCCCCTGGGGGGGCCCAGAAGGTGTCTAGACAAGAGCAGGGGCCCAGCTGCCCCCTTGTGGGGCCCTGAAGCAGGTGCCCCAGAGCAGTCATGGCCTGTCCTCCTGGGCTCCGTCTCCCCAGGCTTCCCGCCTGCCCAGAGCTCTGAGCAGAAGCTATCGAGGGTCCCTGGGTGGAGGTGCTCTCTTCTGACCCCTCCCTCTGCCCACCATACTGTCCATGGTGTGGGCCACACTTGGGCTCAGGAAGGGATGGGAGACTTGAATCTGGAGGCCAAGCAGGGAGCAGGTGCTGGGCTTCTGCAATGGGTCCCTGAGCTGTGCCCAGCTGGACACACAGGGGGCCTGAGGCCAGGAGGGGCCTGGGGCAGTGGAGCTGGGCCTGGGGAACTTCTGGGCGCTTGGGCGGGGACTCCCCTAGCCTTCCTAGAGCTGGGTCTGGGCTGCCAACTTCCTGCACCTGCAGGGCTCAGGCGTGCACGTGTGCGTGTGTGTGCACGCGTGTGAGAGAGAGAACATGTGCATACATGAGAGCCTGTGTGCGTGTGTGCGCGCACCCCTGAGTACACGTGCAGAGCAGTGGGGTGTGGGGTGGGGAGAGCCGTGCCTGGGGCTGGGGTGGCCCCTTTCTGTTCCGTCAGGGGTTCTCCTGTGCAGAGGGTGGCGCAGGGCCCCTGGTGTCCAGCCCTCTCTGAGCCTCTCCTCCTCTAGCCCCGTCCTGGGCGGGCTCTGGCTCCCCGCTCTGACTGGCTCGTGCCTGCCGGCTGCCCCTAGAGGCAGCTTCCTGAACTACAAGTGACCGAGTCACCCCTTCCCCACCTCGGGGACTTTCGTGGGGCCACTGCTTCCAGTGCCCACCAGGCTGTGTCTGCTTCTCACGGTCAGCCCTAGCTCAGCCCTCACTGCTGTGCTCACACCCATGTGTGTGCGCACGTGCACACACACACCCATGTGTGTGCGCACGCGCGTGCACACACACACACACACACACACGTGCACAGCCGTGAAGGCATGTCCAGCGCCAGGCTGAAGGGACGCCGAGGCCTGGAGAGGGTTGGCGCTGTGGCTTTCTTCGTGGGACCTGCCCCCTCCCAGTGTGCGCAGACCCCGAGGAGGAGTACGGACAGACAGGCGGCCACAGGGAAGCGCGGAGCTGCTTCAGGCGAGCACAGAGTTTATTCAAGAGCTGGGGGTGGGGCACTCAGTAGCAGACCCCATCCACCTCTGACATGACCACGGACACATTCACGTGGGTGGGTTTACCCGCCAGGCGGTCGATGGTCTTCTGGGTGAAGGCCAGGGGCAGGGCCTCGTGGCCCACCATGCAGGAGAAGTTGTCCCCCTGCTTCCAGACCTCGGCATCCACGCGTAGCACGCTGGTCACGGCGAAGGTGGCGACGCTCTGGCCAGCCTCAGGCAGGGGGCCCCAGGTCAGATACTTCTCGCGGGGCAGCTCTTGATTGCCCTGCAGCCAGCGCACCAGCACCTCCTTGGGGCTGAATCCCCGCACCAGGCACGTCAGCGTCACCAGCTCGTTGAGGGCCAGCTCCTCCGACGGCGGCGGCAGCAGGTGGACCTGAGGCCGGAATGTGTTCCCTGCAGGGCAGAGAGTGGGTCAGGGGTCGCACAGGGAGGAGAGCACCCCTGTCCCCTGGGCTTCCTGTTCCCTGGGCTTCCCGTGCCTCAGTCTCCTTCTGTGAGGAGTGGGCAGGGCTGGAGAGGGAGGGGCAGGCTTGGGAGGGTGCCTTGTGTGTGGAGTGCCCAGCTGCCCACGCACGGTGGTCCAGACCCACCTATGTCTTTCTTGATGGTGGCGGTCAGTGAGCTCTTGGACTCAGGGTGGGTGGCAGAGCAGGAGAAAGTCTGTCCGCTGTTCCAGGGATTGGCACAGCCCGGCAGGACGCTGGACACGCTGTAGCAGCCGCAGGAGTCACGCTTGGGCGACCCCTGGACGGCGGTCTTCCCACCTGTCGGGTTCCAGGTGAAGCTGGCGCCCTCGGCGCTTTTCAGGCCACTCAGTGTGCATGTGAGGCTGGCGTTGGAGCCCAGGAGCAGATCCTCGAGGGCTGGTGGCTGCACGGACAGGCTGGGCTCGCAGTTCGACACGCAACACGGACATAGGTCTGAAAGAGAGACGGGGCAGGTCAGTGGGCCCTCTGCCCCCCTCCCCTGGCCTCCAGCACCAGCCCGGGCCCCTCATGGCACCCCCACTGGGGGCTCAACCCCCTCTTGTCTGAGTAGAGTGCCCACAGGAAAATGGTCCACGCTGGGTCGGGGTGGGAGGATGGGGCCTCACCCCAGCCTGCTTTCTGACCTTTTTTGCAGGGCACGGCCACGGTCGTGCTGGCTTTGGAGAGGTGCTGCACTTGGCAGGTCACGGACTGGTCTTTTGGGCACAGGCTGGCCGGCAAGGTCAGCTGGCTGCTCATGGTGTACAGGCTCCCGGCCAGCACGGCGGGGAAGTTCCTGATGGACACGTTGTCGCCATTCTGGTTCCAGGTCACACTCAGGGGTGTCGATGGGAAGAAGCCCTGGACCAGGCAGCCGACGACCACCTGCCCGGCTGGGTCGTCGTTCCCAAGGTTCAGCGGGAAGATGCTGGGGCTGGTTTCACTCTCTGAAACACAGGGTGCGCTGTAAGACAGCAGCCCTCTGCTGACCGGACCCCTGACGGCCCCGCGGACACAGGGCGGTGCCCACCTTTCCTTTACACAGAGGGTGAGTGCCTGGCCCAAGGTCGCTCAGCTTGTACGAGGCGCCCCTGGGGTCAGCAGTGCCCACCTGAGTCCAGGCGAGCCATTTCTGAGCATGCCCCTCAGGGCTCTGAGCATGGGGACCACACATGCTCTTCAGACGGGGCCTCTGGGTCAGTCCACTCCCGGGTGGGGGTCCTGGCTGACACAGGGCTCTCTCACTGACCAGCTGAGGCTGTGGGCACTGTAGGAGCCTCAGCTGTCCTCTGTGTGGTGGGCCCAGCTTGCCCTCCCCCAGGGTGTGGGGGATGGTGAGAAGTAGAGAGCGGGCTAAACAGAGACAGCAGCCTGGGCTCGAAGCTGAGTCTGTGGGGGCTTAGTTTGGCTGTCCTGGGGCTCCGGTGGGGAGGGGGAAGCCTGCCTTCTGTGTCCCCTCCCACTGCCTGGGTGATGTCTCAGTCACACTCCCCCCCTGCCCCCGCCCCGACGAAGCCCCCCACCCATTCTCCTAAACCAGCATTTGTCTTCCGTGGACTACAAGGGTTTTGAGGCTGGAAGCCCAGTAACAAATCAGTCCTTCAGGGCTGCCCCCTGGATGGCCCCTACAGAGGGCGTGGGCTACACCTGTGTTTTCACAGGCCCCTTCCTGTCAACAGGTGAAGGCAGAGGGCAGAGCAGAGGTGCACCCTGGGGCTGCGTGGCCCTTGTGTGCCCCCAGGAAACACGGGGTGCTATCTGGCTGGACAGCAGGGCTCTGGGAGCGATCCCTGCTCAACCCACGCCTCCAGATCAACTCGGGCACTAGCCCAGTCAGCCACATTCAACCCAGCCCAGCCCAGCCTAGATTAGTCCATTTTAACCCAGCTCAACCCAACTCGGCCCAGGTCAACACAGTTAAAACCATTTCAACCCAGTTCAGCCCAGCTCAGTACAGCCCAGTTAATCTCAGCTCAGCCAAGAAGAGCCCAGTTTAGACCAACTGAGAGGGGAACAGGCAGGAGGGCTAGGAGTCTCCAGAGGAAATAGGCCGCAAGGGTCAGGCATTTTTTCTCTCTCTTAAGCGGCAGGAGGAAACAGACTACAAGCGTCAGATTTTTCCCTTCTCTGTACAAATTTAAAAGGAGGTTTCTTTCAAAATTCTGTGTTGCCATGACGACACCTGGTTCCACCTGAACTTAACTTTTCTCAAACCTTGAGCTAACTAAAGCATTTTTCTTATGGAAAAGTTTTTCTTAAGCTGTGCTAATGAACTATGTATTTACTCTAGACTCTGCCTTTCTTCAAGTCAGTTCCACCCAAGACTCAGAACCAACTTGACAAACCAGTATATTTTACCCATGCAAATATTATCTTAAGCTATGTTAATGAAACCGTGTATTTGCTTGGAAACCTGCCTTTCTTTAAGATTGATGTCAATCGTTTTATGGCCTGGGATGACTCGCTTTGTGTCAACATTATCTCAAAATGCATGCTGTGGGTGAGGGGCCTGGTGCCAGTCTCTGAGTTTTGAGACATTTCCTTTCTCTAATTAACAGCCTCCTGATAGGCATATAACTTATTCCTAAAGACTAGCAGGGGAGCCCTCTTTCTGCCCCCTTCTGATGTCTATGTCAGAAGCTGTCTCTATCTCTTTCATACTTTAATAAATCTTTATCACACAAAAGCTCTGAGAGATCAAGCCTTGTCACTGGCCCTGGATTGAATTCCTCTACTCTGGAGGCCAAGAATTCCAGCATCATTCATGGCTCAGCAACAACCTTTCAAGCTCAGTCTAGTTCAGCCCAGTTCAGCCTAGTTCAGCTCAGCTTACCTACCTCAGCCCAGTTCAGCCCAGCTCAGTCCAATTCAGCCCAGTTCAGCCCAGCTCACCCAGCTCAGGCCAGCTCAACCCTGCTCAGCCCAACCTAGGCCAGTTCAACCCAGTTCAGCCCATTTCAGCTCAGTTCACCCAGCTCAGCCCAGTTTATCCCAGCTCAGCCCAGCCTAGCCTAGCTTAGCCCAGTTCAGCCTAGTTCAGCTCAGCTCACATATCTCAGCCCAGTTCAGCCCAGCTCATGCAACTCAGGCCAGCTCAACCTTGCTCAGCCAGCCTAGGCCAGTTCAACCCATTTCAGCCCAGTTCAGCTCAGTTCACCCAGCTCAGCCCAGCTCAGCTCATCTCAGCCAAGCTCATCTCATCTCAGCCCAGTTCAGCCCAGCTCAGCCCAGTTCAGCCCAGCCTAGCCCAGCTTAGCCCAGTTCAGCCTAGTTCAGCTCAGCTCACCTATCTCAGCCCAGTTCAGCTCAGTTCACCCAACCTAGCCCAGCTCAGCTCTGTTCAGCCTAGCTCAGCTCAGCTCACCTAGCTCAGCCCACTTCACCTAGCTCAGCCCAGTTCAGCCCAGCTCAGTCCATTTTAGCTTAATTGAACCCAGCTCAGCCTAGTTCAGCTCAGCTCTATCCAGTTCAGCTCAGCTTGCCTAGACCAGCCCAGTTCAGCCCAGTTCAGGCCAGTTCAACCCTGCTCAGCCCAGCCTAGGCCAGTTCAACCCAGTTCAGCCCATTTCAGCCCAGTTCACCTCAGTTCACCAAGCTCAGCCCAGCTCAGCTCATCTCAGCCCAGTTTAGCTCAGCTCATCTCAGCCTGGTTCAGCCCAGCTCAGCCCAGCTCACCTAGCTCAGCCCAGCTCAGTCCATTTTAGCCTAATTGAACCCAGCTCAGCCTAGTTCAGGTCAGCTACCCAGTTCACCTCAGCTTGCCTAGCCCAGCCCAGTTCAGTCCGGTTCAGCACAGTCCAGCCCAGTTCACCCAGCTGACCTAGCTCAGGCCAGCTCAACCCTGCTCAGCCCAGCCTAGGTCAGTTCAGCCCATTTCAGCCCAGTTCAGCTCAGTTCACGCAGCTCAGCCCAGCTCAGCTCATCTAAGCCTGGTTCAGCCCAGCTCAGCCTAGCCTAGCCCAGTTCAGCCCAGTTCAGCTCAGCCCAGGTCACCTAGCTCAGCCCAGTTCAGTCCAGCTCAGTCCACTTTAATCTAATTGAACCCAGCTCAGCCTAGTTCAGGTCAGCGCTACCCAGTTCACCTCAGCTTGCCTAGCCCAGCCCAGTTCAGTCTGGTTCAGCTCAGTCCAGCCCAGTTCACCCAGCTGACCTAGCTCAGGCCATCTCAACCCTGCTCAGCCCAGCCTAGGTCAGTTCAGCCCATTTCAGCCCAGTTCAGCTCAGTTCACGCAGCTCAGCCCAGCTCAGCTCATCTAAGCCTGGTTCAGCCCAGCTCAGCCTAGCCTAGCCCAGCTCAGCCCAGTTCAGCTCAGCCCAGCTCACCTAGCTCAGCCCAGTTCAGCCCAGCTCAGTCCACTTTAATCTAATTGAACCCAGCTCAGCCTAGTTCAGGTCAGCGCTACCCAGTTCACCTCAGCTTGCCTAGCCCAGCCCAGTTCAGTCTGGTTCAGCTCAGTCCAGCCCAGTTCACCCAGCTGACCTAGCTCAGGCCATCTCAACCCTGCTCAGCCCAGCTTAGGCCAGTTCAGCCCAGTTCAGCTCAGTTCACCCAGCTCAGCCCAGTTCAGCTCAGCTTGTCTAGCCCAGTCCAGTTCAGTCCGGTTCCACCCAGTTCATCCCAGCTCACCCAACTCAGGCCAGCTCAACCCTGCTCAACCCAGCCTAGGCTAGTTCAGCCCAGTTCAGCCCATTTCAGCCCAGTTCACCCATCTCAGCCCAGCTTAGCCCTGCTCAGCCCAGTTCAGCCCAGCTCAGTCCATTTTAGCCTAATTGAGCCCAGCTCAGCCCAGCTCACCCAACTCAGCCCAGTTCATCCCAGGCTAGCCCAATTCAGCACAGTTCAGCCCAATTCAGCCTAGTTCAGTTCAGCTCACTTAGCTCAGCCCAGTTCAGCCCAGCTCAGTCCATTTTAGCCTAATTGAGCCCAGCTCAGCCCAGTTCAGCTCAGCTCACCCAACTCAGCCCAGTTCATCTCAGGCTAGCCCAACTCAGCCCAGTTCAGCCCAGTTCAGCCTAGTTCAGTTCTGCTCACCTAGCTCAGCCCAGTTCAGCCCAGTTCAGCCTAGTTCAGTTCCACTCACCTAGCTCAGCCCAGTTCAGCCTAGTTCAGTTCAGCTCACCTAGCTCAGCCCAGTGCAGCCCAGCTCAGTCCATTTTAGCCTAATTAAGCTCAGCTCGCCTAGCCCAGTCCAGTTCAGCCCAGCTTTACCCAGTTCAGCTCAGCTCGCCTAGCCCAGCCCAGTTCAGGCCAGTCCAGCTCTCAGCTCCCAGCTCAGCCCAGCCTGCTGTGTATAGCATCCTGCTCTGTGTCTGGTGGGTGGCAGTCTGCCTTTCTTTTTGGAGCCTGGCCTCTGTCCTCCCACCCCAGGAGGCCATAGTATGCCCAACTACAGAGGAGGCGACCCTCAACAGCTTCTGGGACCCACCTGCTCGTGGCTGCCCAAGGGTCCAGTGTAGCTGGGCGTGGCCCTTGCCTTCTGGCCATGTGGCCCCGCCCTGCAGGTCCCTCTGCTCGCCTGCCCCAGGGGCGCCGGAGTGGGTGGAGGCCTAGGCCTTGTCCAGGCCCTCCTGATGGCTTTGTAGTCTCAGCTGACCCTGCCCTGCTCTGGGCCATTTGGGCTGTTGGTGAGGCTGATGCTGTGGGGGGCAGGCTGGGATCGGCTGCGTGACCCCATAGATGGGGTCACTCACCCACTTCCTGTCCCGCCAGTTGCGGCCGCTTGCCTTCACGTCATGTCTGGTCTGTGGTCTGGCTGTGGTGGGGCCAGGTGTGTGTGGCCTGGACTGTGGGACCCCCAGGAACTTGACCCTGGCCTGAGACCTTGTGGGTGCAGAGGCAGGTGCCGTGGGTGGGGGGTCGTGGCCCCAGGGGGCTGTCCATAGGATGTGCTGGGGGCCGAGGTGAAAAGAAGCTGAGGTCACAGCGGAAGAAGCAGAGGCCACAGTAGCCAGAGTCAGGGGCCACAGTAGACAGAGAGTCAGAGGCCTAGGATCACTGAGGGAGACATGGTCCCAGAGTGGCGAAGAAGTGAGGCTGGAGGGAGAGGAGGCCGCACGGGTCAGCAGAGGCTGGAGCCCTGAGGCACAGGCACTTCAGGGTGGCCCCAGCGAGCAGGCCTCCTAGACCGTCAGGGTGCAGGGTGGCTTGTGGGGGTGGGGCCTCTCCAGCCTGGCCACAACCCTTCCTCTTCTTCCAGGAGTGGTGGGGTCCTCGACTGGAGCTGGAGATGGGGTGTGGGGGTCACCCTTGTCTGGAGTCTGGAGTCCTGTGTGGTGGGGGTGGCTGATCTCCTGCCCCTGCTGCCTCCGCCCTATTTCCTGCCCAGGATTCTCCCACCAACTGCCCTTCCAGCTGCCCAGGTGCTTGGCCTCCCTGGTGATCCTCAGGAGGTGACCCCTGCCTGGGCACACAACGGGGCTGAGGGGCTTGGTTTGCATCTGTGTTCATATAAAATTTATTTGTTTATTTTTACTTTTGGCTGTGCTGGGTCTTTGGTTGTGATGCGCGGGCTTTCTCTGGTTGCAGGCAGCAGGCGCTGCTCTGACTGCGGTGTGCAGGCTCTCGCTGCCGCGGCCTCTCTCATGTGGAGCGCGGGCTCTGGGGTGAGCTCAGCAGGCGCAGCTTGTGGGCTCTAGAGCCCAGTAGTTGTGGCTTACGGGCTGAGTTGCTCTGCGGCAGGTGGGATCTTCCTGGACCAGGGATCGAACTGGTGTCCCCTGCATTGCAAGGTGAATTTTAACCACTGGGCCACCAGGGAAGCCCTGTTCCTTCATTTCTTCACACACAGAAGGTTCTGGAGCAATACAGGGACCAAAAATCCCCTCCTGGCAAGAATACTATTGTGGGGAGAGTGGCTGGCAGGTGGAGATGTTGGGCCTCAGGGGGAGACTGGCTTTTCCCTGGGGCAGGGGTGGGGCCGGGAGGGTGGGAGGAGATGGATGGAGGAAAGGGAGCCCAGGGCGGCATGCCAGGTGGGCACATACACCCTGGCTTGGCTTAAGGACCTCTGGGGTCTATCATGAACCCTGGGTCACCCATAGCGCCACCCACAAGGGACATTTCCTCCCAGGCTGCCGGCTGGCCTTTGGTCCACTCCATGCCCACTGTATCAGTGGTGTCTGCATCACAGATGGCTGGCTCCGAGAATCCTTCTTCTTGCCTGCCCTCGAGTGCCCAGGGCTCTGTGCCTTCTGGGGGTCCTGTGTCCCTCATGTCCTCTGGTGCTGTCCCTGAGAGAGCTGGAGGAACGGGACTCAGGATGTGTGGTCACATGTGGCCTGGCGGGCATGCAGGAAACAGAGGAAGGTGGTGGGTGTTTTGGGGGCCACCCTATCCAGCATCCTGTGCCCCTATACAGACAACACTACCCTACCAAGGTCACAGATGGGCATGGAGCTTTGGGCAGAAAGAAGAGCTTGGATTTGAGATGGATGGACATGGGGTCTATAGGACTGAGAGCCCGCAGAGTTTGGGGGAAGGGTCTGAGCCCTACTGGGCACTGTTGGTAAGATTCACTGAGCACCTTCGGGAGTCAGGGACTTGTTCAATGTGGGTCCAGGCTGGAGAGGACAGAGCTAGGACTGGACGAGTCCTCCTGGGCTTCTTCAGAAGCAGGAGGGGCCTCAGCATGGCTACGGCCTGCTGGCTGGCAGTGAGGGTCCTGGGGCCAGGCCAAAGATCTCACTGCAGGACTCAAAACAGCAGAAATTCAATCTCATGCTTTAGAGCCAGAGGGAGACTTGGGCTTGGTCCCTGGGTTTGGAAGAGCCCCTGGAGAAGGAAAAGGTTACCCACTCTAGTATTCTGGCCTGGAGAATTCCATGGACTGTATAATCCATGGGGTCACAAAGAGTTGGACACGATTGAGTGACTTTCACTTGGAGCCAGATGCCTAAGATCAAGGTGTGGGCAGGGCCATGCTCTTCCCTGCCTTCCTACCTCCTCCAGCTTCTGACTGCCCAGGCATCCCAGGCATCGCCCTGATCTCTGCCTCTGTCCTCATATGACCTCCGACCCCGAGTCTGACCTCCCCTCCTCTGTCCCTTGTAAGGACTCTTGTCATTAGATTTAGGGCCCACCTGGACAATCTCATTCTAAAATCCTTTAATCGTATCTGCAAAGACTGAATAAGGTCACACTCATGGGTTCCAGGGCTTAGGATGTGGACATAACTTCTGGGGGGCACCATTCAATGGTGGGTTAATGGAGAAGGAAGAGGAGGAGGGACAAAGGGGACCCTGAGAAGCTGGCATCTTGCTGCTGGGAGGGCACGTGCAGCAGGGTCACTGGTTCAGAACCCAGCTGGCTGGCATAACCCTTCCTCTTGTCCTTCTCTGCGGCCCTGCTCTTGGCCGAGCACTCACCATCCAGCCCCACTAGAGGGGTTGCCTGCCACTGTCCTCAGGGAGACAGCAGGGAGAGGTCCTGAAGCAGGAGCTTATTTCCCTGCCCTGGAATTGGACCTGCATAGCCTGGATGAAATCCCAGAGTCCTAGCTGCTAGAGTACCAGAGGCTGGAGACTAGAAAGAAGGATCACCTGGCTCTTGCCTCATTTGAAAACACGAATGTTCCAAGGAGGCAAACACTGTAAATACAGGTGTGACGTTTATGATTAGAGACACAGCACAACATGTGGAAAGCACACAGAGAAGAGGTTTATTTATTCAAGACAGAGCAAGGCAGAGATACTGGCCTGGAAAGAAAGGGTGTGGGCATCCTCCCTAATGGGGAGGAGTGCAGTGAAGAGGTTGCTAACTCATGTATATGTTGACTCGTGTGTGTGTTGACCCATGTCTATGTTGACTCATGTCTGTGTTGACTCACGTGTATGTTGACTCACATGTAAGTAGACTCACATGTATGCTGACTTGTGTATGTAGACTCACACGTACATAGACTCATGTGTATGTTGACTCATGTGTATGTTGACTCATGTGTATGTTGACTCATGTGTATGTAGACTCATGTACGTTGACTCGTGTGTGTTGGATCATGTGTATGTAGACTCACGTGTATGTAGACTCACATGTATATTGACTCGTGTATGTAGATTCATGTGTATGTAGACTCCTGTGTACATAGACTCGTGTACATTGACTCATGTGTGTGTAGACTCATGTGTATGTTGACTCATGTGTGTTAACTCCTGTGTATGTTGACTCATGTGTGTGTAGACTCATGTGTGTGTTGACTCGTGTGTTAACTCCTGTGTATGTTGACTCATGTGTATGTAGACTCATGTGTATTGATTCATGTGTACATAGACTCATCTGTACATTGACCCATGTGTACATAGACTCATGTGTGTGTTAACTCCTGTGTATGTTGACTCATGTGTGTGTAGACTCATGTGTGTGTTGACTCATGTGTGTTAACTCCTGTGTATGTTGACTCATGTGCATGTAGACTCATGTATGTTGATTCATGTGTACGTAGACCCATCTGTACATTGACCCATGTGTACGTAGACTCATGTGTGTGTAGACTCATGTGTGTGTTGACTCATGTCTATGGGGCAGTTCTTCTGGGTTTTGTTCTCCTCTGGCCGATTACCTCACCTCTTTTCCCACACTTGACCTGTCCTCAGGCCCTCCCCATATGCATATGCATTTTTCTACTGAGAAAGATTCTAGCACAGGCTCACTGGAGGTTTGACCACACTTATTATGGGTTACACCCTCCCTTTGTGACCCCGGAGGAGCCTTCCTTCACAGGTGCAGTTGGGGAGGATTCCCTGACCTGAGGAGTGGTAGATAGGGTCCTCTTGTCTCTACCTGAGCAGAGCTCAGCTCCTGTCTCTAGTTTTGCCTTGGAGTTTCAGGGAATCACTTACTGCACTTGGCAAACTCCACCTGCTCAGCCCAGGGCCCTCTGTCTCCTACCTCAGCCCTTTCCCTCCTGACTCTGGGAAGATGTGTGTGGTCTGTGTGTGATGACGCCCAACTCACAGGGCTGAGCCCTTGTGGTCCTCATTCTGGGGTCCCCAGTGGGTCTCATGGTCTGGGGTGCAAGTCAGAGAGAGAAGACACCCCACTGTGCCCTCAGGAGCCCCAGCTCAGGGGACAGGGAGGAGGGTGCCTGGCCCCGGCTTGAGAGCACCATGCGGTGGGGTCTGGTCTCAGGCCTGGTTGCCTGAGACTGTACAGGTCTGCGCGAGTGTGTCGTGTTGACCTGTGAGGGTGGAGCATTGCAGGGCCGTGGCCGTGGCCTTGTATGAGGCTCTCTCCTGGTCTCATGTTCTATTTGGATCAGACTCTTGGTGTCTCTGGACAACCTCAGAGTTGCCCAACCCTCAATCTACCTGGGTGGTCTAGGTAGTCTACCCTCGATCCCTGCAGGCTGCTTGGTCCATGTTGGCATCCATGGGGTGTGGTCTCCTAGCATGGATGGTGGCTCTCAGAAGGGTCTTCACCATGAATGGTCTCTCCTGTCAGCGCTGACCATGACTGACCCCCCAGGGTTTGCCTGCTGGGAGTGGGGCTGTTGTTTGACCTCCGTGTGGGGAAGGGCACACGCTCCGTGTGTGAGTCTGGGCTGGAGGCCATGGAGCAGGTGTGGTGGAGGCTGAGACAGGGTCTCTGTGGGCATCGAAGGATGCTTGAATCAGGCCTGGCTGGATAATTGGGTGCTCAGGACCCAGAGCTGTCTTCTGCCTGCTTCCCTCTGCTCCTTGTCCACTTCCTTGGGTGGAGGTACCTCCCACTTCCATGGGACCACAGGTACCTCCCCTAAAGTATGTTCATGGGATTTTTTACTTTAATGAACTTTACTTGGAAAGTTAGGAGAGAGAGGTCAGACAAGGCCACAGTGTGTGTGGGGGGAGCGTTTGAGGTGGGCCTGGGCTGAGTGGGGAGGGGGTTAGGGTGGGCCGCTGGGCTGAGTGGGGAGGGGGTTGGGGTGGGCCGCTGGGCTGAGTGGGCTGCAGTACAGGCCCTGTGGAGAGAGAGGTCAGACAAGGCCGCAGTGGGGGGGTTTGGGATGGGCTGCTGGACTGAATGGGGTGTTTGGGGTGGGCCTGGGCTGAGCCAGCTGCGGGGCAGGCCCTGTGGTAATCCCCCTGTTCTGTGGGACCTGCCTCCCACTCTGGAGGCCCTGCCTGCAGTCCTGAAAACCCTCACAGCTCTCCCCAGAAGGGCTTCCCTGCCCCCTTATTCTTCAGGCCCAAGGTCTGGGGGTGGACAGCAGGGAGGGTGGACATGGGAACAGGGCAGGGGGTGGGGGGCAGGGCTCTTGGACCTGGGGCAAGGAGGCAGGATGGAGGCTGGGGAGGGAGCTCTTGGCTTGGTTGGGCTAGACTCAGATGCTGGTTGGGCTGGACTGGGGCTCTTGAGTCTTGGTGGGCTCTGGACTCTGAGCATGGGGTGGGCTGTGAGCTCTAGGCCCTCCTTGTGTTTTGGGGGCGGTTCTGTTAGTCAGGACATGGCCCCCACCCCAGGGGCCTGGGAGGAGCCTAGGGTGGTCAGTGTCCACGCCCAGCCCAGGTCTCTGGAGGGGACAGATGCTCTCCTGGGGCTTTTCCCTAAGTAGGGTGGGTGTGGGGCTGTGAATGGTGGGCCTCCTTGTTGTCTTTGACCTTGAGGCTGAGCCGGACTGTCTGGACACCTGCGTGCTGGTTGTTGAGCCCCTCAGTGGTTGTCTGCTCCTTCCTCCTTCCCAGGGCAGCTTGGCAGCCGCAGGGATGCTCAGACACCAGGAAGCAGTGGGCGCTGCGTGACGTTGGTGTAGTCTTGGGAGCCCTGGGGCTGCCCCTGGAGGACGGCAGCCAGGACCCACTTCACCTGGGGGAAGGCACGTGTGAGGCGGGTTCTGAGCCCAGCTGGGGCTCCCCCTCTCAGGGCGCCCCGCCCAGAAGTGGGGCATCCGTGCCCACCTTGCAGAGGCTGACGGCGGCGCCATAGCTCATACTGAGCAGGAAGAGCACGATGAAGACAAGGAGGCTGGTCCAGGTCTCCTCCAGCTCCTCACTCTCAGCTTCCTCTGCACACAGGTCCTCGAGGGCCAGCTCTGTGGGCACAGGGTGGTCAGCCCCCTGGCCTGGGGTCAAGGTGGGGAGGACAGGCCTGGCCACCCTTAGGGAGTGGAGGGAGCTGGGCCTGGTGCCCTGGTCCTGGGTGGCCCCTGCTTCTGGCCCCTCCAGCCGGCCCTGGCCACGGGGACAGGAGGCCCCTGAGCCGGCAGGCAGCTGTGTGGGGGACTCCGGGCCCCTGCCTTCTGTCGTCCATCCTTCTACCCCCAGGTGGTTGGTGTTTTGTCTCCCACCATTTTGCACAGCTTTTCTGGGGACTGCTGGTTCACTTGCACTCAACTCTGTGGGCTCCTCACCTCTGTCCCACCCTGACTCCCTGCTCCATGGCAGGTGGTGGTCCCACAGCCTGGGGAGTGCCCTCTTCCGTGAACTGCATAGCCCGTGGCCTCCTAGCCCAGCCCCCTGGGTCCCATTTCTGCTCAGCTTCACTCTGGTCAGCCTGGGGGCCCCTCGAAAAGCACGGGGCTGGGCCTCCCTGCCTGGAGCCCTCAGGAGAAGCCTGGACCCGGACGGCCCCTGGAGTCAACAGATCATCACAAGGGGCGCCTGAAGGCTGTGCCCAGACATGTGGACCTTGCCCAACCTGTGGGAATCCAGAGCTGCCCCCAGCCCTCTGCCCCTCCCGTCCTGGGGCTGGGCCTCTCCTCTCCCAGCACAGCCTCCACTCTGGGCGCCTTTCAGGGTGTGGGTTGTGCAGGTGGTGCTTTCTGTGTGCGTGTGGTGGTGCCTGTGTGCTGTCCACATACATGTCTGTGTGATTGTGTCCATGTCTGTGTGCACTCAGGTGTGTGTCCATGTGTGTCTGTCCACGTGTCTGTGTGTCCATGTGTGTCAGTGTGTGTATCCGTGTGTGTTCCCATGTGTCTGTGCATCCAACTGGTCATCTGTGGGGTGCAACTGACAGAGAAGGGTTGGCCTGGGGAGGCTGGGGCCACCGCAGGAAACCACGTGGGGCAAGGGAGGGTCCAGGGTCCAGGGTGTGACCTGGGTGAGAGGGTGCGGCCTGGGTAAGAAGGTGTGAGGATGTGGCCTGGGTGAGAGGGTGTCAGGGTGTGGCCTGGGTAAGAGGGTGAGAAGGTGTGGCCTGGCTGAGAGGGTGTGGCCTGGGTAAGAGGGTGAGAGGGTATGGCCTGGCTGAGAGGGTGTGAGGGTGTGTTCTGGGTGAGAGGGTGGGCCTCTTGTGAGTGTGTGGGATGCTGCTTGTGGCTGGCAGTGGATGGGTGTGGAGCCTTGGCACCAGTGGACATGGTGGCCTGAGGGTGCTTGAGAGTGATGGGTGTGTCCCAGACCGATTCAGAGTGGAGTGAGGCTAAGCAGCAAGATGGGGCACTGGGCACTGAGCCCGGCCCAGCAGGGCCGCTTGGGTAGGGGGAGTTCAGCGGTGGAGGCCAGAGGAGCAGACCCCACACTAGCCCACGTGCACAGCTGGTCTGTTTGTGCCTCGGAGGTGACAGTGGAGGGACCCGCATGCTGGCGCCTGTATGTGGGTCTAACTTGACCCGTTTCTCTATCTGGAGGGCCTCTGTGTGAGCAGCTGGACTTGGGAGCTTGGGGGCTTATCTGTGTCCAGAGGGGCTGGCAGGAGCCTCTGGTGGAGGCCCCCACCCAGGGGTCTGAGACCCCCAGAAAAGGCTGAGGTCTCTGTGGTCCCTCCCCTAAGACCACCCTCTGGCTCTTAGAACTTGCTGAGTCGGCAGAATTCATAGTGGGGTAGGGGGAGGGCCTCGACATGGAGAGGGATGCTGGACAGAGCCCTGCCTCAGCCCTGTCTACCTGCCAAGCCTTCCCTTCTTCTGTGCCGGGACATCCCCCCCACCACCCTGACCCACAGCCCACGAGCCCCAAGAACAGGCATGCCCAGGGCTCTGAGCAGGCACCAGAGTGTTTATTGACAGTGGACAGAAGGTCCCACTGGCCCCTCTCCTGCCCCTGGAGAGGGGCGGGTGGGAGGCCGGGCATTATTTACCGCTGTTAATGAACACCGATTTCTCCAGGGTCCTAGTCCTGGGCAGTGCCTCGTGGATCACTTGGCAGGTGAACTCATCGCCCCTCTTCCAGTTGGCCTTAGGGACCGCCAGGCGGCTGTAGGCGAAGAAGGCTGGGGTGTTGTTGTCGGCCCTGTGGGGCTGTGTGGTGGTGTGCTGGTCTGCCCGCATCAGTTCCTTGTTATGCAGCCACCGCACAAAGATGTCCCTGGGGAAGAATTTCTGGATCATGCAGGTGAGGGTGAGCTCCTCCTCATTCTCCAGCTCCTTTCCGTCTGGCAAGAACACGTAGGCCTTGGGGGCCAGACGCTTGCCTGCAGACAGGTGTGTGGTTAGTCAGGCTTCTCTCAGGAGGCCCGCCTACCTCCCCTCAGCCTGCCGCTCACCAACATCCTTGGAGATGGATCGCTGGATGTCCGTGGGCAGGTCGCTGTGGCTCACTTTGCAGTAGTAGGTCTCGCCTTCTACCCAGTCAGTGACGTCCACCGGCAGGGTGGACGTGACGGTGACCGTCCCGTTGAACTGACGCTTGATCTCAGGGGGGCCTGCGTGCACAGGCTTCCCGTTTGCCCTCGACCAGGTCAGGCTCAAGTTCTTCTCGTTGGCCAGGTCCACAACCAGGCAGGTGATCTTGGGTGACTTGTTAACGTACAGCTCGAGGGGGGTGGGTGGGCTCAGGTAGGCGCTCACGCCGCGGGGCTCGGACTCGGCTGTGTGCGAGAGGGGCCCGTGTGAGGTTGGCCGCCCTCCTCCCTGAGCCCCTGGTGTCTGAGTGTTGGTGTAGGTGAGGGCTGTACCTGTGCACCTGTGGGCGTGGCTTTCGAAGTTGAAGCCGTAATAGTTGACCTGGCAGGTGTAGGTTTTCTCGGACACCCACTGGCCCTGTGTGATGTTGACTTCACTGTAGGTGGAAGTCAGATTGCCCTCCTGTATCTCGGGGCCGGATCGTGCATACAGCTCTTCGGACTTGAGCCCATCCACCAGCCAGGTGACCTTGATTTTGCCTGGGGTGTAGCCGGAGATCCGGCACAGGAGGTGGATGGTGGTTTGGGTGTCGCCATTGGGGTTGCAGGAGGAGTAGAAGAGCTTCACTGAGGGGTCACTGAAGTTCTTGGTGCACTCTGGGGGCAGAGGTGGCAGGCATGGGGCTGGTCTCCTGGAGACCCCAAGCCTCTCCTCCCTGTTCCTCCAGCCTGGCTGGCCCGCCCCCTACTCCCAGCTACCCCAGCCCTGGCTCACCAGTGCTGACGGTCTTATTCAAGTTGGAGTTGGTCTCAGCGTGTAAAACTCTGCAGGTGAACTGCTTGGACTGCTCGCCCGAGATGGTCAGCTGGCTGGTGGTAGTGTAGAGACTGGAGCTCGACATTTGGATGCTAGGGAAGGTCAGGGTGCTCCCGTCCAGGGGCACTGTGTCCCAGGTCACAGTCACTGACCCTGGGAAGTAGTCCTTGACCAGGCAGCCCAGCCTCACACGGGCTTCTTCTGTGCAACAGAGCCTCAAGGGGTAGATGGATGGAGGCTGGATGGAGGCTGTGGGGACAGGACCAGGGTCAGCGCTGGTCTCAGGACTGTCACCCATATGTGCCAGGCTGACTGCTCACCTGGGGTGGGCTGTGGAGCTGAGGTGGGGTGGTCTGGCTCAGGGAACACTGGGACTCTGCTCCAGCCTTGAGGGATAGATGGCTTCTTCTGGGTCCTTTTCTCACCTCCTGACCCCTCCAGGGACCCCTTCAGCGAGCAGCTGTGCTCCACCTCCTGACCTCTCCAGCGACCAGTTCTGCTCCACCTTCTGACCCCTCACCGGACCCCTCCAGCGAGCAGCTGTTCTCCACCTCCTGACCCCTCCAGGGACCCTTCCAGCGAGCAGCTGTGCTCCACCTCCTGACCCCTCCAGGGACCCCTCCAGCGAGCAGCTGTTCTCCACCTCCTGACCCCTCCAGCTAGCAGCTGTGCTCCACCTCCTGACCCCTCCAGGGACCAGTTCTGCTCCACCTCCTGACCCCTCACCGGACCCCTCCAGCGAGCAGCTGTTCTCCACCTCCTGACCTCTCCAGGGACCCTTCCAGCAAGCAGCTGTGCTCCACCTCCTGACCCCTCCAGGGACCCTTCCAGCGAGCAGCTGTGCTCCACCTCCTGACCCCTCCAGGGACCAGTTCTGCTCCACCTCCTGACCCCTCCAGGGACCCCTCCAGTGAGCAGCTGTTCTCCACCTCCTGACCCCTCCAGCGAGTAGCTGTGCTCCACCTCCTGACCCCTCCAGCGAGCAGCTGTGCTCCACCTCCTGAACCCTCCAGGGACCCTTCCAGCAAGCAGCTGTGCTCCACCTTCTGATCCCTCCAGGGACCCCTCCAGCGAGCAGCTGTGCTCCACCTCCTGACCCCTCCAGGGACCCTTCCAGCGAGCAGCTGTGCTCCACCTCCTGACCCCCCCAGGGACCCTTCCAGCGAGCAGCTGTGTTCCACCTCCTGAACCACCAGGAACCCCACCAGTGAGCAGTGACAGTCACTGCCCCTGGCCTGAGTGCCTGGACACAGGACGCTTGAATGGAGGTGCCAACCCACGTCCTGGAGGTGGGTGCTCAGAGCCCATGACCCCTGTCAGTGCCTGGGGACCAGAGAGACCTCCAGGAGATACCAGGATGTTCTTCTGTCCCTACTCAGACCCCCGTTGGAGATCAGGGACTCTGAGAACCCCAGCAACCATGAGTCTGTCCCCTCTACCAACCCATATCCTTGGCCTGGGTCAGAGACCCCCAGGAATTACCAGGCTGCTTCCCCACTCCCAACCCTAACTCAGACCCCCCTGGGGATCCAAAAGCCCCCACTTCCCAGAAATCACCCCAGGCCTTGTGGGCATCCTGTGGGTGGATCCACCTTCTGCCTTCTGGGCTCTGCTCCCTGTGGCCAGTGGATTAGCCCTTCAGGTCCCTGAGCTGTTCCATCATGGCTGCCCCTCCACCCCATTCTTCCCCTGAACAGCCCAGGCCCCCTGGTTCTCTGCCTGTGGACCCCTAGGGAATTCCAACTACAGCCCCATCGAGAGAGGATTAAGACCCCTCAAGGCCTTCCTCAGCCCCCTCTGCAGCACGCCCCCAGGCTCAGCCCAGTTCATTCAGCTCAGCCTATTCAGCTCTGTTCAGCCCAGTTCAGCCCAATTCAACCCTGTTCATCCCAGTTCAGCCCAGCTTAACTCAGTCAAGTTCAGCCCTGTTCAGGCCATTTCAGCCCAGCTCGACACTGTTCAGCCCAGCTCAGCTCAGCTCAACTCAACTCAACCAAGCCCAGCTCAGCCATGTTCACCCCAGCTCAGCCCTGTTCATCCCAGTTCAGCCCTGTTCAGCTCAGTTCAGCTCAGATAAGCCCAACTCAGTCTAGTTCAGCCCAGCTAAGCCCAGTTCAACTCAGTTCAGCCCAACTCAGCCCTATTCAGCCCAGTTCAGCCCAGATAAGCCCGACTTAGCCCAGTTCAGTTCAGCTCAGCCCAGCTTAGCCAAGTTCAGCCCAGCTCAACCCAGCTAAGCTCAGTTCAGCCCAGCTCAACTCAGTCAAGCCGAGTGCAACTCAACCAAGCCCAGCTCAGCACAGTTCAGTCCAGTTCAGTCAGTTTAGACCAGCGCAGCTCAGGCCAGCTCATCCCAGCTCAGTCTGTTCAGCTTGGCTCAGCCTAGTTCATCCTTCCTCAGCCTTATTCAGCCCTGTTCATCCCAGCTCAGCTCTATTCAGCTCAGCTCAACCCAGTTCAACCCAGCTCAGCCCAGTTTAGCTCAGCTCAGCCCAGCCCAGTTCAGCCCAGCTCAGCCCGGTTCAGCCCTGCTCAGCCTAGTTCAGCCCTATTCAAGCAAGTTCAACCCAGTTCAGCCCAGCTCAACCCTTTTTAGCCCAGCTCAGCCCGGTTCAGCCCTATTCAAGCCAGTTCAACCCAGTTCAGCCCAGCTCAACCCTTTTTAGCCCAGCTAAACCCGGTTCAGTCCCGCTCAGCCTAGTTCAGCTCTGTTCAAGCCAGTTCAATCCAGTTCAGCCCAGCTCAGCCCTGTTCAGCCCAGCTCAACCCTTTTTAGCCCAGCTCAGCCCGGTTCAGCCCTATTCAAGCCAGTTCAACCCAGTTCAGCCCAGCTCAACCCTTTTTAGCCCAGCTAAACCCGGTTCAGCCCTGCTCAGCCTAGTTCAGCTCTGTTCAAGCCAGTTCAATCCAGTTCAGCCCAGCTCAGCCCTGTTCAGCCCAGCTCAACCCTTTCAGCCCAGCTCAGCCCGGTTCAGCCTAGTTCAGCCCTGTTCAAGCCAGTTCAACCAAGCTCAACCCAGTTAAGCCCAATTCAGCCAACTTCAACCCAGTTCAGCCCAGTTAAGCCCAGATCAACCCTATTCAACTCAGCTTAGCCTAGTTCAGCCCAACTCAACCCTTTTCAGCCCAGCTCAGCCCAGTTCAGCCCAGCTAAACCCAGGTCAGCCCAGTTCAGCCCTGTTCAGCCCAGCACAGTGCAGCTCAACCTAGCTCAACCCAGTTTGATACAGCTCAACTCAGCCAATCCCCACTCAGCCCCACCCCTCCAGGGTAGGCAAGCTCACTAGAGAAAATTCTAGCCCAGCCCAGCCCATCCAGCCCAGATAGGTTTGGGTTGCCCATTTTATCCCACCTAGCCATTCTAGTTTGGCTGTACTCAGCTGAGCCCAGTTTCTTCTGACTCAGCCCACCTCAGTCCAGCCGAGTCCAGTCAAGTCCAGGTCCACCTAGTTCAGCTTAGCACAGCCTGGTTCAGCCAACCCAGGACAGTTGACTCCTGAGCTCTGCTCAGCTGGACCAGCCTGGTCTAGGACAGCCAAGACAGGCTACCCTGGCCCCCTGAGGATGGCATCTCTCCAAGCCACCTGGCTTAGTCCACCCAGTTTAATGCCAAATCACCTTGACTCCAAGCAGCCCAGATCACTTCAGCTCAGTGCACAGTCCCACGTGGCTGAGGACAGCCCATATGGCCAGTGAGGCCCAGCTGAGGCTGGGATGGTTCGTCTCCCTCCTCATAGCTCTGTCCACTAAGCCACACTTGGCCCAGAGGAGCCCTGCCTGGCCTACCTGAGTCAGGGCGGCTCAGGCCAGATGATATGGGTGCAGCACTCTTGCTGTGTTGGCTGGCATGTGGACTGACCCCTGCAGCTTTCTCCCCTGACCTTGGGCCAGCCACCACTGTCCTGGCTGGCTGTGGGCAGATCCATGCTCAACCCACTTTCCACACCCTGTGTGTGGTCCCTGCCCTGGCCCTGACCTGTCTGAGAATCTTGACCCCTTTGTCTCCTCCAGGTCGGCTTCGAGCATTTTCTCCCTTTCCCGTGTCCCCATGTGGGGAGTGGGCAGTGGAGAGACAAGCAGTGACCTGCAGGCTGTGTTCCCATGGCAGGCAGTTCAGGTATCTTCTCCCAGCAGGGTCTGGGTGGCTCCAGGAACTGGGACGCCTGAGGTGCTGGGTCCTCCGTCATGTGTCCATGGCTGATGTGGCCTGTTTGGCCAGTGGTGGCCATCTGCAGGATCCCTGGATGGGCTCCCGGGTGAGGTGAATCGTTAATACCCATTGCTGTTATTTTTACATCCAGACGGTAGGGCCTGGGCGGGGATTGGGGGAGCTCTGCCTCACTGCTCTCAGCTAAAAATGGGGTGGGAACCCCCGGAGGCCTCAGCAGCCCTGGAACTTCCCTTCTCTCTCTGTTCTTGGGAAGTTGACTGAGTGATGGCAGGTCCCAGGCCAGGCTCCTCTCTGTGGCCTCACCCCTCAGCCTCTGCTGCTGGGTCATGGCCTCTCTCCTCAATGCCACGAGCTGCCTTGGTGAGCCCTTGGCATGCACGGTGGTCGTGTGATGGCCAGGAAGGGACAGGGCAATGGGCACAACCACCACTGTCCCTGAGGCCACCCTGCGAGGGGGAGGTCAAGGCCTGGTGGCCCCAGAGCCTGCGGTGGATCCTGGGGCTACCCGAGGGCACACTGGCAGGAGGAGCAGGCTGGGGTGTGGCCCACTGGGGTGGCCTTGGCTGAGTGTGCGGGGCTGTGAGTCCAGCTGGATGTAGGTAGGGGAGCAACAGCCCGCCCGCCAGCAGGCTCATCCTCTGTCTGTGTGCCTGCTGCCCTATCACTGTCCTGCAGCCAGGCTCCCATCAGGTTAGTGAGGGCCTGGGGAAGGCTGGACACGAGCTTCCCTGGAGTCTGAGGTGGACCATGCCACCTGGGCTGCCATTGTCCATCTAGGGTGTGAGGACAGCATGACCTTGGACCTGTGGGGCAGCTGGTCCCCCACGGATGCTCACCAATGTGGCTCAGCCAGTGATGGCTGAGTGTCAGCCTTGCCTCTGTGTTGTGGACCTGGGCTGCAGGACCCTGTCTCCTGGACCCAGGACATCCTGGGCTGGAGGTCCGCATGCCAGAGGCCTTGTCAGGCCTGGTCCCCTTGGAGGGCTGAAGACCCCAGAGCAACAGCTGGATGCCTGGGGTGGACCCAGTGCACAGGGCTGGGGCCCCGAGGACCCCAGCACAGATTGTCCTGGTCTGTGCCACCCCTCCCCCCTTGGGCCCAGGGACAGATGGTGCATGGGAGGGTGATGGGAGAACACCGAGTTCCCTGGAAAGACCCAGGGTTCTCAGAGAAACCACAGGGAGGGCAGAGCCCCACCACAGAGCGTCCAGCCAGGTGGTGTCAGGCCCCACAGCCCTCACTGTGTGAGTGGGTCTGCGGCTTGGCCTGTCTGCCTGGGCCAACCCTGGCACCCCTTTGTTCATTCTCTCCTGCTGTGGGCACTCAGGGCAGAGGCCCTGGTGCCCAGCCAATATATATGTTTATTTGGCTGTGCTGGGTCTTAGTTGTGGCACACGAGATCTTTAGCTGTGGCATGTGGAAGCTAGTTCTCTGACCAGGGATCGAACCCAGGCCCCCTGAATTGGGAGCTTGGAATCTTAACTGGTGGACCAGCAGCAAAGCTCCCCCTTGCTAGTTTTCAGCTTGTGATAAGCTTCTCCTGCTTCACCCCTTGGCTGTTAATGCTGCTTATTGAATCCTGTTCATTGAACAGAAATTCTTGACTTCCACATGATGGATTCATTGGTTATTTACCCTCCAGCCTGCACATTCGGAGCTGCTGTGTGGGCTTCCTGGGCCTGCCATAGCAAAGGCCACGTAGTTGGTGGCTTAAAACCAAAGAAATGGACCCTCACATTCTGGGAGTCTGAACTCTCCAGAAGGCTCCAGGGGAGCAGCCCTCCTGCCTCTCTCAGTGCCTGGTGGCGACCAGTCTTTGCCTCCATCTTCACATGGTCATCTGCCCTGTGTATCAGCTCCTCCTGTTTTAAGTCATTGGACTTAACGTGCTTCTGAAATCTAGTGTGACCTAATCTCAAGGGCCTTAAGCAAATGACATTTGCAGGGACCTCATGTCCAGACAAGGTCACATTCTGGAGTTCTGGGAGGACGCACACGGCACCAGGGAGATGCTCTTCTTTGCCAGCCTCGGCCAATCCCTTTCTTTCAGCTTTAAAGTTGGCCTTTCTGATGTAAGTGTTGGATTCCAGCAGGCTCCCCCACCACCCACTCACCTGGCAACTGCTGTGGAGTAGAAACGCAGGTTGAATTTCTCCATGGAAGAAGCCAGTTTCCCTGCTCACCTCAGAAACTTTCCTGCTGCCTGCCAGTTCCCCACTCACTGTAGTCCAAGCTCCTGGGAGCGACCAGGCTGTTTCTGAGCACTCTCCTAGTCCTTGGGTCTGCTAATTTGTGCGTGAGACCACCCTTTTCAGTGATGGTTAGGGGTATGTGTTAACACCGAGGGGGACAGTCTCTCCAAAACCCTTCATTCTTTGCTTTATTTTTCAAAATGGTCTAAGCTGTAAATGGATCTCACCAACCAACCAACCAACCAACCAACCAATCAATGCAGCTGGGATTTTGATTTGGCATACACTGTATCTCTTAGTCTGGGAAACAAATGATACTTTAATAAGCCATCCCTTTCTTGACTAGTGTATCTCTCCAGCCATTCAGATTTCTTTTATGCCCTTGAATGGAATTTGTTTTTTTCTCCAAAGGCCTGGGGCATTCTTTCCCAGGTTATTCTTTGTACTGCTGTTGCTTGTGCTGTCCTTTCTATTGCAGTTTCTAGTAGGTTTTTGCTGACATGGAAGAACACGACTGCTTTTGGTAAATTGGTCTTGCATAGATATTGTGCTGGTTTTCTTGTTAGTTCTAACAGTTTGCTGATTGTGTTGGCTTTTCCTTGGAAATGATCATATCATCTGCAAATAATACCTATTTCACGTCTTTCCTTTCAATTGTAACAGCCCTGTTTCTTTTTCCTTGTCACACACCATTGGCTAGGACCTCCAATAATCTATTAAATGACCATCTTTCAAACTGTTTTGACATTATAACAGTAAAACTGTATTATAACTGTATTATAACTATAAAACAGTCCTTGTTTTACATTATAATTTAGTTCATATACATACATTATTTATGAAAGAATAGGGAAAATGTTAGTTGCTCAGTTGTGTCCAACTCTTTGCAACCCTGTTGGCTGTAGCCTGCCAGGTTCCTCTGTCCATGGAATTCTCCAGGCAATAATACTGGAGTGGGTTGCCATTTCCTTCTCCAGGGGGATCTTCCCCACCCAGGGATTGAACCAAGGTCTCCCGCATTGCAGCCAGTTTCTTTACTGTTTGAGTCACCAGAGAAGCCCAACATTATTTATATATAACATATATTATGTATATTTATTTATGTAACTGAAACAAAAGTTTCATGAAAATATTTAGTCTTGTTATATACAATGCATAGATTTTTCTCACTTTTTTATTTATTAGAAAAGGTTTTTTATTAAAGGTTTTTTATTTAAAAACCTTTATTATTAAACCATATAAAGGCTTTTTATTCTTTCTTTATTAAAAAGGTAACTCTCTGATTTGATTTCACAGTGCACAAACAGTCAGGTCACATGTGTGAAAAGCACCGCAACATGGTATGACAGAAGGGACAGGCATACTTGCTTCCTCTCTGTTGCCCTAATGGTCCTGGGGCGAGTGACGAGGATGAACACAGACCACGAAACCTGGTGCAATGGGTCGGGGACCTGCAGCCTCTACTGGACTGGCATGTAGAGTACTCTGAGTCCAGCTTTTATTCCTAATTGCAGACTGCAAGACTTTCTCAGGTCTCATCTTTCTCAAGACACATGCGGTGTTAATCATGTACTGCCAAACGTCCCGGACGACACTGGCGTAGTCCAGATGTCCTTGTTTATTCCCTGGGCCATTCTCTTCTGGTCTAGTCTCGGGAACAGCCAGCGAGTTCACAGGCAGCGTTCACGCCTGGCGCCGACCCAGTGTTCCAAGGTCCGTTTTTCATGATCCCAGTCATACTCCCTTCTGGGTCTGGCCTTGGGGTTTGAAAGTTAATCATTAACGCAGTTTCTTAATATATGCTGTTTTTCCAGATTCTATTTCTGTGGGATTTCTCAAGGCTGTGAAAGTACATTATTAGGGATTCCCACTACACATCTCCAATCTTATGGGAATGCCTCTAAAGTTTGTCTGTCAAATGTGTTCCCTATAGCTTTATTCCTTCTTTCCTACATTCTTCTGGGTTAATAAGTACTTCTTAGCATTCCATTCTAATTCCCCTGTCGACTTTTTAGATGAGTCTCTTTGCATTATGGTTTTCATGACTATAATGTGCATCCTGAAGTCACCACGATGAACTTAGGTTAAATATTTTGCTACCTCACATAGGTCATTAGAACTCTGAAACCTTTAGTTTCATTTATGAACTCAACCTTTGTGCTGTTATCATGTACATTGCATCCATACATATTAAAACCCCCACAACATACTGTTGGTAATTTTTAAACAATCAATTATCTTTTCAAGAAACTAAGAGAAGAAAGATAATTTTTGCACTTGCATATTTACTGTCTCTGCAGCTCCTCTTTCCATCCTGTAGATCTGAGTTTTCAGTTGGTGTCATTTCCTTTTAGCACAAGGTGCTCTGTTTGCCTTTCCTTTACTGCAGGTCTCTTGAAAATGCACTCCCTCAGGCTTTGTGTGTCTGTAAATGTCTATTATATGTTCATACTCACTTTGGGATGATATTTTCTCTGGATATAGAGTTCTGGCGGAAACTCCCCGTTGTACTGTTTCCTGGGCACTGCTTTTCCCTCTGAGAGGCCAGGTGTGATGTGCTCCCTGCGTATTTGTGTCAGCTCTCTGACTGCTCTCAAGGCATCCTCTTTACCTTTGCTTTCATCAGTTTCTGCAATGTGCCTCCACATGGCGTATCATATCCTACTTACTGTTAGGAACTGGCTGAGCTTCCTAAATCTGTGAATTGGTCTTTTGGCCACATTGGGAACTTTCGGCTTTTATCTCTTCAAAGACTTTTCCTGCCCCATTCTAGTTCTTGTCCCTTTCTAGGACTCTGGTTTTACATATTTCCAAGTGTTTCGTAGTGTCCTGCAGTACATTGAGTCTCTTTTCTTTATTTTCTCCAATATTTTTCTCTGTGTTCTTTGAATTGGATTAAAAACATTTTATTGATGTATAAAATACAGATTTAATGTGTATCTATATATTATTTAAAATGTATTTTACGTATGTAACACATTAGAATATCTATAATAAATATAGAATATCTCTATATTGAAATGCAGTTTTCTGACCTTTCTTTTAGCTTCTTCAATCTGCTGTTAAGCTCATCAAGTAACTTAAAAAATTCAGAATTGTAGTTCTAGTTCTAGAATTTTTATTTGGTTCTTGTAAATAGTTTAAAAATTTTCTGTAGAGATTATCTGCTCCATTGACAACCTTGTATTTTGACTGTGGGTCACATTTTCTTGTTTCTTTGCACAAGTAGTGATTTTTGAGTGTGTGCTGGGTGTTGCAGATTAAACGTAAGAAAGGCGATGGGTTGTGTGCTCTTCCTCAGACAAGGATTGATTTTCTGTTGGGAGGCAGTTGGCTCCAGTCTGTCTGCTGTGGCACCATTCCTGTATCTGGCGGTAGCTCAGGTCGCCTCAGTTCTTTTGACCTCCTGTTGGTGCCTCTCCCAGGCCCTTTGGAGTTTTCCCTACACATGCACAGGGAAGGGGGCAGTTGAGGGTCTGTGCAGAGTGTGCATGCAGCACTTGGGGGTTCCCCTTCTGTGGCCCCCTCCTTTTCTGGACTTCTCTCCTTAAGTCCCAGCTGCCCTTGCATGCAGCCCTGCATCCTGTGACGCGATGCTCGTGCCGACTGCAGGTCCTGCTCGTGTCCTGGCTACACCCGGCGCCTGGCCACAGGCACCTCCTCAGACTAACCTGTCAAAGGGTCTCCAGTGTCTTTTGGGCATTCCCCAGTGCCTTCAGATCCTTTTTTAGATAGTTTTTGTTTCTCCCACGGCTTATTATTTGCAGGGGGTTAGTCAGGGCCAGGCTGCCCCACCTGTGCTGGAATCAGAACCACTTTCTCTGATGTGGGTTTTCACTTTCATTTCCCTGGTAACCAGCATGTTTCCTTTCAAACGTTTGAGGGCTGTTTGGACACCTTTTGTGAAACATCTGTTTAATTCTCTTTACCACCTCTCTGCCAAACTGTTTGATTTTTCTGATTGGTTTGTAGGAGCTCTGTCTATATTCTGGATCTGTTTCTGTTGTATATGTTAGTAGGAGAAACTGTGAAAGTCTTGGCAGTGAGTCCAAAGGCTACTTCTTGTGTTTTCTGTGGAAAACAAGGTGCTATCTTGCATGCCCTTCAGGGTTGTCTGATCCTAGAGGGCTCTATGATTTTCACCGTCTTTGAACTACTTCATAACTCCATAAGCCATGGATAACTGATGGCAATGCAAATTCTCTGTTTTGGAAGGACAATTGTTTCTTCCCTGCCTCTCATTTATAAACTCATTTCTTTTAAAACATTTTTATTTATTTAACTTTGGCTGTGCTTGGTCTCTGCTGTTGCGGTGAGCGGGTGCTACTTCCTAGAGGTGGTGCGCAGGCTTCTCGCTGAGGTGGCTTCTCTTGTGCAGCGCAGGCTCTAGGGTGTGTGGGCTTCAGTAGATGCGGCTCCTGGGCTCCAGAGCAGGGTCAATGGTTGTGGCTCCCGGCTTAGTTGTCTGGGGCAGTGGGATCTTCCTGGGTCAGGGAGGGAACTTGCATCTCCTGCATCTCCTGCAGAGGCAGGCGGAGCCTTTACTACTGAGCTGTGAGCAAAGCCCCTCCAGAAGGCATTCATTAATTGGTTGTGTTGTTCTTAGTCTTGGCGAGGGATCTTTCATTGTGGCATGCGGGCTCAGCAGTTGTGGTGTGCGGGCAAAGTTGCCCCATGGCATGTGTGCTCTTAGTTCCCCAGCCAAGGAGCTAACCTGTGTCCCCTGCATTGCAAGGCAGAATCTTAACCCCTGGATCACCAAGCACGTCCCTATGAACTCATTTCTGCACCCTTGGTTCCACTGTATGCATGTGACACTTTGAACTCTCCTTTGCACTGCGTGTGGCCCACTAGTGAGTGAGTTGCCCTGTGAGGAGTGTCCTTTGCGTGTCTGCTCGTCCTCAGACTGTGTTTCGAAACCTGCTCTTCAGCAGGTCACTGCCATGTCCTCCCACGTGGCCTCACGCAGCCCGAGTCCAGGAAGTCCTGTGGCCTGGAGGGCGGGAGACCAGGCGTTGACAAGCAGACCCGAGGCAGCCACACCATTGCCCTGGGGCTCTGCTTCAGGGAGCGCCCGGGGAAGCTTGCCCTGACCCCGCAGAAGGGGCTGTTTCTCCTGCTGTAGGGCCTCCTGCCCCAGCTCCCCATTCATAGCGCTGGTTGTGGCAGCCCTCACATCACTGCTTGTGGGATGACTCACCCGGCACCTGCCTTTGCCCTGCTTTGTCTTTCCTGAGGTCAGAGGCCACGCCTGTGTCATTCATCAGGGACACTCGGTGGCTGGCTTGATGACAGAGTTGCCCTCTGGTGAGGAGCTGTCCAGCAGATAAACGGACGCACCTATACAGACCTCCCAGGGCTCCTTTGTCTCTGAAAGTCTCCCGGCTGGATGGATGCCCTCAGGCAGCCTGTCCTGAGGGCAGGAAACTGACCAGGAGGGCCTCCCAGGGTCTCTGTAAGAGGCAGCATGGACAGTGGAGACAACAGGAGCTTTGGGCTCAGAAGACATAGATGAAGCCCTGGCACCTCCCTCCCGCCAGAGGCAGGGGTTCCCACGGACGGGGCTGCAGGCACTCGCTTTCTTCAGTGGTAAGGTGGTGGCAGTGACCCGGCCCCGTGGGGTGTCATGGGCACAAAGGGAGATGAGGCCCTTGTGAGGGTCAGTCCCATACGCCCTCTCAGTGGGGCCATTCACTCCGACACTAGTCCGGGTGTTGCTGTGAAGGTGTTTTGTGCTTGTCTACAACCAAAGGGCTTCGAGTAGAGGAGCTGACCCTCAGCTACGTGGGCAAGCCTCATCCGACCAGTGAAGGATCTGAAAACAGAACTGAGGCTTCCTTGGGGGGAAGGAGTTCTTCCTCAAGACAGCAGCAGCTGCTTCTGGCTGAGCCTCCAGCCCAGTGGCCTGCCCCACATTGTGAGCCCTGCCTGCCAGCCCCATGCTAGCAGAGAGCCAGTTCTTTGTAAGAAAGCTTGTCATCTCTGTATGTCGATATACGTGTGTCAGCTGCGTCTGGATCCACCCTTCGCTGTATTTGCAGCTGTCTCTAGTTGTACATGAATATCCGTGCAGCTGTACTGTATGGATATATGCAGTGCACGCCTCATCTTTGTCCTGTTAGTTCTGTTTCTCTTGACAACCCTAATAGTCTCTGAAAACTCTGCAACAGTCAGGACTCTGCACACGTCAGACGTGTTATTACGTTTATACTCGTTGTTGAGCTTACATTGCACAGTGGTGTCTGAGGACGACTGTGTCGCCAGCTCTCACCAGGATGCCATCATACCAGCCCCAGGTGAACAGGCTATGGTGTCAGGCCATATTTCTCTTTTGCGGCCGTGTCTCTTGCAGGCTGTCTGGACTTCTCTGTTCTGGGATCCAGGCCAAAGGAGCAGGTGTTTCTGGAACTTGCCATTGTCAGGGTGGAGGGATGGAGCAGGTGTGGATGCTGCCATGCATGCTCCTGCAGCCGAGGCAAGGCCGGTGGGAGGGGAGCATTGTTGCACTGAGGGACAGAGCCATAGGGGGTGCATGGTGAACCGTGGGGACGGTCACCAGCGTACCCCCAGGATGAGGACACACGCAAGGAGCCTGAAGCCAGCTGCCTGAGAGCTGGTGTGTCAGCCTTGTCCTGGGAGTGTGCTGGATCTGTTTGTGTCTCTGACGCTGTTGGCTCCTCACCCGGCTTGATTCCCCCCAGGGCAAGCTCTACAGTCCCCCTTGGCCTCTCCTCTGGCTTGGTCCTGGTCCTCTGCAGCCTACATTTGAAGGGAGCCCGGAGGTAGTGGCGGTGGGGACTAACACCCAACCTGAAGCCATGCTAATGCTGTGACTGACACCTCCACCTACTGGCCCCTAGCCACAGCCCACAACTGGGCCATTCTGGGTGGGTCTGGGCAGGCCTTGGCCACAGTGACCCCAGCCTGCAGAGCAGTCTGACGAGTCCACAGGGGCAGTGGGCAGATGGGTGCCCATCCTGGCTCCCTCCCTTGTCAGGGGTTCAGACACATCTGGGGATGCCTGTGAGAGCCTCTTGGGGGTGGCCCATCTGCTCTCCCCACCCCTCCCCCTCAGGCTGACTGACCCTGTGACTCTAGGCTGCCTGCTGCCCTGGCGACTGCAGTGCCAGGAGCCTGTGCACCAGGACCACCCCCGCCAGGGCTTCACAGGAACCGCACTCCCTGGCCTGGCCAGTCCCTGGGCCCGCCCACGCAGGCTGACTGACCCTGTCACTCTGGGCTGCCTGGTGCCCTGGCGACTGCAGTGCCAGGAGCCTGTGCACCAGGACCACCCCCGCCAGGGCTTCACAGGAACCGCACTCCCTGGCCTGGCCAGTCCCTGGGCCCGCCCACGCAGGCTGAGCTCATGGTGGGGCTTTGGCAGCAAGTGCGTGGGGTCGCATGTGCCCACACCCTGACTGTGGTGGTCCCCTCCCCTATCTCAGTAGCCCAAGTGTTGCTCTGCCAACCCAACTGGGTCCTGGGGGTGGGGGCATCTGGCCAGGAGTTTCCTGTCTCAGTGGGTCTGGCTGCTCTGACTGGGCACTACAGACGTGTGGATGGCAGACATGCTCTCTCTGTTCTTGGGGCAGGAAGTTCAAGGTCACAGTGCTGGCAGACTCAGTGTCTTGTGGGGGCTGCTTCCTGGTTCATAGGTGGCATCTCCCTGCTGTGCCCTGACACAGGACAGCTGAGAGCTCTGGGGGTCCTGACAGGGACTCCAATCCATTTCCCAAGGGCTCCACCATCATGACCACGTCATCTGCCAAAGCCCCAGCTCTGAGTGGCATCACATTAGGGCTGAGGGCTTCAACACAGGAATCTCGGGGGAAACATTCAGTGCATTGCACCTCCTCTTTCCCTGTCCCACTCACACTGAGCACTCTATAGCCTGGGCCCCCCAGGGACACCACACCAAAGACACCACACCACTGAGGCTATATCAGATTTCAGAATTCAGATGATTCCCATGGGATAAGGCAGGAGGCTGGGACAGGGGGTCTCATTGTGGAGGGGTGTGTGTGTGTATGTGTGTGTAAGATGCATATGGAGGTGTGTGTACGTGAGGTGAGACACTGATAGATGTGTGTCAGGGCTCCTGTGTGTGTGCTTAGACACAGATGGAGGTGTGTGCACAGGAGACACGCCGACAGATGTGCGTGTGTCAGTGAAGATGGAGGTGTGTGCACAGGAGCTGCCACACTGACAGGTGTGTGTGTGTGTGTGTGTATAGACACAGATGGAGGTGTGCATATACCAGGTGACACTGGCAGGTGTGTGTGTGGATGCAGATGCAGGTGTGTGTACAGGAGATGGGAGACACGCTGACAGATGTGTGTGTGTGTGTGTGTGTGGATGCAGATGGAGGTGCACGGACACCAGGTGACACGCTCACAGGGTGGAATGTGTGTGTAGACACAGATGGAGGTGTGTGTAGATGCAGATGGAGGTGTGTTTACATGTGCTAACACACTAATGTGTGTGTGTCTTTGTGTGTAGACTTGGAGGTGTGTGTACACCAGGTGCCACACTGAGAGGTGTGTGTGTGTGTGTGTATGCAGATGGGGTGTGTGTAGATGCAGATGGGGTGTGTGTGGATGCAGATGGGGTGTGTGTGGATGCAGATGGGGTGTGTGTAGATGCAGATGGGGTGTGTGTGGATGCAGATGGGGTGTGTGTGGATGCAGATGGGGTGTGTGTAGATGCAGATGGGGTGTGTGTGGATGCAGATGGGGTGTGTGTAGATGCAGATGGGGTGTGTGTGGATGCAGATGGGGTGTGTGTAGATGCAGATGGGGTGTGTGTGGATGCAGATGGGGTGTGTGTAGATGCAGATGGGGTGTGTGTAGATGCAGATGGGGTGTGTGTGGATGCAGATGGGGTGTGTGTGGATGCAGATGGGGTGTGTGTGGATGCAGATGGGGTGTGTGTAGATGCAGATGGGGTGTGTGTAGATGCAGATGGGGTGTGTGTGGATGCAGGTGGGGTGTGTGTAGATGCAGATGGGGTGTGTGTAGATGCAGATGGGGTGTGTGTGGATGCAGATGGGGTGTGTGTGGATGCAGGTGGGGTGTGTGTAGATGCAGATGGGGTGTGTGTGGATGCAGGTGGGGTGTGTGTAGATGCAGGTGGGGTGTGTGTGGATGCAGATGGGGTGTGTGTGGATGCAGGTGGGGTGTGTGTAGATGCAGGTGGGGTGTGTGTAGATGCAGGTGGGGTGTGTGTGGATGCAGATGGGGTGTGTGTGGATGCAGATGGGGTGTGTGTGGATGCAGGTGGGGTGTGTGTGCATGCAGGTGGGGTGTGTGTGGATGCAGGTGGGGTGTGTGTGGATGCAGGTGGGGTGTGTGTGGATGCAGGTGGGGTGTGTGTGGATGCAGGTGGGGTGTGTGTGGATGCAGGTGGGGTGTGTGTGCATGTGCTAACACACTAACGTGTGTGTGTCTCTGTGTGTAGACTCAATGGAGGTGCGTGCACAGCAGGTGGCACAGTGGCAGGCGTGAGCCAGGACTCTCCTGGGATGAGGAGGCAGCTGGAGGCTGACCTCAGGCTCATGTGGGCACAGCTGGAGTGGCTCAACGGCAGGCAGCCCCACTGGGCTTTAGGGGGCCTGGGGAACGTGCAGAGGTTGGGGTGAGAAATGCAGTATCTCCTGCCACATCAGTAACCGAGAATGCCACAGTCATCAGCGACTGCATCCCTCCAGTGTGAGCCAGTGGCCCTGAGGGCACTCAGGACTGAGAAGAACACTTGCCTCCTAGAAGCCCTCAGGCTGCAGCCACTCCCTATGGTGAGTCCTAGGGAACTCAGAATGTGAAGACACAGGATGCTGGCCCCAGGATAGCTGAGGTGCATATGAGAGGAACCATGAACTCAGACTCTTGTATCTTTAGGTGTACAGAAAAGTGCTAAGTCCCTGAGCTTGGGCTTCCGATTTTATTTAATTAACAGTAACCTTTTGACATTCAGATTGCCTGCCCTTTGTTGCAAACTTCTACATGCTGGCTCCTCCCCTCCCCTCCTCGTAGTTCTCTCAGTGTGCTTGAGGTGCTGCCCCCGGGCTTGAACTCCTAAAAATTCCTACCCAATTAAACATAACTCTTAACTTTTATGTTGTGAATGTTTTTAAATAGACAGAGGGAAAGTGTGAGGAGGGGTGCCCTGTGGTGTGGCTTTTGAGAGGTCAGCATGGGAGTCCTGGAAGGTGGTGTGGGGCGTCAGTTCTCCAGGGGCCCAGGGGTAGCCTTGCCAGGGGTTGTGTTCAGCTAGGAGGCCAGAGAGACAGTGCTTGAGTTGGCTACCCTAGCCTTCCTGATGGCTGGGCCAGCTAGTGGCTTGGGGATGGATGTGAGGGGCAGGGCCCAGGGCTGGGCAGGCTGGACAGCTGATAGGATGGTCAGCGTCTTGGTTAGATGGTTAGTGTGTGGGAGAAGCAGAGTGTGGGGGACCCCCAAGAGCCTCTTGGCATAGAGGCCTCATGTGCATGTGGCCTGGCTGGGTCCCCCAGGGCCAGATGGTTTCCTGGACCATGGTGTCCACCCCGTGGCCATCCTGCTGGCCCCCTCCCAGCACCCAGTCTTACGTCTGGTCCTCTGAGCGATGTGTGAAGTCCTCTGTCTGTCCCTCTACCCACAGGAGCCTGGGTCAGCACCTCCGAGGGCCTTGGGGCGATGCGGTCACGCCAACATGATGGCAGCTCTGTGTCTGGAGCTGGTGTTGCTGGGCCCACGCCTGGGCTGTCCAGCGGCAGGACCTCCCTTTCCCCTGAAAGGCTTGGGCAAACACGAGCATGCCCCCATGATGACCCAGCTCCCCAAAAATGCCCTCCGGAGAGAGCCCAGCACGGCCAGCACGGTCCCAGGCCCGGGCCCCCACTTGGAGCCGTCCCTGAGCAGGACCCTCCTCCGCCCTCGGGGAGTGTCCAGTCTCCTTGGTCCCCAGTGTCTTGAGGATGGAGTCCTGACTGCATCCTGCACCCAGGCCTGCTGGTGGACACAGGCCTCAGCACATGCAGGCGGCCACCCTCCCTGGCTCCTCTCTGGAGCTGGTGGACACAGAGGCCTCAGCGCATGCAGGCGGCCACCCTCCCTGGCCCCTCTCTGGAGCTGGTGGACACAGAGGCCTCAGCGCATGCAGGCGGCCACCCTTCCTGGCCCCTCTCTGGAGCTGGTGGACACAGAGGCCTCAGCGCATGCGGGCGGCCACCCTCCCTGGCCCTTCTCTGGAGCTGGTGGACACAGAGGCCTCAGCGCGTGCGGGCGGCCACCCTTCCTGGCCTCTCTCTGGCCCTCCCGCCTGTCCTGCGGCACAGCCATCAGCTCTGTGCAGGAGGCTGAGCGCAGGGTCCCCAGCGCCCTCTGAGGTCCTTCTCACTGACTGTGTGTCCTGAGCAGTGAACCAGGTCCCTTTGACACCCCTGCCCCAGCTGCCCCTCCTGGCCCGCCTTCACTGGTGTCCCCTCCTGCTCTGGGTTTCTGACACCAACCCGCTTGTTCGGGGCAGAATTGTGACCCCGAATTCAAATCTTGCAGCCCTGACCCCCAGACCTCAAGCGTCACTGCTTCTGGAGGTGGCGTCTCTGAAGAGGTGATGAGGGTGAACTGGGGTCCCAGGGCGGGCCCTCGTCCAGTCTGACTGGAGACCCTCTAAGAGGAGGTGAGGACAGAGACAGGCACAGACGGGTGCCCCCGTGAGGACATGGCATCTGCACCCCATGGAGACAGGCCTCAGCAGGAGCCGGCCCTGTGCTCCTGGGTCTGGGGTCCCAGGCTCCAGGGTGTGAGCGGTGACGCCTGTGGTCCAAGCCCCCCGCGGTGTTTGTTACAACCTCCTGTGCTGACCACCCGACACGGGGCGCTTGTCTGTGGCTCCCCTGGCTTCAGGCTGGCCTCTGCCTGGGAGGCGGAGTGGAGCCCTAGGGGTGGGTAGTGGGTGGGGGTCAGGCACCCACGGGTCAGGTAGGGATGGGACCAGGGACTCTAGGTGCAGGTGGGGGAGGGGGCAGGAAGCCCAGGGGCCAGTGGGGGTGGGGCAGCCAGGCTGTGGACTCCTCAAAGGGAGAAGTTGTGTCAACATACGGAGACTGGCCAGTGAGCTAGGTGAAGTAAAGATGCTTTATTGTCATTAAAGAGATAAAGAGACAGCCAAGAGAATGAACAGGCCCCGACAGTATACAGAAGCTTCCCAAGCTCCAAGACTGTGGTCCTTCCTTCCAGTTCTAGGGGCAGCGCCTCCCATCCAGAGACGCCCATGCACATTTCTGCAACGACAGGAGAGTCTGTACTTGGAGGCGAGGCGGGACCCCGGGGCCGGGGCTGGGCCTCTGTGGGTCTCTGGTCTCGCCTCTCACCCCTGCCCTCAGTGCAGGCCGAGCTCCTGTGGGACGTGTCAGGCTGTTGGTCGCCGGATGGACTGGCTGCCCTGCCGTTCTGTATTCTGGGAGCCTCTCCAGCTCTGTCCACTGGGAACCGGTCAGCAGGCCTCTCTCCAGGCGATCCTTCTGGCTGGATGTCACCCCTTCCCCCACCAGGGCTCCTGCAGCAGCCGTGGGCCCAGGCCCTGCTCACAGCAGCGTCCTCGGTGGAGGTGGCCTGAGTAACCGTTAGTAGTCCTCCCAGGAACTTGGACAGCAGGACAGCTGTTCCCAAGGATCTGACACAGGGGCCTCCTCCAGGGACCTCCTCCAGGGACCTTGGGTCTGGATCCCGGCTGGACAAGATGCGGGTGCCCTTTGCAGACAGCCCTGGACCCGTGCATTCTTGGTAGGGCATGTGGCTGCAGTGGTGTCTTGCAGGCTGTGCAGAGGCCCTTGGCATCCATAAGCTCAGGTTGGGGAATTGCCTGCTGTCCACTTGGGTCTTTGACGGGGGCTGGGGCAGACAGTGGTGGCCACAATGCCAGAGTTCTGAGGTATGGGCAAAGAAGGGCGTGAGCTCAACGGTTAGCGAGCTCATAAGGCAATGGGACAGACCTGGCACAGGCTGAGAGTCACGAGTGGACAGGTGTGGTCCAGTCAGGTCTGAGGTGGTCTGGATGTGGCCCGCAGGAGCTCTAGGCGCCCTGTCCGATCATGTTTCTGTAGTTGGGAGTGATCGACTGCTTCAGCTCCACCACGGATGAGAGGATCCACTTCACCTGCCGGGGAGAGTGGGGTGAGTGCAGCCTGAATCTCACTGGGCTGCTCCCAGGGACAGGGAGTGGACAGCGAGTGGACAGTGAGGGACAGTCAATGGTTGATGAGGGACTCTGAGGAGACCCTGGGGACAGAGAGGGGGCCCGAGGGCCTAGCAGGGTGGCCTCCCACCTTGAAGAGGGTCACAGTGGCGCTGTAGCAGACACTGAGCAGGAAGAGTGTGATGAAGATGGAGATAGTCGTCCAGAGCCCGTCTAGCTCCCCGTCCTGGGCGTCCGCACAGCTCTCCTCCTCCAGCAGCAGGTCTGCACAGGGAGGGGTGGTCAGTGCTGTGTCTGCCCACGGGGGGCTGGGCAGGGTCATCGTGGTGGGGCAGGGCTCCCTCTGGGTGGGGGGAAAGTCGCGTGATCTCCCCATGGGCCAGGCAGGGGTCACCTGAGGTCAGTCTCTGGGGCCCAGCCCCAGCCTCAACCCCTCCAGCCCTGGCCACTGTCTGGGCCTGGCCTGTGGGGTCCTGCTCCCATCCTGAGCTGTGCCCTGAGCTGGGGCCCTGACCCCACCTCCCCGCAGCACAGAAACTCAGTTCCTGGCCTCCTCTGCCCTAGGGGCCAGGCCTGGAGCCGGGAGGGTCAGCAGAGCACACGTTCCTGGACCCTGCCCCTGGGGAGGGAGGGCAGACAGCACCGGGCCCGAGGGGTGAGGGTGTCGGTACGAGGGGCTGAGGGGGGATCTCAGCCTGCTAGGGAGGGGCGTGGGTGCCCCAGGGGAGGTGAGGGACAAATGTCTGACCTGGTCAGTGTGGTTAGTGTGGGAAAGGGCCACTGAGCAGCCCATGGGCACTGGAGGGTGGGGACTAGCTGGTGTTCATAGGGAGGGCTCATGAGACCCAGCTGTGGTCTGGGCCCGTGGGGTCACCCCATGGGTCCTCGAGTGCGAGACCTGAGTGTGTGCAGGCATGTGGGTGTGTGACAGGGGTGAAGTGTGCTCATGTGCGGGTGGACACCTGAGTCCGTGTGGAGGAGGCTGGGTGTGGGCTATCTCGTGTGCGTGAGGAGCTGGGGTTTGTTGTCTGTGGCTGTGGGCTCAGTGTCTGCAGGGAGCAGCTAGGTCCCTGCCCTGGACATTCAGGGATCCCGGCCTGGACCCCTTTCAGGCACAGGGATGACCTCCCCACGGGCGCACAGGCTTGGCCCCGGGCAGGGAGAGCCGGACAGAGCCTCCTGGCCGAGGGAGGGCGAGGCCTGACCTCGGGAGCCTGAGGGTGAAGCAGGGCCACCCCCTGGGCACGTCTGGCTCCAGGCAGGCCCAGAGTGGACACACGGACTCTGGACACCCAGGGACAGGGGCCTGGGGACAAGGACGTGGCCCTGCCCCACAGCGTGGGCTGGAGCAGAGGCGGGAAGCATTGGGCCTCAATCCCTGAGGGTCTTGGGGGCTTCCCCCGTTCCTGTCCAGAGTCTGGCCCTACAGGTGGTGGCTGGAGGGAGCCGTGGAGGTGCCCCTCTGGCCAAGCCGCTCTGTGGCCTCGGGCAACCCCCAGGTGGCCTGCTGGACCCACTCACTGTGTGTCTGGCCCGGAGTGGGGTCAGCTCCCCCACAGATGCTGAACAAAGTGGTCCAGAGTTGGCTCAGCCCACCCCCCGCAGGCCTGGCGGTCACCAGGGCTCTGCCTCGGAAAGAACCAGCACAGCGTTGCAGGGTCCCAGGGCGGCCTGGGTGCTTTATTCACGGCGGCCCAGGAGGAATGCTCATAGGGAAGGGCTAGGGCGTCCTGGCTGGACATGGAGCCCGGGGAGGGTGGGCTGGGTGAGGGCTTGCTGGTGCAGGGACGTGAGGCTCATTTACCCGGAGACTTAGTGATGGACTTCTGCATGTAGTGATTGTGCAGAGCCTCATGCATCACTACACACGTGTAGGCGCCTCCTTCTTGCCAGCTGTTCTTGTTCACCCTGAGCCTGCTGTACAGGAAGTAGGAGCCATCGCTGTCCAGCTGGGGCGGGGTCGTGCGGTACTTGTCCTCCGACTCAGCCTGCCGGTCTCTATGCCACTCTACGGCGATGTAGTCTGGGTAGAAGCCAGTGACCATGCAAGTGACGCTGACCGTGCTTTTGCTGAGCTCTTCCTGGGGTGGGGCCAGGACGTACACCTGCGGCTCCCGGGCCTGCCCTGTGGGGACAGGCAAGGCTGTTAGCACAGCGGTCACTCTGATTGGCCCACGGGGCCCTCCCATTCCCATCCACCTGGCCCACCTTTGGTCCTGGAGATGGTCCTCACGATGGGGGCTGGGAGGCCTTTGTTGTTGACCTTGCACTTGAACTCCTTTCCTCCAGTCCAGTCATTGTGCTGGATGGGCAGGGTGCTGACCACGCGGTAGGTGCTGTTGAACTGCTCCTCTCTCGGCTTCGACCTGCCCGTGTGCACCTCCACATCACCCACGAACCAGGAGAACTGCACCTCGGGGTTATCCCGGCCCACGTCCACCACCACACATGTGACCTCGGGATTTCCTGTGATCATCAGGGTGTCTTTGGGTTTCGGCGGGAAGATGAAGACAGATGGTCCCCTCACACCTGATGGCAGAGACACGGCAGGAGATTAGCATAGGGGTCTCACTCATCTAAGGCAGCCATCCCCCTCCACCCGCACACCCTGAGTCCTCCTGGTGCTGTTCACATCCGCTGGATGGAGAAAAGGTTTCCCGACTTACAAGGCTTAGGAAACTTGCAGCAGTCACTGGAGACCCCTGCAGAGAGAGCAGACTGGGAGTTACCAGGGGCAGGAAGCCATGGGCTGGGCTTAGGGCAGGGACGGGTTTTAGCAGGTCTGAGCCCAGGGCCCGTCTCTGTGGGTCCAGGCGTGTGGACGTCGACCTGCCTGCGGCCACCCTGGACCTGGTGGAAACTCCAGACGACCCCCTCCCCAAGCCTGCAAGACTGTCAGGAGAGAGACAGACAGGGCCTGCCCTGACATGCTGGGCCTGGTTCACAGCACCCCTGGGGGTGGGGTCCCTGCAGGCAGTGGGGCTGACCCTGGTCTCCTGGAGTGGACACCCTCCCCGGGGACCATCTTCTCACCAACAGCCTTGTCCACCTTGGTGCTGCTGGCCGGGTGGGCTACGTTGCAGGTGAAGGTCTGGCTTTTTGCGGTGCTGGCGGGCGCGGTCACCGTGCTGCTGAGAGAGTAGAGCCCGGAGGACTGAAGGACGGCCGGGAAGGTGTGCACGCCGCTCTTCAGGGCACCCGAGTTCCAGGTCACGGTCACCGGCTCGGGCATGTAGCTGGAGACCAGGCAGCCCAGGGTCACGGTGGAGCTGGACGTGTCCCCGCGGCAAGAAGTCAGAGGGTAGACTTTCGGGGCTGTGATGGAGGCTGTGAGAGAGGAGGCTGGGTGAATGCGGGGTCCAGCAGGCCCTCAGGTGCCCAGGCCTGGGGCACCTCTGAGCCCAGCCACCACCCGCTTCCAGGGTCTGATGACTGGCCGGCATGGTGGCCACCCGGCTCTCTGTGCTGCAGCTGGGTTGTCTGGACACAGCTTGGGTCGGTGAGTGTGGCCTCCTGGATCAGAGCCCAGGGCCCCTTCCCTCCTGTGGGCGCCTGGCCCTTCCTGTGGCCCCTGTTCCCTCAGCCTGGAGGAGCCTGTCCCCCTCGCCCTGCTCTGCCCCCAGCCCCCGTCCGGCGTGGCCTCAGCCCTGCAGCCCTGTGACTTCAGGGCCAGCTCTGCTCACAGGCGCTCTGGGCTCACATCCCCGCCCTGATCCTGGACCCTGTCCCTGAGGTCTCCTTCTTGATTTTCCCCTCCCAACCCTGGTCCAACCAGGCTCCCAAAGGTGTGTCTCTGGCCCCGTCCTTCACCCGGTCCCCCTGACTGGCCCTCGGCCCCAGCTCCATGCTCCTGGCCGCCCGGCTCCTCCTCACCAGACCCTCCAGGCCCTGACCTTCCTGGGCGCACCCCGTGCTCAGCACCGTGGGGGCCTTGCTTGGGCCCTGTCTGCACCTCCAGCACCGGGCGGCTCCACGGGCCGCAGCCTGTCTAACCGGGCTTTCCCTAGACCCTGGTCAGCTCCGTGGGCCTGCAGCCTCATCTGAGACCTCAAGGAAGAGTCCGGTTAGCTACCCGGGCACCAGCCCCCGGTCGAGCTGTCCCTAGACCCTGGTCAGCTCCGTGGGCCTGCAGCCTCATCTGAGACCTCGAGGAAGAGCCTGGTCAGCTCCCCGGGCCCCTGCCCGTCTGAGACCTCAAGGAACAGCCTCATGTACTCCCAGCCTTGTCCTCTGTCTTGGCAGCTGCCCCTTGCCTTGGCCGACCCCCATCCATCCTGAGTCCCCAGAGATGGCTGCAACACGATGGGATCCCTGGGCCTATGAATGGAGGCCACCTGCTCTCATCGGGAAGCCCTCCCACTTCAGGCCAGAGCATCCTTCATTTTCCTCTGCACTTGGCCTTGCTGTGTCTGACCCTCCACCAAAAGGGCGCCCTTTAGCTCAGACCCTCTGCCTCCGACCTCAGCACTAGCTGGCCAGCTGCTCGTTCCCAGAGCCCGGTTCACCTGCACAATCTCCACCTTCTCCCCTGAGACACCCCAGAGAGTCCCCTGCCCTCCCTGCCACCTTCACCCTCACAAGCCATACCTGCTCCCCCAAAACTTTGGGGTTGCCCCTTGTCCTTTCAGCCCCCTGCTCACCCTCAGAGCTCTAAGTGCTCCCCTAAAGCTCTTGAGGTACCCCTTGCCCTCCCAAGCCCCTGCTCACCCTAACAAGCTCTACCTGCTCCCCCAAAAACCAGGGGCACACCAAGTCCTCCAAAGCCTGCTCACCCATAAGCTGTACCGGCTTGCCTAACTCACCAGGGCTCCCCCTGTCCTCCCAGCCCCTGCTCACCCTCACAGGCTGTACCTGCTCCCCCAAACACCAGGGACACCCCCAGTCCTACCAGCCCCAGCTCACCCTCACAAGCTGTACCTGCCCCCCCAAAACACCAGGGGCTCCCCTTGTCCTCCCAATCCCTGCTCACCCTCATAGGCTGTATCTGCTCCCCCAAACACCAGGGACACCCCCTGTCCTCCCAGCCCCTGCTCACCGTCATAACCTGTACCTGCTCCCCTAAAGCTCTTGAGGTACCCCCTGCCCTCCCAACCCCCTGCTCACCCTCTTAACCTGTACCTGCTCCCCCAAACACCAGGGACATCCCCTTTCCTCCCAGCCCCAGCTCACCCTCACAGGCTGTACCTGCTCTCCCAAACACCAGGGACACCCCCTGTCCTCCCAGCCCCTGCTCACCCTCATAACCTGTACCTGCTCCCCTAAAGCTCTTGAGGTGCCCTCTGCCCTCCCAGCTCCCTGCTCACCCTCTCAAGCTGTACCTGCTCCCCCAAACACCAGGGACACCCCCTGTCCTCCTAGGCCCTGCTCACCCAAACAGGCTATACCTGCTCCCCCAAATACCAGGGACACCCCCTGTCGTCCCAGCCCCTGCTCACCCTCATAACCTGTACCTGCTCCCCTAAAGCTCTTGAGGTACCCTCTGCCCTCCCAGCTCCCTGCTCACCCTCTCAAGCTGTACCTGCTCCCCCAAACACCAGGGACACCCCCTGTCCTCCCAGCCCCTGCTCACCCTCACAGGCTGTACCTGCTCCCTCAAACACCAGGGGCTCCCCCTGTCCTCCAAGCCCCTACTCACCCTCACAGGCTGTACCTGCTCCCCCAAACACCAGGGACACCCCATGTCGTCCCCACCCCTGCTCACCCTCATAACCTGTACCTGCTCCCCTAAAGCTCTTGAGGTACCCCCTGCCCTCCCAGCCCCCTGCTCACCCTCTCAAGCTGTACCTGTGCCCCCAAACACCAGGGACATCCCCTGTCCTCCCAGCCCCAGCTCACCCTCACAAGCTGTACCTGCTCCCCCAAACACCAGGGACACCCCCTGTCGTCCCAGCCCCTGCTCACCCTCATAACCTGTACCTGCTCCCCTAAAGCTCTTGAGGTACCCCCTGCCCTCCCAGCCCCCTGCTCACCCTCACAAGCTGTACCTGCTCCCCCAAAGCAACAGGGGCTCCCCCTGTCCTCCCAGGCCCTGCTCACCCATAAGCTGTGCCTTCTACCCCAAACACCAGGGACACCCCCTGTCCTCCCAGCCCCTGCTCACGTTCACAAGCTGTACCTGCTCCCCCAAACACCAGGGACACCCCCTGTCCTCCCAGCCCCTGCTCACCCATAAGCTGTGCCTTCTACCCCAAACACCAGGGACACCCCATGTCCTCCCAGCCCCTGCTCACCCTCTAACCTGCACCTGTTCCCCCAAAGCACCAAGGGCTCCCCCTGCCCTCCCAGACCCTGCTCACCTGCAGCCTGGCTGCCACCAGTCCCTTGGGCTGCCACCTCAGGCTCCCCTGCCCCTCTGGCCCCTCCAGGAACCCTCACTCCTGCCCAGCTCCATTCCTTACCCCTTTATTTCCTAGGCTCAGCTCTCGTCCCTGGACTTGCCAGGTGTCCACGTGGCCTATGGGCTGCTCTCCCCTGGAGGAGATCTGTCCACCCGGGCCCCTCCTGGCGGAGGTCCTGGCCCTTTCTCTCCACTTTTCTCTGTCCCTCCACCCACACCCTCCTCTGGCCCCTTGCTGCCTCCACTTTTCAGGTCACCTGCCCTCTCTCCAGCTCCTGCTGCTGGTCCTCAGGCCCTGGGCTCTGGTCAGTGCCCTGCGTTCTGGGGAGCTGTGGGCTCAGCCCTGTGCTGCCCGCTGTGGACACGGAGCCTGGCCGGCCCTGCAGCCCTGCCCCTCGGCTCTGCCTCTGCACTCGGCTGCAGCCCAGTCGGGACCCACAGTCCTGCACGTGGCCCTGCCCGGGACCCACGCCGGCTCCAGCGGCCTGTCCAGGAGCCGTCACTGCCCTGGGGTCCTCTCCCTTCCCTGCTCCTCACATCAGACCCTCCTTCTGTCCTGGCTGGTCCTCATGCCTGCCCAGTCCCGGCCTCCAGAGTCCCTGGTCATGCGCCGCCCTCCCCTCCCGTCCACAGCCTGTCCTGCTCCTCGACGGCTCGGCAGCCCCCCGAGCTCCCCAGCTCCGGGCAGCAGTGCTCTTGGTGCTGTGCGCCCTTCCTGGGTTCCGTCCCTGCTCTCGTCCGGCACTGTGACCGGGGGCAGCTGCCTCCCTCGGCCCGCTTGGCTGCTCCAGCCCCTCTGGGGATCCTGAGGCCAGTCTCCCTCCAGGGCTCTCATTCCTGTCTCTGTGTGCTCATCCTCGGGGTCCCCACTCACCCGTGGTGGGGGCAGTGGAGGGGGCTCCCCTGCAGCTTGGGGCTCTGGGCCCCTTCCCTGCTCTGGCCCCAGACACATGTGGCTCCTGGGATCTGTGCGCTGTGTCTGCAGCCCTGCTCCCTAGCACTTGGTCACCAGTCCCCCGATGTGTGAACTCCCTGCCCACAAGTCTCCAAACACTAAGAAGTGGATTGAAACCTGGTGGCACAACTTGCTTCCTGAAGTTCCCTTTTCTTCTGGGTGGTTTCTGCCTCAGAAGGCCTGGGGGAGTCCAGATGCAGCTGAGTTGCGTCTTGTGGGTGAGTGGGGTGGTTTGAGCAGTGCCCTGGGACCCAAGGGAGGAGTGGGAACCCCAGCCGTCACGGCTTTCCACCTTCCGCTGGGATTATGCCTGCTTGAACCACCACAGCCCAGGGTCTGGGCCCCTTGCTTGTGCCCTCTGGGCCTCCCAGCCCTGGTGGGTTCCTCTGCAACCCTGGAGGGTGTGTCATTCCCAGTGTGCGGCCCAGCCTCGGGCCGTGACTGGTCCTCCAGCCTGGATGGGCTTCCCTCTAGACCACTGTCTTCATCTGGGTCCTGACTCTTCCCACCTCCTCCCCCTGCCTTCTTCTATGGCCCTGATATCTGGCAGAGGCCGGAACAACATCTACGGTCAGAGGGCAGCTATTCTCCTGGCCATAGCTGTTGCCTATTGGCAGAGTTATGGTGGTCACTGGGGCCCAAAGTGATGGTCCAGCTGAGAGACATGGTGCAGCCCCTCCACTGCTGGTTGTGGGCACAGTGACCTCCCCGTGTGTGGATGACAGGGTCCCTCTGTTTCTAGTGTCTTGAAATGCTGTAGGGCACCCTAGACCCCATGTGCACTCTGGCTGTCCCATAGATAGAGCAGTAGGCCTGGGATTGGGAGACACTATAGCCCCACCCTAGAAGTGCTGTGGGTGGAGGTCTTTTCCTTAGAGAGACAACAGGGAGCAGTCCTGAAGCAGGAGTTTAGTTCCCTGTCCTTGTATTGGACCTGCATGCTGCTGCTAAGTTGCTTCAGTCATGTCCGACTCTGTGTGACCCCAGAGACTGCAGTCCACCAGGCTCCCCCGTCCCTGGGATTCTCCAGGCAAGAACACTGGAGTGGGTTGCTATTTCCTTCTCCAATGCATGAAAGTGAAAAGTGAAATGAAGTCGCTCAGTCGTGTTTGACTCTTAGTGACCCCATGGACTGCAGCCTTCCAGGCTCCTCCGTCCATGGGACCTTCCAGGCAAGAGTACTGCAGTGGGGTGCCATTGCCTTCTCCGATTGGACCTGTATAGCCTGGATGAAATCCCAGAGTCCTAGCTGCTAGAGCACCAGGGACTGGAGACTAGAAGGAAGGATCGCCTGGCTCTTGCCTCATTTGAAAACACGAATGTTCCAAGGAGGCAAACACTGTAAATACAGGTGTGACGTTTATGATTAGAGACACAGCACAACATGTGGAAAGCACACAGAGAAGAGGTTTATTTATTCAAGACAGAGCAAGGCAGAGATACTGGGTTGGAAAGAAAGGGTGTGGGCATCCTCCCTAATGGGGAGGAGTGCAGTGAAGAGGTTGCTAACTCATGTGTATGTTGATTCCTGTGTGTGTTGACTCATGTGTATGTAGACTCACATGTATGTTGACTCGTGTATGTATACACACATGTGTGTTGATTCATATCTATGTTGACTCATGTGTGTGTTGACTCATGTCTGTGTTGACTCATGTCTATGTTGACTCACATGTATGTTGACTCATGTCTATGTTGACTCATGTGTGTTGACTCACATCTATGTTGACTCACCCGTATGTTGGCTCACAGTGTGTTGACTCACGTGTGTGTTGACTCATGTCTATGGGGCAGTTCTTCAGGATTTTGTTCTCCTCTGGCTGATTATCTCACCTCTTTCCCCACATTTGACCTGTCCTTGGGCCCTGCCCTTATGCGTGTGGATCTTTTTACCAAGAAAGATTTCAGTGCATGGGTAACAGGAGGTTTGATAACACTTATTATGGGGTGGTGCCCTCCCTTTATGACCCTCAAGGAGTCTTCCTGCACAAATACAGTTGGGGAGGCTTCCCTGTCTGATAGATGGGGTCCTCTTGTCTCTATCCCAGCTGAGCTCAGCTCCTGCCACTAGCTTTGTCTTTGGAGTGTCAGGGAATCACTTACTGTGCTTGGCAAACTCCACCTGCTCAGCCTTGGGGCTCTTCTCTCTACTACCTCAAATCCCTCTGAGAGATGAGAACCCCAAGAAATGTTTATTTGGAAGACAAAGGTTGAAATTCTGTCTCCTGTAGCTTCTTCACGTTGGCATGGGTTCATAGACACCTGAACTCATTTCAGAGGGTATTGAAGGTCAGCAGTTATAGTGGTTCATGAATTAATCCTTTAGAGATAGTTGGCAAGTGCCAGTTTCCAGTTGGCAGGGTCCCTTCATGGTCATGAATTTGACCAAGGTTTGGGGGGCATTTCATGGCCATTTCATCCCACTGTGCTAGGAATGCTCATTCCTGGTTCTGGAAAAGATTTCATTGATAGGCCATTCAATGTATTGTTACTGGACTAGACCTTATTAACAGTAACTATATGTGAACCGTGAACTTCCAGATGTTCAAGCTGGTTTTAGAAAAAGCAGAGAAACCAGAGATCAAATTGCCAACATCTGCTGGATCATGGAAAAAGCAAGAGAGTTCCAGAAAAAACATCTATTTCTGCTTTATTGACTATGCCAAAGCCTTTGACTGTGTGGATCACAATAGACTGTGGAAAATTCTGAAAGAGATGGGAATACCAGACCGCATTACCTGCCTCTTGAGAAACCTATATTCAGGGCAGGAAGCAACAGTTAGAACTGGACATGGAAAAACAGACTGGTTCCAAGTAGGAAAAGGAGTACATCAAGGCTGTATATTGTCACCCTGCTTATTTAACTTCTATGCAGAGTACATCATGAGAAATGCTGGGCAGGAAGAAGCACAAGCTGGAATCAAGATTGCCGGTAGAAATATTAATAACCTCAGATATGCAGATGACACCAACCTTATGGCAGAAAGTGAAGAGGAACGAAAGAGCCTCTTGATGAAAGTGAAAGAGGAGAGTGAAAAAGTTGGCTTAAAACTCAACATTCAGAAAACGAAGATCATGGCATCTGGTCCCATCACTTTATGGCAAATAGATGGGGAAACGGTGGAAACAGTATCAGACTTTATTTTTTTGGGCTCCAAAATCACTGCAGATGGTGATTGCAGTCATGAAATTAAAAGACATTTACTCCTTGGAAGGAAAGTTATGACCAACCTAGACAGCATATTAAAAAGCAGAGACATTACTTTGCCAACAAAGGTCGTCTAGTCAAGGCTATGGTTTTTCTAGTGGTCATGTATGGATGTGAGAGTTGGACTGTGAAGAAGGCTGAGTGCCAAAGAATTGATGCTTTTGAACTGTGGTGTTGGAGAAGACTCTTGAGAGTCCCTTGGACTGCAAGGAGATCCAACCAGTCCATTCTGAAGGAGATCAGCCCTGGGATTTCTTTGGAGGGAATGATGTTGAAGCTGAAACTCCAGTACTTTGGCCACCTCATGCGAAGAGTTGACTCATTGGAAAAGACCCTGATGCTGGGAGGGATTGGGGGCAGGAGGAGAAGGGGACAACAGAGGATGAGATGGCTGGATGGCATCACCAACTCGATGCACATGAGTCTGAGTGAGCTCCAGGAGTTGGTGATGGACAGGGAGGCCTGGCGTGCTGCGATTCATGGGATCGCAAAGAGTCGGACATGACTGGGGAACTGAATTGAACTGAATTGGAAGTCTCTGGACCACCTGTTTTACTAGCCTCCTATGGCCTGGGTCTCAAGATCACAGTCTAGAAGGATGTGCGCTCCTCTCCTGTGAGAACTCCAAAATTACAACTGGCTGCTGAACAACTGTTGACAGGGGAATGTTGGATCCCACTAAAAAAAGATACTCTATATCAAGGGCAAAGGAAAACCCCCTAAAAGTCAGTAGAAGGGGCAAAATTGTGTTTAAAATTAAACCCCATACCTGCCAGAGATGCTCAGAGGGCTCATACAAAACCTTGTGTGCACCAGGACCCAGAGACCCCATGAGAGACTGAGCCAGACCTGCCATTAAATGTTTGTGTGTCTCCTGCAGAGGCACGGATCAGCAGCGGCTGCGATGGGGACAGCACTGTGCAACAGATCTGGGAGGCCCTGCATGTGGCATAAATCTTCTTGGAGGAGGTCACCATTAGCCACGCCATAAAACCACTGAGCAGCCGACCCACAAGCTGGAGAAGAATTATATCAAAGAAGTTCTTGCACTGTTGCAAAAGCTCTAGGGCCCACAACAGATTCCCCAACCTTGGGATCCAGCAAAGGGACTGAGAACCCCCAGGGAATTTGATTATGGAAGCCAGTGGGATTTGACTACAGAACTTCCACAGGACTGGGGAAACAAACTCTTGTAGGGCACAGACCAAACCTTGTGCTCACCAGGACCCAGGAGAAAGGAGTGGTGACCCAACAAGAGGCTGAGCCAGACTTACCTCTGAGTGTCCAGGAGACTCTGGCAGAGGCATGGGTCGACAGTGGCCTGCTACAGGGTCAAGGGCACTGAATACCAAGGTCCTGCAGCCGCAGGGGGTGCTGGCAAAAGTCCTTTTGAAGGAGGTTGCCGTTACAAGCACTACCCCTACCATAGTTTGGCCTCACACCAAAATACAGGGAGCGAACACAGCCCCAGCCATCAACAGAAAATTGGATTAAAGGTTTGCTGAGCATGGTCCTGGCCATGAGAACAAGACCCAGATTCCCCCACAGCCAGTCCCTCCCATCAAGAAGCCTTGCACAAGCCTCTTAGCCTTATACCTCAGAGGGCAGACAGAATAAAAACCACAATCACAGAAAATGAGCCAAATTGATCACATGGATCACTGCCTTGTCTAACTCAATGAAACTATGAGCCATGCCATGTAGGGCCACCCAAGATGGATGGGTCATGGTGGAGAGTTCTGACAGAACATGGTCCACTGGAGAAGGGAATGGCAAACCACTTCAGCATTGTTGCCTTGAGAATCCCATGAACAATATGAAAAGGCAAAAAATATGACACTGAAGGATGAACTCCCCAGGTTGGAAGGTGCCCAATATGCTACAGGAAAAGAGCAGAGAAATAGCTCCGGAAAGAATGAAGAGGCTGAGCCAAAGCAAAAACAACACCCAGCTGTGGATGTGACTGGTGATGGACGTAAATCTGATGCTCTAAAGAACAATACTGCATAGGAATCTGAAATATTAGGTCCATAAATCAAGGTAAATTAGAAGTGGTCAAACAGGAGATGGAAATAATGAACATCAATATTTGAGAAACTAGTGAATTAAAATGGACCAGAATGGGTGAATTTAATTCATTACATTACAACTACTACTGTGCAGAAGAATCCCTCAGAAGAAATGGAGTAGGCCTCATAGTCAACAAAAGAGTCTGAAATGCAGTACTTGGGTGCAAGCTCAAAAATGACAGAATGATCTCTGTTCATTTCCAAGGCAAACCATTCAATATCACAGAATCCAAGTCTATGCCCCACCACTAATGCTGAAGAAGCTGATGGTGTAGGTTCTATGAAGACCTATAGGATCTTCTAGAACTAACACCAAAAAAAGATGTCCTTTTCATCATAGGAGACTGGAATGCAAAATAGGAAGTCAAGAGATACCTGGAGCAACAGGAAAGTTTGGCCTTGAAGTACAAAATGAAGCAGGGCAAAGGCTAACAGAGTTTTGCCAAGAGAACACACTGGTCATAGCAAGCACCCTCTTCTAAAAACAAAAGTTACAACTATACACATGGACATCATCAGATGGTCAATACTGAAATTAGATTAATTATATTCTTTAGAGCCGAAGATGGAGAAGCTGTATAGAGTCAGCTAAAACAAGACCAGGAACCGACTGTGGCTCCAATCATGAACTCTTTATTGCAAAATTCAGACTTAAATTGACGAAAGTAGGGAAAACCACTAGACTGTTCATGTATGATCTAAAGGAAATTCTTTATGATGATTATACAGTGGAAGTGACAAATAGATTCAGGGGATTAGATCTGATAGACAGAGTGCCTGAAGAACTATGGATGGAGGTTTGTGACATTGTACAGGAGGCAGGGATCAAGACCATCCCCAAGAAAAAGAAAAGCAAAAAGGCAAAATGGTTGTCTGAGGAGGCCTTACAAATACATGAGAAAAGAAGAGAAGCAAAAGGCAAAGCAGAAAAGGAAAGATATACCCAGCTGAATGACAAGTTCCAAAGAATAGCAAGGAGAGATCAGAAAGCCTGCCTCAGTGATCAGTGCAAAGAAATAGAGGAAAACAATAGAATGGGAAAGACTAGAGATCTTCTCAAGAAAATTAGAGATACCAAGGGAACATTTCATGCAAAGATGGGCACAATAAAGGACAGAAATGGTATAGACCTAACAGAGGCACAAGATATTAAGGAGAGGTGGCAAGAATACACAGAAGAACTCTACAAAAAAGATCTTCATGACTCAGATAACCATGATGTTGTGATCACTCACCTAGAGCCAGACATCCTGTAATGGTAGTCAAGTGAGCCTTAGAGAGCATCACTACGAACAAAGCTAGTGGAGGTGATGGAATTCCAGTTGATCTATTTCAAATCCTGAAAGATGATGCTGTGAAAGTGCTGCACTCAATATGCCAGCAAATTTGGAAAACTCAGCAGTGGCCACAGCACTGGAAAAGGTCAGTTTTCATTCCAATCCCAAAGAAAGGCGATGCCAAAGAATGTTCCAACTACGGCACAATTGCACTCATCTCACACGCTAGTAAAGTAATGCTCAAAATTCTCCAAGCCAGGCTTCAACAGTACATGAACTGAGAACTTCCAGATGTTCAAGCTGGTTTTAGAAAAGGCAGAGAAACCAGAGATCAAATTGCCAACATCTGCTAGATCATGGAAAAAGCAAGAGAGTTCCAGAAAACCATCTACTTCTGCTTTATTGACTATGCCAAAGCCTTTGACTGTGTGGATCAAAACAAACTGGAAAATTCTGAAAAATATGGAAATACCAGACCACCCTACCTGCCTCTCAGGAAACCCACATCCTGGCCAAGAAGCAACAGTTAGGACCAAACATGGAACAACAAACTGCTTCAAAATGGGGAAAAGAGTACATCAAAGGTGTATATTGTCACCCTGTTTATTTAATGTCTATGCAGAGTACATCAGGCAAACTGGCAGGCTGAATGAAGCTCAAGCTGGAATCCAGATCACCAGGAGATATACCAGTAACCTCAAATATGTAGACAGCACCACTCTAATGGCAGAATGTGAAGAGGAACTAAAGAGCCTCTTGATGAGGGTCCTAGAGCAGGAAAAACCTGGCTTAAAAGTCAACATTAAAAAAAATAAGATCATGGAATCTGGCCCCATCACTTCATGACAAATATATGTGGAAAAAACAGAAACAGTGACAGACTTTATTTTTTTGGACTCCAAAATCACTGTGAATGGTGACCACAGCCGTGAAAATGAAAGATGCTTGCTCCTTGGAAGAAAAGCTATGACAAGCCTATACAGCATATTAAAAAACAGAGACACCACCTTGCCAACAAAGATCCATCTAATCAAAGCTGTAGTTTTTCCAGTAGTCATATATGGATGTGAGTGTTGGACCATACAGAAGGCTGAGTGCCCAAGAATTGATGCTTTTGAACTGTGGTGCTGAAGAAAACTCTTGAGAGTCCCTTGGAAGCAAGGAGATCAAACCAGTCAATCCTAAAGGAAACCAACCTTAAATATTCATTGGAAGGACTTATGCTGAAGCTCCAATACTTTGGGCAAATCATGTGAAGAGCTAACTCATTGGAAAAGACAGTGACGCTGAGAAAGATTGAGGGCAGAAGGAGATGGGGCCACAGAGGATGAGATGATTGAATGGCATCATCGACTCAATGGACATGAGTTTGAGCAAACTCCTGGAGACAGTGAAGGACAGGGGAGTCTGGTGTGCTGTAGTCCATGGGGTTACAGAGTCAGACACGACTGAGCAACTGAACAATAAGTAGGTTTGTCATAGCTTTTCTTCCAAAGAGCAAGCATCTTCTAATTTCATGACTGTAGTCACTGGCCAGAGTGATTTCAGAGCCCAAGAAAACAAAACAAAATCTGCCTTGGTTTCCATTTTTTCCCCCATCTATTTGCTTTGAAGTGATGGGACCGGATACCATGACTGTTGTTTTTTGAATGTTGAATTTGAAGCCAGCTTTTTCACTCTCCTCTATCACCCTCATCAAGAGGCTCTTTAGTTCCTCTTCATTTTCTGCCATAAGGGTGGTGTCATCTGCATATCTGAGGTAGTTGATATATCTCCTGGCTATCTTTATTCCAGCTTGTGCTTCATCCGGCCCAGCAGTTTGCATGATGTACTCTGCATAGACGTTAAATAAGCAGGGTGACAATACACAGCTTTGATGTTCTCCTTTCCCAATTTTGAATCAGTCTATTGTTTCATGTCTAGTTCTACCTGTTGTCTCTTGACCTGCATTCAGGTTTCTCAGGAGGCAGGTAAGGAGGTCTGGTATTTCCATCTCCTTAAGAATTTTCAAAGATTGCTGTGATCCACAGAGTCAAAGGCTTTAGCATAGTCAATGAAGCAGAAGCATATGTTTTTCTGGAATTCCCTTGCTTTTTCTATGATCCAATGGATGTTGGCAATTTGATCTCTGGTTCCTCTGCCTTTTCTAAATCCAGATTGTACATCTGGAAGTTCTCTGTTCACTACTATTGAAGCCTGACCTAAAGGATTTGAGGTATAACCTAACTAGTTGTGAAATGAGTGCAACTGTATGATTGAACATTCTTTGACATTGCCTTTCTTTGGAATTGGAATGAAAACTGACCTTTTCCAGGCCTGTGACCACTGTTGAGTTTTCTAAATTTGCTGGCATATTGAGTACAGCAGTTTAATGGCGCCATCTTTTAGGATTTGAAGTAGCTCAGCTGGAACTCCACTAGCTTTGTTCATAGTGATGCTTCCTAAGGCCTGCTTGACTTCATTCTCCAGGATGTCTGGCTCTAGGTGAGTGATCACACCATCGTGGTTATCTGGGTCATTAAGACTTTTTTTCCCAGTAGTCATGTACAGATATGAAAGTTGGACCATAGAGAAAGTTTAGCACTGAAGAATGGATGCTTTTGAATTGTGTTGCTGGAGAAGACTCTTAAGAGTCCCTTGCCCAGCAGGGAGATCAAATCAGTCAATCCTAAAGGAAGTCAACCCTGAATGTTCATTGGAATGACTGATGATGAAGCTCCAATACTTTGGTCACCTGATGCGAAGAGCGGACTCGATGCTGGGAAAGACTGAGGGCAGGAGGAGAAGGGGGCGACAGAGGATGAGACGGTTGGATGGCCTTACTCACTCAGTGGACATGAGTCTGAGCAAACTCCAGGAGACAGTGAAGGGCAGGGGAGCCTGGCGTGCTGCAGTTTATGGTGCCACAGAGCACTGGACATGACTTAGCTACTGAACAACAGCAAAGACCTTTTTTGTGTAGTTCTTCTTGTGCTTCTGTTAGGTCCATACAACTTCCGTCTTTTATTGTGCCCGTCTTGGCATTAAATATTCCCTTGATCTCTCCAGTTTTCTTGAGGAGATCTCTAGCCTGTCCCATTCTATTGTTTCCCTCTATTTCTTTGCACTGTTCTCTTAAGAAGGCTTTCCTATCTCCCCTCTGGAACTCTGCATTCAGTGGGTATATCTTTCCCTTTCTCCTTTGCCTTTTGCTTCTCTTCTTTTCTCAGTTGTTTGTAAGGCCTCTTCAGACCACCACTTTGCCTTCTTGCATTGCTTTTTCTTTGGGATGGTTTTGGTCAACACCTCCTGTACAGTGTTATGAACTTCCATCATAGTTCTTCATGTTCTCAGGCTACCGGATCTAATCCCTTGAATGTATTTTTCACCTCCACTGTTTAATCATAAGGCTTTTGATTTAGGTTATACCTGAATGGTCTTGTGGTTTTCTTTACTATTTTCAAGTTAAGCCTGAATTTTGAAATAAAGAGTTCATGATCTGAGCCACAGTCATCTCCAGGTCTTGTTTTTTTTTTTCTTAACTTTATAGGGCTTTTCTGTCTTCAGCTGCAAAGAATATAATCAGTTAGACTTTGGTATGGCCGCCTGGTGATGTTCATGTTTAGAGTCATCTCTTGTGTTCTTGGAAGAGGGTGTTTGCTTGACCAGTGTGTTGTTCTCTTGGCAAAATTCTGTTATTCTTTTCCCTGCTTCTTTTTGTGCTCCAAGGACAAACTTACCTGTCATTCCAGGTATCTCTTGACTTTCTACTTTTGCATTCTAGTCCCCTATGATGAAAAGGACATCTTTTTTGGGTGTTAGTTCTAGAAGGTCCTATAGGTCTTCAGCCATTCCACATCAGCCTTTTAGGCATTAATGGTTGAGGCATAGACTTGGATTACTGTGATATTGAATTGTTTGCCTTAGAAATGAACTGAAATCATTCTGCCTTTTTTTTTTTTGAGGTTGCACACAAGTACTGCATTTCAGACTCTTTTGTTGAGTATGAGGGCTACTCCATTTAGTATAAGATATTCTTGCCCACAGTAGTAGATACAATAGTCATCTGATTTAAATTTGCCCATTCCCATCCATTTTCGTTCACTGATTCTTAATAACTTGATGTTCACTCTTGCTGTCTCCTTGCTGACCACTTGATTCTTGGACCTAACATTCCAGGCTCCTATGCAATATTGTTCTTTACAGCATTGGTAAAAAGAGGGTAAATAGGCCCTCTTTGTCTCTTGTAAACATGTTAAGGTAATAGTCATGGCAACAATCAAAAAAGGGGGGAAAACTGTTTTTGAGTAAAGAATTAAGGGATGTCTACTCCTTTTTGGGACATGTGAAACACTACACGTGTGCAGAAAGTTTCCTTGTGGGTCAAGAGTCAGGGAATAACACCAGGCCATAAGGGGTCTTGCTCCTCCGATAAACCTTCACTTTGAGATCCAGCTTGGCTGAGGGGAGGGTGCACACCCAGGGGAGGGTCCTGAGATAAATTAGCCTGGGGGGAGCTGTGGGCAAAGCAAGATGACTGGCTTGAAGGAAGACAAAGATCCGGAACACTGCCGCCCCTTGCAGCTCAATTCTTAAAGACTCTGCCTACAATACAGGAGACCTGGGCTTGATTCCTGGCTTGGAAGGATCCCCTGGAGAAGGAAATGGCAACCCACTCCAGTGTTCTTGCCTGGGAAAGCCCATGGACAGAGGAGCCTGGCAGGCTAGAGTGCATGGGGTCCCGAGTGCTGGACATGACTTAATGACTAAACCACCAAGCTTCCCAGACATGGGGCTCTGTCTAGTTTGCCCTTGTGTCTCTCCACAGGTACTTTTCCTTTTCAACATACTTTTCAGTTTTACCTTTTGCCTCCTCATCTGAATTCTTTCTTGACAAAGCAGGCAAGGACCAGGGTTGTCCAGCAGCAAGTCCTCTCTTACCCCTGAAAGGTTTGGAAAAACACTAGCATGGTCCCCAGCTGACAAGGCACCTCCCCTCTATGACCCAGCTCCCCGAAAATGCCCTCCGGAGAGAGCCCAGCATGGCCAGCACCCTCCCAGGCCCGGGCCCCCACTTGGAGCCGTCCCTGAGCAGGACCCTCCTCCGCCCTCGGGGAGTGTCCAGTCTCCTCGGTCCCCGGTGTCTGTGAGGATGGAGTCCTGACTGCATCCTGCACCCAGGCCGGCTGGTGGACACAGAGGCCTCAGCGCATGCGGGCGGCCACCCTTCCTGGCCCCTCTCTGGAGCTGGTGGACACAGAGGCCTCAGCGCATGTGGGCGGCCACCCTTCCTGGCCCCTCTCTGGAGCTGGTGGACACAGAGGCCTCAGCGCATGCGGGCGGCCACCCTTCCTGGCCTCTCTCTGGCCCTCCCGCCTGTCCTGCGGCACAGCCATCAGCTCTGTGCAGGAGGCTGAGCGCAGGGTCCCCAGCGCCCTCTGAGGTCCTTCTCACTGACTGTGTGTCCTAAGCACTGAACCAGGTCCCTTTGACACCCCTGCCCCAGCTGCCCCTCCTGGCCCGCCTTCACTGGTGTCCCCTCCTGCTCTGGGTTTCCGGCACCAACCCGCTTGTTCGGGGCAGAATTGTGACCCCAAATTCAAATCTTGCAGCCCTGACCCCCAGACCTCAAGCGTCACTGCTTCTGGAGGTGGCGTCTCTGAAGAGGTGATGAGGGTGAACTGGGGTCCCAGGGCGGGCCCTCGTCCAGTCTGACTGGAGACCCTCTAAGAGGAGGTGAGGACAGAGACAAGCACAGACGGGTGCCCCCGTGAGGACATGGCATCTGCACCCCATGGAGACAGGCCTCAGCAGGAGCTGGCCCTGTGCTCCTGGGTCTGGGGTCCCAGGCTCCAGGGTGTGAGCGGCGACGCCTGTGGTCCAAGCCCCCCGCGGTGTTTGTTACAGCCTCCTGTGCTGACCACCTGACACGGGGCGCTTGTCTGTGGCTCCCCGGGCTTCAGGCTGGCCTCTGCCTGGGAGGCGGAGTGGAGCCCTAGGGGTGGGTAGTGGATGGGGGTCAGGCACCCACGGATCAGGTAGGGATGGGACCAGGGACTCTAGGTGCAGGTGGGGGGATGGGCAGGAAGCCCAGGGGCTAGTGGGGGTGGGGCAGCCAGGCTGTGGACTCCTCAAAGGGAGAAGTTGTGTCAACATACGGAGACTGGCCAGTGAGCTAGGTGAAGTAAAGATGCTTTATTGTCATTAAAGAGATAAAGAGACAGCAAAGAGAATGAACAGGCCCCGACAGTATACAGAAGAAGCTTCCCAAGCTCCAAGACTGTGGTCCTTCCTTCCAGTTCTAGGGGCAGCGCCTCCCATCCAGAGACGCCCATGCACATTTCTGCAATGACGGGAGAGTCTGTACTGTGAGGTGAGGCGGGGCCCCAGGGCTTGGGGCTGGGCCTCTGTGGGTCTCTGGTCTCGCCTGTCACCCCTGCCCTCAGTGCAGGCCGAGCTACTGTGGGACGTGTCAGGCTGTTGGCCGCTGGATGGACTGGCTGCCCTGACGTCCTGTATTCTGGGAGCCTCTCCAGCTCTGTCCACCAGGAACCAGTCAGCAGGCCTGTCTCCAGGCGGTCGGTCTGGCTGGATGTCACCCCTTCCCCACCAGGGCTCCTGCAGCAGCCGTGGGCCCAGGCCCTGCTCACAGCAGCGTCCTCGGTGGAGGTGGCCTGAGTAACTGTTAGTGGTCCTCCCAGGAGCTTCCCTGCTGGGAGGCTGGGCCCCTGCAGGACAGCTGTTCCCAAGGATCTGACACAGGGGCCTCCCCCATGGACTTGTGGTCTGAATCCAGGCCTGGACGAAATGCAGGGGCTGGGCCCTGTGCATACGGTGTGGGAACCCAGCTTCCTCCTTCAGAGGCCCTGTGGTCTGAATCCTGGCCTGGACAAGATGAATGGCGTGGGAGGAGGTGCCCTGTGCAGACAGCCCTGGACCCAGCCTCCTACTCCTCCAGGCAGAACTGAACTCTGACCTGTGTGTTCCTGGTGGGGGACTCGCAGCCCATTGGTGTCTTGCTGGCTTCCCAGAGGGCCTTGGCATTCATCAGCTTGGGTGGGGTCTACGCCTGCTGTCCACTCGGGTCTCCGGGGGTGGGGGCAGGTTTTGGTGACCGTGAGGCCTGCAGGTAGAGATGTGGGCGAGGCTGGCCAAGAGGTCAGAGGTCGCTGGGTCAGAGCGCAAAGGAGCTGGCCTGGTGCAGGTTGATGCTCGAAATAATAGACACTGTCCAGTCGGGTCTGTGGCCGCCCTGGACTCTGCTCACAGGAGCTCTAGGCTCCCTGCCCGATCATATTTCTGTAGTCGGGGACGATCGTCCTCTTCAGCTCCACCACTGATGAGAAGATCCACTTCACCTGGGTAGGGGGGAACAGGGTGAGCAGAGACGACTCATTGTGGGCCTCCCCCAGGGGCAGTGACGAAACAGTGAGGGAACAGAGAGTGGACAGTGAGGATCAGTGTGGGGACGAGGAGTGGACACAGAGTGATAGAAATGGACAATGAGTGGACAGTGAGGGCCAGCAAGGGGACAGACGGTACAGTGAGGGGACAGTGAGGGCACAGTGACGGGACAGTTAGGGGCAGTGATGGACAGTGAGGGGCAGTGAGGGGACAGAGAAGGACAGTGAGGGGCAGAGAAGGGCAGTGAGGGGCAGTGAGGGACAATGAGGGGCAGTGATGGGCAGTGAGGGGCAGTGAGGGGCAGTGAAGGGCAGTGAGGGACACTGAAGGTCAGTGAGGGGCAGTGAGGGGCAGTGAGGGGCAGTGAGGGGCAGTGAAGGGCAGTGAGGGACAGAGAGGGGCAGTGAGGTGCAGTGAGGGGCAGAGAGGGGCAGTGAGGGGCAGTGAGGGAGCAGTGAGGGGCAGAGAGGGGCAATGAAGTGACAGGGAGGTGACTCTGAGGGGACACTGGGAAACAGTACGGTCAGTGAGGGGACAGTTTAAGGACAGTGATGGGATGCTGAGATTGATAGGGAGAAAATGAAGGGTCACAATAGGTGATTAAATAGTTATCTGACTAGGGAATTATAAGTTGAAAAATATGAAAAACCCTGTAAATTAACCATTACTTGAAAAAGCAGGTTGATTTAACCACGAGACTAAGCAGTCTTGCTTAGCAACAAAACTACAGCAGAAGCCTGGGATATGCTGCAAAACGGGAAAGCGAGGATGGCGTGAGACCCACATCCGGCCCAGTGAGCTCAGTGAGCTAATGACCCCTGGGTTACAGCAGGCTCTCTGCACACAAAGAGCAGTCGTTTATGGGAAGGTGACTTTCAAAATGAAAGACCCTCATTGTGCTGAGACCTAAAATATTTTCCGGAGTCTATGACAGTCCTGACCTGACCATCTTGGGAGGGAAAAGAAAACTCCTCTAGCCCACCTGGGGGAGGAACTGATGACCAAAACATGACCTTTACTCAAGAGAGACCAAGAAGGTGTTTTCCCTTCCCCACTTGTCCTTTGATGGAAAACGGTGTCCACGAAGTTCTCAGGGAGCAGCAGCGCCCCATCACCGCTCGTAAGCGTCACAAGCCTCCTAGTCCAAAAACTCATTTCTCATCTACCACTCTACCCTTGCTGAATTCTCCCCACTGACATGAAGGGTGGCGTGTGGCACAGAAGCTCTTCAGACGCCCCTTGAAATGACCCAATCTGTTTCAAGGTGACAGTGATGGGAAAATGAACAGAGAGGGACAGTGAGGGGCAGTGAGGGGCAGTGAGGGACTCTGAGGGACTCTGAGGGGACCCTGGGGACAGAGAGGGGGCCCGAGGGCCCAGCAGGGTGGCTTCCCACCTTGAAGAGGGTCACGGTGGCGCTGTAGCAGACGCTGAGCAGGAAGAGCGTGATGAAGATGGAGATAGTTGTCCAGAGCCCGTCCAGCTCCCCGTCCTGGGCGTCCGCACAGCTCTCCTCCTCCAGCAGCAGGTCTGCACAGGGAGGGGTGGTCAGTGCTGTGTCTGCCCATGGGGCGCTGGGCGGCATCATCGGGGCCTCGGGGCAGGGCTCCCTCTGGGTGGGGGGAAGGTGGCATGATCCACCCATGGGCCAGGCAGGGATCACCTGAGGTCATTCTCTGGGCCCCAGCCCCAGCCCCCACCCCTCCAGCCCTGGCCGCTGTCTGGGCCTGGCCTGTGGGGTCCTGCTCCCATCCTGAGCTGTGCCCTGAGCTGGGGCCCTGACTCCACCTCCCCCCAGGACAGAGGCTCAGTTCCTGGCCTCCTCTGCCCTGGGGGCCAGGCCTGGAGCTGGGAGGGTCAGCAGAGCATGCAAGCCTGGGCCCTGCCCCCAGGGAGGGAGGGCAGACAGCACCGGGCTGTGTCCCTGTGCCCGAGGGGTGAGGGTGCCGGGACAAGGGGCTGAGGGGGGATCTCAGCCTGCTAGGGAGGGGCGTGGGTGCCCCAGGGGAGGCAAGGAATGGATGTCTGACCTGGTCAGTGTGGTCAGTGTGGGAAAGGGCCACTGAGCAGCCCATGGGTGCTGGAGGGTGGGGACCATCTGGTGTCCACAGGGAGAGGTCATGAGACCCAGCTCTGGGTCTGGGCCCACGGGGTCACCCCATGGGTCCTCGAGTGCGAGACCTGAGTGTGTGCAGGCATGTGGGTGTGTGACGGGGGTGAAGTGTGCTCGTGTGCAGGTGGACACCTGACTGCGTGTGGAGGAGGCTGGGTGCGGGCTGTCTCGTGTGCGTGAGGGGCTGGGGCTTGTTGTCTGTGGCTCTGGGCTCAGTGTCTGCAGAGAGCAGCTAGGTCCCTGCCCTGGACGTTCAGGGCTCCCAGCCTGGGCCCCTTTCAGGCACAGGGACGACATCCCCACGAGTGCGCAAGCCTGGCCCCGGGCAGGGACAGCTGGGCAGAGCCTCCTGGCCGAGGGAGGGCGAGGCCTGACCTCGGGAGCCTGAGGGTGAAGCAGGGCCATCCCCCGGCCATGCCTGGCTCCAGGCAGACCCAGAGTGGACACACGGACTCTGGACACCCAGGGACAGGGGCCTGGGGACAAGGACGTGGCCCTGCCCCACAGCGTGGGCTGGAGCAGAGGCGGGAAGCATTGGGCCTCAATCCCTGAGGGTCTCGGGGGCTTCCCCCATTCCTGTCCAGAGTCTGGCCCAGCAGGTAGTGGCTGGAGGGGGCCGTGGAGGTGCGCCTCTGGCCAAGCCCCTCTGTAGCCTCGGGCAGCGCCCAGGTGGCCTGCTGGACCCACTCATTGTGTGTCTGGCCTGGAGCGGGGTCAGCTCCCCCACAGATGCTGAACAAAGTGGCCCAGAGTCGGCTCAGCCCACCCCCCGCAGGCCTCTCGGCCACCAGGGCTCTGCCTCGGAAAGAACCAGCACAGCATTGCAGGGTCCCAGGGCGGCCTGGGTGCTTTATTCATGGCGGCCCAGGAGGAATGCTCACAGGGAGGGGCTAGGGCGTCCTGGCTGGACCTGGAGCCCAGGGAGGATGGGCTGGGTGAGGGCTTGCTGGTGCAGGGACGTGAGGCTCATTTACCCGGAGACTTAGAGATGGACTTCTGCGTGTAATGATTGTGCAGAGCCTCATGCATCACTACACACGTGTAGGCGCCTCCTTCTTGCCAGCTGTTCTTGTTCACCCTGAGCCTGCTGTACAGGAAGTAGGAGCCATCGCTGTCCAGCTGGGGCGGGGTCGTGCCATATTTGTCCTCTGACTCAGGCTGCCCATCTTTCTGCCACTCTACGGCGATGTAGTCTGGGTAGAAGCCGGTGACCATGCAAGTGATGCTGACCGTGCTTTTGCTGAGCTCGTCCTGGGGTGGGGCCAGGACGTACACCTGCGGCTCCCGGGCCTGCCCTGTGGGGACAGGCAAGGCTGTTAGCACAGCGGTCACTCTGATTGGCCCATGGGACCCTCCCATTCCCATCCACCTGGCCCACCTTTGGTCCTGGAGATGGTCCTCACGATGGGGGCTGGGAGGCCTTCATTGTAGACCTTGCACTTGAACTCCTTTCCTCCAGTCCAGTCGTTGTGCTGGATGGGCAGGGCGCTGACCACGCGGTAGGTGCTGTTGAACTGCTCCTCTCTTGGCTTCGTCCTGGCTGTGTTTACCTCCACATCGTCCACGAACCAGGAGAACTTCACCTCGGGGTCATCGTGGCCCACGTCCACCACCACACACGTGACCTCAGGAGTTCCAGAGATTGTGAGGGTGTCCTTGGGTTTTGGTGGGAAGATGAAGACAGAGGGTCCTCCGGGGAGCTCAGGGGCTTTGGGGAAGACATAACAGGTGTCAGCCCCTGGGCAGACTTACTCTTGGGTCCCCACAGCCTCACCTGTGGCCCCCCTGGGCCCTGTCCACATCTGGGGTGTGATGGGGAGACTGGGTGACTTACGTGGGCAGCAATCACAGGTTTTCGGTCTGCATGGGGGAACTGCAGAGAGAGCAGACTGGGAGTTACCAGGGGCAGGAAGCCATGGGCTGGGCTTAGGGCAGGGACGGGTTTTAGCAGGTATGAGCCCTGGGCCTGTCTCTGTGGGTCCAGGCATGTGGATGTTGACCAGCCTGTGGCCATCCTGGACCTGGTGGAAACTCCAGACAACCCCCTTCCCAAGCCTGTGAGACTGTCAGGAGAGAGACAGACAGGGCCTGCCCTGACATGCTGGGCCTGGTTCACAGCACCCCTGGGGGTGGGGTCCCTGCAGGCAGTGGGGCTGACCCTGGTCTCCTGGAGTGGACACCCTCCCCGGGGACCATCTTCTCACCAACAGCCTTGTCCACCTTGGTGCTGCTGGCCGGGTGGGCTACGTTGCAGGTGAAGGTCTGGCTTTTTGTGGCGCTGGCGGGCGCGGTCACCGTGCTGCTGAGAGAGTAGAGCCCGGAGGACTGAAGGACGGCCGGGAAGGTGTGCACGCCGCTCTTCAGGGCACCCGAGTTCCAGGTCACGGTCACCGGCTCGGGCATGTAGCTGGAGACCAGGCAGCCCAGGGTCACGGTGGAGCTGGACGTGTCCCCGCAGCAAGAAGTCAGAGGGTAGACTTTCGGGGCTGTGATGGAGGCTGTGAGAGAGGAGGCTGGGTGAATGCGGGGTCCAGCAGGCCCTCAGGTGCTCATGCCTGGGGCACCTCTGAGCCCAGCCACCATCTGCTCTCAGAGTGTGACGACCGGCCGGCATGGTGGCCACCTGGCTCTGTGCGCTGCAGCTGGGGTGTCTGGACACAGCTGGGGTCGGTGAGTGTGGCTTCTTGAATCAGAGCCCCAGGGCTCCCTCCCTCCTGTTGGAGCTTGGCCCTTCCCATGGCCCCTGCTCCCCCAGCCTGGTCAGCTCCCTGGGCCTGCAGCCCGACTGACTGCCGAGCAGGCGCCCTGTAGCTCCTGACCCCTTGCACCGCCCTATCAAGCACACCATCCCAAGTCTGGCCCCACTTTGGCTCCTGAGCCACACAGGCTGCTGGGACAGGCAGACCCTCAGCCCAGGAAGTGCAGCCCACCCGGTGCCCTCAGGGCGCCCCTTCCCTGCAGCCCCAGAGCCCTTCCTCTCGGGTCTTCGCTCCTCCTTGCTTTGCTCTTCATGCAGACCCTCCACCAAACAGCGCCCCCGTTAGCTTGAGGGGTGGCCCACACCCCTTGTCTCAGCCCTCTGCTTCACCAGCTGTGGCCTGAGCTCTCCCAGCCCTGTGCCCTTGCTCCCTTCCCCCTCGTCCAGCACCCACACCACTGGTCTCAGCCCTCTGGACTCAGCTCTGGACGGCTGTGCTCTTGGGCCCATCTTCTCTGCAGTGCTCACACTGCCCAGTGTCCCTGCATCTGGCCCCACAGCACAAATGGCCCCTTGCACCCTCGGATCCTTTCGTACTGATTGCTCAGCACACACATGGTCAGCTGAGGTCGTCGACAGGGGTGTGACATTCAAGCGCCTGCTCAGCTGCACGATCTTTGTCTGCTCCCCTAATACCCTGAACTCCCAGCCCCCTGCTTATCCCCAGAAGCTGTACCTGCTCCCCCAAATCTCCAAGGGCACTCCCTGTCCTCCCAGCCCCTGCTCACCCAAGTTGTACCTGTTCACCCAAAGCAACAGGGGCACCTCCTGTCCTCGCAGCCTCCTGCTCACCCACAAGCTGTTACTGCTTCCCAAAATCTCCAGGGGCACCCCATGTCCTCCCAGCCCCCTGGATACCCTCACAAGCTGTACCTGCTCCCCCAAAGCACCAAGGGCTCCCCATGCTCTCCCAGCCCCCTGCTCACCCTCACAGGCTGTACCTGCTCCCCTAGTCTCCAAGGGCACCCCCTGTCCTCCCAGCCCTCTGCTCATGCCCAGAAGCACTACCTGATCCCCTAAAGTTTTTGAGATACCCCATGCTTTCCCAGCCCCCTGCTCACCCTCACAAGCTGTACCTGCTCCCCCAAAGCACCAGGCGCACCCCCTTACTCTCAGCCCCCTGCTCACCCTCATAACCTGTGCCTGTTCCCCCAAAGCACCGGGGGCTCCCCCTGTCCTCCCAGGCCCTGCTCACCTTCACAGGCTGTACCTGCTCCCCCAAAGCATCAGGAGCACCCCCAGTCCTCCCAGCCCCTGCTCACCCTCATAACCTGTAACTGCTCCCCCAAACACCAGGGACACTTCCAGTTCTCCCAGCCCTGGCTCACACTCACAAGCTGTACCTGCTCCCCCAAAACACCAGGGGCTCCCCGCTGACCTCCCAGCTCCTGCTCACCCTCAGAGGCTGTACACTCTCCCCCAAAGCACCAGGGGCTCCCACTTTCCTCCCAGCCCCTGCTCACCCTCACAAGCTGTACCTGCTCCCCCAAAGCACCAGGCATACCCCCCTTACTCTAAGCCTCCTGCTCACCCTCATAACTTGTACCTGCTCCCCCAAAGCACGGGGGCTTCCCCAGTTCTCCCAGCCCCTGCTCACTGTCACAGGTTGTAACGCTCCCCAAAGCACCAGGCGCACCCCCCTTACTCTAAGCCCCCTGCTCACCCTCATAACTTGTACCTGCTCCCCCAAAGCACGGGGGCTTCCCCAGTTCTCCCAGACCCTGCTCACCCTCATAACCAGTACCTGCTCCCCCAAACACCAGGGACACCCCCAGTTCTCCTAGCCCTTGCTCACACTCACAAGCTGTACCTGCTCCCCCAAAGCATCAGGGGCTCCCCCTGCCCTCCTAGCTCCCTGCTCACCCTCTCAAGCTGTACCTGCTCCCCGAAACACCAGGGGCACCCCTTGTCCTCCCAGCCCCTTGCTCACCCTCACAGGCTGTACCTGCTCCCCCAAAGCACCAGGGACTCCCCCTGTCCTCCCAGCTCCTGCTCAACCTCACAGGCTGTACACGCTCCCCCAAACATGAGGGATATGCCCTCTCCTCCCAGTCCCTGCTCACCCTTACAGGCTGCGTCTGCTCCCCCAAAGCACCAGGGGCACCCCTTGTCCTCCCAGCCCCTTGCTCACCCTCACAGGCTGTACCTGCTCCCCCAAAGCACCAGGGGATCCCACTGTCCTCCTAGCCCCTGCTCACCCTCACAAGCTGTACCTGCTCGCCCAAAGCACCAGGGGATCCCACTGTCTTCCCAGCTCTTGCTCACCCTCACTGGCTGTACATCCTCCCCCAAAGCACCAGGCGCACCTCCTTACTCTCAGCCCCCTGCTCACCCTCATAACCTGTACCTGTTCCCCCAAAGCATCAGGGGCTCCCCCTGCCCTCCCAGCTCCCTGCTCACCCTCTCAAGCTGTACCTGCTCCCCGAAACACCAGGGGCACCCCTTGTCCTCCCAGCCCCTTGCTCACCCTCATAACATGTACCTGCTCCCTCAAAGCACCAGGGCTCACCCTGTCCTCCCAGCCCCTGCTCACCCTCGCAGGCTGTACACGCTCCCCCAAACATCAGGGATACCCCCTCTCCTCCCAGTCCCTGCTCACCCTTACAGGCTGCATCTGCTCCCCCAAAGCACCAGGGGCACCCCTTGTCCTCCCAGCCCCTTGCTCACCCTCACAGGCTGTACCTGCTCCCCCAAAGCACCAGGGGATCCCACTGTCCTCCTAGCCCCTGCTCACCCTCACAAGCTGTACCTGCTCGCCCAAAGCACCAGGGGATCCCACTGTCTTCCCAGCCCTTGCTCACCCTCACTGGCTGTACATCCTCCCCCAAAGCACCAGGCGCACCTCCTTACTCTCAGCCCCCTGCTCACCCTCATAACCTGTACCTGTTCCCCCAAAGCACCGGGGGCTCCCCCTGCCCTCTCAGCCCCTTGCTTACCCTCTCAAGCTGTACCGCTCCCCCAAACACCAGGGACACCCCCTGTCCTCCCAGCCCCTGCTCACTCTCACAGGCTGTACCTGCTTCCCCAAAGCACCAGGGCTCAACCTGTCCTCCCAGCCCCTGCTCATTCTCATAACCTGTACCTGCTCCCCCAAAGCAGCAGGGGCCCCCCTGCCCTCCCAGCTCCCTGCTCACCCTCTCAAGCTGTACCTGCTCCCCGAAACACCAGGGGCACCCCTTGTCCTCCCAGCCCCTTGCTCACCCTCATAACCTGTACCTGCTCCCCCAAAGCATCAGGGGCTCCCCCTGCCCTCCCAGCTCCCTGCTCACCCTCTCAAGCTGTACCTGCTCCCCGAAACACCAGGGGCACCCCTTGTCCTCCCAGCCCCTTGCTCACCCTCATAACCTGTACCTGCTCCCCCAAAGCACCAGGGGCACCCCTTGTCCTCCCAGCCCCTTGCTCACCCTCACAGGCTGTACCTGCTCCCCCAAAGCACCAGGGGATCCCACTGTCCTCCTAGCCCCTGCTCACCCTCACAAGCTGTACCTGCTCGCCCAAAGCACCAGGGGATCCCACTGTCTTCCCAGCCCTTGCTCACCCTCACAGGCTGTACATCCTCCCCCAAAGCACCAGGCGCACCTCCTTACTCTCAGCCCCCTGCTCACCCTCATAACCTGTACCTGTTCCCCCAAAGCACCGGAGGTTCCCCCTGCCCTCTCAGCCCCTTGCTTACCCTCTCAAGCTGTACCACTCCCCCAAACACCAGGGACACCCCCTGTCCTCCCAGACCCTGCTCACTCTCACAGGCTGTACCTGCTCCCCCAAAGCACCAGGGCTCACCCTGTCCTCCCAGCCCCTGCTCACCCTCATAACCTGTACCTGCTCCCCCAAAGCACCAGGGGCCCCCCTGCCCTCCCAGCTCCCTGCTCACCCTCTCAAGCTGTACCTGCTCCCCGAAACACCAGGGGGCACCCCTTGTCCTCCCAGCCCCTTGCTCACCCTCATAACCTGTACCTGCTCCCCCAAAGCACCAGGGGCTCCCCCTGTCCTCCCAGCCCCTGCTCGCCCTCACAGGCTGTACACGCTCCCCCAAACATCAGGGATACCCCCTCTCCTCCCAGTCCCTACTCACCCTTACAGGCTGCACCTGCTCGCCCAAAGCACCAGGGGATCCCACTGTCCTCCTAGCCCCTGCTCACCCTCACAAGCTGTACCTGCTCGCCCAAAGCACCAGGGGATCCCACTGTCTTCCCAGCCCCTGCTCACCCTCACTAGCTGTACCTGCTCCCCCAAACACCAGGGACACCCCCTTACTCTCAGCCCCCTGCTCATCCTCATAACCTGTACCTGTTCCCCCAAAGCACTGAGGGCTCCCCCTGCCCTCCCAGCCCCCTGTTCACCCTCACTAGCTGTACCTGCTCCCCCAAACACCAGGGACACCCCCTTACTCTCAGCCCCCTGATCACCCTCATAACCTGTACCTGTTCCCCCAAAGCACCTGGGGCTCCCCCTGCCCTCCCAGCCCCTTGCTTACCCTCTCAAGCTGTACCTGATCCCCCAAACACCAGGGACACCCCCTGTCCTCCCATCGCCTTGCTCACCCTCACGGGCTGTACCTGCTCCCCAAAATACCAGGGACACCCCCTGTCCTCCCAGCCCCTGCTCACCCTCACAGGCTGTACTTGCTCCCCCAAAGCACCAGGGCTCACCCTGTCCTCCCAGCCCCTGCTCAACCTCATAACCTGTACCTGCTCCCCCAAACACCAGGGGCCCCCTGCCCTCCTAACCCCTTCTCACCCACAAGCTGTACCTGCTCCCCCAGATCTCTATGGGCCCCCCTGCCCTCCCAGCCCCTGCTCACCTGCAGCCTTGCTGCCCCCTGTCCTTGGGCTGCCCCCTCAGCCTTTCTTGCCCCTCTGGCCCCTCCAGAAGCCCTCACCCCTGCCCATCTCCACTCCTCACTCCTTTATTTCCTGGGTTCAGCTCTCATCCCTGGACTTGCCAGGTGCCCACTGGCCTCCAGGCAACACTCCCCTGGAGGAGCTCTGTCCATCCGGGCCCCTCCTGGCAGAGGTCCTGCCTTTGCTCTCTGCTCTTCTCTATCCCTCCATCCACACCCTCCTCTGGCCCCTTGCTGCCTCCAGTTTTCAGGTCACCTGCCTCTCTCTGGCTCCCACTGCTGGTCCTCAGGCCCTGAGCTCTGGTCAGCCCCCTGAGTCCTGTGGGGGCTGTGGGTTCAGCCCTGTGATGCCCGCTGTGGACATAGAACCCGGCTGGCCCTGCAGCCTTGCCCCCAGCTCTGCTGCTGCCCTCGGCCCCAGCCCAGTCGGGACCCACAGTCCCTGCATGTGGCCCTGCCCTGGGACCCACGCTGGCTCCACTGGCCTGTCCAAGAGGCTTCACTGCTCTGGGGTCCTCTCCCTTCCCTGCATCCTCAGGTCAGACCTTCTTGCCATCCTGGCTGGTCCTCATGACTGCCCAGCCCCGGCCTCCAGAGCCCCTGGTCACGCACATCCCTCCCCTCCTGACCCCAAACCCATCCTGCTCCTCCACGGCCCACAGCCCCCCGAGCTCTCCAGCCCCGGGCAGCAGTGCTCTTGGTGTGGTGCACCCTGCCCGGGTGCTCTCCACACGCTCGTCCCACACTGTGACCAGGAGCAGCTGCCTCCCCAGGGCCCACTCGGCTGCTCCAGCCCCTTTGGGGGTCCCGAGGCCAATCTCCCTCCAGGGCTCTCATTCTTGTCCCTGTGCGCTTGTCCTCAGGGTCCCCACTCACCCATGGTGGGGGCCGTGGAGGGGGCTCCCCTGTAGCCTGGGGCTCCGGGCCCCTTCCCTGCTCTGGCCCACTGACACATGTGGCTCCTGGGATCTGTGTGCTGTGTCTGCAGCCCTGCTCCCTAAGACTTTGTCACCAGTCCCAGGAGGCGTGAGGGCCCTTCCCCCAGTGCTGTGAAGACTAAGAACAGGAATGAAACCTGGTGACTCCATTTGCCTCCTGAAGTTCCCTGTGTTCTGTGTCTGCAGCCCTGCTCCCTGGGACTTGGTCACCAGTCCCAGGAGGCATGAGGGCCCTTCCCCCAGTGCCGTGAAGACTAAGAACAGGAATGAAACCTGGTGATGCGACTTGCTTCCTGAAGTTCCCTTTTCTTCTGAGTGTTTTCTGTCTCAGAGGGCCTGGGGGAGTCCAGATGCGTCTGAGGTACGTCCTGTGGGTTGGTGGGGTGGTTTAAGCGGTGCCCTTGCACCCAGGGGAGGAGTGGGAATCCTAGCTGTCACGGTGTTCCTCTTCCTCATGCACTGTGCCTGGTTGACCCACCACATCCCAGGGATAAATTAGGAGTTTGGTGTTAATACATCCACACGAGTGCGTATACAGTAGGTAACCAGCAAGGGCCTACAGTGCAGCACAGTGAAGGCCTAAGGATAAGAATCAGGGGAGAGAAAGGGACACAGGGAATCCAGAAGCCAAGTAAGAAACACCTGCTGTTTGCAGGTGACATGATTTAACACATGCAAAATGATAAAGAAGGTACAGAAAACTCCTAGAGCTCAGGAATGAATTGGATAAAATTTATGGATACAAAATTAATACATAGAAATCTGTTGCATTCTGTATGGCAGCAATGAAATACCATAAAGAGAATTTAAGGAAAGAATCCCATTTACCATCCCATCAAAAAGAATAAAATACCTAGGAATAAACCTTCCCCAGGAGGCAGAATTCTGCTCTGAAAGCTCTGACACTGAAGAAAGAAACTGAGGTGACACAAACAGATGAAAAGATGCTCTTAAATCAGAAGAGGCAGTATCGTGCCAATGACTCTTCTACCGAAAGCAGGCCACAGGTTCAATGTAACGCCTGTCAGATGGCCAGCGGCAATTTCCACAGACCCAGAACAAAACTTTTGAAAATTTGTTGGGAGACATAAAGACCCCAAATAGTCAAAGCAATCTCAAGAAACAAAAGTGGAGCTGGAGGCATCGGGCTCCCTGACTGCAGAGCATACTGCAAAGCTACAGCCATCAAAACAGTAAGGTGCTGGCACAAAACCACAATCATAGGTCAGTGGCCAGTGAGACACGATAGACAGCCCAGGAACAATCCCACCCGCCTGTGATCAACTCACGATGACACAGGAGGCAAGAGTGTATGATGCAGAAAAGACAGTCTCTTGAGTAAGTTCTGGAAAAACTGGACTGCTACTTGTTAATAAATGAAATTATAAATTCTCTAGTGCCATGGGCAAAAATAAACTCAAAATGGATTAAAGACAAAAGTGTGAAATGGGAGGCTATAAAACAGAGGGAAACATGGGCAGAACACTCTTTGACATAAATCAAGGTGGTGTCTTTTTGTATTTATCTCCTAATGCTAATGCTAAATCACTTCAGTCATGTCCGACTCTGTGCGACCCCACAGACCACCAGGCTCCACCGTCCCTGGGATTCTCCAGGCTAGAACACTGGAGTGGGTTGCCATTTCCTTCTTCATCCATCTCCTAGAGTAATAGAAATAAAAAGAAAAATAAACAAATGGGGCCTAATTAAGCTAAAAGGCTTTTGTACACCATGGAAAACCATCAACAAAACAAGACTACCTGCAGAATGAGAGAAGATATTTGCAAATCACATGACCACTAAAGAATAAACTTCCAAAATGTGCAAGCAACTCATACAGCTCAATTAAAAAAGAAAAGAAAAGAAAAGAAAAGAAGCTAAACAACCCATGAGGAGAGAGAAAATTGGCCAAGACGGAGTGTTCAGGCTGTCTTGCCCACATTTTGTAAATAGTGACTGTGTAATAGCTGAGACCATTTATAGCACTGCACACGATTGTCACGAGGTCTGGCTTGGTCAAGGTTTGTGTGTGGTGTCCATATGTGAGCCCCACCGAGACAGTGGCAGCATTTTACTGCTTCTGCTTTATTGACTACACTAAAGCCTTTGAATGGGTGGATCACAACAGACTGGAACATTCTTAAAGAGAGGGGAATACCAGACCACATTAACTGCCTCCTGAGAAACCTGTATGCAGGTCAAGAAGTAACAGAACCAGATAAGGAACAACGGACTGGTTAAAATTTGGAAAAGAGAGGGAAATACCAGACCACATTAACTGCCTCCTGAGAAACCTGTATGCAGGTCAAGAAGTAACAGAACCAGATAAGGAACAACGGACTGGTTAAAATTTGGAAAAGGAGAACATAAAGATTGTATTTTGTCCCCCTGCTTATTTAACTTCTATGCAGAGTACATCATGTGACACCTGGATGGAGGAAGCACAAGCTGGAATCAAGATTGCCAGGAGAAATAGCAATAACCTCAGATATTCAGATGACACCACTCTTATGGCAGAAAATGAATAGGAACTAGAGAGACTCTTGATGAAAGTGAAAGAGGAGAGTGAAAAAGCTGGCTTAAAACTCAACATTCGAAAAATGAAGATCATGGCATTCATGGCAAAATAGATGAGGAAACAATGGAAACAGTGACAGACTATTTTCTTGGGCTCCAAAATCACTCCAGATGGTGACTGCACCCATGAAATTAAAAGACACTTGTTCCTTGGAAGAAAAGGTATGACCAACGTAGACAGCACATTAGAAAGCAGAGATATTACTTTGCTGACAAAGGTCCGTCTAGTCAAAGCTATGGTTTTTCCAGTAGTCATGTATGGATGTGAGAGTTGGACCATAAAGAAAGCTGAGTGAAGAATCAATGCTTTTGAACTGTGGTGTTGGAAAAGACTCTTGAGAATCCCTTGGACTACAAGGAGATCCAATCAGTCCATTGTAAAGGAGATCAGTCCTGGGTGTTCATTGGAAGGACTGACGTTGAAGCTGAAACTCCAATTCTTTGGCCACCTCATGCGAAGAGTTGACTCATTGGAAAAGACTCTGATGCTGGGAGGTATTGGGGGCAGGAGGAGAAGGGGACGACAGAGGATGAGATGGCTGGATGGCATCGCCGACTCAATGGACTTGAGTTTGAGCAAGCTCCGGGAGTTGGTGATGGGCAGGGAGGCCTGGCGTGCTGCAGTCTGTGGGGTTGCAAAGAGTCGGACACGACTGAGTAGCTGGACTGACTGACAGGGGTCACTTTCTCGGTCCTGGTCTCCCTCCTGGGCCTCTTCCCTCTACAGGCTGCACTGTGACTGGGGTCTGGGGGGAGCCTCACATCTGGTACCGGGGCTCTCTTGTGTTAGTTTGACAGTGTTTGATCCCACATGCCTTTCTGGTTGTCCCTGAAGGTCTCACCCCACTTTGGGGAGAGAACTTCTGGGCTTTATTTGGGCCATCGTGTGGTTAGGAGACCCTAGATAGCCCCTTATTTGACCCAAACTGAGGCTAATCAGAAGAGGGAGCTGGACCCATGTCTGCTATTTCCCTGTGGTCTGCATACAGGGGCCCCTGGAATGGCCCTCCGTGTGCCAGTGGCTGTCCGGGGTGAATTGCCACCATGTTAAATGAGTGATGCTGGTTTGGGGTAAACGGGACAGGTCAGGTCCATAAAGATACTTGGGGCTTCTCATCTAAGGCATCACCTCACAGAGGGATGGCTCTCAGAGGGTCCAGGTTCTCCTGGATCCTACTCCTTGTAGGATCTTTGATTTCTATCTCTCTTCTTCTCCCCTTTGGCCCACATCTATTTATCCTCTTCGAAAGACCTGTCTCCTCCAGATCACAGCCATTCCATGTCCAGATGATGGTAATGCAGGATCCCATCCATTCCCTGCAGCAGATTTCAACCAGGTGGCAGCAGAATTCACCAGGCAGAGTTCATGGCCCAAGGTAGGTAGAGTCCAGGAGTCCAAGACCAGCCTGAAGGAGCTACAGAAGGACGATTACCCTCATCCCCCTGATTAGATTCCTTGGGGTCCAGGTATCTCGGGGGGATTTGCGGTGGGAGACAGATGGCCCCACCAGTGGAATCAGTGTGACCACTCTCTCCTGACTCTTTCTAGTAAAGTTCCCTTAAAGTAAAATCCCATGAATGAACTCTGGGCTAGGTGCTTGTGGTCCCTTGGAAGTGGGTGGTGCCCCTACCAGAGGATGTGGACAAAGGGCAGAGGGAAGGGGGCAGAGGAGTGAACCTGGCCCCGAGGACCCAAGTGTCCAGCTAGGACACTTGAGTTCGAGCAAATGGACAAAGCAGGACACTTTGTCCTGCTTCAAATACTTTGATGCCCACAGAAACCCCAGCTCAGACTCCACCACACCTGCTCTGCTGGCCTCCAGCTCAGACTCACTGCCCCTCCCCACACGAAGGTCAAACAACAGTCCCACTCCCAATAGGCATACCCTAAGGGGTCAGTCACAGTCGGTGCTGAGGCCACAGAAATACAGCTACACAGCATCAAGGTGGACCTAGTCACCACCCAACCCATCTACCCACTGAGCTCAGGCAAAGCAGCCAGTCTTTAGGCCCTGTCCCACCAGCCAGTCTAGATGGCCTGGTGAGCAAGTGAGTGCATCTGGAGCCCCATGGAAACAGGGCAGAGAGATGGACACACGTGCCCAAGGGAAGGGTTCCTTTGGATACAAAGAGCACTCTGCACCCAGTGAGCAGAAAGACATGTGACCAAGGGGGCTTCACAGGAAGGAGAACGGGGTGGCCACCAGCAGGAGGAAAATGATCAATAATTAGAAAAGGAACATAAGTAGGAAACTGAGGGCAGGGACCGTCTGGGCCTCCTGAGGGTGCTTGAGCGTGTAGACCATACTTCAGGGCAGGGTGGCCTCATGTCCAGTACAGAGTTCCCAGACTGTGTTGACAGGAGAGTCTAATTTCAGTGAAGACCCTCCTCACAGCTGCCATCCACGCTGGGAGATCACATCCCGTGGATGCTGACACAACCCTGCAGCCTGCAGGGATTGAGGGTTGAACACCCAGGGTTGGGCAACTCTGGGGTTGTCCAGAGACACCAAGGTTCTGGTTCACATGGAACATGAGACCAGGAGAGAGCCTCATACCAGGCCAAGGCCACAGCCTGGTCTGCTCCACCCTCACAGGTCAACACTCACTGGAGATCTCTTCCTGGCCAGTGGAAGAGGGGATGCCCAGAAATCTGTGCAGGAGGTGGAGGGGCCAACTTGCCCAGGTTAAATCCCAGGGGGCCTCATGAATGTTCCTCTCCGTAAGACACTGGAGCCAAGGCCAGACCATTAACAGTCTCAGAACAATAACCTATGGAGGCAGCCACCAGCCCAGAACATCCAGCACCACCACAGGAGCCAGACTGGGACACAGTCCTCTCCTTCCACCTCAGACCTGCAAGTTGTCAGACCTACCGCCACTCTATGACTTCCTGCCATGGCCCAGTCTTCCTAAATACCCCATGGCTTCCTGGATTTCGTCATCACTTCCCGCTGAGGATCAACCAGAGAAAGCTGGACAGGACGTGGCCCAACCTTCACACTGTGATCCATATCTTGTCAGCCATCCAGCTTTCCCAGCCTTGCAGACCCCATCACATCTCTGATTTCTCTATAGGAAATCACATCACATTTCCTATAGAGAAGCTTTCTATACACAGAAAATATGTTAGCCTGCTAATGTACACATTGTATATTAAGAATGTTATAGGCCTTCAATTCAGTTCAGTCACTCAGCTGTGTCCGAGTCTTTGTGATCTCATGGACTGCAGCACACCAGGCTTCCCTGTCCATCACCAACTCCCAGAGTTTGTTCAAACTCATGTCCATTGAGTTGGTGATGCCATCCAACCGTCTCCTCCTCTGTTGTCCCCTTCTCCTACTGCCTTGAATCAGGGTCTTTACTCCTCCTGCCTTTCCCAGCATCAGGGTCTTTTCCAAGGAGTCAGATCTTCACATCAGATGGCTAAAGTATTGGAGCTTCAGCATAAGCATCAGTCTTTCCAATGAATATTCAAGACTGATTTCCTTTAGGATTGACTGGTTTGATCTTGCAGTCCAAGAGACTCTCAAGAGTCTTCTCCAACACCACAGTTCAAAAGCATCAATTATTCAGTGCTCAGCTTTATTTATGGTCCAGCTCTCGCATCCATACATGATGGTCCAACTCTCACATCCATACATGATGGTCCAGCTCTCGTGTCCATACATGACCACTGGACAATCACAGTTTTGACTGTGTGGACCTCTGTTGGCAAAATAATGCCTCTGCTTTTTAATATGCTGCCTAGGTTTGCCATGGCTTTTCTTCTAAGGAGCAAGTGTCTTCTAATTTCATGGCTGCAGTCACCATCTGCAGTGATTTTGGAGCCCAAGAAAATACAGCCTGTCATTGTTTCCGTTGTTTCCCCATCTATTTGCCATGAAGTGATGGGACTGGATGCCATGATCTTTGTTTTATGAATGTTGAGTTTTAAACCAGCTTTTTCACTCTCCTCTTTCACTTTCATCAAGAGGCTCTTTTGTTCCTCTTTGCTTTCTGCCATAAGGGTGGTGTCATCTGCATATCTGAGGTTATTGATATTTCTCCTGGAAATCTTGATTCCAGCTCATGCTTCATCCATCCAGGCATTTCACATGATGTACTCTGCATAGAAGTTAAATAAGCAGGGTGACAACGTACAATCTTATTCTCCTTTCCCACTATGGAAACAGTCCTTTGTTGCATGTCCAGTTCTAACTGTTGCTTCTTGACCTGCATACAGATTTCTTAGAAGGCAGGTAAAGTGGACTGGTATTCTGGTCTTTAAGAATTTTCCACAGTTTGTTGTGATTTACATAGTCAAAGGCTTTGGCATAGTCAATAAAGCAGAAATAAATGCTTTTCTGGAACTCACTTGCTTTTTTGATGATCCAGCGGAAGTTGGCAATTTGATCTCTGGTTCTTCTGCCTTTTCTAAATCCAGCTTGGACATCTGGACATTCTTGGTTCACATACAGTTGAAGCTTGGATTGAAGAATTTTGAGAATTATTTGCTAGTGTGTGAGATGAGTGCAATTGTGTGGTAGTTTGAAGATTCTTTGGCATTGCTTTTCTTTGGGATTGGAATGAAAACTAACCTTTTCCAGTCCTGTGTCCACTGCTGAGTTTTTCAAATTTGCAGGCATATTGAGGACAGCACTTTGACAGCATCGTCCTTAAGACTTGAATTAGCTCAACTGGAATTCCATCACCTCCACCAGCTTTGTTTGTAGTGATGCTTCCTAAGGTCCACTTGACTTCAGACTCCAGGATTTCTGGCTCTAGGTGAGTGGTCATACCATTGTGGTTATCTGGGTCATGAAGGTCTTTTTTGTATAGTTCTGTGTATTCTTGCCACCTCTTTTTAATCTCTTCTGCTTCTGTTAGGTCCATGCCATTTCTGTCCTTCCTTGGGCCCATCTTTGAGTGAAATGTTCCCTTGATGTCTCTAACTTTCTTGAGGAGATTTCTAGTCTTTCCCACTCTATTGTTTTCCTCTATTTCTTTGCATTGACCACTGAGGAAGGCTTTCTGAATCTCTCCTTGGAACTCTGCATTCAGCCGGGTATATCTTTCCTTTTCTCTTTTGCCTTTTGCTTCTCTTCTTTTCTCAGCTATTTGTAAGGCCTCCTCAGACAACCATTTTGTGTTTTTGCATTTCTTTTCTTGGGGATGGTCTTGATCATTGTCTCCTATACAATGTCATGAACCTTCATCCATAGTTCTTCAGGCATTCTGTCTCTCAGATCTAATCCCTTGAATCTATTTGTCACTTCCACTGTATAATCATAAGGGATTTGCTTTAGGCCATACCTGAACGGTCTAGTGGTTTTCCCTACTTTCTTCAATTTAAGTCTGAATTTTGCAGTTAGGAGCACAATCTGAGCCAGAGTCAGCTCCCCGTCTTGTTTCTGTTGCCTGTATAGAGTGTCTCCATCTTCAGCAGGAGCGGAGGTAATCAGTCTGAGTTTGGTGTTGACCATCTGGTGATGTCCACGTGTAGAGTCGCCACTTTCATTTTTGGAAGAGAGTGCTTACTATGACTGGTGCGTTGTCTTGGGAAAATTGCTAGGCTTTTCTCTGCTTCTTTCTCTGCTCCAAGGTCAAACTTTCCCATTACCCCAGGCATCTCTTGACTTCCTACTTTTGCATTCCAATCCCCTATGATGAAAAGATGTCATTTTTTTGGTGTTAATTCTAGAAGGTCTTGTAGGCCAGCATAGAACCGTTCAACTTCAGCTTCTTCAGCATTAGTGGATGGGGCATAGACTTGGATTACTGTGATACTGAATGGCTTGCCTTGGAAAAGAACAGAGATCATTCTGTCATTTTTGAGATTGCACCCAAGTACTGCATTTCAGAATCTTTTGTTGACTATGAGAGCTACTCCATTTCTTCTAAGGGATTCTTGCCCACAGTAGTAGACATAATGGTCATGTGAATTAAATTTGCCCATTCCAGTCCATTTTAGTTCATTGATCCCTAAGATGTTGATGTTCACTCTTGCCATCTCCTGTTTGACCGCTTCCAATTTACCTTAATTCATGGACTTAACATTCCAGGTTCCTATGCAATATTGTTTTCTGCACCATCAAAGTTTACGTCCCTCACCAGTCACATCCACAACTGGGCGTTGTTTTCACTTTGGCTCCCTCTTTTCATTGTTTCTGGAGTTATTTTCTCCATTCTTCTGGAGTAATTTTCTCCATTCTTCAGGAGCATATTGGGCATCTACCGACCTGGGGAGTTCATCTTTCAGTGTCCTATCTTTTTGCCCTTTCATACTGTTCATGGGGCTCTCAAGGCAAGAATACTGAAGTGGTTTGCTATTCCCCTCTCTAGTGGACCATGTTTAGTTAGAACTCTCCACCATGACCCATCCATCTTGGGTGGCCCTGCATGGCATGGCTCATAGTTTCATTGAGTTAGACCAGGCTGTTATCCTTGTGATCAGTTTGGTTAGTCTTTTGTGATTGTGGTTTTCATTCTGTCTGCCCTCTGATAAATAAGGATAAGAGGATTATGGAAGCTTTCTATTGGAAGATACTGACTGTGAGGGAAACTGGGTCTTGTTCTGATGTGCAGGGCCATGCTCAGTAAATCTTTACTCCAGTTTTCTATTGATGAGCTTAGTTCCCTCCCTGTTGTTTGGCTTGAGGCCAAACTGTTGACCCATGCCTCCACCTGAGACTTGTGGACACTCACAGGCAAATCTGGCTCAGTCTCCTGCTGCTGCTAAGTCGCTTCAGTTATGTCCGACTCTGCGTGACCCCATAGATGGCAGCCCACCAGGCTCCCCTGTCCCTGGGATTCTCCAGGCAAGAACACTGGAGTGGGTTGCCATTTCCTTCTCCAATGCATGAAAGTGAAAAGTGAAAGTGAAGTCGCTCAGTCATGTCAGACTCTTCGCGACCCCATGGGCTGCAGCCTACCAGGCTCCTCCGTCCGTGGGATTTTCCAGGCAAGAGTACTGGAGTGGGGTGCCATTGCCTTCTCCAGGCTCAGTCTCCTACTGGCTTCTAAAGTAAAATTCCCTGGGGGTTCTCAGTGCCTTTGCTGGATCTCCAGGTTGGGAAATCTGTGTGGGTCTTAGAACTTTCTTAACAGTGTGAGAATTTCTTTGGTATATCAATTGGTAAATCAATCTTATTACCTGCCACATCAAGGGACACCTGGGGCTCCTTGATGGAGATGTCTTTTGGGCTTAAACCACAGCACACTTCAGCCATCCAGCATGGCCATCTCAGCAGAGGGACCCACCTCCTCCTGGAGTCAAAGAGAGTTCCATGTCCAGTGACCTGTCTGTTTTCAGACCGTGCATGGCTTAGGCAAGAATACACAGAAGAACTGTACAAAAAAGATCTTCATGACCCAGATAATCACGATGGTGTGATTACTCACCTAGAGCCAGACACCCTGGAATGTGAAGTCAAGTGGGCCTTAGGAAGCATCATGATGAACAAAGCTAGTGGAGGTAATAGAATTCAAGTTTAGCTATTTCAAATCCTAAAAGATGATGCTATGAAAGTGCTGCACTCAATACGCCAGCAAATTTGGAAAACTCTGCAGTGGCCACGGGACTGGAAAAGGTCAGTTTTCACCCCAATCCCAAAGAAAGGCAATGCCAAAGAATGCTCAAACTACTCACAATTGCACTCATCTCACACACTAGGAAAGTAATGCTCAAAATTCTCCAATCCAGGCTTCAACAATACGTGAATTGTGAACTTCCAGATGTTCAAGCTGGTTTTAGAAAAGGCAGAGGAACCAGAGATCAAATTGCCAACATCTGCTGGATCATGGAAAAAGCAAGAGAGTTCCAGAAAAACATCTCAGGCTCTGCTTTACTGACTGTGCCAAAGCCTTTGACTGTGTGGATCACAATAAACTGTGGAAAATTCTAAAAGAGAAGAGAGTACCAGACCACCTGACCTGCCTCTTGAGAAACCTGTATGCAGGTCAGGAAGCAACAATTAGAACTGGACATGGAAAAACAGACTGGTTCCAAATAGGAAAAGGAGTATGTCAAGGCTGTATATTGTCATCCTGTTTATTTAAATTCTATGCAGAGTACATTATGAGGCATGCTGGGCTGGATGAAGCACAAGCTGGAATCAAGATTGCCGGGAGAAATATCAGTAACCTCAGATATGTAGATGACACCACCCTTATGGCAGAAAGTGAAGAAGAACTAAAGAGCCTCTTGATGAAAGTGAAAAAGGAGAGTGAAAAAGTTGGCTTAAAGCTCAACATTCAGAAAACTAAATTCATGGCATCCGGTCCCATCACTTCGTGGCAAATAGATGGGGAGACAGTGGAAACAGTGTCAGACTTTATTTTTTGGGCTCCAAAATCACTGCAGATGCTGACTGCAGCCATGAAATTAAAAGACACTTACCCCTTGGAAGGAAAGTTATGACAAGTACTCTTGCCTGGAAAATCCCATGGACGGAGGAGCCTGGTGGGCTGCAGTCCATGGGGTAGCTAAGAGTCGGACACGACTGAGCAACTTCATTTTCACTTTTCACTTTCACTTTTCACTTTCATGCATTGGAGAAGGAAATGGCAACCCACTCCAGTGCTCTTGCCTGGAGAATCCCAGGGATGTGCGAGCCTGATGGGCTGCCGTCTATGGGGTCGCACAGAGTTGGACACTACTGAAGCGACTTAGCAGCAGCAGCAGACAGCATATTAAAAAGCAGAGACATTACTTTGCCAACAAAGGTCCATCTAGTCAAGACTATGGTTTTTCCAGTGGTCATGTATGGATGTGAGAGTTGGACTGTGAAGAAAGCTGAGTGCTGAAGAATTGATGCTTTTGAACTGTGGAGTTGGAGAAGACTCTTGAGAGTCCCTTGGACTTCAAGGAGATCGAAGCAGTGCATCCTAAAGGAGATCAGTCCTGAGTGTTCATTGGAAGGACTGATGTTGAAGCTGAAGCTCGAATAGTTTGGCCACCTCATGCGAAGGGCTGACTCATTTGAAAAGACCCTGATCCTGGGAAAGATTGAGGGGAGGAGGAGAAGGGGACGACAGAGGATGATATGGTTGGATGGCATCACCGACTCAGTGGAGATGAGCTTGAGTAAACTCTGGGAGTTGGTGATGGACAGGGAAGCCTGGCGTGCTGTGGTCCATGCGGTTGTGAAGAGTTGGATGACTGAGCGACTGAACTGAACTGAGCTGATGGCCTATGCGGCCTCTTCTGGTGCTCGTGGGCCCAGTGGCTGGTTGACTTGCATTGGAAGCATTCCTTCCTGTTGCTTTTACCTCTGGATGGATGGCTGAGACTTCTTCTGTCCTTTGGGTCTTCCTGGGTTACAGGGCATGGCTGTGGGCAGGCTATCAATTCAGCTTGAGCTCTGGCCTGCCTCTACTCATGTCAGGTTTTTTCCTCCTCCTCAGTCTGATCTTGATTATTAAATACCCCAAAGGCCACCTCTAGCTGCTGGGGCATAGGAGTTTGTGGGTTTAAGAGCTGTCTTTTTTTCTTTCTCTTGGGTCACTTCCTTGACCTTTTCCCAGTTGACTGGCCTTCTAATGCGCTTTCTCGTCCCTTTGATTGGCATTGGACCAGTGGTTCCTGCCCTTCCCCCACCCCCAGGAATTATATCTCAAATGGGCTCCAAGTTTGGGACTGTGCTCTCACCACTGTTGTAAATGTTGGGGTGGTCCCTGGTGAGCTGGGCAGTGTGCCACTGGGCTGCTGTCCAAATCCTTTGCTCCTCCTCTTGGGTTGATAAGTAGATAGTACTATTTGGACATCCTTCCTTTTCAATCAGACTTGAAATACTTCAGTGAACCTACTAGAGTCTTCGGACATTTGGCCCAGGGTTTGTCTGTATAGGGGTAAATAGTGAGGAAGAAGAGCTCGTGTCCTCTGCGCCTTTGCCATCTGCCACATCTCCAGAGGGCACATTCTCCCCGAGGCTGCGTGATGGGAAGTCCCAGTACGCGTTAGCCAAGTGGGGCCTCCTTTTTCATCCTGGGGAAAGGGCAGGTACAGAGGGGCACAGGGAGGTGGGCTTTGGGATCGTGTTACAGGGAAGAATTGACTCTAGGTTGGATCTGTTTCTTTGACTTTTGCTTCCTGTTGCTTCTGTTCACTAAAATGATACTGTCCACACATAATGGTCTGCATCGGGGAACCTTGGGTTTCCCAGGTGGTGCTAGTGGTAAGGAACCCCCTTGCCAATGCAGGAGGTATAAGAGACATGGGTTTCATCCCTAGGTCAGGAAGATCCTCTGGAGGAGGACATTGCAACCCACTCCAGTATTCTTGCCTGGAGAATCCCATGGACAAAGGAGTCTGGTGGGCTACAGTCCATAGAGTCATGTCAGGGGAGCATGTAATTTCCCTGGTTTTGTCTCATCACAACAAAAATTTGAAGTGACAGATGTTAAAGCCCTCAGCACGTCGCAGCTCTTGGACAGACTGTGCTACAGCTCTAGGTTCTCCAACAGATCCGTGTTACAGCTCAATTTTATTTAGAAAATAAAGGGAGAGTACATCCTTGAGGCGCGAGGGCTGCTGTTGCTGCTGCTAAGTCGCTTCAGTCGTGTCCGACTCTGTGCGACCCCATAGACGGCAGCCCACCAGGCTCCCTCGTCCCCGGGATTCTCCAGGCAAGAACACTGGAGTGGGTTGCCATGTCCTTCTCCAATGCATGAAAGGAAAAATGAATGTGAAGTCGCTCAGTCGTGTTGGACTCTTAGCGACCCCACGGACTGCAGCCCACCAGGCTCCTCTGTCCATAGGATTTGCATGCTGACCCAAAAGACGCAAATAGAAGAGAGAGAGAGAGGGAGAAAGAGAGACAGAGAGTGTGCGCAAGCACAGGAGAGACCCCCGACCCTTTGGCTCCTCTTTTTATATGTTTTTCCTCCCCCGGGCCTGCCCTTTGTAAACAGGGCTAGCCACGAGTGCTGTTTGTTCTACCTGAGGTCCTCACTCCAGTCCTCAGACCTTCCTTTGTTCTATTTTCATGGGCTTTTCCCTTGTCTTTTAGCTGCTGCCATTTTGGACTCCTTTTCCTTATTCTAACTACCTAAATAGTCGCAAAGAATTAATCATGACAGAAGCGACTTAAAACAGCATGGGGAACCCCACCCCACTGCCTGAGTGTTAAACCAAAGTGCGTGTGGTCAGGGAGATGTCCTGACCTGTCCACCTGTGGGTGGTATAGGAAGGAAGGAAATAACGGACCCCCTCCCTGAGCCTGGCCATTCTAGGAGATATTTGTAATCTTTTTACTGTGCAAATAGATGGGGAAACAATGGAAGCAGTGACAGACTTTATTTTCTTGGGCTCCAAAATCACTGCAGATGGTGACTGCAGCCATGAAATTAAAAGACACCTTCTCCTTGGAAGAAAAGCTATGACAAACCTAGACAGTGTATTAAAAAGCAGAGATAGTACTTTGCCAACAGAAGTCCATGTAGTCAAAACTGCTTTTCCAGTAGTCATGTGTGGATGTGAGAGTTGGACCACAAAGAAAGCTGAGCACTGAAGAATCGATGGTTTTGAACTGTGGTGTTGGAGAAGACTCTTGAGAGCCCCTTGAACTGCAAGGAGATCAAACCAGTCAATCCTAAAGGAAATCAGTTCTGAATATTCATTGGAAAGATTGATGCTGAAGCTGAAGCTCCAATACTTTGAAAGGTTGTTCCTGAACTGCAAAAGACGCTGGGATTCCTGGCCGCAGAGGAGAAGCATTCAATCCAGGGCTAGAGATGAGGCTTGATCACTCAGAGCTTTTGTAATAAAGTTTTATTAAAGTATAAAAGAGATAGAGACAGCTTCTGACATAGACATCAGAAGGGGGCAAAAAGAGTGCCCCCCCCCGCCCCCACTAGTCTGTAGCTGGATGTTATATAGCTACTAGCAGTCTAATTAAAGAAAGGAAATGTCTCAAAACCCAGAGTGGCATCAGGCCTCTCACCCACAGCATGCATTCTGAGATAACCTTGACACCAGGTGAGTCATCCCAGGCCATAAAACGATTGACATGAATCTTGAAGAAAGGAAGATTTCCATACAAACGTATAGTTTCATTAATATAGATAAGGAAAACAATGTATGAATATAACATACTGGTTTGTCAAGTCAGTTCTGAGCCTTTAGGTGGAACAGACTTGGAGACAGAGTCTGGGGTAAATACACAGCACATTAACATAGCTTAAGGCAAACATTTCCATAAGAAAAATGCATTGGTTAGCTCAAGGTTTGAGAAAAGTTAAGTTCAGGTGGAACCAGGTGTCATTATGGCAACACAAAATTTTGAGAGAAACCTCTTTTCAACTTTGCATAGAGAAGGGTAAAAAATATCACACTAGTTTGTTTCTTCCTGCCACTTAAGACAGAGATAACAAATGTCTGACACTTGCAGCCTATTTCCTCCGTATGGAGACCCCTGGCCTTCCTACCTGTTACCCTCTCATCTTTGGCCACCTGATGTGAAGAACTGACTCATTGGGAAAGACCCTGATGCTGTGAAAGAGTGAAGGAGGGAGGAGAAGGGGAGTGAAGAAGGAGAAGGAGAATACAATAGAGGATGAGATGGTTGGATGGCATCACTGACTCAATAGACATGAGTTTGAGTAAGCTCTGGGAGTTGGTGATGGACAGGGAGGCCTGGCGTGCTGCAGTCCACGGGGTCGCAAAGAGTTGGACACGACTGAGCGACTGAACTGACATGTTCTCTGCTTCCTCACCTCCACACCCTTGTTCTGTGAAAGAACCAGGCATCAACACCCCTATGAGATGATTATTTTGAGACATTAGCCTGACATCTTCTTGGTATGCCAGCTTTCTGAATAAAGTCATTCTTGGATTTATTGGCTTGTGCAGTGAGAATATCAAGTTTGGACTTGGTAACAGTTGCTCAGTGAAGGATGCAGAATTAGGGGTGTAGAGTAGGTGAGACTTGGTGTCCCTTTTTCCCTTTTGAGGGTCATGTGAGGTTAAATGGTGATCATCTAGGATGCTAGGAGGGTTCTCTGATTTCTGAGGCCTCTGATTAAGGCAGCTGCATAGAGCAGGAATCTGGTAAAGAGACCAGATGGCCTGATCCTAGGGAACCTCAGTCCATTTTCCCAACTGTGGCAATATAGATCCAGTTGCAAGACAGTACTATAACTTTGAAACCACTTTTGGGCCATTTCTCTCTGTTCCCCCAACTGACATAGAGGCCAGAAGGTGCTACATATAGCCTACATGTTTCATTTTGTTAGGTAGTTAGAATAAGAAACAGGAGTCCAAAATGGCTGCGGTTCACGGGGTTGCAAAGAGTCGGACACGACTGAGCGACTGAACTGAAAAGACAAGGAATGGAAAAGCCGCGAAAATAGAACAAAGGGTCAGAACCAAGGACCAGAGTCAGGACCTCAGGTAGAACACACAGCACTCTTGGCTAGTCCAATTTCCATAGGGCAGGCCCAGGGGGAGGAAAAACATGTAAAAGGAGGAGCCAAAGGACTGGGGCTCTTTCTTCTCTTCGCGTCTTTGGGTTGGCATGCCCTCACGCCTCGAGGATGTATTTTCCTGCTATTTTCTAAATAAAACTGAGCTGTGACATGGAGCTGTAACACGGTCTGCCCGAGAGCTGTGACATGCCCATTGCTTTCGTGTCTGTCGCTTCAAATTTTTGTTGAGATGAGACAGAACCAGGGAGATTACACTCGCCTGAAAATTTCTTACACCATCTAAATTAAAAAGCTCCAAGTCCTCTTTTAAAAACTATGTATTTATGTATTTATTTTTGGCTGAGCTGGGTCTTCACTGCTGAGCAAGTCTTCTCTAATTGTGGTGTGCAGGCTTCTCACAGTATTGGCTTATGGACACCTCCCAGAAGTGTTTCTTCTGGTACAGAAGAGGTTCCTCCCGTGTTGAATAACGTGTAAGCAAGAACAGAGAGGTGCTCCTAGGAACTGAATATGGCCAGGCTGGAGCTGCGTTCCGTTAGAAGGCCTGTGGAGAGCCCTCCCTTTGACCACCCTGGCCTTCCTGAGGGCTGGGCTCCATCTTGAAAGCAGGCTCCATCGTGGGCCGGACTGTGGACTCTGAGCTCTATGCCCAGTATCTGTGGAGACGACATACCAAGTGGAAAACCAGGCCCCCGAAGGAAGAGCCCCAGGCTCATACCTAGACTCTCCATGGCCTAAAAGAATACCCTAATTATCTGTGTAACTGAATAGAATCCTATGTTCTATTATGCTTATTGGGGTATGACCACAGGCCTGTTGATAATTATCCACTGTTAACTACCTAGGCTAAAGGAATTTGAATCACGGGTTAACTTTTATTGTAGCTTTCTTTTTCCTGTGTTGAGACTAGTTTCAGAGAACTTGGGGAGGCGGGTCTGTGTCCTTCTGAGTGAGTTTGTTTCCCAGAATGCATGGCTACAACAGGCCAGCTGGGGTCATTTGTTGGTCTTGGAGAAGGACGTGAGGGGCAGGGCCCAGGGCTGGGCAGGCTGGAAGGCCGACTGGATGGTCAGCGTCTTGGTTAGATGGCTGGTGTGTGGGAAAAGCAGAGTGTGGGCAACCCCAAGAACCAGCGGACAGAGGGAACCCCAGGCTCACCCTGCTTGGTTGGGTCCCCCAGGGCCAGATGGTTTCCTGGACCATGGTGTCCACCCCGTGGCCATCCTGCTGGCCCCCTCCCAGCACCCAGTCTTACGTCTGGCTCTCTGAGTGATGTGTGAAGTCCTCTGTCTGTCCCTCTACCCACAGGAGCCTGGGTCAGCACCTCCGAGGGCCTTGGGGCGATGCGGTCATGCTGACATGATGGCAGCTCTGTGTCTGGAGCTGGTGCTGCTGGGCCCAGGCCTGGGCTGTCCAGCGGCAGGACCTCCCTTTCCCCCGAAAGGCTTGGGCAAACACGAGCATGCCCCCATGATGACCCAGCCCCCAAAAATGCCCTCCGGAGAGAGCCCAGCATGGCCAGCACCCTCCCAGGCCTGGGCCCCCACTTGGAGCCGTCCCTGACCAGGACCCTCCTCCGCCCTTGGGGAGTGTCCAGTCTCCTCGGTCCCCGGTGTCTTGAGGATGGAGTCCTGACTGCATCCTGCACCCAGGCCGGCTGGTGGACACAGAGGCCTCAGCGCATGTGGGCGGCCACCCTTCCTGGCCCCTCTCTGGAGCTGGTGGACACAGAGGCCTCAGCGCATGCGGGCGGCCACCCTTCCTGGCCCCTCTCTGGAGCTGGTGGACACAGAGGCCTCAGCGCATGCGGGCGGCCACCCTCCCTGGCCCCTCTCTGGAGCTGGTGGACACAGAGGCCTCAGCGCATGCGGGCGGCCACCCTTCCTGGCCCCTCTCTGGAGCTGGTGGACACAGAGACCTCAGCGCATGCGGGCGGCCACCCTTCCTGGCCCCTCTCTGGAGCTGGTGGACACAGAGGCCTCAGCGCATGTGGTTGGCCACACTTCCTGGCCCCTCTCTGGAGCTGGTGGACACAGAGGCCTCAGCGCATGCGGGCGGCCACCCTTCCTGGCCCCTCTCTGGAGCTGGTGGACACAGAGGCCTCAGCGCATGCGGGCGGCCACCCTTCCTGGCCCCTCTCTGGAGCTGGTGGACACAGAGACCTCAGCGCATGTGGGCGGCCACCCTTCCTGGCCCCTCTCTGGAGCTGGTGGACACAGAGGCCTCAGCGCATGCGGGCGGCCATGCTTCCTGGCCCCTCTCTGGCCCTCCCGCCTGTCCTGTGCCACAGCCATCAGCTCTGTGCAGCCAGGCTGAGCGCAGGGTCCCCAGCGCCCTCTGAGGTCCTTCTCACTGACTGTGTGTCCTAAGCACTGAACCAGGTCCCTTTGACACCCCTGCCCCAGCTGCCCCTCCTGGCCCGCCTTCACTGGTGTCCCCTCCTGCTCTGGGTTTCCGGCACCAACCCGCTTGTTCGGGGCAGAATTGTGACCCCAAATTCAAATCTTGCAGCCCTGACCCCCAGACCTCAAGCGTCACTGCTTCTGGAGGTGGCGTCTCTGAAGAGGTGATGAGGGTGAACTGGGGTCCCAGGGCGGGCCCTCGTCCAGTCTGACTGGAGACCCTCTAAGAGGAGGTGAGGACAGAGACAGGCACAGATGGGTGCCCCCGTGAGGACACGGCATCTGCACCCCATGGAGACAGGCCTCAGCAGGAGCCGGCCCTGTGCTCCTGGGTCTCGGGTCCCAGGCTCCAGGGTGTGAGCGGCGATGCCTGTGGTCCAAGCCCCCCGCGGTGTTTGTTGCAGCCTCCTGTGCTGACCACCCGACACGGGGCACTTGTCTGTGGCTCCCCGGGCTTCAGGCTGGCCTCTGGGATGGCTTCAGTGGAGCCCTAGGGGTGGGCAGCAGGTGAGGGTCAGGCATCCACGGATCAGGTAGGGATGGGACCAGGGACCCTAAGTGCAGGTGGGGGGGGGCAGGAAGACCAGGGGCCAGTGGGGGTGGGGCAGCCAGGCTGTGGACTCCTCAAAGGGAGAAGTTGTGTCAACATACAGAGACTGGCCAGTGAGCTAGGTGAAGTAAAGATGCTTTATTGTCATTAAAGAGTTAAAGAGACAGCAAAGAGAATGATCAGGCCCCCACATTATACAAAAGAAGCTTCCCAAGCTCCAAGACTGTGGTCCTTCCTTCCAGTCCTAGGGGCAGCGCCTCCCATCCAGAGATGCCCATGCACATTTTTGCAACGACAGGAGAGTCTGTACCGGGAGGCGAGGCGGGGCCCCGGCTCCGGGGCTGGGCCTCTGTGGGTCTCTGGTCTCGCCTCTCACCCCTGCCCTTGGTGCAGGCCGAGCTCCTGCAGGACATGTCAGGCTGTTGGCCACCGGATGGACTGGCTGCCCTGACGTCCTGTATTCTGGGAGCCTCTCCAGCTCTGTCCACTGGGAACCGGTCAGCAGGCCCCTCTCCAGGCGGTCCTTCTGGCTGGATGTCACCCCTTCCCCCACCAGGGCTCCTGCAGCAGCCGTGGGCCCAGGCCCTGCTCACAGCAGCGTCCTCGGTGGAGTCGACCTGAGTAACCGCTAGTGGTCCTCCCATGAGCTTCCCTGCTGGGAGGCTGGGCCCCTGCAGGACAGCTGTTCCTAAGGATCTGACACAGGGGCCTCCCCCAGGGACCTGTGATCTGAATCAGGCCTGGACAAGATGCGGGTGCCCTGTGCAGACAGCCCTGGACCCAGCCTCCTACTCCTCCAGGCAGAACTGAACTCTGACCTGTGTGTTCCTGGTCGGGGACTTGCAGCCCATTGGTGTCTTACAGGCTTCCCAGAGGCCCTCAGCGTCCATCAGCTCAATGGGGTCACCACCTGTTTTCCACTCGGGTCTTGGGGGGTGGGGCAGTTTGCCATGGCCACAAGGTCAGAGTGCAGATGTGGGTGAGTCTGGGTGAGAGGTTAGAGGTTGGCTAGGTCAGAGCGCGAAGGAGCAGGCCTGGCACAGGCTGAGCAGCACAAGATGATGGACGTGGTCCAGTTGGGTCTGGGGTGACCCTGGACTCCACCCACAGGAGCTCTAGGCGCCCTGCCCGATCATGTTTCTGTAGTCGGGGACGATCGTCCTCTTCAGCTCCACTGCCGAGGAGAAGATCCATTTCACCTGTGGGGGGGACAGGGTGAGCAGAGACTGGACCCCACGTGGGCCTCCCCTAGGGGTGTGAGTAGAGAGTGAGTGGACAGTGAGGGGCAGTGAAGGACACTGAGGGACTCTGCAGGGATCCTGGGGACAGAGGGGTCCTGAGGGCCTAGCAGGGTGGCCTCCCACCTTGAAGAGGGTCACAGTGGCGCTGTAGCAGACGCTGAGCAGGAAGAGTGTGATGAAGATGGAGATAGTCATCCAGAGCCCGTCCAGCTCCCCATCCAGGTCGTCCACACAGATCTCCTCCTCCAGCAGCAGGTCTGCACAGGGAGGGGTGGTCAGTGCTGTGTCTGCCCACGGGGGGCTGGGCAGGGTCATTGTGGTGGGGCAGGGCTCCCTCTGGGTGGGGGGAAGGCGGCGTGATCTCCCCATGGGCCAGGCAGGGGTCACCTGAGGTCAGTCTCTGGGGCCCAGCCCCAGCCCCAAGCCCTCCAGCCCTGGCCGCTCTCTGGGCCTTGCCTGTGGGGTCCTGCTCCCATCCTGAGCTGTGCCCTGAGCTGGGGCCCTGGCCCTACCTCCCCGCAGGACAGAGGCTCAGTTCCTGGCCTCCTATGCCCTGGGGCCAGGCCTGGAGCTGGGAGGGTCATCAGAGCACACATTCCTGGGCCCTGCCCCCGGGGAGGGAGGGCAGACAGCACCGGGCTGTGTCCCTGTACCCAAGGGGTGAGGGTGCCAGGACGAGGGGCTGAGGGGGGATCTCAGCCTGCTAGGGAGGGGCGTGGGTGCCCCAGGGGAGGCAAGGAATGGATGTCTGACCTGGTCAGTGTGGTCAGTGTGGGAAAGGGCCGCTGAGCAGCCCACGGGCGCTGGAGGGTAGGGACCAGCTGGTATCCACAGGGAGGGCTCACGAGACCCAGCTCTGTGTCTGGGCCCTTGGGGTCACCCCATGGGTCCCTGAGTGCAAGACCTGAGTGTGTGCAAGCATGTGAGTGTGTGACAGGGGTGAAGTGTGCTCATGTGCGGGTGGACACCTGAGTGCGTGTGGAGGAGGCTGGGTGTGGGCTGTCTCATGTGCGTGAGGGGCTGGGGCTTGTTGTCTGTGGCTGTGGGCTCAGTGTCTGCAGGGAGCAGCTAGGTCCCTGCCCTGGACATTCAGGGATCCCGGCCTGAGCCCCTTTCAGGCACAGGGACGACCTCCCCATGGGCGCACAGGCCTGGCCCTGGGCAGGGAGAGCCGGGCAGAGCCTCCTGGCCGAGGGAGGGTGAGGCCTGACCTTGGGAGCCTGAAGGTGAAGCAGGGCCACCCCCCGGCCACGCCTGGCTCCAGGAAGGCCCAGAGTGGACACATGGACTCTGGACACCCAGGGACAGGGGCCTGGGGACAAGGACGTGGCCCTGCCCCACAGCGTGGGCTGGAGCAGAGGCGGGAAGCATTGGGCCTCAAACCCTGAGGGTCTCGGGGGCTTCCCCCGTTCCTGTCCAGAGTCCGGCCCAGCAGGTGGTGGCTGGAGGGGACCGTGAGGTGCGTCTCTGGCCAAGACCCTCCGTGGCCTCGGGCAGTGCCCAGGTGGCCTGCTGGACCCACTCACTGTGTGTCTGGCCTGGAGCGGGGTCAGCTCCCCCACAGACGCTGAACAAAGTGGCCCAGAGTCAGCTCAGCCCACTCCCTGCAGGCCTGGCGGTCACCAGGGCTCTGCCTCGGAAAGAACCAGCACAGCATTGCAGGGTCCCAGGGTGGCCTGGGTGCTTTATTCATGGCGGCCCAGGAGGAATGCACACAGGGAGGGGCTAGGGCGTCCTGGCTGGACCTGGAGCCCGGGGTTGGGGGGGGAGGGGTGGGTGGATGAGGGAACGTTCACTAGATCAGTGGCGTGAGGCTCATTTACCCGGAGACCTCGAGATGGGCTTCTCTTTGTAGTGATTCCGTAAAGCTTCATGCATCACTGCACACGTGTAGTGGTCTCCTTCCTGCCAGCTGCTCCTGTTCACCCTGAGCCTGCTGTACAGGAAGTAGGAGCCGTCAGCGTCCAGCTGGGGTGGGGTCGTGTGGTACTTGTCCTCTGACTCAGGCTGCCCATTTCTCTGCCACTCCACGTCTACCTCTTCTGGGTAGAAGCCGGTGATTAGGCAGGTGAGGCTGAGCGTGCTTTTGCTGAGCTCTTCCCGGGGTGGGGCCAGGACATACACCTGTGGCTCCCGGGCCTGCCCTGTGGGGACAGGCAAGCCTGTTAGCACAGTGGTCACTCTGATTGGCCCACGGGACCCTCCTAGTCCCGTCCACCTGGCCCACCTTTGGTCCTGGAGATGGTCCTCATGATGGGGGCCGGGAGGCCTTTGTTGTTGACCTTGCACTTGAACTCCTTTCCCCGCAGCCAGTCCTGGTGCTGGATGGGCAGGGCGCTGACCACACGGTAGGTGCTGTTGAACTGCTCCTCTCTTGGCTTCGTACTGGCTGTGTGCACCTCCACGTCATCCACGAACCAGGAGAACTGCACTTCGGGGTCATCCTGGCCCACGTCCACCACCACACACGTGACCTCGGGCGTTCCAGAGATTGTGAGGGTGTCCTTGGGTTTCGGTGGGAAGATGAAGACAGACAGTCCTCCCAGAGGTTCTGTGGTTGGTGAGAGAGCACGGTGGGGGTTCTGCACTTGGGAAACCTCCTTTGGGCCTGCATTCTCCACCCGGCTGCCCCTGAGTTTTGTCCGCCACTGTCGGACAGAGGATGAAGCCAGCTGACTTACCTGGGCATTTGGGACACTGGCAGGGTGTCTTTTCACCTCCGGGCTCTGCAGAGAGAGCAGACTGGGGGTTACCAGGGACAGGAAGCCGTGGGCTGGGCTTAGGGCAGGGACAGGTTTTGGTAGTCCGAGCCGAGGGCCCGCCTCTGTGGGGCCAGGGGCCGAGGCGTCATCCACCCTGCAGCAGCCAGGATGTTGTGGAAACTCCAAACCACCCCTCCCCAAGCCTGTGAGACCTTCAGGAGAGAGAGACAGACAGGGCCTCCCCTGACACGCTGGGCCTGGTTCACAGCAGCCCTGGGCTAAGGCCCCTGCAGGCAGGAGTGTGGGGTTCACATACTCTGGGTTGTGTGTTTTACAGGATGGGTAGTTGTGTCTGGTGTCTTCTGGACTGGACGCCTTGCAGTGACAGCCGTGTCCACCTTGGTGCTGCTGGCCGGGTGGGCTACGTTGCAGGTGAAGGTCTGGGTTTCTGCGGTGCTGGTGGGCATGGTCACCATGCTGCTGAGAGAGTAGAGCCCGGAGGACTGCCGGATGGCCGGGAAGGTGTGCACGCCGTTCTTCAGGGCACCCGAGTTCCAGGTCACGGTCACCGGCTCGGGCATGTAGCTGGAGACCAGGCAGCCCAGGGTCACGGTGGAGCTGGACGTGTCCCCGCAGCTGGATGCCAGAGGGTAGACTTTCGGGGCTGTGGTGGAGGCTGTGAGAGAGGAGGCTGGGTGAATGCAGGGCCCAGCAGGCCCTCAGGTGCCCAGGCCTGGGGCACCTCTGAGCCCAGCCACCACCTGCTTCCAGGGTCTGATGACTGGCCGGCATGGTGGCCACCCGGCTCTCTGTGCTGCAGCTGGGCTGTCTGGACACAGCTTGGGTCGGTGAGTGTGGCCTCCTGGATCAGAGCCCAGGGCCCCTTCCCTCCTGTGGGCGCCTGGCCCTTCCTGTGGCCCCTGTTCCCTCAGCCTGGAGGATCCTGTCCCCCTCACCCTGCTCTGCCCCCAGCCCCCGTCCGGCGTGGCCTCAGCCCTGCAGGCCTGTGACTTCCGGGCCAGCTCTGCGCACAGGCGCTCTGGGCTCACATCCCCGCCCTGATCCTGGACCCTGTCCCTGAGGTCTCCTTCTTGATTTTCCCCTCCCAACCCTGGTCCAACCAGGCTCCCAAAGGTGTGTCTCTGGCCCCGTCCTTCACCCGGTTCCCCTGACTGGCCCTCGGCCCCAGCTCCATGCTCCTGGCCGCCCGGCTCCTCCTCACCAGACCCTCCAGGCCCTGACCTTCCTGGGCGCACCCCGTGCTCAGCACCGTGGGGGCCTTGCTTGGGCCCTGTCTGCACCTCCAGCACCGGGCAGCTCCACGGGCCGCAGCCCGTCTAACCGGGCTTTCCCTAGACCCTGGTCAGCTCCGTGGATCTGCAGCCTCATCTTAGACCTCGAGGAAGAGCCTGGTCAGCTCCCCGGGCCCCTGCCCATCTGAGACCTCGAGGAACAGCCTCATGTACTCCCAGCCTTGTCCTCTGTCTTGGTAGCCGCCCCTTGCCTTGGCCGACCCCATCCATCCTGAGTCCCCAGAGATGGCTGCAACACGATGGGAACCCTGGGCCTATGAATGGAGGCCATCTGCTCTCATCGGGAAGCCCTCCCACTTCAGGCCAGAGCATCATTCATTTTCCTCTGCACTTGGCCTTGCTGTCCCTGACCCTCCACCAAAAGGGCGTCCTTTAGCTCAGACCCTCTGCCTCCGACCTCAGCACTAGCTGGCCAGCTGCTCGTTCCCAGAGCCCGGTTCACCTGAGCAATCTCCACCTTCTCCCCTGAGACACCCCAGAGAGTCCCCTGCCCTCCCTGCTGCCTTCACCCCTAGAAGCTCTACCTGCTCCCTGAGCGCCGGGCGTACCCCTGCCCTCCCAGCCCTGGCTCACCCTCATAACCTGTACCTGCTCCCCCAGAGCTCTGGGGTTTCCCCTTGTCCTTTCAGCCCCCTGCTCACCCTCAGAAGCTCTATCTGCTCCCCTAAAGCTCTTGAGGTACCCCCTGCCCTCCCAGCCTCCGGCTCACCCTCATAACCTGTAACTGCTCTCCCAAACACCAGGGGCACACCAAGTCCTCCAAAGCCTGCTCACCCATAAGCTGTACCTGCTCCCCCAACTCACCAGGGCTCTCCCTGTTTTCCCAGCCCCTGCTCACCCTCACAGGCTGTACCTGCTCCCCCAAAGCACCAGGGACACTCCCTGTCCTCCCAGCCCCTGCTCACCCCGACAAGCAGTACCTGATCCCCCAAACACCAGGGACACCCCCTGTCCTCCCAGCCCCTGTTCACCCTGACAAGCTGTACCTGCTCCCCCAAACACCAGGGACTCCCCCTGTCCTCTCAGCCCATTGATTACCCTCACAAGCCATTCCTGCTGCCCCCAAACTCTGGGTTGCCCTGTGTCCTCTCAGCTGCTGCCCACCATCAGGTAGGTAGCAGATAGGAAGCTCTACCTGCTCCCATAAAGCTCTTGAGGTAACCTCTGCCCTCCCAGCCCGGGCTCACCCCCAAAAGTTGTACCTGCTCCCCCAAACACCAGGGCTCCCCCTGCCCTCCCAGCCTCTGCACACCCTTACAAGCTGTACCTGCTCCCCCAAACACCAGGGCTCCCCCTGTCCTCCCAGCCCCTGCTCACCCCCAAAAGTTGTACATGCTCCCCCAAACACCAGGGCTCCCCCTGCCCTCCCAGCTTCTGCTCACCCTCACAAGCTGTACCTGCTTCCCCAAAGCACCAGGGGCTCCCCCTGCCCTCCCAGCCCCTGCTCACCCTCACAAGCTGTACCTGCTCCCCCAAAGCACCAGGGACGCCCCCTGTCCTCCCAGCCCCTGCTCATCCCCCAAAGCTGTACTTGCTCCCCCAAACACCAGGGGCTCCCTGCCCTCCTAATCCCTGCTCACCCACAAGCTGTGCCTGCTCCCCCAGATCTCTAGGGGCCCCCCTGCCCTCCCAGCCCTGCTCACCATCACAGGCTGTACCTGTTCCCCCAAAGCACCAGGGGCACCATTGTTCCTCCCAGCCCCTTGCTCACCCTCTCAATCTGTACCTGCTCCCCCAAAGCACCAGGGGATCCCACTGTCCTCCCAGCCCCTGGTCACCCTCACAGGCTGTACACGCTCCCCCAAAGCACCAGGAGCACACCCTTACTCTCAGCCCACTGCTCACCCTCATAACCTGTACCTGTTCCCCCAAAGCACTGGGGGCTCCCCCTGCCCTCCCAGCCCCTGCTCACCCTCACAGGCTGTACCTGCTCCCCCAAACACCAGGGATACCCCCTGTCCTCCCAGCCCCTGCTCACCCTCACAGCCACTCCTGCTGCCCCAAAACTCTGGGTTGCCACCTGTCCTCTCAGCTGCTGCCCACCATCAGAAGCTCTACCTGCTCCCATAAAGCTCTTGAGGTAACCCCTGCCCTCCCAGCCCTGGCTCACCCTCATAACTGTACCTGCTCCCCCAAAGCACCAGGGGACCCCTGTCCTCCCAGCCCCTGCTCACCCTCATAATCTGTACCTGCTTCCCCAAAGCCCCAGGGGATCCCACTGTCCTCCTAGCCCCTGCTCAACCTCACAAGCTGTACCTGCTCGCCCAAAGCACCAGGGGATCCCACTGTCTTCCCAGCCCTTGCTCACCCTCACAGGCTGTACACGCTCCCCCAAAGCACCAGGCACACCCTCTTATCTCAGCCCCCTGCTCACCCTCATAACCTGTACCTGCTCCCCAAAGCACCAGGGGCTCCACCTGTCCTCCCAGCCCCTGCTCACCCTCACAGACTGTACCTGCTCCCCCAAAGCACCAGGGGCCCTCCTTGCCCTCCCAGCTCCCTGCTCACCTACAAAAGCTCTACCTGCTCCCCCAAACACCAGGGACACCCCCTGTCCTCCCAGCCTGTGCTCACCCTCATAACCTGTACCTGCTCCCCCAAAGCACCAGGGGCCCCACTGCCCTCCCAGCCTCTGCTCACCCCCATATGCTGTACTTGCTCCCCCAAACACCAGGGGCCCCCTGCCCTCCTAACCCCTGTTCACCCACAAGCTGTACCTGCTCCCTGAAAACACCAGGGCTCCCCCTGCCCTTCTAACCCCCTGCTCACCCTCATAACCTGTACCTGCTCCCCCAAAGCACCAGGGGCTCCCCCTGTCCTCCCAGCCCCTGCTCACCCTCACAAGCTGTACCTGCTCCCCCAAAGCACCAGGGACTCCCCCTGTCCTCCCAGCCCATGCTCACCCTCATAACCTGTACCTGCTCCCCCAAACACCAGGGCCCCCCCTGTCCTCCCAGCCCCTGCTCACCCTCACAAGCTGTACCTGCTGCCCCAAAGCACCAGGGACTCCTCCTGTCCTCCCAGCCCCTGCTCACCCCCAAAAGCTGTACCTGCTCCCCCAAACACCAGAGGCTCCCTGCTCTCCTAACCCCTGCTCACCCACAAGCTGTGCCTGCTCCCCCAGATCTCTAGGGGCCCCCCTGCCCTCCCAGCCCCTGCTCACCTGCAGCCTCACTGCCCCCTGTCCCTGGGCTGCCCCCTCAGCCTCTCCTGCCCCTCTGGCCCCTCCAGGAGCCCTCAGCCCCGCCCAGCTCCACTCCTCACTCCTTTATTTCCTGGGTTCAGCTCTGGTCCCTGGACATGCCAGGTGCCCACACGGCCTCCGGGCAACCCCCCTGGAGGAGCTCTGTCCACCCAGGCCCCTCCTGGCGGAGGTCCTGCCTTTGCTCTCTGCTCTTCTCTATCCCTCCACCCACATCCTCCTCTGGCCCCTTGCTGCCTCCACTTTTCAGGTCACCTGCCCTCTCTCCAGCTCCCGCTGCTGGTCCTCAGGCCCTGGGCTCTGGTCAGTGCCCTGCGTTCTGGGGAGCTGCGGGCTCAGCCCTGTGCTGCCCGCTGTGGACACGGAGCCTGGCCGGCCCTGCAGCCCTGCCCCTCGGCTCTGCCTCTGCACTCGGCTGCAGCCCAGTCGGGACCCACAGTCCCGCACGTGGCCCTGCCCGGGACCCACGCCGGCTCCAGCGGCCTGTCCAGGGGTCGTTACTGCCCTGGGGTCCTCTCCCTTCCCTGCTCCTCACATCAGACCCTCCTTCTGTCCTGGCTGGTCCTCATGCCTGCCCAGCCCCGGCCTCCAGAGTCCCTGGTCACGCGTCGCCCTCTCCTCCCGTCCACAGCCTGTCCTGCTCCTCCTCGGCAGCCCCCGAGCTCCCCAGGCAGCAGGTTCCGTCCCTGCGCTCGTCTGGTACCGTGACCGGGCACAGCTTCCTCCCCTGGCCTGCTCGGCTGCTCCTGCCCCTCCGGGGGTCCCGAGGCCGGTCTCCCTCCAGGGCTCTCATTCCTATCCCTGTGTGCTCATCCTCGGGGTCCCCACTCACCCATGGTGGGGGCTGTGGAGGGGGCTCCCCTGCAGCTTGGGGCTCCAGGCCCCTTCCCTGCTCTGGCCCCAGACACATGTGGCTCCTGGGGTCTGTGTGCTGTCTGCAGCCCTGCTCCCTAGCACTTGTGACTTGGCCCCCAGAGGTGTGAACTCCCTTCCCCCAGTCCTGCAAACTTGCAAAGTGGATTGAAACCTGGTGGCACAACTTGCTTCCTGAAGTTCCCTTTTCTTCTGGGTGTTTTCTGCCTCAGAGGGCCTGGGGGAGTCCAGATGCAGCTGAGGTGCTTGGTGTGGGTATCTGTGTGGAGGTGGGTGAGAGAGGCCCCGGGACCCAGGGGAGCGGTGGGCACCCCAGCGTCACGGGCCTTCACCGTCCGCAGGCATCATGCCTGTTGCCGCACTGCAGCCCGGGGTCTGGGCCCCGCACCTGAACCCTCTGGGCCTCCCAGCCCTCTGGGTTCCTGGGTCGCCCTGGACAGTGTGGCTGTGCCGTCTGATGGCTTCAGTGTTAGGCCTGGGGTCTTCAATTTCAGAGCCCCCATAGCCCCCACCCCAGATGCGCTGTGTGCGGGGGGCAGGGTGCCCCTCCTCCATGCTTGGTGGGCAGCTTGCCTGCTGTGCTGCTTCGGGCCTGCCCCCCAACCTGGCCAGCACCGTGGGGAGGGGCCGTGGAACGCGGGTCTGGATCTGTGTCAGCGTCCTGGCCTCTGGTCACTGGCCCTGCAAGCTGTACTCACAGGCACCTGCATTGCTCACAAACCACATAAATTGCAACCTGCTCAGCTCACCACAAGTGATGAGTCTGGAAAAAGGCCTGACAATGTCTGGGCTTAGAGGGTCAGGCCTGTGGGGTCCACCCACCTGTCGCCCAGGTTTCTGGGGAGACAGACTGCCAAGTGGTCCAGGGCACTGAGGCTGCTGCTTTCCTCCTCCCGGTCCCCTGGGGCTGTGCATTTGGTGAGGAGGGTCTGTCCCTCTTGGGAATCCCTGCAGGACATTTCTGTCTCCAAGCAGCTGGGGCAAGCTGCTGTGGCTGGTGACGGGTGACAGTGGGATGTGGGTGCTCAAGGCCTGGGTTTTATCAAATCCACACAGTGTGCACAGCCCGGTTCTCGAGGTCCCATTCTTTCTAGACAAACCCTTTTACTGGAGGGAGCTGGTGAGGCTGGCCATTTACTTAGTGTTGCAACATTGTGAACCTGCAAGGTGAAGTCTGGGTCTGCTTTGAAAAAAAGCCACCTTGCAGTTCTGAGAGCAGAGAGAGGCTTTGAGGTATTCCTGGCGGCCGGGTCCCAACCGGGATGTCACAGCAGAGGAGTCAGCCTTTCAGGTGTCCCTCAGCCCAGTGGTGAGTCCCCACCGTGTGTGGGACCTGGCTCATTCTTGACTCAACCTGCTGTAAAGGCACCTGCGTGACCCCACCCCTGTGAACCCTCTTTTCTGCACCTCCTTCCTGGCTGCCCCATGGCTGCTGGGTACCGGGCCTCACACCTGCCATCCCAGATCCCGATGGCTGCCGCTCCCAGGACAGAGCACGGTGCTTGTCCCACCCTCAGGTTCTGTTTCTGGAAGGACTTTTCGTTCTTGTGCACATCCAGGTTTAACCCAGGAAACAGAAGCCCCTCGAGGCCCTTCAGCGGGGACTGATGCCTCTCAGGAAGTCAAAAGCTGATGGAATAAGAGGGGGTGGGGTGCAGGCAGGTGAGCTGGCCCTGGGGAGGCTGTGGATCATCTATCTGGAGGCTGCTCAGCCCTGGGGGTGGGAGCACCCCCTCAGAGTCTCCGAGGGAGCCTGGCTTTCTTCGTGTGTGGTGTGGATGCTCTCCAGGGCTGCCTGCATCCTTGGCTGTGTGACCAATCGTGCGAGGTCCTCCTCGAGCTTCCGGGCTGCAGTCAAGCAGGACCCTGCCTGCCCATGAGGCTGCTCGGCGGCTGCCCCCTCACCCCATCTCCCTTCATGTCTGCTGGTCTGCCGGCAACTCCCTCCCCTGCCCAGGCTGCTCCGCCAGCTTCATCTCTGTCCCTGTTTGCATCAGGTCTCAGGATACGCTGGGGCTGTTCGTCACTGTGACCCTGAGCTGCTGTGATGAGATCGGTGTCTCCTGAAGCACTGGGTATGTTTTAAGGGGAAAAGCAGAGGCTGCTTCTTCCGAGCCGCTGCAGCCAGGGCTTGGGTTGCGTGGGAGTGGCTGCTCAGTGGCTTCCCTTTGTGTGCTTGCACGACTTGTTAACTGTGTGCAAGCAGCATTATGTGTATGTGAGGACCTGTAGCATCCTTAGTACACAGTGTGCACGTTAGCAGGTTGGGGCTTCTCAGGTGGCACTAGAGGTAAACAACCTGCCTGCCAGTGCGGGAGACATAAGAGACACAGGCTCGATGCTGGGTCAGGAAGATCCCCTGGAGGAGGGCATGGCAACCCACTCCAGTATTCTTGCCTGGAGAATCCCACGGACAGATGAAACTGGAGGGCTACAGTCCATAGTGTTGCAAAGAGTTTGACACAACTGAAGTGTTTTAGCATGCAATCATGTATGTTAGCAGTTAAAATATTTTCTGTGTGTGGAAAGCTTCACTATAGGAAAAAGAGGCCCTCAGGGGTCCTGATGGGGGATTCAGGGCTGGGGAAGCTGGACAGCTGACAAGATATGGACCCCAGTGTGAAGGTTGGGCCACATCCTGTCCAGCTTTGTCTGCTTGGTCCTCAGTGGGAAGCAAGGACAAAGCCCAGGAAGCCATGGGGTGTTGATGAAGCCTGGGCCATGGGGGGACGTCACTGTGGGGCAGGGCTTCCGGGGCTGTCGCTAGAGATAGAGGTCTGAGTCCTGCAGGTTTGGCCCACAGGGAGGGGGCTGCATCCTGGGCTGCTTCCTGTGGGGGGTGATGGGTGTCCCCGGCTGGTGGTTGCATCCCTGGACAGAGTGCATGCTTATGTCAGGAAGGGATTCTGGTCAGTTCATGTCTCAGCACATCCTGGTCCAGAGTGTAGTGAGTGAGAATGTTCGTGAGGCCCCTGTGGAAGGCCTCCAGTGGTTCCTCCAGCCGCACTCCCCGCCCCTCGAGCACAGATTCTCCCGTGCATCCGGCCCTCCGCCTCTGGGAGTGACCCCTGTCGACCACTGTATGACTTGTTGGAGTCCGGGGTGCTCAGCGGCATCCATACATGAAAAGTGACCGCCGGGCGACCTGTCCATCTGTGGCCCCCATGGTACCCCGGCCGGGCCTGGGTCCTCACACAGAAGCTGAGACCCTGCCCTGCAGCTGGTGGGGGTGGGGACCGCTCGATGAAGAGTGGAGACCCATCGAAAGGCTGTCTGCTGATCAAGCCAGTACAGCAGGCCCTCTGCATTCTCTCGTACAACCAACTGTGGGTTAAAAACATATTCAAAAAGGGAATCCAGAAAGTTCCGAAAAGGAGGTCCGGACTGGCCGCACGCTGGCACCCTACCAGCTGTGAGACTGCACTGGGTGTCACAAGTAACCTGGAGGTGACTCGCAGGGTCACGCGAGGGAGGGCGTGCACAAGGCAGACGCCGAGGTCACCCACTTCGTATGAGGGAATTGAGCGTCTGCGGATTTTGGTATGTGAGAGCAACCAGGAACCAAACTCCCGGGCACCCCATGAAGGCAGCCCTCCTCTTTAACTGAGATACTTATCTGAACCCCAGCAGCTGTCTGCTGTGACCCTGGTGTGACCCTGGACGTGCCCCCGCCCCCAGGTGTGACCTGCAGGTGTACAGAACATAGGTTTCCCTGAGTGACCCCTGTGTGACCCTGGACATGACCCCCCCAGGTGTGACCTCTAGGTGTACAGAGCATGTGTTTCCCTCTCTGAGTGACCCCTATGTGACCCTGGATGTGACCCCCCCCACCAGGTGTGGCCTCCAGGTGTATATGAACATGTGTTTCCCTCTCTGAGTGACCCCTGTGTGACCCTGGATGTGACCTCCCCTAGGTGTGACCTCCAGGTGTACAGAACATGTATTTTCCCTTCTGAACCCACATCTCCCTGGCAACTATACCAGTGATGTGGTGCCTCTTGACTCAATTTCCAGGCTGTCCTCACCACCCTTAGACCCCAGAGCAGCCTCAGTCTGTCCTGGCCTTATGGACGGCCTGCAGGTCCCCTCACATGTCACCCCCAGGGTCACCTGGAAGCAACATGTGGAATCATGTCCATCTGACTCCACAAAACAGAAGGTTCTGAAAGCCCTGAAGGGACTCAGGGAGGGGTGGCCACCCCCTTCAGCGTCGGCCCCTGAGGCTGGAGTGGGCCATCTTCCTGAGCTAATGCCTGCGTGGTCTGCTCAGGACATCCCACCAGGCCGCCCATGGTTCTCTCTGGGATCAGCTCCTGGCCAGACCCCAGTATCTCCTCGGGGTGGGGGGAAGCGGGTTCTGGACTCCTCCCTGCCTCTCCCACCTGCCCGCTGCCATCCTCAAGCAGTCTCTGACCCCCTCCTCCTGGGCTGTGGGTGGGTCAGCTTGTTGGAAGCACCAGCTGTAGGGAAATGCAGGGGAGGCTGAAGCTGACTCCTTCTCTTGGTTCAGGGCCCAGGGCTGCCTCCTTCCACAGACTGCTAGTGGCCTTCAGGTCTGGGGAGGGGCTTGCTCTTGTGGGGTGGGAAGAGCCCCACCTACATGGGGTTCCCTGGCTGGGCCCTGTGACTTGGTAGGACAGATTGACTGGGAGAGCAGCCAGAAGGTTAGGAACATACTTGCACGCACGCATGCACACACACAGGCACACACGCTTGCACAGACATGCACATGTGAGCACACACATGCAGACACGCACACACACGGCACTCTTGTTGAATACCACAGCATGATAGCACTGGACTTCCACAGACCTCGACAAAGGACCTGAGCTCTAGACAAGTGACAAGACAGAGGAAGGGGACTTTGATCTCCTGGAGCTGGGCACTCAGGAAGGCAGGTGGGGGACGGGGTGTGGGGGACACATGAGTCAGGCTTGCCCTGCACACCATCCAGTAGCCTCTGGTTGACAAAGCCCTGCTGTGCTCTGAGGAATCGCCCTGCCCTTCCTGGTAGAAGATGGGCAGTGGAGAGTTTTCTTATGTTTGTTTTTTAATTGCTTGCAGCTCAAAAATAATTTTTACCTCAAAGTGGCATGAGCACGAGCGCCAAGCAAACCTGATGATCATGAAAATCATGAGCAGAGTTGCAGCCTCCTGGAGTCCAGGGCCGACCTGATGCTCATGATCATGAGCAGAGTCACAGCCTCCTGGAGCCCAGGGCCGACCTGATGCTCATGATCATGAGCAGAGTCACAGCCTCCTGGAGCCCAGGGCCGATGGTGTCCACCCCGTGACACCCCCACACTGCTGCTCACCCATGCATCAGAGGACTGTGCACAACTGATCAGTCCCCAGCAATGCCTCCCCTCTGCTGCCAAAATGGGGAGCTCAGGGCTTCTTAGGACATGAGCCACCTCTTCCACCCACATGGCCCTGCAATAAACCTCTCTCTGCTCCAAATCCGACGTTTTAGTTTGGTTGGCCTCTCAGTGCATCAGGCACTGTGTGTGAACGCTTGGACTGCAGACCTTGGGGAGCCTGTGAGGAGGGTTCTGCTCTGAGGGCTGTCTGCTTTAGCTTCCTGAGAGAGGGTGTCTGGGGTGAAATTTTTGAAGATCTTGCATGTCCCAGAGTGACTTAATTCCACCCTTATGTCTTCTTATCAGTTTGTGTGCAGAATTCTCTCAGAAATAATATTTCTTTGGATGATTCAGGCCATCTGATTGCACAGCCCCTTCAGCGGCAGGACATTATATAATCAGCTAAGGAACCCGGGTGAGGGGTGACCTCTCCCCACCCAGGTCTACCTCCAAGCGCTGGACCGGAGCTAAGATCGTTTAATGGGGCTGCACACTATGCTGAGTCCCTTCAGTCATGTCCAGCTCTTTGCGATCCTACAGACTGTGGCCTGCCAGGCTCCTCTGTCTATGGGATTCTCCAGACAAGAATACAGGGGCAGGTTGCCATGCCCTCCTCCAGGGGATTTTCCTGACCCAGGGATCAAACCTGCATCTTCTGCGTTTACTGCATCGTAGGCACATTCTTCACTGCTGAGCCACTGGGGAAGCCGAATGCTCAAGGGGTAGTCTTTTCAAACAAACAGTGCTGAAATAGTGCCATCCACCCGCACAAAATGTAAACCTAACACTGTCACAGAATTAACTCATTGACCTACATGCAAAAGACAAAGCTACATTTCATTTTATACACTAGAAATTTTATAGCAAATAGCAGAATACCTAGGTGACTGTGGTTTGGGCAGTGAGTTTTAGACCCAATACCAAATGCCCACTTAGTGAAAAACAAAAATTCATTAGTTGAACCTGATTGAATTGAAACGTGTCTGGGGAGAATGGCATTGAAACATGTATATTATCATATGTGAAATGAATCTCCAGTCCAGGTTTGATGCATGAGACAGGGTGCTCGGGGCTGGTGCACTGGGATGACCCAGAGGGATGGGATGGGGAGGGAGGTGGGAGGGGGTTCAAGATGGGGAACACATGTACACCCATGGCGGATCCATGTCAATGTGTGGCAAAACCAAAACAATATTGTAAAGTAATTAGCCTCCAATTAAAATAAATACATTTATATTAAAAAAAGAAACATGTCTGTCTGTGAAGACATGGTCAGGAGAATGAAAAGATGGGCCACAAAAGGGTAGAGACACGCAAAACTCATGGTTGATAAAGGGCTTAATTCCAAAATGGGCAGAGCATGGTTAAAACCCAACAACAGAGACATAAACACCCTGCCTTATAAATGAGCAGAAGATCTGTGCAGACCTCTCCCCAAAGAAGACTTATAGACACACCTAAGCACGTGACAGGATGCTCCACCTCACCTGTCATCAGAGATGCAGGTTAAACCACAGTGACTGAACACATGACTAAACGCAATGGCTAGATGCAGATTAAGCCACCGCCGCGTAGCTTCAGAAAGGTGAGAGTCTGGGAACGAAGAACGAGAACCTGACATTTCCAAGTGCTGGTGAGGGTGTAGAGCAATAGGAGCTCTCTTGGAGGGAATGCAAAGCAGTGCAGCCAGTTTGGAAGATAGTCTGGCAATTTCTTAACAATCTAAATGTGACCTCACCATACTACTCAGCAATTGCACTCCTAGATATTTATCCAAATGAGCTGAAACTCATGTCCTCCTTAGAGCCTGCACACAGATACTTAGAGGTGATAAATGTTTATGGATACTTTATTCATATTTGCCCAGACTTGGAAGGAACCAGGATATTCTTCAGTTCAGTTCAGTTTAGTTCAGTCACTCAGTCGTGTCTGACTCTTTGCGACCCCATGAATGGCAACCATACCCTTGACTAGACGGACCTTTGTTGGCAAAGTAACGTCTCTGCTTTTTAATATGCTGTCTAGGTTGGTCATAACTTTCCTTCCAAGGAGTAAGCGTCTTTTAATTTCATGGCTGCAGTCACCATCTGCAGTGATTTTGGAGCCCCCCAAAATAAAGTCTGACACTGTTTCTACTGTTTCCCCATCTATTTCCCATGAAGTGATGGGACCAGATGCCATGATCTTAGTTTTCTGAATGTTGAGCTTTAAGCCAACTTTTTCACTCTCCTCTTTCACTTTCATCAAGAGGCTTTCTAATTCCTCTTCACTTTCCTCAGTAGGTGAGTGAATTAATCAATTGTAGTGCATCAAGATACTGGAATAGTATTGTGCAATAAAAGAAACAAGCTGCTTTTGGTGAATTGATCCTTTCATCATTGTACACACTATTAGTAGTTTTCTTTCTGTCTTGTAGTTATTTTGTTCCTCTTTTTTCTATCTTTTTATCTTAGTTTCACTGATTTTTTGGCCTCATGGAGCAGCATATAGAATTAGCTCCCTTGCAAGGAATTGAATCTGCATCCCCTACAGTGGAAGCATAGAATCTTAGCCACTTGACCACTAGGGAAGTCCCATGTTTCATTGATTTCTGTAGTGACATTCTTTGATTCCTTTGTTTCAATGGGTGTAGCTCCAGTTATGCAAAATGAGTTAAATTCCAGGAACCTCCATGTGACACAGTGCCTGCAGTTAATAACCGCACCATGTGCCTCAACATCCGTCAGAGAGACAATCTCATGTTAAGTCAGCTTCACACACACAGGCCTCCCAAACAATGAGCCCAAAGGCAGACTTCCAGAGGTGATGGATGTGGCTATACTTTGATTGAAGTGATGGTTTCACAGGTGTGTGCACATGTCCAAAGTTATGTATGCATTAAATATATGCAGGTATTTTATGCATCAGTTATATACAGATGAAGCTATCACAAAAAGTTAATAAAAAGTAAATAAGCTGTCAAGCCACAAAAACACATGGAGGAATCTTACATGCCTATTGCTGGAGAAGGCTACATGCTCTGTGATTCCAACTCAGAAAGACACATCTATAGGGACAGAATAGAGATCAGTGGTTGCCAGGGGCTTGCAAGGGAGGGGTGAGAAATGCGTGGGTGAAGCAGGGGGTCGTGCGGGCAGTAAGACTGTGTTGTGTGATGCTGAAGTGGGGGCCACAGGAGCAGCAGGTTAAGCAGCATCTCTGACCAAGGCCGTCCCATGGGCAGCAGCCTGCAGGCTTCTGCATGCAAATGGCGTAGTGAATATGTCAAAACTCAAAGAATTCTACACGTGAGGTAACTACTGTAGCACCATAATGTTAACTATGGACTTTAGATAAGTGATGTATTAAGTTTGGTTAATTGCTGTAAAAAATTGTTGTTGTTGTTCAATAGCTCAGTTGTGTCTGACTCTTTGTGATCCCATGGACTGCACCAAACCAGGCTTCCCTGTCCATCACCTTCTCCCGGAGTTTGCACAAACTCATGTCCATTGATTCAGTGATGCCATTTAACCATCTCATCCTCTGTCATCCCTTTCTCCTCCTGCCTTCAATTTTTCCCAGCATCAGTGTATTTTCCATTAAGTCAACTCTTTGCATCAGGTGGCCAAAGTATTGGAGCTTCAACATCAGTCCTTTTAATGAATATTTGGATTGATTTCCTTTAGGATTGACTGGTTTGATCTCCTTGCAGTCCAAGGAATGCTCAAGAATCTTCTCCAGCACCACAGTTTGAAAGCATTTATTTAGTTATAACAAATGAAGAACACTGATTCAAGATATTAATAATAGCTGAAACTGTGGGTACATGTAGGGGGAACTGGAGTATACCTCTTGCTCAATGTACCTGTTTACCTAAAACTATTTAAAAAGAACAAAGTCTGTTTGTTTAAAAATAGCATTATGTTGTGCAGAAAAACAAAAGCAGAACCATGGACAGCAGCTGAAACAGTTGGCTGGACCAAGGGAGCTCCACGGACAGCAGTCTCGACGGTCTTGGGCACAAACATGGAACAGCCTTTGCCTGATGTGCAGAAGGAAGCATCACGGGTAGCAAAGTCGCTTTATGTAAGTAGTTCGTAGATTGCAAAAGCATCCTGGGCCATCAGCCCATGACCTCATGTTTTAGGGCACAAGTCATGTTCATTTTTGTGACCTGATGGCCCGAAGGCTTGGAGTCATGTGTGCACAGACCACGAGTGCCCCACAAAGAATGGACTGATCCCAAGAATGTAGGTGGACTGATAAGATGGTCTCTTATTTTGATATTAAATTTGCATATATATATATTAAATATACATGTGAAGTGAAGTGAAAGTCGCTCAGTCATGTCCGACTCTTTAAGACCCCATGGACTGTATAGTCCATGGAATTCTCCAGGCCAGAATACTGGAGTGGGTAGCTGTTCCCTTCTCCAGGGGATCTTCTCAACCCAGGGATCAAACCCGGGTCTCCTGCATTGCAGGAGGATTCTTCACCAGCTGAGCCACCAGGGAAGCCTAAATATACATATATTTAAATTAAACTCTAGTTAGTTTACAATACTGTATTAGTGTAGGTATAAACAGAGCAATTCAGTATTTTTATAGACTATACTCTATTTAAAGTTACTGTAAAATATCGGCTCTATTCCCTGTGCTGTACAATATATCCTTGTAGCTTGTTTATTTTACACATGGTAGTTTGTACCTTCTCACCCCTACCCTAACGTGCCTCTCCTCTACCTCTCTCCTCACTGGTAATCCCTCATGCTTTCTGTATCTGTGAGTCTGTTTCTTTTTTGTTATATTCATTCATTTGTTCTAACTTTTAGATTACACATGCAAAATGATAGCATACAGTATTTGTTTTCCTCCAGGACTTATTTCACTTAGCATAGTCCATCCATGCTGCTCCCTATGGCAAAACTACATTCGTTTTTATGGCTGAATAATATTCCATTGTGTATGTACCACATCTTCTTTATCCATTGCTCTGTTGATGGACACTTAGGTTGCTTCCATATCTTGCCTATTGTGAACAGTGCTGCTGTGAACATTGGGCTCCACGTATCTTTTCAAGTTATTGTTTTCATTTTCTTGGACTACTTGTGGCAGGCGTGATCTTTTACTTGCGGCATGTGAACTCTAAGTTGTGGCATTGGGGATCTTGTTCCCTGACCCAGGGTCTAATCCGGGCCCTCTGCATCTGGGGCTTCCCCACACCAGGGAGGTCTCTGACAATCTAGTTATGATGCATCTTGGTGTGAAATCTCTTTGGGCTCATCTTGTTTGGGACTCTCTGTGCTTCCTGTATCTCATTGGAGAAGACCCTGGTGCTGGGAAAGATTGAGTGCAGGAGGAGAAGTGGATGACAGAGAATGAGATAGCATCACTGACTCGATGGACATGAGCTTGAGCAAGCTCCAGGAGATAGTGAAGGACAAAGGAGCCTGACATGCTGCAGTCCATGAAAGAGTCGGACAAGACTGAGCAAGAGAAAGTCATTACATTGACCAATTTTTGTTTGTTAAAAACGTCCTTGGACTCTGAGAATTAAACCCCACTTGGCCATGGTGTACAATTCTTTTAATATGCTAATGAATTTTGTTTGTTTGTATTTAGTTGAGGATTTTTGCATCGATGTTCATAAGGGATATTTGTCTATAGTTTTCTTGTATGTGTTTGTCTGGATTTAGTATCAGGGTTATGCTGCCTCATAGAATGACTGAGGAAGGGCTCCCTCCTCTTCAATACTTTGGAAAAGTTTGAGGGTTGGTATTAGTTCTTCTTTAAACGTTTGGTAGAGTTCACCAGTGAAACCACTATGTCTAGTGGGATTTTATCTGTTAGGATATTTCTGGCCACTGATTCAGTTTTCCCACTAGTTATAGGTCCACTCTATTTCTCCATAATGTAGTTTTGATAGGTTTTGTGTTCCTAGGAATTTCTCCATTTCATCTAGGTTATCCCATTTGTTGGTGTATTTAAGGGACTAGATCTGATAGACAGAGTGCTTGATGAACTATGGATGGAGGTTCGTGACATTGTACAGGAGACTGGGATCAAGTCCAACCCCAAGAAAAAGAAATGCAGAAAAGCAAAATGGTTGTCTGAGGAGGCCTTACAAATAGCTGTGAAAAGAAGAGAAGTGAAAAGCAAAGGAGAAAAGGAAAAATATACCCATTTGAATGTAGAGTTCCAAAGAATAGCAAGGAAAGATAAGAAAGCCTTCCTCAGTGACCAATGCAAAGAAATAGAGGAAAACAATAGGCTGGGAAAGACTAGAGATCTCTTCAAGAAAATTAGAGATACCAAGGGAACATTTCATGCAAAGATGGGCTCAATAAAGGACAGAAATGGTATGGACCTAACAGAAGCAGAAGATATTAAGAAGAAGTGGCAAGAATACACAGAAGAACTGTACAAAAAAGATCGTCATGACCCAGATAATCATGATGGTGTGATCACTCACCTAGAGCCAGACATCCTTGAATGTGAAGTCAAGTGGGCCTTAGGAAGCATCACGATGAACAAAGAAGTGGAGGTGATGGAATTCCAGTTGAGCTATTTCAAATCCTGAAAGATGATGCTGTGAAAGTGCTGCACTCAATATGCCAGCAAATTTGGAAAACTCAGCAGTGGCCACAGCACTGGAAAATGTCAGTTTTAATTCCAATCCCAAAGAAAAGCAATGCAAAGAATGGTCAAGTTCAGTTCAGTTCAGTCGCTCAGTCGTGTCCGACTCTTTGCGACCCCATGAATCGCAGCACGCCAGGCCTCCCTGTCCATCACCAACTCCTGGAGCTCACTCAGACTCAGGTCCATCGAGTCAGTGATGCCATCCAGCCATCTCATCCTCTGTCGTCCCTTTCTCCTCCTGCCCCCAATCCCTCCCAGCATCAGAGTCTTTTCCAATGAGTCAACTCTTTGCATGAGGTGGCCAAAGTACTGGAGTTTCAGTTTTAGCATCATTCCTTCCAAAGAAATCCCAGGGCTGATCTCCTTAAGAATAGACTAGTTGGATCTCCTTGCAGTCCAAGGGGCTCTTAAGAGTCTTCTCCAACACCACAGTTCAAAAGCATCAATTCTTCGGCGCTCAACCTTCTTCACAGTCCAACTCTCATGTCCATACATGACCACAGGAAAAACCATAGCCTTGACTAGACGGACCTTTACTGGCAAAGTAATGTCTCTGCTTTTCAATATGCTGTCTAGGTTGGTCATAACTTTTCTTCCAAGGATAAGTGTCTCTTAATTTCATGGCTGCAGTCACTATCTGCACTGATTTTGGAGGCCCCAAAAATAAAGTCTGACACTGTTTCCCCATCTATTTCCCATGAAATGATGGGACCAGATGCCATGATCTTCATTTTCTGAATGTTGAGTTTTAAGCCAACTTTTTCACTCTCCACTTTCACCTTCATCAAGAGGCTTTTTAATTCCTCTTCACTTTCTGCCATAAGGGTGGTGTCATCTGCATATCTGAGGTTATCGATATTTCTCCTGGCAATCTTGATTCCAGCTTGTGCTTCTTCCAGACCAGCGTTTCTCATGATGTACTTTGCATATAAGTTAAATAAGCAGGGTGACAATATACAGCCTTGACGTACTCCTTTTCCTATTTGGAACCAGTCTGTTGTTCCATGTCCAATTCTGACTGTTGCTTCCTGACCTGCATATAGATTTCTCAAGAGGCAGGTCAGGTGGTCTGGTATTTCCATCTCTTTCAGAATTTTCCAGTTTATTGTGATCCACACAGTCAAAGGCTTTGGCATAGTCAATAAAGCAGAAATAGATGCTTTTCTGGAACTCTCTTGCTTTTTCCATGATCTAGCAGATGTTGGCAATTTGATCTCTGGTTTCTCTGCCTTTTCTAAAACCAGCTCGAACATCTGGAAGTTTACGGTTCACGTATTGCTGAAGCCTCGCTTGGAGAATTTTGAGCATTACTTTACTAGCGTGTGAAATGAGTGCAATTGTGCAGTAATTCGAGCATTCTTTGGCATTGCCTTTCTTTGGGATTGGGGTGAAAACTGACCTTTTCCAGTCCCGTGGCCACTGCAGAGTTTTCCAAATTTGCTGGCATATTGAGCGCAGCACTTTCATAGCTTCATCTTTCAGGATTTGAAATAGCTCAACTGGAATTCCATCACCTCCACTAGCTTTGTTTGTAGCGATGCTTTCTAAGGCCCACTTGACTTCACGTTCCAGGATATCAGCCTCTAGGTGAGTGATCACACCGTTGTGATTATCTGGGTCATGAATATCTTTTTTGTATAGTTCTTCTGTGTATTCTTGCCACTTCTTCTTAATATCTTCTGCTTCTGTTAGGTCCATGCCATTTCTGTCCTTTATTGAGCCCATCTTTGCATGAAATGTTCCCTTGGTATCTCTAATTTTCTTGAAGAGATCTCTAGTCTTTCCCATTCTGTTGTTTTCCTCTATTTCTTTGCATTGATCGCTGAGGAAGGCTTTCTTATCTCTTCTTGCTATTCTTTGGAACTCTGCATTCAAAACTACTGCACAATTGCACTCATCTCACACACTGGTAAAGTAATGCTCAAAATTCTCCAAGCGTGGCTTCAGCAATACATGAACCATGAACTTCCAGATGTGCAGGCTGGATTTAGAAAAGGCAGAGAAACCAGAGATCAAATTGCCAACATCTGCTGAATCATGGAAAAAGCAAGAGAGTTCCAGAAAAGCATCTATTTCTGCTTTATTGACTATGCCAAAGCCTTTGACTGTGTGGATCACAACAAACTGTGGAAAATTCTGAAAGAGATGGAAATACCAGACCACCTGACCTGCCTCTTGAGAAACCTGTATGCAGGTCAGGAAGCAACAGTCAGAATTGGACATGGAACAACAGACTGGTTCCAAATAGGAAAAGGAGTATGTCAAGGCTGTATATTGTCACTCAGCTTATTTAACTTATATGCAGAGTACATCATGAGAAACACTGGTCTGGAAGAAGCACGAGCTGGAATCAAGATTGCCAGGAGAAATATCGATAACCTCAGATATGCAGATGACACCACCCTTATGGCAGAAAGTGAAGTAGAACTAAAGAGTCTCTTGACGGAAATGAAAGAGGAGAAGAAAAAACTGGCTTAAAGCTCAACATTCAGAAAACTAAGATCATGGTCTCTGGTCCCATCACTTCATGGCAAATAGATGGGGAAACAGTGGCTGACTTTATTTTTGGGGCCTCCAAAATCACTGCAGATGGTGATTGCAGCCATGAAATTAAAAGACACTTGCTCCTTGGAAGGAAAGTTATGACCAACCTAGACAGCATATTAAAAAGCAGAGACATTACTTTGTCAACAAAGGTCCGTCTAGTCAAGGCTATGATTTTTCCAGTAGTCATGGATGGATGTGAGAGTTGGACTATAAAGAAAGCTGAGCACCAAAGAATTGATGCTTTTGAACTGTGGTGTTGGAGAAGACTCTTGATAGTCCCTTGGACGGAAAGGAGATCAAACCAGTCCATCTTAAAGGAAATCAGTCCTGAATATTCATCAGAATGGCTGATGCTGAAGCTGAAGCTCTCATACTTTGGCCAACTGATGCGAAGAACTGACTCATTTTAAAAGACCCTGATTCTGGGAAAGATTAAAGGAGGGAGGAGAAGGGCACGGCAGAGGGCAAGATGGTTGGATGGCATCACCAACTCAATGCACATGAGCTTTAGTAAGCTCTGGGAGTTGGTGATGGACAGGGAAGCCTGGTGTGCTGCAGTCCATGGGGTCACAAAGAGTTGGACACGACTGAGCAACTGAACTGAACTGATATGTGTTCCTCTTATCCTGAACCCCACTTCCATCTCCCTACCCACCTTATCCCTCTGGGTTGTCCCAGAGCACTGGCTTTGTGTGCCCTGCTTTAGGTATCGAACTTGCACTGGTCATCTACACGGTAATATACATGTTTCAATGCTATTCTCTGAAATCATCTCACCCTCACCTTCTCCCGCTGAGTCCAAAAGTCTGTTCTTTACATCTGTGTTTCCTTTGCTGCTCTTCATGTAGGATCGTCAGTACTGTCTTTCTAAATTCCATATAAATGAGTTAATATACAGTATTTGTCTTTCTCTTCCTGACTTATTTCACTCTGTATAACTCCAGATTCATCCACCTCATTAGAACTGACTCAAATGTATTCCTTTTTATAGCTGAGTAATATTCCACTGTGTATATGTACCACAACTTCCTATCCATTCATCCGCCAATGGACATCTAAGCTGTTTCCGTGTCCTAGCTATTGTAGATAGTGCTGTAATGGACACTGGGGTACACGTGTCTCTTTCAATTCTGGTTTCCTTGAGGTGTATGCCCAGCAGTGGGACTGCTGGGTCATATGGAAATTCTATTTCCAGTTGTTTAAGGAATCTCCACACTGTTGTCCAACTTTACTCCTGTTATTGATGTCTAACTTCACCCATTTGTGATCAAAGAAGATATTTTGTATGAAGTCTGTTTTAAAAAATCTATTGAGCCTTAATTTGTAGCCTAACATATGGTCTATCTTGGAAAATGTGCCTCACGCACTAGAGAAGGATGTGTGTGGTCTCGCTGGGTGGAGTGTTAAATCACGTTAGTCACATTGATGAACCCCTGCTTCTTCCCTGTCTTCTGGTGATAGCGTTCATCACCCAGTGCGGGATGTTGGTCTCTCGTTGCAGAGGTGTCCGTTTGTCCTTCCAGTTCTGCCAGTTTCGTTGCAGGTGTCTCGCTTCTGTCACAAAGCATGCCCATGCTTGTGTTGTCACATATTCTTCCTGCATCGACTCTTTTATTACTATACAGCGTTCTCCTTCACCTTTTGTAAATTTTTCAAATTTAAAGCTTATTTTATCTAAGTTCAGCTACCTCTGCTCTCTTTTGCATAGAGTATCTTTTCCCATCTTTATGCTTTTAATATATTTGTGTCTTTTACTCTAAAGTAGTCTCATTAAAAAAATAGCATATAATTGGAATGTGTCTTTTTATCTGTTCTACAACTTTACGTCTTTTGGTTGGAGAGTTTAATCATTTACAGGTAAAGTGATTACTGATAAGGAGAGACTTGCTCGTGTCCATTTGCTCTTTGTTTTCTGTACGCCTTGCAGCTTTTTCTTTGGCTTCATTTCTTTCGTTACCGTGTTCTTTTGTGTTTAGATTTTTTTTGTAGTAGAACATGCAAGTTTCTTTCTCATTTACTTTTGTTAATGTCCTATAGCTATTTTCTTTGTGGCTATCAGGGAGATTACACTTAATATTTTAAGTAATAACACTCTAACGATTTATACCCGTTTAACCTAAAACAAATCCTTTATGATTATACACTGGAACTGACAAACAGATTCAAGGGATTAGATTAGATAACAGGTTGCCTGAAGGACTGTGGACAAAGGTTCATAACACTGTGCAGGAGACAGTGATCAAAACCATCCCCAAGAAAAAGAAATGCAAAATTATTGTTGAGGAACTCTTACATATAGCTTAAAAAAGAAGAGAAGTGAAAGGCAAGGAGAAAAGGAAATATATACTCATCTGAACGCAATTAAGTTCAGCTGCCCAGTCATGTCTGACTCTGCAACCCCATGGACTGCAACACCCCAAGCATCCCTGTCCATCACCAACTCCCAGAGCTTGTTCAGACTCATGTCCATCGAACTGGTGATGCCATCCAAACATCTCATCCTCTGTCATCGCCTTCTCCTGCTGCCTTCAATCTGTCCCAGCATCAGGGTCTTTTCCAATGAGTCAGTTCTTCACATCAGGTGGCTAAAGTATTGGAGCTTCAGCTTCGGCTTCAGCCCTTCCAATGAATATTCACGACTGATTTTCTTTTTTTTTATTTTTTAACTTTACAATATTGTATTGGTTTTGCCATATATCAACATGAATCCGCCACAGGAATACACGTGTTCCCCATCCTGAACCCTCCTCCCTCCACCCTCCCCATACCATCCCTCTGAGTCATCCCAGTGCACCAGCCCAGTATCGTTCATTGAACCTGGACTGGTGACTCGTATCATCACGGCTGATTTTCTTTAGGACAGACTGGTTGGATTTCCTTGCAGTCCAAGGGACTTTCAAGAGTCTTCTCCAACACCACAGTTCAAAAGCATCAATTCTTTGGTGCTCAGCTTTCTTTATAGTCCAACTCTCACATCCATCCATGACTACTGGAAAAACCATAGCTTTGACTATATGGACTTTTGTTGGTAAAATAATCTCTCTGCTTTTTATTATGTTGTCTAGGTTGGTCATAGATTTTCTTCCAAGTAGCAAGCGTCTTTTAATTTCATGGCTGCAATCACCATCTGCAGTGATTTTGGAGCCCAAGAAAATAAAACCTGCCACTGTTTCAGTGTATCCCCGTCTATTTGCCATGAATGATGTCATGGTCTTCATTTTTTGAATGTTGAGGTTTAAGCCAGCTTTTTCACTCTCCTTTTTCACTGTCTTCAAGAGGCTGTTTAGTTCCTCTTCTCTTTCTGCCATAAGGTTGGTGTTATCTGCATATTTGAGGTTATTGATATTTCTCCTGGCAATCTTCATTCCAGCTTGTGCTTCATCCAGTATGGCATTTTGAATGATGTACTCTGCATAAAAGTTAAATATTCAAGGTGATAATATACAGCTTTGATGTAATCTTTTCCCAGTTTGGAACCAGTCTGTTGTTCCATGTCTGATTATAACTTGCTTCTTGACCTGTATACAGACTTCTCAGAAGGCAGGTAAGGTGGTCTGGTATTTCCATCTCCTGAAGAATTTTCCACAGTTTGTTGTGATCCACACAATCAAAGGCTTTAGCATAGTCAGTGAGCAGAAGTAGATGTTCTTCTGGAATTCCCTTGCTTTTTCTGCAATCCAAAGGATGTTGGCAACTTGATCTCTGGTGCCTCTGCCTTTTCTAAATCCAGCTTAAATATCTGGAATTTCTCGGTCCACATACTGTTGAAGCCTAGCATGGAGAATTTTGAACGTTACTTTGCTAGCATGTGAGATGAGTGAAATTGTGTGGTAGTTTGAATATTCTTTGGCATTGCCTTTCTTTGGGATTGGAATGAAAACTGACCATTTCCAGTCCTGTGGCCACTGCTGAATCTTCCAAATTTGCTGGCATATTGAGCACAGCACTTTCACAGCATCATCTTTTAGTATTTGAACTAGTTCAGCTGGAATTCCATCACCTCCAATAGCTTTGTTTGTGTGATCCTTCCTAAAGCCCACTTGACTTCACACTCTAGGATGTCTGGCTTTAGGAGAATGATCCCACCATTGTGGTTATCTGGGTCATTAAGATCTTTTTTGTATAGTTTTTCTGTGTATTCTTGCCACCTCTTCTTAATATCTTCTGCTTCTGTTAGGTCCGTACTGTTTCTGTCCTTTATCGAGCCCATCTTTGCATGAAGTGCTCCCTTGGTATCTCTAATTTTCTTGAAGAGATCTCTAGTCTTTCCCATTCTATTATTTTCTTTGCACTGATCTCTTAGGAAAGCTTTCTTATCTCTCCTTGCTATTCTCTGCATATTCTTTGTTTTCTTTGCATTGATCACTTAGGAATATTTTCTTATCCCTCATTGCTATTCTTTGGAACTTGGCTTTCAGATGGATATATCTTTCCTATTTTCCTTTGCCTTTCACTTCTCTTCTTTTCCCAGATATTTGTAAGGCCTCCTCAGACAACTATTTTGCCTTTTTGCATTTCTTCCTGGGGATGGTTTTGATCACCACCTCCTGTACAATGTTATGAACCTCCGTCCGTAGTTCTTCACACACTCTATCAGATCTAATCCTTTGAATGTGTTTGTCACTCCACTGTATAATCATAAGGGATTTGATTTAGGTGGTATCTGAATGGACTAGTGGTTTTCCCTACTTTCTTTCATTTAAGTCCGAATTTGGCAATAAGGAGTTCGTGATCTGAGCCACAGTCAACTCCCAGTCTTGTTTCTGCTGACTGTGTAGAGTTTCTCCATCTTTGGCTGCAAAGATTATAATCAATCTGATTTCGGTATTGACCATCTGGCAATATCCATGTGTAGAGTCGTCTCTTGTGTTGTTGGAAGAGGGTGTTTGCTTTGACCAGTGCATTCTTTTGGTAAAACTCTGTTAGCCTTTTCCCTGCTTAATTTTACTCCAAGGCCAAATGTGCCAGTTGCTCCAGGTATCTCTTGACTATCTACTTTTGCATTCCAGTTTCCTATGATAAAAAGGACATCTGATTTGGTGTTAGTTCTAGTAGGTCTTGTATGTCTTCATGGAACCATTCAACTTCACCTTCTTCAGCATTAGTGGTTGGGGCATAGACTTGGATTACCGTGATATTGAATGGTTTGCCTTGGAAACAAACACAGATCATTCTGTCATTTTTGAGCTTGCACCCAAGTACTGCATTTCAGACTCTTTGTTGACTATGAGGGCTACTTCATTTCTTCTGGGTGATTCTTGCCCACAGTAGTAAATGTAATGATCATCTGAATTAAATTCACCCATTCTGGTCTATTTTGGTTCACTAATTCCTAAAATGTTGATGTTCACTCTTGCCATCTCCTGTTTGACCGCTTCTAATTTACCTTGACCCATGGACCTGACATTCCAGTTCCTGTGAGATTTTGTTTTTTACAGCATTAGACTTTACTTCCATCACAGTCTCATTCACTACTGGGTGTTGTTTTTGCTTTGGCTCAATCTCTTCATTCTTTCTGGAGTTGTTTATCTACTCTTCTCTAGTAGCATATTGGGCACCTACTGTCCCAGAGAGTTCATCTTTCATTATCATATCTTTTTGCCTTTTCACACTGTTCATGGGGTTCTCAAGGCAAGAATACCTAAGTGGCTTGCCATTCCCTTCTCCAGTGGACCATATTTTGTCAGAACTCTCTACCATGACCCCTCCATCTTGGGTGGCTCTACATTGCATGACTCATAGTTTCATTGAGTTAGACAAGGCTGTGATCAAAGTGATCAGTTTGTTTAGTTTTCTGTATTTGTGGTTTCCATTCTGCCTGTCCTTTGATGGATAAGGCTAAGAGGCTTGTGAAAGCTTCCTCATGGGAAGGACTGGCTGTGGGGATCTGGGTCTAGCTCCGGTGGGTGGGGCCATGCTCAGTAATTTGCTCTTGTTCCAGTTGGGAAAGGAGTATGTCAAGGCTATACATTGTCACCCTACTTATTTAACCTACATGCAGAGTACATCATGCGAAATGCAGGGCTGGATGAAGGACAAGGTGGAATCAAGATTGCTGGGAGAAAAGTCAATAACCTCAGATATGTAGATGACACCACCCTATGGCAGAAAGAGAAAAAGAACTAAAGAGCCTTTTGATGAAAGTGAAAATGGAGAGTGAAAAAGCTGGTTTAAAACTCAACATTTAAAAAACTAAGATCCTAGGATCCAGTCCCATCACTTCATGGCAAATAGATGGGGAAACAGTGGAAACAGTGACAGACTTTGTTTTCTTGGGCTCCAAAATCACTGCAGATGGTTACTGCAGCCACAAAATTAAAAGACACTTGTTCCTTGGAAGAAAAGCTATGACCAACCTATACAGCATGTTAAAAAGCAGACATTACTTTGCCCACAAAGGTCCGTCTAGTCAAAGCCATGGTTTTTCCAGTAGTCATGTATGGATGTGAGAGTTGAACTATAAGGAAAGCTGAGCATTGAAGAATTGATGCTTTTGAACTGTGGTGCTGGAGAAGCCTCTTGAGAGTCCCTTGGACTGCAAGGAGATCCAACCAGTCCATCCTAAAGGAAATCAGTCCTGAATATTCATTGGAAGGACTGATGCTAAAGCTGAAGCTCCAAAACTTTGGCTACCTGATGCGAAGAACTGACTCATCCAAAAAGACCCTGATGCTGGGAAAGGTTGAAGGCCAGAGGAGAAGGGCATGGCAGAGGGTGAGATGTTTGGATGGCATCACCAACTCGATGGACATGAGTTTGAGCAAGGTCTGGGAATTGGTGATGGGCAGGGAAGTCTGGAGTGCTGCAGTCCCTGGGGTCTCAAAGAATCAGATATGACTGAGTTGCCAAACTGACTGACTGAATGATGCTCAGTAAATCCTTAATCCAATTTTCTGTTGATGGGTGAGGCTGTTTTCCCTTCCTGTAGTTTGGCGTGAGGTCCAACTATGGAAGGGGTAATGGTGATAATGGCGACCTCCTTCAAAAGGTTTTTTGCCAGCACACCCTGTGGCTCCCAGGATTGTTGTATTCAGTGCCCTTGACCTTGCGGCAGGCCACTGTAGACCCACACCTTCGCTGGAGACTCCTGGACACTTATAGACAAGTCTGACTCAGGTTCTTGTGGGGTCACTTCTCCTTTCTCTTGGGTCCTGGTGCTCACAAGCTTTGCTTTTCCCTCCAAGAGCCTGTTTCCCCAGTCCTGTGGATATTCTATGATCAAATCCACTGGCCTTCAAATTCTCTTGGGGTTCTCACTCCTTTGCCGGTTCCTCAGTCTGGGAAACCTGTTGTTGTTCCTGGAACTTTTACAACAGTGCAAGAACTTCTTTGGTATAACTGTTCTCCTGTTTGTGGGTTGTCTGCTCATTGGGTTTGTGGTTGCTGTGCCTCCCAGGTCTGCTGCAACCAGAGCTCCTGTCCCAGTGGCAGGCCACTGCTGATCCATGCCTTCTCAGGAGACACTAAAAAACTCAAAGGAACTCTGAAACTCTGAATGCAGAGTTCCAAAGAACAGCAAGGAGAGATAAGAAATCCTTCTTAAGCGAACAATGCAAATAAATAGAGGAAAACAATAGAATGGGAAAGACTAGAAATCTATTCAAGAAAACTAGAAATACCAAGGGAACATTTCATGCAAAGATGGTCACAATAAAGAACAGAAATTGTATGGACCTAACAGAAGCAGAATATATTAAGAAGAAGTGGCAAGAATACACAGAAGAACTGTACAAAAGAGGTCCTTATGACCTGGATAATCACAATGGTGTGATCACTCTCCTACAGCCAGACATCCTGGAGTGTGAAGGCAAGTGGGCCTTAGGAAGCATCACTAGGAACAAGGCTAGTGGAGGTGATGGCATTCCAGCTGAACTATTTAAAATCCTAAAAGATGATACTGTGAAAGTGCTGCACTCAATATGCCAGCAAATTTGGAAAACTCAAGAGTGGCCACAAGACTGGAAAAGTCTGATTTTCATTCCAATCATAAAGAAGGGAAATGTTAAAGAATGTTCAAACTACTTCACAACAGCACTCATTTCATGTCCTAGCAAGGTAATGCTCAAATACTTTCTAGCTAGTCTTCAACAGTACATGAACTGAGAACTTCCAGATGTGCAAGTTGGATTTATTTTATTTTTTAATATAAATATATTTACTTTAATTGGAGGCTAATTAATTTACCATAATGTATTGGTTTTGCCATACATCAACATGAATCCGCCACGGGTGTACACGTGTTCCCCATCCTGAAGCCCCCTACCACCTCCCTCCCCATACCATCCCTCTGGGTCATCCCAGTGCACCAGCCCCAAGCACCCTGAATCATGCATCAAACCTGGACTGGCGATTCATTTCATATATGATATTATACATGTTTCAATGCCATTCTCCCAAATCATCCCACCCTCTCCCTCTCTCACAGAGTCCAAAAGACTGTTCTATACATCTGTGTCTCTTTTACTGTCTCGCATACAGGGTTATTGTTACCTTCTTTCTAAATTCCATATATATGCATTAGTATACTGTATTGGTGTTGTTCTTTCTGGCTTACTTCACTCTGTATAATAGGCTCCAGTTTCATCCACCTCATTAGAACTGATTCAAATGTATTCTTTTTAATGGCTGAGTAAGAAATATCAATAACCTCAGATATGCAGATGACTCCACCCTTATGGCAGAAAGTGAAGAGGAACTCAAAAGCCTGAAGGAGATCAGCCCTGGGATTTCTTTGGAAGGAATGATGTTAAAGCTGAAACTCCAGTACTTTGGCCACCTCATGCGAAGAGTTGACTCATTGGAAAAGACTCTGATGCTGGGAGGGATTGGGGGCAGGAGGAGAAGGGGACAACAGAGGATGAGATGGCTGGATGGCATCACTGACTCAATGGACGTGAGTCTCAGTGAACTCTGGGAGTTGGTGATGGACAGGGAGGCCTGGCGTGCTGTGATTCATGGGGTTGCAAAGAGTCGGACACGACTGAGCAACTGATCTGATCAAATACTCCATTGTGTATATGTACCACAGCTTTCTTATCCATTTGTCTGCTGATGGACATCTAGGTTTCTTCCATGTCCTGGCTACTATAAACAGTGCTGCAATGAACATTGGGGTACATGTGTCTTTTTCAATTCTGGTTTCCTCAGTGTGTATGCCCAGCAGTGGGATTGCTGGGTCGTATGGCAGTTCTATTTCCAGTTTTTTAAGGAATCTCCACACTGTTCTCCATAGTGGCTGTACTAGTTTGCATTCCCCCCAACAGTGTAAGAGGGTTCCCTTTTCTCCACGCCCTCTCCAGCATTTATTGCTTGTAGACTTTTGGATAGCAGCCATTCTGACTGGCGTGAAATGGTACCTCATTGTGGTTTTGATTTGCATTTCTCTGATAATGAGTGATGTTGAGCATCTTTTCATGTGTTTGTTAGCCATCTGTATGTCTTCTTTGGAGAAATGTCTGTTTAGTTCTCTGGCCCATTTTTTGATTGGGTAGTTTATTTTTCTGGAATTGAGCTGCAGGAGTTGCTTGTGTATTTTTGAGATTAATTCTTTGTCAGTTGCTTCATTTGCTATTATTTTCTCCCATTTTGAAGGCGGTCTTTCCACCTTGCTTATAGTTTCCTTGTTGTGCAGAAGGTTTTAATTTTAATTAGGTCCCATTTGTTTCTTTTTGCCTTTATTTCCAATATTCTGGGAGGTGGGTCATAGAGGATCCTGCTGTGATGTATGTCGGAGAGTGTTTTGCCTATGTTCTCCTCTAGGAGTTTTATAGTTTCTGGTCTTACTTTTAGATCTTTGATCCATTTGGAGTTTATTTTTGTGTACGGTGATAGAAAGTGTTCTAGTTTCATTCTTTTACAAGTGGTTGACCTATTTTCCCAGCACCATTTGTTAAAGAGATTGTCTTTAATCCATTGTATATTCTTGCCTCCTTTGTCAAAGATAAGGTGTCCATAGGTGCGTGGATTTATCTCTGGGCTTTCTATTTTGTTCCATTGATCTATATTTCTGTCTTTGTGCCAGTACCATACTGTCTTGATGACTGTGGCTTTGTAGTAGAGCCTGAAGTCAGGCAGGTTGATTCCTCCAGTTCCATTCTTCTTTCTCAAGATTGCTTTGGCTCCTTGAGGTTTTTTGTATTTCCATACAAATTGTGAAATTATTTGTTCTAGCTCTGTGAAAAATACCATTGGTAGTTTGATAGGGATTGCACTGAATCTATTGATTGCTTTGGGAAGTATACTCATTTTCACTATATTGACTCTTTTGATCCATGAACATGGTATATTTCTCCATCTATTAGTGTCCTCTTTGATTTCTTTCACCGGTGTTTTATAGTTTTCTATATATAGGTCTTTAGTTTCTTTAGGTAGATATATTCCTAAGTATTTTATTATTTTTGTTGCAATGGTGAAATGAATTGTTTCCTTAATTTATCTATTTTCTCATTATTAGTGTATAGGAATGCAAGGGATTTCTGTGTGTTGATTTTATATCGTGCAACTTTACTATATTCATTGATTAGCTCTAGTAATTTTTTGGTGGAGTCTTTAGGGTTTTCTGTGTAGAGGATCATGTCATCTGCAAACAGTGAGAGTTTTATTTCTTCTTTTCCAATTTGGATTCCTTTTATTTCTTTTTCTGCTTTGATTGCTGTGGCCAAAACTTCCAAAACTATGTTGAATAGTAGTGCTGAAAGTGGGCACCCTTGTCTTGTTCCTGACTTTAGGGGAAATGCTTTCAATTTTTCACCATTGAGGATAATGTTTGCTGAGGGTTTGTCATATATAGCTTTTATTATGTTGAGGTATGTTCCTTCTATTCCTGCTTTCTGGAGAATTTTTATCATAAATGGATGTTGAATTTTGTCATAGGCTTTCTCTGCATCTATTGAGATAATCATATGGCTTTTATTTTTCAATTTGTTAATGTGGTGTATTACATTGATTGATTTGTGGATATTGAAGAATCCTTGCATCCCTGGGATGAAGCCCACTTGGTCATAGTGTATGATCTTTTTAATGTGTTGTTGGATTCTGATTGCTAGAATTTTGTTAAGGGTTTTTGGTCTATGTTCATCAGTGATATTGGCCTGTAGTTTTCTTTTTTTTGTGGGATCTTTGTCAGGTTTTGGTATTAGGGTGATGGTGGCCTCATAGAATGAGTTTGGAAGTTTACCTTCCTGTGCAATTTTCTGGAAGAGTTTGAGTAGTATAGGTGTTATCTCTTCTCTAAATTTTTGGTAGAATTCAGCTGTGAAACCGTCTGGACCTGGGCTTTTGTTTGCTGGAAGATTTCTGATTACAGTTTCAATTTCCATGCTTGTGATGGGTCTGTTAAGATTTTCTATGTCTTCCTGGTTCAGTTTTGGAAAGTTGTACTTTTCTAAGAATTTGTCCATTTCTTCCAAGTTGTCCATTTTATTGGTATATAATTGCTGATAGTAGTCTCTTATGATCCTTTGTATTTCTGTGTTGTCTGTTGTGATCTCTCCATTTTCTTTTCTAATTTTATTGATTTGATTTTTCTCCCTTTGTTTCTTGATGAGTCTGGCTAATGGTTTGTCAATTTTATTTATCCTCTCAAAGAACCAGCTTTTGGCTTTGTTGATTTTTGCTATGGTCTCTTTTGTTTCTTTTGCATTTATTTCTGCCCTAATGTTTAAGATTTCTTTCCTTCTACTAACCCTGGGGTTCTTCATTTCTTCCTTTTCTAGTTTTTCTAGTTTCCACCTGGATTTGGGTGTAGAGTTAGGTTATTTATTTGACTTTTTTCTTGTTTCTTGAGGTATACCTGTATCGCTATGAACCTTCCCCTTAGCACTGCTTTTACAGTGTCCCACAGGTTTTGGGTTGTTGTGTTTTCATTTTCATTCATTTCTATGCACATTTTGATTTCTTTTTTGATTTCTTCTGTGATTTGTTGGTTATTCAACAGCGTGTTGTTCAGCCTCCATATGTCATAATTTTTAATAGTTTTTCTCCTGTAATTGAGACCTAATCTTACTGCATTGTGGTCAGAAAAGATGCTTGGAATGATTTCAATTTTTTAAAAATTTACCAAGGCTAGATTTATGGCCGGGGATGTGATCTATCCTGGAGAAGTTTCCGTGTGCACTTGAGAAAAAGGTGAAATTCATTGTTTTGGCACGAAATGTCCTATAGATATCAATTAGGTCTAGCTGGTCTATTGTATCATTTAAAGCTTGTATTTCCTTGTTAATTTTCTGTTTAGTTGATCTATCCATAGGTGTGAGTGGGGTATTAAAGTCTCCCACTATTATTGTGTTATTGTTAATTTCCCCTTCATACTTGTTAGCATTTGTCTTACATATGGTGGTGCTCCTATGTTGGTGCATATATATTTATAATTGTTATATCTTCTTCTTGGATTGATCCTTTGATCATTATATAGTGTCCTTCTTTGTCTCTTTTTACGGTCTTTGTTCTAAAGTCTATTTTATCTGATATGTGTATTGCTACTCCTGCTTTCTTTTGGTCTCTAGTTGCATGGTATATCTTTTTCCAGCCCTTCACTTTCAGTCTGTATGTGTCCCTTGTTTTGAAAGATGGATCTCTTGTAGACAACATATGTAGGGGTCCTGTTTTTGTATCCATTCAACCAGTCTTTGTCTTTTGGTTGGGGCATTCAACCCATTTACGTTTAAGGTGATTATTGATAAGTATGATCCCATTGCCATTTACTTTATTGTTTTGGGTTCGAGTTTATACACCCTTTTTGTGTTTCCTGTCTAGAGAAGATCCTTTAGCATTTGTTGGAGAGCTGGTTTGGTGGTGCTGAATTCTCTCAGCTTTTGCTTGTCTGTAAAGCTTTTGATTTCTCCTTCATATTTGAATGAGATCCTTGCTGGGTACAGTAATCTGGGCTGTAGGTTATTTTCTTTCATCACTTTAAGTATGTCCTGCCATTCCCTCCTGGCCTGAAGAGTTTCTATTGAAAGATTAGCTGTTATCCTTATGGGAATCCCCTTGTGTGTTATTTGTTGGTTTTCCCTTGCTGCTTTTAATATTTGTTCTTTGTGTTTGATCTTTGTTAATTTGATTAATATGTGTCTTGGGGTGTTTCGCCTCGGGTTCATCCTGTTTGGGACTCTCTGGGTTTCTTGGACTTGGGTGATTATTTCCTTCCCCATTTTAGGGAATTTTTCAACTATTATCTCCTCAAGTATGTTCTCATGGTCTCTCTTTTTGTCTTCTTCTTCTGGGACTCCTATGATTCGAATGTTGGAGCTTTTAATATTGTCCTGGAGGTCTCTGTGATTGTCCTAATTTCTTTTAGTTTGTTTTTCTTTTTTCCTCTCTGATTCATTTATTTCTACCATTCTATTTTCTACTTCACTAATCCTATCTTCTGCCTCCATTATTCTACTATTTGTTCCCTCCAGAGTGTTTTTTATCATATTTATTGCATTATTCATTATATAATGACTCCTTTTTATTTCTTCTAGGTCCTTGTTAAACCTTTCTTGCATCTTCTCAATCCTTGTCTCCAGGCTATTTATCTATGATTCCATTTTGTTTTCAAGATTTTGAATCATTTTCACTGTCATTATTCGGAATTCTTTATCAGGTATATTCCCTATCTCTTCCTCTTTTGTTTGGTTTGGTGGGCATTTATCCTGTTCCATTACCTTCTGGGTATTCCTCTGTCTCTTCATCTTGTTTATATTGCTGTGTTTGGGGTGGCCTTTCTGTATTCTGGCAATTTGTAGAGTTCTCTTTATTGTGGAGTTTCCTCGCTGTGGGTGGGGTTGGACAGGTGGCTTGTCAAGGTTTCCTGGTTAGGGAAGCTTGTGTTGGTGTTCTGGTGGGTGGAGCTGGATTTCTTCTCTCTGGAGTGCAATGAAGTGTCCTCCTTTCAAAGACAATGGGCTGCTTTTCTGGGTGCCTGATGTCCTCTGCCAGCATTCAGAAGTTGTTTTGTGGAATTTCCTCAGTGTTTAAATGTTCTTTTGATGACTTTGTGGGGGGAGAAAGTGGTCTCCCTGTCCTATTCCTCTGCCATCTTAGGACCGCCTCCCAAGTTGGATTTAGAAAAGGAGAGGAACCAGAGATCAAATCACCAACATCAACTGGATCATAGAAAAAGCAAGGGAATTCCAGAGAAACATCTATTTCTGCTTCATTGATTATGCTAAAGCCTTTGACTCTGTGGATCACAACAAACTGTGGAAAATTCTTCAAGAGATGGAAATACCAGACCACCTTACCTGCCTTCTGAGAAGTCTGTATACAGGTCAAGAAGCAACAGTTGTAATCAGACATGGAACAACAGACTGGTTCCAAACTGGGAAAAGATTACATCAAAGCTGTATATTATCACCTTGAACATTAACTTTTATGCAGAGTACATCATTCAAAATGCAAGACTGGATGAAGCACAAGCTGGAATGAGGATTGCCAGAAGAAATATCAATAACCTCAGATATGCAGATGACACCACCATAATGGCAGAAAGGGTGGAGAAACTAAACAGCCTCTTGATGAAGTTAAAAGGAGAGTGAAAAACGTGGCCCCAAACTCAGCATTCCAAAATCTAAGATCATGGCATCCAGTCCCATCACTTTCTGGCAAATTGATGGGGAAAAAATAGATACAGTGGCAGACTTGTTTTCTTGGGTCCAAAATCACTGTAGATCGTGACTGCAGCAATGAAATTAAAAGATGCTTGCACCTTGGAAGAAAAGCTATGACCAACCTATACAGCATATTAAAAAGCAGAGATGTCACCTTGCCAACAAGTTCTGTATATTCAAATCTATGGTTTTTCCATAGTATTCATGTACAGATGTGAGACCATAAAGAAGGCTGAGCAGTGAAGAATTGATGTGTTTGAACAGTGGTGCTGGAGAAGACTTTTAATAGTCCCTTGGACAGCAAGGAGATCAAACCAGTCAATCCTAAAGGAAATCAGTCCTCAATATTCATTGGAAGGACTGATGCTGAAGCTGAAGCTCCAATACTTTGGCCACCTAATGTGCAGAGCTGACTCATTGGAAAAGTCCTTGATGCTGGGAAAGATTGAGGGCAGGAGGAGAAGGGGGTGACAGAGGATGAGATGGTTGGATGGCATCAGCGGCTCAATGGACATGAGTTTGAGCAATCTTTGGGAGATGGTGCAAGACAGGGAAGAGTGGCGTGCTGCAGTCCATGGGGTGTGAAAGAATTGGACACACTGAATGGCTGAACAACAATGAAAAAACGACAGTGAGCAACAACCACCTCGATAACATGCAAACTCTTCTTCCCCTCAGTTGATTGCTGATGTCACAAATTCACATCTTTGTACATTACATATTTCAACACACAATGTAAGAGTTCTTTTAAATGTATTAGTCTCTCTTTTTCCTGCTTTATTGAGATCTAATTGATATATGATCTTGTGTTAGTTTAGGAACAATTACTCTTTTAAATTATATGATAAAGAGCACATGGAATTATAAGTCAAAGTTTCAGTAATATTCATTTTTAGACTAATTAACATTTACTAGCCCTAAATCATGTATTAAATAGAAAAGAGTATGTGGAGTTATATTCTTCCCTGTAGCCCAAACAGTAAAGAATCTGCCTGCAATGCAGGAGACCGGGGTTTGATCCCTGGGTCAGGGAGATCCTCAGGAGAGGGAATGGCAATCCACTCCAGTATTCTTGCCCAGAGAATCCCACGGGCAAAGGAGCCTGGTGGGCTTCCGTCTGTGGGATCACAGAGAGTCAGACATGACTGAGCAACTAACACTACTACTTCTGTGTGGAGCTACACACGTCGGTTATAAAAATACACATTTTCACAATTGCCCACGTATTTACCTTTTCCAGGACCTTAATTTCTTCGCACAGCTTCTAGTTACTGTGCAGTGTTCTTTCACTGCACTCTGCAGGACTCCCTTGGACATTTTTGCAGACAGGTCAAATGGGCATCAACTCACTCAGTTTTTATTGGAGAATGTCTTAACTTCTTACTCACTTTTGAAGGACGTTTTCTTGATTGCCTGGCTTTTTCTTTGAGCGCTTCACATATATTGGCTGATTGCCTTCTGGCTTCCAATGTTTTTGATGAGAAATATGTTTACAACCTTAGGAGAAGCCCTCATATGTGATAAGTTGCTTCTGTCTTACTGTTTTCAAGATTCTCTGTTTACCTTTGGTTTTTGAAATTTGATTATAATGTGTCTTGGTATGAGTCTCTGAGGTCATTTAACTTGGAGCTTACTGAGCTGCCTGGATATTTATATTCGTGTCTTCCATCAAGTTTCAGAAGCTTTCAGTCCTTTTGTTCAAATACTCTCTCTGTCTTCTTCCGCGACTACCGTGGTGTGTGTTGGACCACTTAGTGTCTCCTGCAGGGCTCTTAGTCTCTGCTTTTCTTCAATCTTGTTCTGTCTGTTCCCCATACAGAAATTGGTAATTCCACTATCCTATCATCTAGCTCAACGATTCTTTTTTTCTCAAAGAATCATTGCTCAGATTTGTCTTGACTCTTTCGTTTCAGTTATTCTCCACATTTCTTCTTCAGAGTTTCTTTTTGGTTTCTTTTTAGCTTTTCTAGCTCCTTGTTGACATTTTCATTTTGTTTAGACATCATTTTCTTGACTTTCTCCACGTATTCATTTAGTTCTTTGAGCATCTTTAAGATGGCCATTTTAAAGACTTTATCTAATAGATTTGCCATCAAATCTTTTTCAGAAACATTTTCTGTTGATTAATTTTTTTCGTTTGAGTTGCCATACTTTCTTGTTTATTGGTATGCCTTGTAATTTTTTGGTTGAAAGGTTGACAATTGAAAATAATAATGTGGTGACTCTGGAAATCAGATCCCTTTATTACCACTCCAGGGTTTGAAATATTTTTGGTAGTGTTTCGGTTTATTGTTTTGGGTTTTTTTCTTTTTTGTTATGGTAGGCTGCCTCTGTGCCAGTGACTACCCTGAGGTGTAAATCACCATGGTCTCGGGTGTTTTTTGAGCCTGTGCCATCCTAGGACATGCATGTCCACTTTCTAATTTTCCCTAAATACATCGTTGCCTTTGAATGTCTTAGTCTTTGATGGTTCCCAAAAGGTAAACAGGAAGAATAAAGGTAAGGGTTGGGAAAAGAGGGCTCCAGCCCCTTAACCCACCTCAGCCAGGGATGAGGGACTTACAACAGTGGGGGAAGGTAAAACAACAGAGGCTGCCCTCCTCTTTATAAGCACCTCTATGCTTCCCCAGTGGCTCAGCAGTAAAGAATCCGCCTGCAATGCAGGAGCCACAGGTTTGATCCCTGGGTTGGAAGAGCCCCTGGAGGAGGAAATGGCAACCCACTCCAGTATTCTTGCCTGGGAAATCCCATGCACAGAGATGCCTGATGGGCTACAGCGCATGGGGTTGCAAAGAGTTGGACAGGAGTGAGCACACACACACTGCGGTCGGAAGGAGCAACTGCAGCATAGATCTCTGATATTTGGAAGACTGCATCCTTTCTGCCCAGTCCCTGGCCCCTTTAAGCTATGTGCAAGTTACTCCAGGAGCCCATGTCCAGCTGTCTGCCATGTGGCTGCAGCTGGGGACTGGTTAGCTTCTGCACTTGACCAAAATTCATCACAGTGTTCCACCAAGTCTTCATCTGGAACTTGAAGCCTTTAGTAGACCCCAGAGTTCCAAATGGCTATGTTAGACAGATTTTCTTTCAACTGCCTGCCCTGATGAAGTGTGGCACCTTCAGACCCTCTGCCTGTTTCAGAGGCAAGAGCCCTCCACAGACCTTGTCATCGACTGCCTTCAGGGTGTTTTGTTGGTGACTTCCATGACTCTAGAGTGGACCTGCAGATCTTTTATCTCCTAGCTTCTCCCACAGTTGTGCAGAGTCTAGTTCTTCACACTCTCTATCCGTGGTGCTCATGGTGGTCCAGGACTCCTAAAAGAGCCCTGTCTGGCCCAACTGTACATCGTATGTCTTTCCTGGAGTGAAACAAGGGTTCACGCAAAATATGCTACATTTGAAGTCAATGGTAAAGCTTTCTTCCAAATTGACTTTTCCAATTTGACTTCCCAGAAGCAATGCTTGAAAGATTCCATGGATCTATATCCTAAAACTTGGTGTGGTCAGACTTCTTAATTTCTGCCAGTATCAGTTTACTAAGTAATTTACTTTGCTCTTGATTTAACCCTTGAGTCGTGTAGGGGTATTTTTTTTTATCCCCTTGTCTGAGACGTCTTCCTCATTTGCAGTGCTTTCAGAGAACTTGACACCAAGGTCTTGGTATTTGGCGTTTTATCTGTGCCCAGCGGATGCTGAACTTTACAGGCCAGCTCTGTGTTTGGTGAGAGTGGGGCGGCTAGGCTGTGCCACCAGACCTTGCTCTCAGGTCTTGAGCCCAGTCCAGCCGTGTCCTGGCCACCTCTCTATAGAGACTGCACTTGGGAGCCCACTGGGACCCCCACAGCCTCTGACCAGACCATCGGGAGCAGGGACAGGGTGGGACTCTGCCTTGTCACCCTCCCTCTCAGGCTGCTGCCTCAGCCTGCAGGCTCCCCTCCGTCCCTGCCCATGCTCCCCGTGACCTCCAGGCTGCCCTTTGTGTTGACTCTGCTGAGATTTAAGGGCCCCAGCCCAGCTCCTCCACCTCTCATTTCATTTTGAGCCCCAAAGTCCTGGCTCCCACAGCTTCCCACCAAGCATCCCTTCCTGGACCTCTGATGGGCAGCTCACACCCACATCACTGAAAGGAGAATTTTTGACCCTGGCACTCAGCAAATGGCACTGCATTCATGCTGTGAGGCAGGAGGCCCAATGGGAGCAGTCCTCTCTCTGCAGACCCTTGGTTCAACCTCTAGGCTCACGCCTGATCTGAGGGCTTCTCTTCCCTCCGCACCCCCACTTCCTCCTACATTCCCATCAGGACCTCTGCACAGATCCTGAGGGCTCCTGAACTTCCACCCTTCCTCTTGCACAGCCTGCTTTCCGGTGAAAGGTTGGAAAACCCCATCCCACCCAGATGCCTCCAGGGGCTTCCCGTCACCCCAGAACAAAGTCTAAAGCTCGAAAGTGCTGGTGTTGCCCCGTGTGGTCAGGCTGCTCTGCCCCCTCCTCCGCAGGCTCCTATCTGTTTACCTGGCCCCGCTGGCCTTCCCACCGCCCCTTGTACTTGCAAAGATGTTTGTCCCTCGGACCTTTACTCCTTCTGCTCCTTGTGCCTGGATGTGCCACCCAGACCTGCACAAAGCCTGCCTCCGCCAAGACCTTGCCAGGCACTGGGGTGCCCATCCTTGCCTGGCCGCCATGCCCTTCGTAGGTGCTGGCTGATTTCTAACTGTGTCATTTGTACCCTGTCAGACAGCGGTGCCGCACGTAGTCACACTGTGTGTTTTCATCTTAACGCCTGTGTGGCATGCAGTGGGTCTACATGAATAACTGCCATTCTCATGGGTGGTCCATTGTTGAAAGCCAATTTTCTTTGGTTATTTGTGGATTTTTACAATTTCATGTGTTTTACTGGTTATTTGTTGTTTACAACCCACTGGAAATGATCTCTCTACCTCCCATTGAAAACTTTTACTTGAAGTTTGTCCCATTTGTTTTGTTTATTTCAATGTTTATTTAGTTGGACTGTGTGACGGTTAATTTTATGGATTAACTTGACTAGGTCGCAGGACCCACATATTTGATCAAACACTAATGGAAAGGGTGAAGGTGTTTGAAAAATGTGCTTAACATTTAAATCAGTAGATGTTGAATGAAACAGATTGTTCCACTTGGGTGGGCCTCCTCTAATAGTTGGTTCCCCAAGGAAGAAGGAATTATACCTTTGAACTCAAACTGTAGCACCACCTCTTCCCTTGGTCTCTGGGCTGCTAGTTGCTTAAAGTCCCTCTCCCTTATATCTTTATATCAACGTACACATGTACATTCACCTGTTTATCTCAGATATTTATTCTCTGTAGAACCCTGACTGATACAGGCTTTTTCAGTTACATACTTCAGCCAGTCTGTCTCTCATCGCATTAAACTTTGCTTACTGTGAGTTTCTCTTTATAGATTAAAATTTTCTCTCTCTGTAGGCAGATCTATCAATGTTATTTTTAAAGTTCCTGGCCGTGGTGTCATTCTGAGAAAACGCCTGTGTGCCCCAGCAGAACATAAATAGTCTCCCATCATTTCCTTTGGTCTGAGTTTTGATTTGCATCGATGCTGCTGGTCCTGACCTTGCTTTTGTCATGATGGTGAGAGCAGGGGTCCCGACTCTTTGCTCTTCCATCTCCAGGCTCTCTTTTGAGGTCTTGTCCCACCACAAGTCATCCAGAATAAACTCAGCAACATGGGCCTGGCCGTGGGCCAGGAACAGACATGGGCCCTGGCTGGAGTGTGCAGGCATGCTCATGCCCAGGTCTGGGGAGGCCTCGGTCCATAAGCCCTGGGGAGCAGGACTGGCTGAGACCGTTCCTCCCAAACACCAAGGGATGGGCGGGCAGTTGAACCCCATGCAGGTGGCTGAGAAGTGACTCCCACACCCTGGGACCAGGCTTGTCAGGCCTTGATTTAGGTGAGGGAGGGTGGATGGGTGCTGTTTGCTGCCTCGGCTGGAAACAGACGTTTGTGGCCCTGGAGGAGGGTGTGCAGGCACGCGGGCTGCAGAGTGAGGGGGTAATGGCCCCACGCTCGCGACGGAGTGGAGCCTGGGGCCGCGGTAGTGCCGGGAAGGGAGACGGCTTGCCACGTGGAGGCCCCGGGGCACCTGCCTCCTGCAGATAGGCCTCTGGGCAGATGAAAGGGGAAGTCTGCTGGCAGGCGGCTCGTGTGCTTTCCTGTGGTCAGGGGAGCTCGGCTCTAGGAGAGGTGCGGGGAGCATGTGGGTGACAGCCCACTTCATGCTGTGCTTTGAGGCATTCTGTGAAAGTGTTTATTGGTCATAAAAGAGCTCAAGTCCAGACGACTTGGCTCAGACTGGTGCCCCAGGCTCAGGGGGTCACATCTGTGGGCCTTGGGGTCATCAGCCCTCCCAGCCTCCCAGGGTCTGCAGGTGGGGTTCCAGGGCTTGAGCCCCTGGGAGGCGGGGCCAGGAGCGTGGGCCTGGGGACTGTGTGGGGTGGCGTGAGGCCGCACAGGGGCTCCTGGGGAGCGGCCACTTGGGGCCACGGGTGATCTTCCTTGGAGGCTCTAAGGTCGTCAGCCCTCCGGCCGAATGTTGCTTCCTCCCTTCACACAAGCCTCAAGGGCTGCGGGCACTGGAACTGCCAGTCCTGCTGTCCAGGCTGGCGCGGGCAGCCCCTAGGGCCCCCAGAGGTGGGGACACACGTGGAAAGTGGGCCACAGGCGTGGATGGCTGAGAGCAGGGTGCGTGGCCAGTGTGGGGCCCCAGATGTAAAACTTTAGATTTCATTCTCTTGTTTTATTTTTTTTTAAATTTGCTGCCTCGGGTCTTTGGTGAAGCCCACGGACTTTCTGTTTGTGCTGTGGGATCAGTTGCTGCATGGCATATGAGCTCCCCGACCAGGGGTTGAGCCCATGTCCCCTTTGAAGCAAGGCTGATTCTTAACTGCAGGGCCACCAGGGAAGCCCTGATTCCATTTTTGATGTACAGGAACCCATGATGGGGTTTGAGCAGGGGTTGCCAGACGAATGTAGGGTTGGAAATACCCTGCTGGCTGTGGGCTGGGGAGCAGCCTCACCCCAGCTCTGGAGACAACTTCGAGGTATCCTTTGGGGCCCACTTGGCAGGTGGTCACTCACTGAGATGGGAAGAGTGGGCGAGGGGGCGGTCTGAGGAGGGCCATCACTATGGGGACACTCTGGTCAGTCAGGGACCTTGTGGCCTGTTCTGTGCTGGGCACCCTTGGTCTCCGTCTCTCCACGCGTATTTGCTGGCATCAGCTGCACATGGTCTCTGCTCACACAGAGCATCGGGAGTCCCTGTGCTCTTGGGGTTAGCTTTCTGGGATAAAGAGACAACCTGCTGGTGTGACGAGTGTGTGACCCGTAGAATGTGCAGGAAGGGTGGGAGCAGAGAGCTCAGCAGGGAAGGGAGCAGGCAGGGGCGGCGGGACAGGAGGCCGGGGCAGGGAGGGGGTACCGCAAGGAACCCCAGGACCTGCAGACGAATTTCTGATAAAACGTGAGACCCTTTCTGGCTGTGGACCAGCTGAGGCCTCATCTGAGATCTTGAGACAGGGCTGCTTGCTGCCGGAAGGAGAGGGCTGTAGAGGGCACAGGGCAGTGGTGGGTGGTTGACCGGAGGAAGCCCCCGAGGACCCTCAGGCATGGCGACTGCCCCCGTGAGGGCAGCAGGTGTGCCATGGCGGCAAGTTCAGCTTCCTGGTGGAGGTTACAGGCAGAGGGCAAGGTCTGCGCCTCCTCTGGGATGGGCTGCCACAAGGAAGGGAATCAGTTCCCAGGGTTTGCACCTGAGCCCTGGGAGGACGGGGGCGGGGGGGGGGGCCTTGGCCAGGAGGACACACAGCCTCTCCTGGAGCAATAATGGCCTCGGGTGGGAACGGCTGATCTGGAGACAGTTGGTGTCTTTGTTTTTGTGGCTTAGGCAAATTACTGCAAACATTTGTTCCCTACACAGTGAGGCTACAAATCTGAAAAGTCTCGCTGGGCCTTGGCAAGCATGGTAAAGGCTGCCTGTCCTCCAGAGGCCCCAGGGAGGTCCTGCATTGGTCCTTCCGCCTGCCAGAGCTGCAACCCGGCTCATGGCCCCTCCTGCATCCTCAGAGTCAGCAGACTTGTGTCCTGCGTCCGCCTCTCAGGCCTTCTGCTCTGCCAGCCCCCCGGCTCCTCCTGTGAGGGCCTGGTGATGGCCCAAGGCCAAGGTGCCAGGCCCCTCTCCCATCTCAGGAGCCAAGCTCAGCCCCCACTCAGAGGCTACGGGATTGGACTAGTGTCTGTAGGGTGGGTCGGCCTGCTCTCTAGAACTGTGGTGCTGGGTGTATTGGGAGTGAGATGCGTTGCTGACCTCCAGGCCTGACACATGCAGTAAGGTCCATGTCTGGGATGAGAGGCGAGCAGGAGCTGTGGACAGGTGCTGCTGGCCATATGCCAGGTGAGGGGGCTGGATGGGGGCCCAGGGGGAAGCCCAGTACCAGGGGGAACTAACCAGTGAGCAAGGAGAACCAGACCCAACCAGTGAGCAGGGGAACTAACCAGTGAGATGTGGACCCAGCAGTGAGCAGGGGAACTAACAAGTGAGCAGGGGAACGAATGGTGTGGAGTCCAGAGCTGACAAGAGGAGTGAGACACCGTGTCCAAAACTGGGACTGGCCAGAGACGGGATGCCCTCCTCCTGGTCTGAGAGGGGAGGCCAGACGGGACCCGCCCGAGGCCAGCACCGAGGAAGGGTGTCTGCCACACTGGCCTCCCTGCCTGGGGGCTGCCTGGGCCCAGGGTCACACCCGCCTGCCTCGGGAACTCTGGACAGCGGCAGGAGGGCCAGGAGTGACCAGGAGCTGACCAGTGCCAGTGTCTTCTCCAAGCCATTTCAGGCAGCACCTTCCTCCACACCCTGCCCTCCATGAGGGGCGTGAGGGGTGCCTCCTGCCATCTGATGGGGGCTCTGTGTGCCCAGCCTCTCCCGCTCCCACCACTTAGGGCCCTCTCCTGTGTGTGTGTGAGCATGTGCACACCTGAGTGGTGCATGGGCACATGTGCTTTCATGTCTCTGAGTGTGAATCCATGTGTGTGCGTGCGTGTGGATGCAGACCTCTGCATGCATGCCCACAGGCATATGTCCTGCGTTTGTGTGTCTGCACGCGTGTGGGTGTGCTTGTGTGTGCAGGGTGTAGCCCCACCTGTAGGTGCACACATGCTTATGTGTGAGGGCTGCATGTGTGTGCAGGTGTGGACACACGCATCTGGTGTGTGCAGTCCCTTCAGCGCAGTAGGCTCGGCATCTTCCTCCCGAGGCAGCCCCCTGCTGTGTGCCTGACGCTGCCCGCCTCTCCTGTGTGCGTGGACCCGCTCGGGTGTTTGCCCTCGGCTTCCTGGGCGCTCTCACCTGGAAGATCTGAGGGCTGGGGCACAGAAATGGGAGGCAGGAGGAAGGACCAAAGCTCTTTATGCAGCAGATGGTGGGCACAGAGGGGGGGAGTGGCTGCAGCCAAGACCACCGACTCTGGGGCTGCAGGGCCAGCCGGGGGCCCCCTCTCTGCACCATGATGCCCTCCTCTTGGGCTGGGGGCTGGGCTCTGTGGTGGACCGAGTGTGGGGCCGCATGGCCTCTGTGCGCAGGGTGGGGTCCAGTGTGGGCTCCTCTGCCCTCCGGGAGCAGCAGGCAGCATGGAGGCCAGGTTCTGTCCATGTGGAGCTGGCGTCTGCTCTCCAGGGCTACTTCACCTGCAGCAAAAGCCCCGGGGTCAGGAAGGGGCTGGGGCTCTGAGGCCCAGGACCCCTGGTCAGCCGAGCTGGGGACCCCACCTCCCCGTGGCCCTGGGGAGCAGGTCCTAGCACCTGTCCTACTCCAGGGCTGAGTGCGGCTCCCTCAGAAACCCTGGCCAACCCTAGGGGCTCTGTCTCTGGACATAGGGCCCCACCTGCCCGGGCCACCTGCCTTGATGAAGGTGACGAAGCCGCCGTAGACCACAGTGACGAGGAAGAGGGCCAGGAAGGTGAGCCAAAGTGGGCTGGCTTCCTCCACATCCATTTCGTCGTCGCTGCTCTCATCCTGGCTCCAGCGCGGCCAGGTGGCCAGACCTGTGGGGGAGCGGGTGCTACTGAGGGCTGGCCCACGCCCACCCTAGCACACAGCAGGCTGCTGACCTCAAGAAGTCTGCCCGTGGGGCACGGCCACAGTCCCCCACACGGCACCACTGGCATTGGGGCCCCGTGTGAACAACCTTCTCCCTGCAGGACACGGATGGGGCACAGAGGGGTCACAGGGCCCGACGGGGCACAGAGCTGGAAGGGGCACAAGCACGGTGGGGCAGACGGCCTGAAGCCGGCCTTCATGCCAGCATGAGTGCGGGGGCGGGTGGGCAGCCCTCATGCCGATGTGGATCCTCAGGCCCCGCCCTGCAGGCTGCAGCGACAGCCTCTCGTAGAAGCAGCTGCTGTGTGAGGGTGAAAGGTGAGACCGGGCCCGTGTCCCAGCAGGAGGAACGGCATCACGAGGGCCCTGAGTTGGAAGAGTAGACGGGAGCCTTGCGTACTGCAGCGAGGAGCTGGCCGAGGTGTCGCACAGGAGGCCAGGGCAGGCCGAGCTGGGAACTAGAGGCTTTAAGCCAGGGCTGAGTCTGTGCATCAGAAGTCAGTCCTGCTGGACCTGGGGTGGGGGCTGGGGCAGGATGGGCCGGCCAGCTCAGAACCCTCGTGTGGAGTCACGCTCCAGTCCAGTGGGAGGGCCCGGGGCAGGGAGGAAGTGCTAAGTCCTGGGACCCATCACCCGGCCTGGACTTCCTAGTCCCTCTTTCCATGAGCATTCATTCCCTGGGAGTCCCCCTTGAGCCTGACCAGAGCTGCAGGAGGTGGGGTCTGCAGGGCTGCCGTCTAGGAACCGCTGGTCAAGGCACAGGAAGTAAGCATGGAGACTGTGCTCGCCCTCTGTGGGATCTAATGATGAAATAGCGATGCATCTTGGTTTCTGTTTATCTCAGTTTTCCGCTAATGAGTTCATATTGTGTTCTACAATGCTATGGATCCATGATTCATTGGAAAATTTTTCAAAGGCAGCAGCCCTTTGCCATGGAGAACCTGAAGGAGCCTGTCCTAGACACATGGAATGCGGGGGTGAGTGGTCTGGGGGTGGGTGAGGCGGCTAAATGCGATGACAGGACCCCCTGGATGCGCTCCGTTCGGGTAAAGGCCAGGCGTCCCGGCTGCCCCATGGCCCAGCCACGGAGGTCAGGAGGTCTTCTCACACACAGGAGAGCTCGTGTGAATGACAGGCAGCAGCTGCCGGGATGAGAAGGCGGGAAAGAGCTCAGGTTGGAGAAGCCACGTTGAGAAGAACTGCAGGCGAGAAAGGTCACGCCCCTTCACCCATCTCTGCTGGGGCAGCCCTTTGGGAAGAGCCCGTGAAACCGTGGGGCACAATGTTTTTCTCAAGGCAACAGGAGCCACCCGCAGAGCTTAAGCCGAGAACATGATCGCAATTGTTTTCAGCTCCAAGGTCTGGGTCACGGTGGTCTGGCTTTATTTGCTGTTTTCATACTGACTACGGGTGAAGTTTTCTGCTTCTTTGCACGCTGAGGGGATTCTGATTGCACGCCGGCCATGGTGCACAGACAGAAAGTGAGCGTGACATCGGTGACGCGTGTATACTTTCTGTGGAGTGAGCGCACTCTCCTCTGTCGGGCAGGGAGCGTGAGGAGCTGTGTTTTCACCAGGAGTTGAGTTGGGCTGGGTGGCGGGTTCCCTGGCTACTGGCCTCCAGCGTGGGAGTGGGGTGAGGCCCCTGTTCCCGGCGGGAAAGGCTCTGAGCCTGGACCTCTCCTGCTGTGGCCCCGCCTGCTCTCAGGGGCTGCTCGCAGCAGAATCCCTGGGTGGAGGGTCATGGGCCCAGGGGATTTTGGGGGGCTCGCCTGTACCCACACCCTGGGCCAGCCTGTGTGGGGACTAAACCCTGGCTGGTCCGTCACGTCCCTCTCGTCTCACAGATGCCCAGGCCTCTGTCCACCTGTGTTGAGGTTGAGGATACCTGCCAGCAGCCTCTTCTGACCTAGGAATTTGGGCCAGTTGGACAATGAGTCCTTGGCTCGTCTGAGACTTTAAATAAACATGATTTTTACAGTTTATTTGGCATTGACCTTTTGTTACTACATGAGTGGCTGACCTAGCTTCTACATCCTAAGTGGAAGCAGAACTTTGATGGGTGTTTGAAGGTCACCTCGGCAGCTGAGAGGAGGGTGGGCTGAGGGGACAGCCCTGGGCCGTGAGACTGGCAGGGACAGGAGGGCTGGGGTGGGGTCTTCGGACAGAAGGGGCCGATTCGAGGGGCGCGGGACTTGGGCGGGTGTCTTGGCTTCTGTGATGACAGAGGGCAGAGGGCCCGGGCTGCAGTCTGGGGGGCCGGGCTGACGCAGGCTCTCGGGAGACGCGGCCCGTGGCTGAGGAGCCTGGGGCCCCAGAGCAGGACGGGAGGCAGAGGCCGGGCCCCGGGGAGCCTCCCAGAGCAGGAATGGAGGCAGAGGCCGGGCCCCGGGGAGCCTCCCAGAGCAGGACGGGACACAGAGGCCGGGCCCCGGGGAGCCTCCCAGAGCAGGACGGGAGGCAGAGGCTGGGCCCCGGGGAGCGTCCCAGAGCAGGATGGGAGGCCGAGGCTGGGCCCCGGGGGCCTCCCAGAGCAGGATGGGAGGCAGAGGCCGGGCCCCGGGAGCCTCCCAGAGCAGGACGGGAGGCAGAGGCCGGGCCCCGGGAGCCTCCCAGAGCAGGACGGGAGGCCGAGGCTGGGCCCCGGGAGCCTCCCAGAGCAGGACGGGAGGCAGAGGCCGGGCCCCGGGAGCCTCCGGCTGCGACTCTGTGAGAACGAGCACCACAGCTGCAGGCCTGGTCGAGCGGCGAGCGGCCTCCTGTGCGAAGAGGGCAGTGGCGGCAGGCTGGGCCTGGAGCCGGGACTGAGGGGTGGCCTTCCGATGCAGGTGGATGGGGCAGGCTGGGGGGCGTGGGAGTCCTTCAAGGAAAGCAGCAGACCCCTCAGGCAGCAGTGCTAGAACGGGGGGAGCTGCCCAGCGAGCAGGGGCTGCCGCCCCGGCTGTGGAGACCCAGGCTGCCTTACAGGGAGCAGCCTGGCCGTCCTCCTCTGGTCTGGAGGAGGGCCCACCAGGGAAGGCCCGGCGGCTGGTCAGCCCTGGGGCCGGGGCTGGTGCTGGCTGCAGCCCCCTGGAGCCGGGCTTTCTCCCCGCCCCTCAGGGGCCCTGGGGTCTGGCCAGGCCTCCCGCAGCCTCTGCCACTCGCCCTGTACAGAGTGTGGCCCTGGCTGCTGGACATAGCTTTGGCCCCTACAGGAAAGTGGGAGGTTTGGGTCAAGCCTCTGGGGGAGGCCGGTTCAGAGTGTCCTGTGACTCGAGGCCGCACAGTGCCCAGGCTGTGTCAGGTAGCCTGTCCGGGGTGGGGGCAGGCTGGGTCTAAAGGAGGAGGCCCTACGGGGTGTGTGGGGCGGGGGTGTGGGCGGGGGGCCCGCTGGGGGGTGTGTGACGGGGGTGGGTGTGGGCATGCTGCGGCGGATCCCCGGGGCACCCTGCGTGGCCTTCAGGGCGCACCCTGCGAGGCCCGTCTCGCGCGAGGTGTCGGGGCCTGGGCTGTGGTCTGCATGTCTTCCCTGCTCGGCGTGGGGCCCACAGCAGCTCAGGCCTGCAGGCTAGGTCCTGCACCCTGGGCAAGCCTAGCCTTCCTCTCCCAGTGCCCACTGCCTCGGGCCCCCGTCAGACACCTTCCCTGCCGGCCCCTGCACTGGGGACCTGGACGCCTGCCGGCCCATGTGTCCTGCAGCCTCCCTGACTGGTGTGTCCACCGTGGTCTCGCGGGGCCGGGCTGCATGCTGCAGTGTCGGGGGAGGACACCTCAGAGGGGAGGGCGAGCCCTGGGCCCCCAGACCCCCTCCTCTGTGGCACCTGCCCTGCGTTCCTCCAGGAGGCCTACGGTCAGGGGCCGCTGTGGGTGTGTGCGAATCAGCCCCTCTGGGAGCCCAAGTCCAGCCCACGTCCTGGGCATATGTGGCCTCCCAGGTGCTGACTGGGCTCCCGGAAGGGTGGGGGGCTTGGGAGCTGGGGAGCCTTGGATGACCCCAGAGGGCAGCTGTTGAGGGAGGCCGCCCTCACTCCCAGCCCAGCGCAGGCCCCTGCTTTGTGCCCTGTGGCGGGCATCTTGGTGGGAAATGGCTGCTTGGTCCTGGGGGGCAGGCAACACCTCCCGCCCTTCCTGGACTGGTGTGCAGCATGTGGACGTGTGTCCGGGGCCAGCGGGGCAGCTGTCAGGTTTCAAGAGCCCCGGGGCACCCGACATAGAGCGGCCGCGTCCCTGCTGCCCGATGCCTCCGGGGCTGCCCCTCTACTCCCCTCCCTGTGTCCCGGCCACTCAGATGGAGCCCCGGGCCCATGTGACTCACCACCAGTGTCCAGGCTGCAGCTGCCATTGAGGAGCGTCCGGGAGGCCTCGTGGCTGACCACACAGGTGTAGGTGGCCCCCGTGTAGTTCAGGGGGCTGGAGACCCGCAGGACACTCCAGGTGTGGAATGAGGCGTGCCCAGCCTGGGCCGTGGTGTGCGCCGTGGCAAACTGGGAAGGCTCCACTTCTTGCTGGCCCTCCAGCCACGTGAGGAGGATGTCCACGGGTGAGAAGCCGGACACCTCGCACAGGAGCCAGGCAGGGGAGAAGGGGCCAGGCGTGGTCACAGTGCGGAGGGTCAGATTGCTGGGCACTGAGGCGGCTGTGGGGAGAAGCCGTGTTATGCTCGTCATCTGGGGCTCCAGGGGGTGGGTCTCCGGGGGAAGGAGGTGGCCGGGGTGCCGCGGGGCCCGCGGCTGCCCTCACCATGTTCTCTCTGAGCCGTCAGGGTCACCGGCGACCGCAGGCCGGGGCCGCTCAGTGTGCAGGTGACGTTGGAGCCCGAGGCCCACAGGGACCTGGGCAGGACCAGGCGGCTGCTCTGGCTCCAGGAGCCGTTCATGTGCCAGGTGGGCCCCTCCTCCAGGGCCCCGCTGTGGGGCTGCCCGTTCACCTCCCAGGAGAAGCGGGCGAGTGGCGGGGCCTGCCCCGTGGCCAGGCAGGTGAACTCGGCCTTGTCCAGGAGCCAGAGGCCCTGGGGGGTTGGGGGCAGCAGGTGGACGCTGGGGGCCTGGGTGTGGTTCTGACAGTCTGCGGGGAGGGGGAGGAGAGGTGTGGGGGTCTTGGTGGGGGCGGTGGGGTTGAGGGCTGGCCAGCGGCACCTGCCCGGCCCCAGGCCAGTCCTCTCCCCAGGGACCCCTGGACTCTGTTGCTTCCAGAATTGCAGAGGGCAGGGGTCTGCCCACCACTGGGCTGGGGTCTGGCTTGCAAGCAGGCTGTTTCAAGTGCCCCCAAAAGCACTCCACATTTCTTCCCCCTGTCCCAAGGGACTGACCTCTGTAGGGGTCCTTTGGACATGCCAGTGTCCGGGCTTCTGTCTGGCTGTGGCTGGTGGCCAGCGCTGTGGAGAGTGGGGGGAGTCAGGGTCTCCTCCAGGCGCCACAGACGGCCGGGGCTGAGGCCTCCCCACATCCTCAGCCCCAGGGGTGGCCGTCATCTGAGGGTCTCCTCCACCAGTGTCCGCAGCTCTGCGCTGGCCCTGGTGGGACCCTGGCTGCCCGCTTGGTGGTTGCGAGTATCTACGCTAAGTGCCAGGGGGCCGCCCTCTTGACTATCGCCAGGACAGCTTACGACGAAAAGGAGTCGTGAGGACTGGCCACGGGTCTCTGACAGCCAGGGGTCAGCTGAGCGACTGGCCACGGGTCTCTGACAGCCAGGGGTCAGCTGAGCGACTGGCCACGGGTCTCTGACAGCCAGGGGTCAGCTGAGCGACTGGCCATGGGTCTCTGACAGCCAGGGGTCAGCTGAGCGACTGGCCACGGGTCTCTGTCAGCCAGGGGTCAGCTGAGCGACTGGCCACGGGTCTCTGACATCCAGGGGTCAGCTGAGCGAATGGCCATGGGTCTCTGACAGCCAGGGGTCAGCCAACTCTTCCTATAAAGGCCCAGACAGCAGGTGCTTGAGGCTGTGCTGCCACCACACAGGACTTCTGTCCTGTTCATCCCTCTAAGTGGACAGGCCAACGCCGCTTCAGAGCTGGACAGGCCAGCCCCGGCTGCTGGGATCTGGCTTCAGGATTCATCTGGCCTTCAGGCTGTGCTCGAGCTGCACCGTGTCTGGGTCAGGGACCATGCCCTGAGGGGAGGGCTGGGCTCTTGCAGTCAGCAGGCCCTGGGCCCCAGGAGGGTCACTCCCCATTGGAGGGCAGTCCAGCCCTGGGGCAGGAGGGCACAGCCTGTGCTCGCGGAGCTCAGCCCCCACCCCCACGGCTGCTGGGCGGGCAGCGTGGCTGCAGCAGTCTGGTCAGGGCTGACCACTGATGCTCTGGGAGGGCTGGCTGTGCGCAGCGCCCCCCGACCCCGAGGTGACCCTGTAATCTGCAGGGCCCACCTCTTTCCTAACTCGGCCCACCCTGTGTGCCTGACAAGGTCACCCCACACCCAGGGGTCGTGCACATCGGTGGCAGATTCTGCCCCAGACTGTGGGTATCATGGCCCACAGGCTGGGTCAGGGGCTGCCCAGGGAGACATCACAGCCAGGGTCCCCTCTTGGAGGGTCGCCAGTGGCCTGGGGGCCGGTGAGGAAACTGCCCAGCTCCCTCTAGCAGCTCCTGATCTGGGCCAGGGGTGCGTCCAGGGTGAGGGGTGACTCTGGGCCCCAGCTGGGTGCCCGGCACTCAGAGAAGCTGGAGCCAGGTGCAGGTGGCAGGGAGGGCAGCTGGCAGGCGGCACAGTTTCTGTGAGGGTCTCAGCTCCACACTTTTTCCAAGCGTGGGCTGGACCATGGGAGTCCAGAGCTGGCCTGTGGGCCTCCCTCTCACCATGCACCTCCCAGTGTGATCTGGGCACCTCACCCGTTCACGAGGGGCTGAGGGCCACACAGGGGCCTGAGGTGGCATCTGGCAGTGCCCAGCCCGGGCCTGGCCCACAGTCGGTGCCCCTGAGTTCAGTGCCCCACCCTCCTGGCTCAAGGTGTGACTTAAGGACTCAACAGAGACATCTTCGAGGGCGGCCTGAAGGTGGCAGCGGAGGGACGGGCAGACAGGTGTGCGTGGATGGGGCTGCTCACCTGGGCTGCTCTGAGTGCTGACGGCCTTGTCGGAGCCCTCTGACTTGGATATCAGAGAAGGCACTAATGTGGTCGGGGTTGGAGTCGATGCTGAAACCAGAGGAGCAGGGAGCAGGTGAGGGTCAGAATGCGCTGTGCCCTGGGGGAGGGGCTGCAAGGCGGACAGGAAGGGCGGGGGTGGGCTCCCCTGGCCCTGCCCCCACCCTGGCCATGGGCAGAGCCTGGCTCACCTCTGGGGACCACCCTCACGGTCCCTATGGTCTTTCCTCCCTTGGGGTGCTGGACTTCGCACACCAGGTAGTCATCCGGCCCTTGAAAGGTGCTTGAGGAGGACAGGGCCACCTGAGAGGAGGCCAACCACAAGCCGCCCCTCAGGACTGCGGGGAAGGTCCAGAATCTCTCGCTGCTGACCATGCTGTTGTTGAGCTTCCAGGAGAAGCTGACAGAATTGGGCACGAAGTCCCGGGCCAGGCAGCCCAGGGCCACCGTGCTCTCATCGGACGGGGAGCTCACGCAGGACACCAGGGGGAAGACTCTTGGGAGCGATTCACCTCCTGGGAACCCAAGAGAGGACACAGGAGAAGAGGGAGGTGAGAGGCGTCCTGCTGGTAGGGGGTGTGGGCAGCTCCACCTTCTGTCTGGGACAGTGGAGCAGAGGGCACACTCAGCCCTGCCAGCCCACCCTCATTGCCCGCGGCTCAGCCACCTGGGGCCTGGCCCGGGGGTCTGGGGTCATCAATAAGACTGATACACACTCAGGCCCTTAGTCCTCAGCACAACCAGATCACTGAGGTCAGCCCAGTGTTGGCAAGGACAGTCCAGCACGGCCATCTCAGTCCAGCTAGACTCACCATGCTCAGCAGAGGCTAAGCAAGCCCAGAGCATCTCATCAGCTTGCCCAAGTCAAGCCCAGGCAGTGTATTACTGCTGGACCTGGATAATCAGCCCAGTTCAACCAGCCCCGATTAACCCAGCTCAGCCCAGCCCAGCTCAACCTGGCTCAGCCCAGTTCAACCCAGCCCCAATCAATTCAGCTCAGCTTAACCCAGCTCAGCCCAGCTCACCCAGTTGGCTCAGCCCAGCTCAGCCCAGCCCCGATCAACCAACTCAGCTTAGCTTAACCCAGTTCAGCCCAGCTCAGCTCAGCCCAACCCAGCTCAGCCCATCTCAGCCTAGCCCGGCTCAACCTGGCTCAGCCCAGTTCAAGTCAGCCCCGATCAACCCAACTCAGCTCAGCTCAGCCCAGCTCAGCCCAGCTGAGCCCAGCTCACCCAGTTGGCCCAGCCCAGCTCAGTCCAGCTCAGCACAGCTCAGCCCAGCTCAAGCCTTCTGTGGGCGGCCCAGGGCTGCCCTCACAGACCTGAAAGCCCAGTGGTCCTGACAAGAAAGGGTCAGATCCCAGACCCGTGGCCTCGGCTAAAGCCCCTGGTCTGCGGACACTGCCCAGCTGGGCTCACCCCTCCCAGCCTCTTCCCGCTTCTCCTCCTGGGAGCCTGCTCGCCCCTTCCGCTGGGTGCCTGAGGCCTCCATCCCCACACCAGGCCCAGCCGGCCCTTCTCCCAGCCGTCAGTCACCACCACCCTCCACTCTGGGTGAAAAGCTTGCTGGCGACCTTAGTTTCCCTAGTGCGTCTCACTGGAGAAGGCAATGGCACCCTACTCCAGTGCTCTGGCTTGGAACATCCCATGGGCGGAGGAGCCTGGTGGGCTGCAGTCCATGGGGTCGCTAAGAGTCGGACACGACTGAGCGACTTCACTTTCACTTTTCACTTTCATGCATTGGAGAAGGAAATGGCAACCCACTCCAGTGCTCTGGCCTGGAGAATCCCAGGGACGGGGAGCCTGGTGACATGCCGTCTATGGGGTCGCACAGAGTCGGGCCCAATGAAGCGACTCAGCAGCAGCAGCAGCAGCGCACCTCGCAGGCCCAGCGACGCTGCCACCCTCACACAGAGGCCCTGTCTCTGCTGGGCGGGCAGCGCTGCTTCTCTGGGAGAGGAGAGCCTGGGCACACGTCCCTGGGGCCTGGCCGCCTGGGCACCTGCCGTGGGCCTGAGATCCTGCCCCAGGTCTAAAAGAGTCCTGGTGACTAACTGCTCTCTGGCCAATGTCCTCATTAAAAACCACGGGAAATGCGTCTTATCTGAACCTGCTCCCAATTCTGTCTTTATCACAAAGTTCTGCTGAGAAAGAGGATACTCTGTAGCACACAGCGACCATCTGAACCCCAAAGCTGCATTGAACACCTAAGTGTGGACGCGGCAAGTGGTCCCTGTGGGTGTGAAACACCTGAGCTATCCACAGAGTAGGGAAGGGGAGCAGCCCTGGCCGCTTTCTCCTAGAAACAGTCTTTAGGGAAAGTCAAGCTGAGCGGGCTGGGCAGTGGTCACTTGAGGAATTCAGACAAATAGACCTCTGATTCCCCTTGGTGTAAAAACAAACGTCTCATACAAGAGGTCCCTGATTCACGACTCAATGTTTTAATCTTTGACTTTATGATGCTGTGGAAGCAACACATATTCAGGAGAGACTGCACTTTGAATTTCGAATTTCCATCTTTCCCACCTGCGACACGCAGTCTGTCCTCCGCTGTGAAGCTGGGCAGTGCCGCGGCTGCAGCCACGACCCCGGTGCCCAGGAGGGTGAGCAACTCACACTCACGGCCACCCTGGGCCTTGAAAACTGCTCTGTTTTTTTTTTGTGTGTGTGTGTGTGTGTTCAGTATTCAGTAAATTACACCAGACGATCTGCACTTTCCATTAATAAAATAGGCTTGAAAACTTCCAGATGTACAAACTGAATTTAGAAAAGGCAGAGGAATCAGAGATCAAACTGCCAACATCCACTGGATCATAGAAAAAAAAGCAAAGGAATTCCAGAAAAACATCGACTTCTGCTTCACTGACTACGTAAAAACCGTTGACTGTGAATCACAAGAAACTGGAAAATTCTTAAAGAGACGGAATGACAGACACCTTAGCTACCTCCTGAGAAACCTGCATGCGGGTCAAAAACCAGCTGTTAGAAGTGGCCATGGAACAATGAACGGGTTCAAAACCAGGAAAGGAGTATGTCAGGGCTATATATTGTCACCCTGCTTATTTAACTTATATGCAGAGTACATCATATGAAATTCCCAGCTGGATAAATCACAAACTGGAACCTAGACTGCCAGGAGAAATATTGACAACTCAGATATGCGGATGATACCACTCTAATGGCAGAATGCAAAGAGGAACTAAAGAACAAGGCTGTATATTGTCACCCTGCTTGTTTAACTTCTATGCAGAGTACATCATGAGAAACGCTGGGCTGGAAGAAGCACAAGCTGGAATCAAGATTGTGAGGAGAAATATCAATAACCTCAGATATGAAGATGACACCACCCTTATGGCAGAAAGTGAAGAGGAACTAAAAAGCCTCTTGATGAAAGTGAAAGTGGAGAGTGAAAAAGTTGGCTTAAAGCTCAAGATTCAGAAAACGAAGATCATGGCATCTGGTCCCATCACTTCATGGGAAATAGATGGGGAAACAGCGTCAGACTTTATTTTTTTGGGCTCCAAAATCACTGCAGATAGTGACTGCAGCCATGAAATAAAATATGCTTACTCCTTGGAAGAAAAGTTATGACCAACCTAGACGGCATATTGAAAAGCAGAGACGTTACTTTGCCAACTAAGGTCTGTCTAGTCAAGGCTATGGTTTTTCCAGTGGTCATGTATGGATGTGAGAGTTGGACTGTGAAGAAAGCTGAGCGCCGAAGAATTGATGCTTTTGAACTGTGGTGTTGGAGAAGCCTCTTGACAGTCCCTTGGACTGCAAGGAGATCCAACCAGTCCATTCTGAAGGAGCTCAGTCCTGGGATTTCTTCGGAAGGAATGATGCTAAAGCTGAAACTCCAGTACTTTGGCCACCTCATGGGAAGAGTTGACTCATTGGAAAAGACTCTGATTCTGGGAGGGATTGGTGGCAGGAGGAGAAGGTGACAACAGAAGATGAGATGGCTGGATGGCATCACTGACTCGATGGATGTGAGTCTGAGTGAACCCCGGGAGTTGGTGGTGGACAGGGAGGCCTGGCTGCTCTGATTCATGGGGTCGCAAAGAGTCGGACATGACTGAGCGACAGAACTGAACTGATGAAGGTGAAAGAAGAGAGTGAAAAAGCTGGCTTAAAACTCATCAGTCAAAAATCTAAGACCATGGCATCTGGTCCCATCACTTCAGGGTAAATAGATGGGGGAAAAATGGAAACAGTGTCAGACTTTATTCTCTTATTCTCCAAAATCACTGCGGGCCGTGACTGCAGCCATGAAATTAAAAGACACTTGCTCCTTGGAAGAAAAGCTATGACCAACCTAGACAGCATATTAAAAAGCAGAAACATTACTTTGCTGACAAATGCTGTCTAGTCAAAGCTATGGTTTTTCCAGTAGTCATGTATGGTTGTGAAGGTTGGACCATAAAAAAGGCTGAATGCTGAGAAATCAATGCTTTTGAACTATGGTGTTGGAGAAGACTCTTGAGAGTCCCTTGGACTGCAAGGAGATCCAACCAGTCAATCCCTAAAGGAAATCAGTCCTGAATATTCATTGGAAGGACTGATGCTGAAGCTCCAATACTTTGGCCCCCTGATGTGAAGAGCTGACTCATTTGAAAAGGGCCTGATGCTGGGAAAGATTGAGGTCAGAAGGTGAAGGGGAAGACGGAGGATGAGATGGTTGGATGGCATCACTGGCTCAATGGACATGAGTTTGCAAGGTCCGGGAGTTGGTGATGGACAGGAAAACTTGCTGTCTATAGTCCATAGCGTCACAAAAATCTGGACACGACTGAGCAACGGAGCAACAACAAGGATTGAGTCAGATGATTTTACCCAAGTGTCAGTTAATGTAAGTGTTCTGAGCCTTTTAAGGAAGGTGAAGATAAGCCCTGGTGTTTGGCCTGCAAAGCACACTAAATGGAATTTAAAACTACTTTCAACTTATGTTGGGCTTATGAAGACATAACCAGATGTTAAGTTGAGGGGGGTTGTGCAGATGTCCAGGGGCAGCGAGTCTGGCTGCACCGGTTCCTGCCTCTCACAGCCCAGTGCCTAGTCCCTGGCACGTCCTGTGGGCTCTCTGACCTGGGCGGATTCCTCTGAATCCCTTCGCTGTGCTAACTCGTGACCTGCCCACTGGCCTGGCGGCAGAGGCCAGGCCCGCACTTCCCCAGCTGCGGGCAGTCCCAGGAGACCCCCAGCCTCGGCGAGCCTGGGGACTCAGAGCAGAGACTGTCCCTCCAGAGGGTCCCAGGCCCTGCTGACTGCCACCCCACCAGGCATCCTCTCAGTCCCCCAGCTAGTGGTGTAGCAGAGTAACTCACGATGAATGCCCCCGTTTCACCCAAGTCTGTCCTGAGATGGGTACCCGAAAGGCGGCCCTGAACATTCTGCAGTGAGGGAGCCGCACTGAGAAAGCTGCTTCATCGCCAGGAGGGAGCCGGCCAGCTACGACTGTGAGCACACTCAGTGCACACGGCATGCGCACGGTCTCAGCTTAACTACCTTGAAGGAGTAACTCATTAAAGAGTGTACCAATGCATTGATAAAGTGCACCTGAGACAAATTAATTTCTTAAACATCGACTTTGAAAATGAATATAAGTGAGCAGTTGATAGCCTCTGAAGGAAATACATTCCAACAGGCGCTGAGAACCCCCAGGAGCAGGGAACGGACTCCCCGTGGAGCACCAGAAGGAGCCAGCCCTGCTGACACCTCGGCCCTGGGCCCTCCCTCACGCTGGAGAGAGCCAGCTCCTTTTGTTCACACCTGGCCTGTGCTTCTTTGTCGTCACGGCCCTCAGACAAGCCCACAGGTCCTGACCTCAGCCCCTCAGCCTCCGTGCAGCCGTCCCCCTCCCCTGCTGGAGGCACCCTGCCTGCCGTGGAGCCCCTCACCCAACGTTCCCCTGCCTGATGGGTTGGGCCGCAAAGGACAGTGTTTAACCAGAAATGCCTTCCAGGAGCCTCCTGCTGGGAGACGGCCTTCTCTGGGGACCAGGTCCACTCCCACTCCCTTGGACAGTCACTGTCAGGCCCCTGGCGGCCCCATGAGAGGCGTCCTGGGAAGCCCCAGTCTCCTTCCTGCCCCTGAAATTTCCTCCCTGGAGAGCCATATCACCCTCACTGAGCTCCCTGCCCTGGCCCCCGGGGTGTCCTCTCCCATCCCACCGCCCACCCTACCCTGGACCTCCCCGGGGCCCGAGCGTGCCGGCGCCCCTGTCGGCCCCCACCTGGACCCACGCAGCTTATCTCTGAGGGCTAATTCCCCTGTCCCCGTCCCGCTGCCAGCTGCCCCCTCTTTCCAGGCCTTTCCTCCGTGCCTCTCCAGTCCTGCACCTCTCTGCAGCTTCACCTGACACTTCCTTTCACCCTCCAGGCACCGTCTTCTGGCCTGCAGGTGAGGTCTCGTGCTCCCTCAGGGCACGGTGTGCTGCACACACACCGGCCTCCTCCCGAGTCCCTCCTGCACACACCACGCGAACCCGAGGTTGACAAGCCCTGCCGTGGTTGGGGTTCCGGGAATGGCGGCAGAGAGGGACAGGGTATCCTTGGGGCTGGTGGCAGGGTCCTCACGGATGCCCACAGAGGCCCCAGCTCAGGCCACCTTGGGAAACCAGTCCTGGGATCTGCAACTCGGCCATCTTCCTGCATCTGGACCAGCCCCAAGACACCACCCTGGCGTGGCGCCACTGGCCTGGGAGGAGACACACATCCCTTTCCCATCAGCAGTGGGTTCAGCGCTCAGGATATGCAGCCCACAGGAGTGTGGCTTGGGGGAAAAAAACCTTCACGAGGAAGCGGTTTCACAAGATTAAGTATACTTGTTTATTTCAAGGCCACAAATGCGACATTGCAAAGCAGGGCCAGGTGGAGCCTATAACTGCGGGCTCCATGCTTGGCCATGGCACTCAGCTGCTCCGAGAAAAGCCAGTTTCTTACAGCTTGAAGCTGGAGAGGACACAGGGAAAATTTCAGTACAAGCAGACAAGCCACATAGGCCAGGGACCCGGCCCCAAGGCAGCCCCTCGTGTTCCGTCTCTGGTGCCCCATGTTCTTGGCTGGCCGTCACTTCACCTGCAGGCGACAGAGACAGTGTGAGTGGGTGCGGGGGTGCTGGGGGTCTGCGGCCCCGGGGCTCTGTGGCCTCACCCCCTCCCCGGGGCCAGGCAGCCTACCTTGAACAGGGTGACCGTGGTGCTGTAGAAGAGGCTCAGGAGGAAGAGCACGATGAAGGTGGAGGCCATGGTGTTGAGGTTCTCGAAGCCTTCCTCCTCGGCACTCACCTCCCCCTCTGTGGGAGATAGAGCATGGCGGTCAGCACGGCTGAGCTGCCCGCAGACCCCACCCTGGCCCCCCTCGGCCGCCCTGACCCGCCAGAAGGGCTGGGGGACTGCAGAAGTGAGCGGGCAGGTGAGCAGGCGTGTGCCTGCTTCCCCGGCACCCCAGGGGCAGCTGGGAGCTCGGGCCTTGTTAGGCAGCGTCTTGGCTAGGCGTGGTAGGCCCTGGCTGCCCAATTCCACAGCCGGCAGGGGCAGAGCATGGCTGAGGCTGAGCCGAGCAGTGGCCCCGAGTGCCTGGCCCTAGGAGCGCCGGGGTGGCAGAGAGTGACACAGAGCACACACATACACACAAGGGTGGGGTCTCGCTGGGCTGGAGGTGGGGGAGTGGCCCAGTGTCCTCGACCCCTCTGGAGGACTCAGGGCCACTTGGGGCTGACAGCGGTGGTGGGGCATCCTGTCTCTGGTGGTTTGGGGTGGGCTCCCCAGCCAGTGAGGACAAGCCCTGGGGGCAGATGGCTGCCTGTGCCAAGGGGCCCATCCCTCTAGCCTCCATCTCTCTCTGTCTTGGAGCCATGGCACGTACAAGAGAGGCCATGTGGGGCCCTGTCTGGGGCCTGGGTTGCAGGACTCACAGCTGTGGAATCAGGTCAGATAGACGTATGAGGCCCAGGGAGAGAGATGCTGGGACAAACGCTGAGGACAGTCACCTAGGTCTGCAGCTGCTACACTGATGGGCCCTTGGTCCCTAAAGAGCCAGGAGTGTAGGGGAGGTCGGGAGTCAGCCTGCAGGGGCACTGGTGTGGGCGGCAGAGGAGGCCCGCTCGCCCCTTGGCTCTGTGCCCACCACTCCAGGCTCACGCGTGGCCCTGCAGCTACCTACTCCAAAGGGGGCCTCCCAGGCATGGCCTGCTCTGTCAGGACACGCCTGACTCTGTCTCTTCACAGGGAAAGGGGAGAGCTGGGGCCCTGCCACCTTCACAAGGGCCTGGACAGGGGCCGTGAGTTTCCTGAGGAGCTGCCTCCGGCCAGGCCCAGAGTGGCCCTCTGTGCACCCTGCTCTAGGGCTGGGGCTGGGGGCTGTGGAGGAGTCCAGGCTGGGCCGGCCTCCAGATGTACCTCCAAGCTGAGACAGAGGGACAAGCAGAGCACGGGCATGGTACAGAGGGACCCCGCCAGACAGGGCACTGAGTGACCACGGGTGTGCAAGGGCTGGGATCCGAGTGTGTGAGCCTGGGTGTGTGCAGTGCATTCATGTGTGTGCATGAGCATGTGTACATCTGTGCGTGTACGTCTACATGTCTATGACTTGTCCTCATCATGCGTGTGTGTCTGTGAGCGCCCATGTGCATGTGCTTGAGTGACTGTGTGCACTTGCGTGTGAATGCGCGTGTACATGTGTGTCTGTGTGTCCACATGTTCATGTGTCCACATCTGTGTGTGCCTGCTCACCCAGGTCCATCACATACATGTCTGTGTCACGTGTGCCCAGGTCTCTGTCCATGTGCATGCATGTCTGCGTGCCCATGCATGTGTGTGCACACACGTGTCTCTCTGCATGTATGTATGTGACTGTGTGCATGTGTGTGTGTTGCACACCCGTGTGCCCCCAGTGTGGCCATGGAAGCGACTCGAGGCACAGTGAGCATGGGTTCGGCCTGCTGTGAGCACCCCGCAAGGAGCACTGGGGCTCCTGGGCGTGGGTGGAAGCGAGTGGGGAGGCGGGGGTGCGGATGATGGAGGGTGGTCTGCAAGGTGAGGGCAGACAGCCACGGGCCTAGCAGGGAGAGCTTTGCTCACTCACAACCAGCATCTTTGAATGGATCTTTTTATTTCTAATTTTTATAAAATGCAACATCTCACGCATTGACACGGTTAGTTTGCACTCATGCACACACACAGCGACGGTCACCCGGGGGCTCTGACCAGGCATCAGTAGCAGGTGCTGGCTGTGTCAGACAGGACCAGGGACACGTTGTACAGGGTGGGTTTACCGGTGGACTTGTCCACGGTCCGCTCGGTGACCATGTGGGGCAGGGCCTCATGGCCCACGACGCAGGTGTAGGTCTCCCCTTTGCTCCAGTCCTCCTCGGCCACCGTCAGGATGCTGTGCACAAAGTACACGCTGGGGTCCTGGGGCTCGGGCGCTGGGCTGCTGGTCACGTACTTGCTCTTGGTCACGGGCTCCCCCCTCTGCAGCCACTGCACGAACACGTCCGCGGGCGCGAAGCCCTTCACCAGGCAGGTGACGGAGGCCGACTCCCGCAGGCTCAGCTGTTCCCGCGTTGGAGGCAGCACGTACACGGACGGTGGTTTCATGGCAACGTCTGGGTGGGGGAGGGGGTCACAGTGGTGAGATCGGGGAGCCTGGGTCCTCTGCTGGCCCTGCCTGCTGTCCTCAGACCGTGGAAGCCGTGGGAGAGTCTGGGGTGGAGGGCAGGGGCAGGGCAGGGCCTACCTTTGGGCTTGGAGATGGTGTTCTTTTCTGGGAAGGGCAGGTCCAAGTGGGCCACTGTGCACGTGAACTCCTCTCCGGACTCCCAGTCCTCTGAGCAGACCGAGGCCTCACCCCTGGCGCTGAAGGTGTCATTGAGGTGTCTCTCAAAATAAGTGTGGGTCTCCAGGGCCTTGCCATTCTGACGGGACCAGCTGATGTTCAGGCCATCATAGGAGGCCAGGTTTGTGACCAGACAGGAAAGCTTGGCTGACTTCGTGAGGAAGATGTCGGCGAAGGATGGGGGGATGGTGAAGACCCCGATGGGTGATGGTGGTGCTGGAGGTGGGAGAGAGTTGCTTGGAGTGAAATCAGGTGAAGGGAGAGGTCCGCCCAAAGAGCAGGGCCCACTTGGCTGAGTCCCCTGTGAACCTGGGGCCCTGTTGGAGGGGCGCCGGCCCCCAGCCGCCCTGCACAGCCCCTCCTGCCCTTGGCCGCTCTGGGAAGCCAAGGCTCAGGGAGCAGCTGGCAGGTCTGGGGTGGTGTCTGCAGACCTGAGGGTGAGCGCCCGCCCCCCAGGGCTGCACTCACCAGCATTACATGAGGAGGACGCGTTCTTCTGGAAGGTTTCCTTGTTGTGTTCCACCTGGCAGGTGTACACGTTCTGGCTGAGCCAGTCTCTCTCCATGATGGTCAGCACGCTGTAGGCCCTGAATGTTATGGGTGAGGACTGTACAGTCTCCACCTGGCCTTCAGAAATGCCAGACACTATCCGCTTTCCATCACGAAACCAGGACAAGGAGATCTGTTTGGGGCTGAAGTCAGTGGCCTGGCAGATGAGGCTGGACTTGCTATTGCCGTCACCAGAGAGGCCATTGTGAGGCGGGACAAAGACACTCACGACGGGGGACAGCACTTCCGCCTCTGCAGAGAAGGAGAAGGGGTCAGCGGGGCCTGGACCCTCCCCCCCGCACCCAACCAGGGGACGGGCCCGACTCACTTTGAGCGACCACCCTCACGGTGCCGACGGTCTTTCCTCCCTTGGGGTGCTGGACTTCGCACACCAGGTAGTCATCTGGCCCTTGAAAGGCGCTTGAGGAGGGCAGGACCACCTGAGAGGAGGCCGACCACAAGCCGCCCCTCAGGACTTCGGGGAAGGTCCGGATTTTCTCGCTGCTGACCGTGCTGTTGTTGAACTTCCAGGAGAAGCTGACAGAATTGGGCACGAAGTCCCGGGCCAGGCAGCCCAGGGCCACCGTGCTCTCATCAGACGGGGAGCTCACGCAGGACACCAGGGGGAAGACTCTTGGGAGCGATTCACCTTCTGGGGACCCGAGAGAGGACACAGGAGAAGAGGGGGGTGAGAGGTGTCCTGCTGGTAGGGGGTGTGGGCAGCTCCACCTTCTCTCTGGGACAGTGGAGCGGAGGGCACACTCAGCCCTGCCAGCCCACCCTCACTGTCTGTGATTACCCACCTGGGGCCTGCCCTGGGGGTCTGGGGTCATCAATAAGACTGATACACACTCAGGCTCCCAGTCCTCAGCACAACCAGATCACTGAGGTCAGCCCACTGTTGACCAGGACAGTCCAGTGCGGTCAGCTCAGTCCATCTAGACCCACCAGCCTCAGTGGAGGTTAAATGCACCCAAAGCATCTCAACAATTTGCCCAAGTCAAGCCTGCTCAGTGGGTTCACTTCTGTTGGCCCAGTCTCAGTGCACCATGGTTAACCCAGCATACCCCAGTTAAGCCCAGGCTAGCCCAGACCAGCTCAGCCCAGCTCAGCTCAGTTCAATCCAGATCAGCCCAATCCAGGCCAGCTCAACCCAGCTCAGTTCAGCTCAGCTCAGCTCAACCCTCTCAGCCCAGCTCACCTGCTCAGCCAGCTAAGCCCAGTTCTGCCCAGCTCAGCTCAGCCCAGCTCATCCACTCTGCCCAGCTCAGCCCAGCTCAGTTCAGTTCAGCCCAGCTCAGCCTAGCTCACCCACTCTGCCCAGCTCAACATAGCCCAGCTCAACCCAGCTCAGCTCAACCCAGCTCAGCTAAGCCCAGCTCAGCCCAGCCCAGGCCAGCTCAGCCCAACTCAACTCAGCTCAGTTCAGCCCAGCTCAGTCCAGCTCAACCCAGCTCAGCCCAGCTCACCCACTCTGCCAGCCCAGCCCTGCCCAGCCCAGCTCAGCTCAGCCCAGCCCAGCCCAGCTCAGCTCACCCACTCTGCCCAGCTCAACATAGCCCAGCTCAACCCAGCTCAGCTCAACCCAGCTCAGCTAAGCCCAGCTCAGCTCAGCCCAGGCCAGCTCAGCCCAACTCAACTCAGCTCAGTTCAGCCCAGCTCAGTCCAGCTCAACCCAGCTCAGCCTAGCTCACCCACTCTGCCCAGCTCAACACAGCCCTGCTCAACCCAGCTCAGCTCAGTTCAGCCCATCTCACCCACTCTGCCCAGCTCAGGCCAGCTCAACCCAGCTCAGGCCAGCTCAACCCAGCCCAGGCCAGCTCAACCCAGCCCAGCCCAGCTCACCCACTCTGCCCAGCTCAGCCCAGCAAAGCTCAGCCGAGTTCAGCTCAGCTCAGCCCAGCAAAATTCAGCCCAGCTCAGCCCAGCAAAGCTCAGCCCAGCTCAGCCCAGCTCACCCAAGCTCAGCTCAGCTCAGCCCAGCCCAGCCCAGCCCAGCTCACCCACTCTGCCCAGCTCAGCCCAGCAAAGCTCAGCCAAGCTCAGCTCAGCTCAACAAAGCCCAGCTCAGCTCAGCCCAGGTCAACCCAACTAAGCCCAGCCCAGCCCAGCCCAGCTCACTCATGCCACCCTGCTCAGGCCAGCTCAACCCAGCTCAGGCCAGCTCAGCCCAGCTCAACCCAGCCCAGCCCAGCTCACCCACTCTGCCCAGCTCAGCCCAGCAAAGCTCAGCCCAGCTCAGCCCAGCTCAACCCAAATCAGCCCAGCCCAGCCCAACCCAGCCCAGCCCACACACTTGGCCCAGCTCAGCCCCCTTCAGCCCAGCTCAGCCACTCCATTCAGCTCAGCCCAGCTCAACCCAGCTCAGCCCAGCTCACCCACTCCACCCAGCTCAGCCCAGCTCACCCACTCCGCCCAGATCAGCCCAGCTCACCCACTCTGCCCAGCTCAACACAGCTCAGCTCAGCCCCCCTTAGCCCAGCTCAGCCACGCCATTCAGCTCAGCCCAGCTCACCCCAGCCCGCTCAGCCTAGCCCAGCTCAGCTCAGCCTAGCCCAGCTCAGCTCAGCCTAACCCAGCTTAGCCCAGCTCACCCACTCTGCCCAGCTCCGCTCAGCCCAGCTCAGCCCAGCACAGCCCAGCTGAGCCTAGCTCAACTCAGCTCAACCCAGCTCAGCCCAGCTCAGCCCAGCACAGCGCAGCCCAGTGTAGCTCAGCCCAGCGCAGCTCACCCACTCTGCTCAGCTCTGCCCAGCCCAGCTCAGCGCAGCCTAGCCCAATTCAGCTCAGCCCAGCTCACCCACTCTGCCCAGCTCTGCTCAGCCCAGCTCAGCCCAGCCCAGCTCAGCTCAGCCTAACCCAGCTCAGCCCAGCTCACCCACTCCGCCCAGCTCCGCCCAGCCCAGCCCAGCTCACCCACTCCTCCCAGCTCCGCTCACCCCAGCTCCGCTCAGCCCAGCCCAGCCCAGCCCAGCTCCGCTTAGCCCAGCCCAGCCCAACCCAGCTCACCCACTCTGCCCAGCTCAGGGCAGCTCAACCCAGCTCAGGCCAGCTCAACCCAGCCCAGCCCAGCTCACCCACTCTGTCCAGCTCAGCCCAGCAAAGCTCAGCCAAGCTCAGCCCAGCTCAACAAAGCCCAGCTAAGCTCAGCACAGGTAAACCCAACTAAGCCCAGCTCAGCTCAGCTCAGCCCAGCCCAGCCCAGCCCAGCCCAGCTCACTCATGCCACCCTGCTCAGGCCAGCTCAACCCTGCTCAGGCCAGCTCAACCCAGCTCAGGCCAGCTCAGCCCAGCTCAACCCAGCCCAGCTCACCCACTCTGCCCAGCTCAGCCCAGAAAAGCTCAGCCCAGCTCAACCCAAATCAGCCCAGCCTAGCCCAACCCAGCCCAGCCCATACACTCGGCCCAGCTCAGCCCCACTCAGCCCAGCTCAGCCACTCCATTCAGCTCAGCCGAGCTCACCCACTCTGTCCAGCTCAACACAGCTCAGCTCAACCCCCCTTAGCCCAGCTCAGCCACGCCATTCAGCTCAGCCCAGCTCACCCCAGCCCGCTCAGCCTAGCCCAGCTCAGCTCAGCCTAACCCAGCTCAGCCCAGCTCACCCACTCCGCCCAGCTCCGCTCAGCCCAGCGCAGCCCAGCTGAGCCTAGCTCAACTCAGCTCAACCCAGCTCAGCCCAGCTCTGCTCAGCCCAGCTCAGCCCAGCACAGCGCAGCCCAGAGCAGCTCAGTCCAGCGCAGCTCAGCCCAGAGCAGCTCACCCACTCCGCCCAGCTCCACCCAGCCCAGCTCAGCGCAGCCTAGCCCAATCCAGCTCAGCCCAGCTGACCCACTCTGTCCAGCTCCGCTCAGCCCAGCTCAGCCCAGCCCAGCGCAGCCCAGCTCAGCTCAGCCTAACCCAGCTCAGCCCAGCTCACCCACTCCGCCCAGCTCCGCCCAGCCCAGCTCAGCACAGCGCAGCACACCTCACCCACTCTGCCCAGCTCCGCTCAGCCCAGCCCAGCCCAACCCAGCTCACCCACTCTGCCCAGCTCCGCTCAGCCCAGCCCAGCCCAGCTCAGCCTAACCCAGCTCAGCCCAGCTCACCCACTCCTCCCAGCTCCGCTCAGCCCAGCTCAGCCCAGCCCAGCCCAGCTAAGCACAGCCCAGCTGAGCCCAGCTCAACTCAGCCTAACCCAGCTTAGCCCAGCCCAACCCAACCCAACCCAGCCCAGTGCAGCCCAGCTGAGCCCAGCCCAGCTCACCCACTCTGCAGCTCAGCCCATCTGAGCCCAGTTAAACTCAGCCTAACCCAGCTCAGTTCAGCCCAGCTCAGCCTGGCTCAGCCCAGCTCAACTCACCCACTCTGCCCAGCTCAACCCAGCTCAGCCCAGCTCAGTTCAGCCCAGCTCAGCCTGGCTCAGCCCAGCTCTGCTCAGTCCAGCTCAGCCTGGCTCAACCTGGCTCAGCCCAGCTCAGCTCAGACCAGCTCACCTGGTTGGCCCAACCCAGCTCAGTTCAGTTCAGTTCAGCCTGGCTCAACCTGGCTCAGCCCAGCTCAGCTCACCCACTCCGCCCAGCTCAGCTCAGCCCAGTTCACCTGCTTGGCCCAACCCAGCTCAGTTCAGCTCAGCTCAGCCCAGCCCAGTCCAGCACAGCTCACCTGCGGTTGGTGGCCCGGGCTGCCCTCACAGACGTGAAAGCCCAGTGGTCCTGACAAGAAAGGGTCAGATCCCGGACCCGTGGCCTCGGCTAAAGCCCCTGGTCTGCAGACGCTGCCCAGCTGGGCTCACCCCTCCCAGCCTCTTCCCGCTTCTCCTGGGTGCCCGACGCCTCCATCCCCACACCAGGCCCAGCTGGCCCTTCTCCCAGCCGTCAGTCACCACCACCCTCCACTCTGGGTGAAAAGCATCGTGATGACTTTAGCTTCCCTAGAGCATCTCACAGGCTGAGACATGCTTGCCACCCTCAGACAGAGGCCCTGTCTCTGATAAGCAGGCAGCGCTACTTCTCTGGGAGAGGAGAACCTGGGCACACGTCCCTGGGGCCTGGCCACGTGCCGAGGGCCTGAGATCCTGCCCCAAGTCTAAAACAGTCCTGGTGACTAACTGCTCTCTGGCAAATGTCCTCATTAAAAACCACTGGAAATGCATCTTATCTGAACCTGCTCCCAATTCTGTCTTTATCACAAAGTTCTGCTGAGAAAGAGGATACTCTGTAGCACACAGCGACCATCTGAACCCCAAAGCTGCGTTGAACACCTAAGTGTGGACGCGGCAAGTGGTCCCTGTGGATGTGAAGCACCCTGGCATCGCAGGCAGTAGGTAAAGGCAGATTCCCTTTCAAGTAGAAACAAAAACAACTCGTAGAAACGTCCCGGGGCAGCGAGTCTGGCTGCACCGGCTCCTGCCCCTCACAGCTCGGCGCCTGGTCCCTGGCACGTCCCGTGGGCTCTCTGACCTGGGCGGATTCCTCCGAATCCCTTCGCTGCGCTAACTCGTGACCTGCCCGCTGGCCTGGCGGCAGAGGCCAGGCCCACACGTCCCCAGGTGCGGGCGCTCCCAGGCCCCGCTGACTGCCACCCCACCGGGCATCCTCTCAGTCCCCCAGCTAGTGGTGTAGCAGAGTGACTCATGACGAATGCCCCCGTTTCACCCAAGTCTGTCCTGAGATGGGTACCCGAAAGGCGGCCCTGAACATTCTGCAGTGAGGGAGCCGCACTGAGAAAGCTGCATCATTGCCAGGCAGGAGCCGGCCAGCTACGATTGTGAGCACACTCAGTGCACACGGCGTGCGCACAGTCTCAGCTTAACTACCTTGAAGGAGTAACTCATTAAAGAGTGTACCAATGCATTGATAAAATGCACCTGAGACAAATTAATTTCTTAAACATCGACTTTGAAAATGAATATAAGTGAGCAGTTGATAAGCTAAAGCTGAAGTAAATTCAAATGGTTAAAAGAGGAACCTTCCAGTTTCGGTCAGCATCTGTGCCTTGTTTTAGAAATGCAAATCAGCCAGGTGTTGCTCCGCTCAGGGGAACACTTTCGGTTCTGTGGGGCTGGGCAAAACCAGCCGCAAACCACCTTTTGGGAACCAGAAGCTATAAATTTACCAACTGTGTTTTCCTGCTTCCAAAAACAGACTCTCAGCTTCCTGCCACCTGCTGCAGGTGGTCAGTCCTGCCCGTGGCCATCTTGACTAACTCGGCACCACCAATTACATTAAAAAAAATAAGCTGAATTTATTATTCTCAAAACAGCCCTGAATTGGGGCTGAGGGCCGATAGAACCTAGTTAGTACTTTTCGGCCAAACTTGTACCCGTCTCAACTCTCCAAAGCCATGATTTGCGGTTGTTAATTAAATGATAAAAATTTAAAATACTTTAAACATCTTTTTTTAAAGTTTCAATTTTGCACACTATCAGGAATCGCTTCGAAGATGCCCTGTCTTGGTATTCGCAAGCACACCTCCTCTGGCGAACGGCATTTCTTTCTCTTAGAGTGGCCTCACAAAGTCCAGTGCCCGTCACCTCTTTGGGCTCCCCTCTCTCACCACGATCGGGACACTGCGTGTCCGTCCTCACCTAGACAATTCTCTTCCTACCCAATAAAGAATTTTAAACACAGTCTAGTGCAGAACACACCTCACCCGAGGAGGGTGTTCTCTGCGCCCACCGCGGGCAGCGTTCCTGAGGCCCTAATTATCCAGACACGCTCCTCCGCAGATACTAGGACTGCGGCAAGTTGCCTTCTACCACATCCCAAGCTGCCCTGCTGCCAAGGGGGGCCTGGGCCTCCCCCACTGGTGGCCCTTCCTGACCAAGCCCCCTCTGAATGCCAGCGAGATTCTGATTTTCTAAAGGCATCAGAAAATAAGACACTCTGAAATGCATAGGGCAGCTGGGCCCCTCCTGGCCAGTCTGCCGAGTCCCCCCAGGGAGGAGGGGACAAGGACACATCAGAGGACCAGACAGTGATGCTCTGAAAAATCCCACGAGTAGGAGAGAAAGCAAAGGCCCTGGATGGGCCGCTCTTACCTGAGGAGACGGTGACCCGGATCCTTTGGCCCCAAAGATATATACTATAGGAATCACAGTGGTGATATCTCCAGCGTCGCCCAACAAAAACCTCAGGAGCCTGGCAAGGCTCGAGGCGCCTGGGCCCCCAACCCATCTCCAGGCGCCACAGGGAAGCCGTCGGTCAAAGTCACTTGTGTGTGACCCTGACTCTGCCAGAGACACTATGTCCCATTCTGGTCCCCAGAGGCAGACCACTGCCTGCCTGGGCCGGCTGACTGAACCACAGACTCCTAAGTCCAGCCTCGAGCAGCCGCCTGCCCCAGAAAGCGACGGAAGCCCCTGGTCCTGCTCAAGTCAGACAGCCAGGCCCGCCAAAGGAGCCACCTCATACCCACATCGCAGTGTCCTTGGGGAGGGGAGGTCTGGCTCTGCCTGTCACCAGAACCCTCTCCCCAGCTCCCAATCTTGACCTCCAGAATGCCCCTGGATCTCTGACACCCGGGTCTCCCCAGGTGCAGTGAAGTGGGGTGGTGAGGGCTCAGCCGAGCAGACAGTGCCCAGGCTTCCCGACCCCAGTGCTTGAGCCAGTTGTTACACAGTGACAATGATGCTGGGACCCCAGGCGAGAGCTCGTGGCCGGCCGAGGCCTCTGGACCACCTCACCTGTGGCCTCATGGGAGTCAGAGCCCAGGGGTGGCTGAGGGCCCCAGAGAAAGCCCTGGCTACAGAGCCCAGGAGGAGAGGGTGCCTGGAGCCTCTGCTCCTCGCTGCTGTAAGCCTGGGCCCCTGGGCCCTCCGTGTCTCAGACCCCGGCCACCCCAGGCCCTCTAGACCCGACAGCCTCAATTTCCCCCAAAGTGCACCAAAACCCTGAGAGAGAGTGAGGAGAGAGGGCTGTTGAGGACTCACCTGAGGAGACGGTGACCAGGACTCCTGGGCCCCAGGTATCGACATAGTCACAGTGCCATGGGCCCCGCTAGGGGCTGTGCAAAAACCCAAAGCCTGGCAGCCTCTGCCCCCACACAAAGCCAGGCCCCCAGGCACAGAGCGCACTCTGCCTGGTCGCGTTCCACAGGCAGAGGCGCCACCTCAACAGGGCAGAGAGGCAAACGGCCTCAGACGCAGATCCCCCAGGGACCACGGAGGGTCTGCCCCAGACCAAGGGGCCCCTGGAGACATCTTCCCTGGCCCAGGACGGAGCGGGCAGAGAGCTGTCTCACCTGAGGAGACGGAGACGGGGGCGCGCTGGCCCCAGGAGTCAAAAGCATTGCTGAGGGAAGCTGCCCCCAAGACATGAACCCTGGGGACACCAGTTCTGGGGACCTCCCCTGCCCTCACCGCACAGACCCTGCCCCGTCGGGCTCTGCCCACATTTCCTCCCGCCCAGCCAGCTCCTGTCCTCCCCTCAGGCCTCAGCTGGCTCACCTCCAGGGGCTCTGGCAGATGCAAGGGCGGGACCCCATTGGACCAGGACCCTGCCTTGCTCAGGGCATGGTGGGGCTGCACGGACCCCGGGGAACAGCCTGAGGCCCAGGCAGTGCTGCAAGAGAGACACTCCCCAAGGACACGGTGACTGGGGTGCGCTGGCCCCAGAAATCCAAGTCCCAGCAGCATGGCTTCCATGCTGCTGCTTCTTTTCCACAAAAACACACCCTACTTCCTTGCTGGCCATGACTCCCATCCCAAGTCCACCCAAGTCCTGCTGTCCCCTGACTTGGACACTAGACACCAGATTCACCTGAGGAGACGGTGCCCAGGGCAGCCTGGCCCCAGAGATGGAAGTCACACAGTCACAGTGGACTGGCCCCATGGTGGGGGGCACGGAAACCCACCCAGGGTCCCCAGGGAGCCCCCAGGAGCTGCAAGTCTGTCTTCCTGAAGACACTTGCCCCCCACCCCACAAGCACCTGCCCGCCTCAGGCCCCTGGTCCTGGATTTGAGTGTCTGCTGTCTTCTGACCTGCTTTGTTCCATGAGGTCATGTGCTCCCTGCCCCTTCTGAGGCTCGCCACCTCAACCCCCGATTCCCTGGACTCCCTGCACCCCAGGCCTTGGGGACCTGGGCCTTTGCTTGGGCTGGGCTCTGCTCCATGCCCGCCTGGGAGGCCCCTCCACCTTCAGCCCAGGTGGCTCTTCTCCAGTGCCTTTAGGCTCCTGGCTGACCTGACCCTGTGTGCCCTGACAGGGAACCCTCAGAGTGAGACACTCGGCTTCCCTGGGGCCGCTCTGCTCAGAGGTTTTTGTGAAGTTGTCAATCTCTGTGGCCCCACCGATTCCACTGTGGTTCCTGGCTTGGCCAAAACCCTGAGGGCTGGCTGCAGGTGAGCTGGGGCTGCGGGGGTCAGCCACGGAGCCCCTTGGAGAGCCCTGCCCACAGATCCCCATGGTCATTCCTGGGCTGGACACACAGAGTCTGTCACTGTTAGTGATCCTCAAGGTGCTGAAGGTGGCCTGCACTGGGTCCCTTCCCTTCTGGAAATGAGGGCAGATTCGAGCTGTCTTGGGTCCACCCGCACTGGAGCTGTGTTCTCAGCTGGGGAAAGGCCCGTGGGGGCAGTGGGTGGGGGGCGGGCCTGGGCTGTTGCTGGCCCTCTGGGTGGCTGGCCCTGGGCATCTGTCAGGGGCTCTCTCTGGCTGTGGCTGTGAAGCTGGCAGAAGTCCCTTATTAACTCCACCTCTCACTTGCCTCCATGGGAGTGGCGTCCAGGGGCTGAGGCTGCACTGCATGCTGGACCACGGGGTGCCCCCACGGCTGGGGCCTGCTGTGTCCACTGGCTGCTGTCCGCGGGGAGGAGGTTCAGCTCTAAATGCCCCCGGCAGGCAGGCAGGTGTGAGGGGAGGGGCATGATGGTTTCAAGGAGAGGATCACTCCCCCTCCAGACCTGCACGCACCCTGGGGGCTGGAGGGGAGGGGGCCTGCCCTCAACAGCATCAAAGCTGGGGCTGGGGTGCAGGAACCCACAGGTGTGCCACATATGGGCCCTCGGGGGGGGGCGGTTGTGAGTGTGGTGGGTGTGCTCGCCCTTGGACCACGGCTGGGGGTGGGAGAGAAGGGCACAGATATGGCTCGGACTAGGGGGAGTGACCGTGCCCTGGAGGCTTGCTGAGGGAGTGGGTGAGTGGACAGCAAGTTGGGAAGTCTCTGTGTCTGAGTCCAGCTGAGGCCACGACTAGAGGCTGGGCCTTGTGCCCAGAGGAGAATGGCTGGTAGTTTTTGTGGTTGGGTTTAAAGGTGACCTGTGATAGCTTAAAGTGCTTGGTGAACAGTGCCGCTGGTCTCCTTTGTAGTCTCCAAAGGGGAAGATTTAACTCTGGGACCAAAGACAGTCTCAGTCACTAGATCTTTGTGTAGAATTTTACTTGAAGTGAAAGTGACAGAAAAAGCTTCTGACAGACATCAGGAGAGGGTAGGAGAGTACCGGCCTAGTTAAGTCTTAAATACTTCGCAACTGGCTGCTGAGAACAGGTAAGAAGCATGCCTCAAGGTTGTAAGAGTTCCACCAGACCCTTTCCCAAGGCATATGTCCTGAGATAACTTCAGTACAAGGTTAGCCAGGGAGTTCTGGGCTTTGATCTGGGTGAGATATATCCCATTGTTGTGTAATCAGGGATACAAATCTTGAGAAACAGGTCCCCAGGCAAGACTCAATAAGCATTAACATGCTGCTGCTAAGTCGCTTCAGTGGTGCCCGACTCTGTGCGACCCCATAGACAGCAGCCATTTCCTTCTCCAATGCATGAAAGTGAAAAAATAAAGTGAAGTCGCTCAGTCGTGTCCAACTCCTAGCGACCCCATGGACTACAGCCCATCAGGCTCCTCCGTCCGTGGGATTTTCTAGGCAAGAGTACTGGAGTGGGTTGCCATTGCCTTCTCCGTAGCATTAACATAGAGCCTCAGAAAATCATTTCCATGAGTAATACATTGTGCTGTGTGATCAGTAGCTCCTAAAGAAAGGCCAGTTTTCAGGCAAGACACTCTGCTGCACAGGCTTAAGGAAAACATGAGTGAGAAAGTGCACCCACACCTTAAAGGGACTTGGACTGTCAGCTAAGCTTTAATTCATCCACCTGGGTGCCCGTCGCCCCGTCAGTCAAGAATCTGCCTGCAAGCAGAAGACCCAGGTTTGATTCCTGGGTCGGGAAGATCCCCTGGAGAAGGGAATGGCAACCCACTCCAGTATTCTTGCCTGAAGAATCCCACGGACAGAGGAGCCTGGCAGGCGAGAGTCCTTGGGGTCGCAAAGAGTCGGACACGACTTAGCAACTAAACCACCACCACCACTTGTGTGCCCAGCTGAAAGATGGGGGGCTTGTTGAGAGACTTGGTTTTGGCTCTGGGGCCTTGTGTCTCCCTTTCAGGAAATGGGGGATGTGGCTGCCCCAGGCCCTCCAGGAAACAACTGCTGTGGCCCTCCTGCATCTCTGGTTCCTGCATGGGGGAGGGGAGGTGCCCGCGGTGCCCTGCCAGCCCCTCTCACTGGGCTTGCATCTCCGGCCCCATGCAGCCGGGGCCCTGCTGGCACAGGATCAGCCAGGTCACAGCATTGTGGGCCCTGTGCAGGCGGCAGCCCTGCCCTTGTCTGGCCCCCACGAGTGACAGGATATGGCTTTGACTTTTTGAGCCCTTCAGAGTCTGGCCTGCCTCCCCCCTCCACCCCACAACTGCCTCTTCCCAGTAATGGTGTGCAGAGCTTAGGTTAGTGCAGGGGTGGCAGGTCCAGAGCTTGTAGACTGGCCGTGTTCATGCCCAGGCTGGGCTCCTTCTATGGCATCCCGTGGCTGAGTTCTGGGATCCCGTCCTGCCCCCACCCTCCTCAAACCAGAGAAAGGACATGATGCTACAGGCGTGTGCCCCAGCAACTTGCCAGGTGATGCGTCTGGATCTCCATGATGGAGCAGCTGGAACCAGGCCCACTGGCCATGCTGAGTCAGTCTCCTATCTTCCGCCCACACCACTCTGGAGGGTGGGTGACCTACCCCACTCTGGAGCATGAGGCTGTGAAGGTGTCTCTTGACTGGGCTGCCCTAAGCAGGGTGTGGAGTCCAGTTGAGAACTTGAACCCTGAGGCAGGAGGAAAGGTTGCCCTGGTCACACAGCTGCCTCATTTGAGTCAGGGCACATCCATGCAATTGCTTCTAAAAATAGCCAGTGAGCTACAAGGGCTCTCGGGCCTTGATGTCCAAGGCAGAGGGGAAGACCACTGGGTGAGCTGTGATGGGAGGGAGGTCTCAGCTCCTTGAAATTCTGGGTCATAGCGTTCAGGAGATGGAAAAGACAGAGATGACATCTGCTTGGGTGATCAGAGACCTTACCTAGGGTGGGGGCTGTGGGTGGGCCCAGGGCTCTCCAAGCCCTGCAGACTTGGTGAGTGAATCCCACTCTGGGACCTTGTTTCCTAGAGCCTGCACTGAGGTAGACCAGATGTCCAGGATGTGGTGAGATTTGACAAGTGATAAAGACCATGGCACCCCCTCCAGTACTCTTGCCTGGAAAAGCCCATGGATGGAGGAGCCTGGTGGGCTGCAGTCCATGGGGTCGCTAAGAGTCGGACATAACTGAGCGACTTCACTTTCACTTTTCACTTTCATGCATTGGAGAAGGAAATGGCAACCCACTCCAGTGTTCTTGCCTGGAGAATCCCAGAGATGCGGGAGCCTGGTGGCCTCTGTCTATGGGGTCGCGCAGAGTCGGACACGACTGAAGCGATGCAGCAGCAGCAAAGACATTCCTTGAGTTTGGGGGAGAGTGCTTGTATGTGAGATGCTGCTTCTGAGGGCATCCCCTCATGGACAGAAACTGTTCTGGACACTTGTTCCAGAAGGTGGGTCCTTATGGGCAAAACCACAAGAGGAAAAAATCTTGACACTTCATTGATTAGGTTAGAAGCTATATCAGGGCTATTGCTGCCTCAGTTGATAAATCAACATGTGCAAGAAGTCACCAAAGGGAAAAAGAAGTCTGTGGGAACCTTCCAGTGACACCCAAGGGGGTGAGCAAAGGAGGTAAAAACCAGAGGAAAAGGTAACAACTAAGAAAGTTTTTAAAAGGTGGGGTGGGGGAGGGGAACCAACACATGCTGTAAGTTTCAAAAGGCAAATTTCAGGAAAGTAACAAAAGATTCTTGTGTCCACTGGCTTGTTTGCCCTACACCCCTACAGCTCAGAAGAGGCAGTTGAGGGGTTAAAGCTTTGAGAGGTCTCCTAAGTCCCTACAGTCCTGGGAGAAGGACACTGACCAGGGGTGCCATGGTACTCCATGGGAAGGACACCTCCAGCTGCAGGTGACAGAGGCCTGACCTTCCCTGGGACGACCAAGGCTGGCTGGCCTCCTCACAAGTGCGGACACGGGGTGGGAGCTTGCTCAAGGCTGAGGGTATGGGGGCGGGCTGTGTCTCTGAGGACATCTTGGCCATTCTCTCAGGACTATGGGCCGGCTGCCACAGCTGGAAGCATGACGGGCCCTCTCCTCAGCCCTGCGGCAGGAAGGAAGAGCAGCAGCAAGTCACCCCTACTGCAGCTTGGCTGTTCATGCAGGAAGGGGAGCCCTGCTGCTTCCACACCTCCGTGTTCAGAACGATGCTGCATCCACAGCACCCCGGGAGCCGGGAATGCTCTCCTCTGGGAGATTCCAGGGAGGCAGAGTTGTTTCTGAGTGCCTTGTCTTAACCTCTTCTGCCAGTGCCAGCCGGCAAAGTCGATCAGGTCCCGAGAACGTGCACGGCGGGGCTGAGAAAGGAAACTAAAGCAAGAGAAATCTACAACAAAGATGGGGTCGAGAGGTTCAGACACGTCTCCACGAAGGGACGCAGTCTGACACCAACTTTATTCAGCATCTCATATTTATACAGAAGAGCATGAGAAAGACAAGACAGTTAGCATTTTTCTTGGTTGACCTATACATCTTACAAAAAGTCACAAGAAATCTTGAGAGCATGGGAATGGCATCCTGTTATTATTTCTTACACCAGATAACATTTCTCTGTGTGTGAGAAGTTTGCACAGAACTCCAGGTGCTTGCAGTAAATAAGCGCCTAATCTCTGGGGTGGTGGGACAGAGAGCTATGTTTGCAAGCAAACCCTCAAGGACTGAGGCAGCTCCCAGAGCTGTGTCCTTCGGACAAAGGATCCTGTTCTCACGGGCAGCTCCCCGCACTCTTCTTTCTGCCTGGACAGATTGGCTGCCATGTGAGCTGCCAGGGAAAGGGTATGAGCAACGTGGATGGGTTTTCAGTGACAGGGCAGGAGCCCCGGGGCTCAGATCCTGGGGCAGAATCCCCCTGACAGTGGGACATGCTTATCCCTTTAGTACAATGACCTGCACATTTAGCAGGGTCTCAGTGACCACGATACCCCCTTCACAAACCCTCCTTTGCCCTAAGATTACATACATCAGGCCAAGGCCAATGCTTGGGCAACAGTCCCCAGGGGGGATCCACAGCCCTAGGTGGGGCCTAGGGTGTGGGCACTCCCCCTCACCTATAGGACATGGAGGGGCACCTAACAGGGGGCCCTGTCATTGCTATGTGCACTTGCTTGCACGAATGTGCTTACACTCATTAGTCTGCAGGAATTTGTGTGAATTTCTTTGCATGCAGTAGTTCACTTTGCCAAGTCTTATGCGTGTTTGAGGTGGTTTGCCAGCTTTTCTCCTGAGGGCAGTCATGACTTGGATTTTGAGGTTCTTTCTTGCTGTGAACTTTTCCTTCATCATTCCCACAGACTCCTGCCACCATAAATTTCCAGCCAATGGTAAAGGGAAGGGCCAGGAGAAGAGCCAAGCGCCCTTGGAATACTTGGATGGCTCCCAGTGCCCATGGGTCCTGACTGACCACCCACACCATACTGGGGAAAGTGGCTGTCCTGTGGATGAGGTCTCAGGATGGACAGAACCAGATAACGTGGCACGCTCAGCTCCCACAACAGGAAGATCCCCCTTGAAGGTGTGGTGATGAGTTGGCTTTCACATCCAAAGGTGCGCCCCCCCACCATCCTCCACCATAACTGACCCACCACAGTCAGCCTACTTATGGCCAGCTGCTTTTATGCTGGTGGTGCTGCTTCTGCTTGGAGCCACACCAGCTCCCTGTGGCAGGAGGAGTGTGGCAGGGACTGAGGTGTGTGGCAGGAACTGAGGGATGAAACTTGGGCTTTAGAGGACTCAGGAAGAGAAGTGGTGTTGGCTGCACAGAGACAGCCTGAAGGGGCAGGGGTGTGGTACAGCTGCAGTCAGGGGGTACATGGAAGAAGTCTGGAGCTGCCTTAGAAGCAAAGCACCATTGGTGAGAGGCTTGTGAATGATTGGGCAAGACATGCCTTAGCAACCTTGTTCCCCATGTGCTGCACAGGACACCACCTTGGTGGGTTCTAGGGTGTGCCTGACAGGACACCACCTTGGTGGGTTCTAGGGTGAGCCCCACAGGGCACCACCTTGATAGGTTCTAAGTTGAGCCCCACAGGAAACCACCTTGGCGGATTCTAGGGTGTGCCCCACAAGACACCAGCTTGATTGGTTCTAGTGGGCGCCTCACAGGACACTACCTTGTTGGGCTTTTGGGTGTGTACGACAGGACATCATCATGGAGGGCTCCAGGGTTCACCTGACAGGACACCACCATGGCGGGTTTCAGGGTGTGCCTGATTGGACACAACCGTGGTGGGCTCCAGGGTTTGCCCAACAGGACACCACCTTGGTAGGCTCTGGGATGTGATGAATAGGATAGCACCTTGGCAGTTTTGGGATGTGCTCAAGAGGACCACAGTGGCAGATTCAGGAGTGTACGTTTCAGCTGCTGTTGCCTCGGCAGGCTCCAGGAGCAGACACAGTGGGTTGCCCACTCATGGAGGTGGGGCTGAAACCATAATTGAGCCCCAGGGTGTGTTAGACTTAGGAAGCAGGACTGAGATCGCCTCTCATGGCTGTGTGAGCTGTGAATTTATCACCATGGCCGTGTTTGTGAACTCAGCAACTGTAGGTCATCCAGATGGACTGCAGGTTCTCTGGAAGCTGGAAAGGTCTGTTCTTGGCAGCTGTGGGCTGTGTAGGTGCGTGTGTGCCAGTACTGGGCTGGGTCTGGCTCTGAGCGGCCTCCACGGTAGGTGCAGGCGCACACCCGCTGTGCTCCTGGAGCCTGCCTTCAGCGGATCTGAGCCGGTGGCCTTGTGAAAGCAATGACTGAGGGACAGCAGGGCAGGTGGCCAGCATCCCCAGCAATGAGGTGGGGCAGGGGCCGTGCCAGCAGCAGTGAGCTTTATGAGCTGTCACGTCGGGTGACGGGTGACACAGCACCGCACACTCCCGGATGAACAGCTCCAGAGGAGGAGCGCTCAGTGGCTGCTCTCCAGTGGCGGTGCTCCAGTCACACCTACCTCCCGCCACAGATCATTAATGCAGCTCAGAAACGGATCTGAGGGCCTCTACTCCAACAGCAAGGGCTGTGACACCCACAGAGCAAAGGGGAAGCCTTGCTCAATGTCCAGTGCACACCTCCTATCAAGGGGACGAGTGACGGCCTGCACACACTGTGGAAAGGGACGGCAGGCATTCACATGAAAAACAGCCTTTGCACCGAAGTATATTAAACCCACGCAGGCTACTCCCTTATAAAATAGCCCATGAAGACCACTGTAGACAACTGTATTTCCTAAACTCACAGACTGGGAGAAATATGAGCAAAATGAAGAATCAGAGAAACCACTCCCACATAAAAGACCAAGGGAATTCCCCAGAAGGAGTAAACAATGAGTCAGACCTCTTGAGCCTAAGGACACCAAGTTCAAAAAGGACATAATGAAAATACTGAAGGAATTATGAAAAGGTATCAACAGAAAGGCAGATTATTGTTAAAAGGAGTTAAAAACTCAAGCTGGAGCAAGAAAAATTAGAAAATTCCTTTGCTGAGATGAATGCTGAGCTCAAGGGAATGAATAGCAGGATGAATCCAGCAGAAGAAAGAATAAGTGACCTGGAAGATAGACTAATGAAAGGTTTCCAATATAAAAGGCACAGAAAGCCACCACTGCCCCCCCCCAATACAGAAAAAACCCTAGAAAAGCAGTAAGAGGAAAGGCCACCCCAAACACAGCAACCTAAAAAGATGAAAAGGCAGAGAAAAATTCAGCATGCAAAGGGACACGACAAAAGCCCACCAAACCAAACCAAAGAGGAGGAGATAGGGAGTCTACCTGAAGAAGAATTCAGAGTAATGATAGTAAAAATCATCCAAAATCTTGAAAACAAAATGGAGTTTCAGATGAATAGTCTGGAGACAAGGACTGAGAAGATGCAAGGAAAGTTTAACAAGGACCTAGAAGAAATAAAAAAGTGTGAGTCAGTCATGAATATTTATGCAACAACTGAGATCAAAAGCACTCTGGAGGCAACCGACAGCAGAATAACTGAGGCAGAAGAGAGGATAAGTGAGGTGGGAGATAGAGCAGTGAAGTAAATGAAGCAGAGATAAAAAAAGGAAAAAGAATTAAAAGAAACAAGGACAGCCTCAGAGACCCTAGGGACAATGTTAAGTGCCCCAACATTTGAATCATAGGAGTCCCAGAAGAAGACAAAAAGAAAGGGCATTAGAAAATACTTGAGGAGATAATAATTGAAAACTTCCATAAAATGGGGAAGGAAAGAGCCACCAAAGTCTAAGAAACCCAAAGAGTCCCAAACAGCAAAAACCCAAGGTGGAACACCCCAAGATACATATTAATCAACTTAATGAAGGTCAAACACAAAGAAAAAATATTAAAAGCAGCAAGAGAAAAATAACAAATATGGGGATCACAAGGGGGTCCCCATAAGATAACAGCTGATCTTTTAATAGAAACTCTTCAAGCCAGAAGAGAATGGCAGGACATATTTAAAGCAATGAAAGAAAATAACCTACAACCCGTATTACTGTACCCAGCAAGGATCTCATTCAAATATGGAGAAATCAAAAGCTTTACAGATGAGCAAAAGCTGAGAGAATTCAGCACCACCAAACCAGCTTTCCAACAAATGCTAAAGGATCTCCTCTAGACAGGAAACACAGAAAAGATTTATAAACTTGAATCCAAAACAACAAAGTAAATGGCAACGAGATCATACTTATCAATAATTACCTTAAATGTAAATGGATTGAATTCCCCAACCAAAAGACAAAGACTGGCTGAATGGATACAAAACAAGACCCCTATATATGCTGTCTACAAGAGACCCACCTCAAAACAAGGGACACATACAGACTGAAAGTGAAGGGCTGGAAACAGATATTTCACACAAAAGGAGACCAAAAGAAAGCAGGAGTAGCAATAATCATATCAGATAAAATAGACTTTGAAACAAAGGCCGTGAAAAGAGACAAAGAAGGACACTACATAATGATCAAAGGATCAATCCAAGAAGAAGATATAAAAATTATAAATAGATATGCACCCAACATAGGTGCACCGCAATATGTAAGGCAAATGCTAACAAGTATAAAAGGGGAAATTAACATAATAATAGTGGGAGACTTTAATACCCCACTCACACCTGTGGACAGATCAACTAACAGAAACTTAGCAAGGAAACGCAAACTTTAAATGATACCTTGGACCAGTTGGACCTAATTGATATCTATAGGACATTTCACCCTAAAACAATGATTTTCACCTTTTTCTCAAATGCACATGGAACCTTCTCCAGGATAGATCACATCCTGGGCCATAAATCTAGCTTTGGTAAATTAAAAAACTTGAAATAATCTCAAGCATCTTTTCTGATCACAATGTAGTAAGATTAGATGTCAACTACAGGAAAATAACTATTAAAAATACAAATATATGGAGGCTAAACAGCACACTTCTGAATAATCAACAAATCACAGAAGAAATAAAAAGAAATAAAAATATGCATAAAAGGAATCAAAATGAAAATACAACAACCCAAAACTTATGGGATTCAGTAAAAGCAGTGCTAAACGGAAAGTTCATACCAATACAAGCCTACCTCAAGAAACAGGAGAGAAATCAAATAAGTAACATAACTTTACAGCTAAAGCAACTAGCAAAAGAAGAAATGAAGCCCCAGGGTTAGTGGAAGGAAAGAAATCATAAAAACTAGGGCAGAAATAAATACAAAAGAAACAAAGGAGACCATAGCCAAAATCAACAAAGCCAAAAGCTGTTTCTTTCAGAAGATAAATAAAATAGACAAACCATTAGCCAGATTCATCAAGAAAAAAAAAAAAGGGAGAAGAATCAAACCAAGGAAATTAGAAATGAAAATGGAGAAATCACAACCGACATCACAGAAATACAAAGGATCATAACAGGCTACTATATGCAACGATATGCCAGTAAAATGGACAACATGGAAGAAATGGACAAATTCTTAGCAAAGTATAACCTTCCCAAACTGAACCAGGAAGAAATACAAAATCTTAGCAGATCCATCACAAGCACAGAAATTGAAACTGTAATCAGAAATCTTCCAGCAAACAAAAGCCCAGGACCAGACGGCTTCACGGCTGAATTCTACCGAAAATTTAGAGAAGAGCTAATACCTACCCTACTCAAACTCTTCCAGAAAATTGAAGGGGAAGGGACACTTCCAAACTCATTCTATGAGGCCACAATCACCCTAATTCCAAAACCAGACAAAGATGCCACAAAACTACAGGCCAATGTCACTGATGAACATAGATGCCAAAATCCTTAAATTCTAGCAAACAGAATCCAACATCATATTAAAAAGTTCATACACCATGACCAAGTGGGCTTTATCCCAGGGATGCGAGGATTCCTCAAAGTGGCAAATCCATCAATGTGATACCACCACATTAACAAATTCAAGGATAAAAACCATAGGGTTATCTCAATAGATGCAGAGAAAGCCCTTGACAAAATTCAACATCCCTTTATGATAAAAACCCTCCAGAAAGCAGGCATAGTAGGAACATGCCTCAGCATAATAAGAGCCGCATATGATAAGCAGCATATTGATCAGATATATATCAGCATATTAAGCAGATAATGATCACAGCAGTCATTAACCTCAATGGTGAAAGTTGAAAGCATTTCCTCCAAAGTCAGGAACAAGTCAAAGGTGCCCACTCTCACCACTACTATTCAACATAGTTTTGGAAATTTTAGCCACAGCAATCAGAGAAGAAAAAGAAATTAAAGGAATCCAGATTGGACAAGAAGAAGTAAAACTCTCACTGTTTGCAGATGACATGATCCTCTACATAGATAACCCTAAACACTGCACCAGAAAATTACCAGAGCTAATCAATGAATGTAGTGAGGTTGCAGGATATAAATGTAACACACAGAAATCCCTTACATTCTTATACACTAACAATGAGAAAACAGAAAGAGAAATAGAGGAAACAACTCCATTCACCATTGCAACAAAAAGAATAAAATACTTAGGAATCAGTTCAGTTCAGTTCAGTCTCTCAGTTGTGTCCAACTTTTTGTGACCCCATGAACCACATCACCCCAGCCTTCCTGTTCATCACCAACTGCCGGAGTCTACACAAACCCATGTCCATTGAGTCGGTGGTGCCATCCAACCATCTCATCCTCTGTCGTCCCCTTCTCCTCCTGCCCTGAATCTTTCCCAGCATCAGGGTCTTTTCAAATGAGTCAGCCCTTCGCATCAGGTGGCCATCTATTGGAGTTTCAGCTTCAACATCAGTCCTTCCAATAAACACCCAGGACTGATCTTCTTGAGGATGGACTGGTTGGATCTCCTTGCAGTCCAAGGGACTCTCAAGAGGCTTCTCCAACACCACAGTTCAAAAGCATCAATTCTTCGGTGCTTAACTTTCTTTATAGTCCAACTCTTACATCCATACATGAGCACTGGAAAAACCATAGCCTTGACTAGATGGATCTTTGTTGGCAAAGTAATGTCTTTGCTTTTTAATATGTGGTCTAGGTTGGTCGTAACTTTCCTTCCAAGTAGGAAGCGTCTTTTCATTTCATGGCTGCAATCACCATCTGCAATGATTTTGGAGCTCCCCCCAAATAAAGTCAGCCACTATTTCCCCATCTATTTGCCATGAAGTGATGGGACCAGATGCCATGATCTTCGTTTTCTGAATGTTGAGCTTTAAGCCAACTTTTTCACTCTCCTCTTTCACTTTCATCAAGAGGCTTTTTAGTTCCTCTTCACTTTCTGCCATAAGGGTGGTGTCATCTGCATATCTGAGGTTATTGATATTTCTCCCAGCAATCTTGATTCCAGCTTGTGCTTCCTCCAGCCCAGTGTTTCTCATTATGTACTCTGCATAGAAGTTAAATAAGCAGGGTGACAATATACAGCCTTGATGTACTCCTTTTCCTATTTGAAACCAGTCTGTTGTTCCATGTCCAGTTCTAACTATTGCTTTCTGACCTGCATATAGGATTCTCAAGAGGCAGGTCAGGTGGTCTGGTATTCCCATCTCTTTCAGAATTTCCCACAGTTTATTGTGATCCACACAGTCAAAGGCTTTGGCATAGTCAATAAAGCAGAAATAGATGTTTTTCTGGAACTCTCTTGCTTTTTCCATGATCTAGCAGATGTTGGCAATTTGATCTCTGGTTCCTCTGCCTTTTCTAAAACCAGCTTGAACATCGGGAAGTTCACAGTTCATGTATTGCTGAAGCCTGGCTTGGAGAATTTTGAGCATGACTTTACTAGCGTGTGAGATGAGTGAAATTGTGCAGTAGTTTGAGCATTCTTTGGCATTGCCTTTCTTGGGGATTGGAATGAAAACTGATCTTTTCCAGTCCTGTGGCCACTGCTGAGTTTTAAAAATTTGAGTATCAGTTCAGTTCAGTTCAGTTCAGTGGCTCAGTCGTGTCCGACTCCTTGCAACCCCATGAATAGCAGCACGCCAGGCCTCCCTGTCCATCACCAGCTCCCAGATTTCACTCAGACTCATGTGCATCAAGTCAGTGATACCATCCAGCCATCTCATCCTCTGTCATCCCCTTCTCCTCCTGCCCCCAATCCCTCCCAGCATCAGGGTCTTTTCCAATGAGTCAACTCTTCGCATGAGGTGGCCAAAGTACTGGAGTTTCAGCTTTAGCGTCATCCCTTCCAAAGAAATCCCAGGGCTGATCTCCTTCAGAATGGACTGGTTGGATCTCCCTGCAGTCCAAGGGACTCTCAAGAGTCTTCTCCAACACAGTTCAAAAGCATCAATTCTTCGGCACTCACCCTTCTTCATAGTCCAACTCTCACATCCATACAAGACCACAGGAAAAACCATAGCCTTGACTAGATGGACCTTTGTTGGCAAAGTATTGTCTCTGCTTTTGAATACGCGATCTAGGTTGGTCATAACTTTCCTTTCAAGGAGTAAGCGTCTTTTAATTTCATGGCTGCAGTCACCATCTGCAGTGATTTTGAAGCCCCCCAAAATAAATCTGACACTGTTTCCACTGTTTCCCCATCTATTTTCCATGAAGTGATGGGACCGGATGCCATGATCTTCATTTTCTGAATGTTGAGCTTTAAGCCAACTTTTTCACTCTCCACTTTCACTTTCATCAAGAGGCTTTTTAGTTCCTCTTCACTTTCTGCCATAAGGGTGGTGTCATCTGCATATCTGAGGTTACTGATATTTCTCCTGGAAATCTTGATTCCAGCTTGTGTTTCTTCCAGAATTTCTCATCATGTACTCTGCATAGAAGTTAAATAAGCAGGGTGACAATATACAGCCTTGACATACTCCTTTTCATATTTGGAATCAGTCTGTTGTTCCATGTCCAGTTCTAACTGTTGCTTCCTGACCTGCATACAGGTTTCTCAAGAGGCAGGTCAGGTGGTCTGGTATTCCCATCTCTTTCAGAATTTCCCACAGTTTATTGTGATCCACACAGTCAAAGGCTTTGGCATAGTCAATAAAGCAGAAATAGATGTTTTTCTGGAACTCTCTTGCTTTTTCCATGATCTAGCAGAGGTTGGCAATTTGATCTCTGGTTCCTCTGCCTTTTCTAAAACCAGCTTGAATTCAGGAAGTTCACAGTTCACGTATTGCTGAAGCTTGGCTTGGAGAATTTTGAGCATGACTTTACTAGCGTGTGTAATGAGTGAAATTGTGCGGTAGTTTGAGCATTCTTTGGCATTGCCTTTCTTGGGGATTGGACTGAAAACTGACCTTTTCCAGTCCTGTGGCCACTCCTGAGTTTTCCAAATTTGCTGGCATATTGAGTGTAGCACTTTTACAGAATCATCTTTCAGGATTTGGAATAGCTCAACTGGAATTCCATCACCTCCACTTGCGTTGTTCGTAGTGATGCTTTCTAAAGCCCACTTGACTTCACATTCCAGGATGTCTGGCTCCAGGTCAGTGATCACACCATCGTGATTATCTGGGTCGTGAAGATATTTTTTGTACAATTCTTCTGTGTATTCTTGCCACCTCTTCTTAATATCTTCTGCTTCTGTTAGGTCCATGCCATTTCTGTCCTTTATTGAGCCCATCTTTGCATGAAATGTTCCCTTGGTATCTCTAATTTTCTTGAAGAGATCTCTAGTCTTTCCCATTTTGCTGTTTTCCTCTATTTCTTTGCACTGATCACTGAGGAAGGCTTTCTTATCTCTTCTTGCTATTCTTTGGAACTCTGCATTCAGATGTTTATATCTTTCCTTTTCTCCTTTGCTTTTGTCTTCTCTTCTTTTCACAGCTATTTGTAAGGCCTCCCCAGACAGCCATTTTGCTTTTTTGCATTTCTTTTCCATGGGGATGGTCTTGATCCCTGTCTCCTCTACAATGTCATGAACCTCATTCCACAGTTCATCAGGCACTCTATCTATCAGATCTAGGCCCTTAAATCTATTTCTCACTTCTACTGTATAAGCATAAGGGATTTGATTTAGGTCATACCTGAATGGTCTAGTGGTTTTCCCTATTTTCTCCAATTTAAGTCTGAATTTGGCAATAAGGAATTCATTATATGAGCCACAGTCAGCTCCTGGTCTTGATTTTGTTGACTGTATAGAGCTTCTCCATCTTTGGCTGCAAAGAATATAATCAGTCTGATTTCGGTGTTGATCATCTGGTGATGTCCATGTGTAGAGTCTTCTCTTGTGTTGTTGGAAGAGGGTGTTTGCTATGACCAGTGCATTCTCTTGGCAGAACTCTATTAGCCTTTGCCCTGCTTCATTCTGTATTCCAAGGCCAAATTTGCCTGTTACTTCAGGTGTTTCTTGACTTCCTACTTTTGCATTCCAGTCCCCTATAATGAAAAGGACATCTTTTTTGGGTATTAGTTCTAAAAGGTCTTGTAGGTCTTCATAGAACCGTTCAACTTCAGCTTCTTCAGCATTCCTGGTTGGGGCATAGACTTGGATGACTGTGATATTGAATGGTTTGCCTTGGAAACGAACAGAGATCATTCTGTCATTTTTGAGATTGCATCCAAGTACTGCATTTCAGACTCTTTTGTTGACCATGATGGCCACTCCATTTCTTCTGAGGGATTCCTGCCCGCAGTAGTAGATATAATGGTCATCTGAGTTAAATTCACCCATTCCAGTCCATTTTAGTTTGCTGATTCCTAGAATGTCGACATTCACTCTTGCCATCTCCTGTTTGACCACTTCCAATTTGCCTTGATTCATGGACCCGACATTCTGGGTTCCTATGCAATATTGCTCTTTACAGCATCGGACCTTGCTTCTATCACCAGTCACATCCATAGCTGGGTATTGCTTTTGCTTTGGCTCCATCCCCTCATTCTTTCTGGAGTTATTTATCCACTGATCTCCAGTAGCATATTGGGTACCTACTGACCTGGGGAGTTCCTCTTTCAGTATCCTATCATTTTGCCTTTTCATACTGTTCATGGGGTTCTCAAGGCTACCTAAAGAAACAAAGGACCTATGTATAGAAAACTATAAAACTCTGATGAAAGAGATCAAAGATGACACAGATAGATGGGGAAATATGCCATATTCATGGATTGGAAGAATCAATATAGTGAAAATGAGTAAACTATCCAAAGCAATCTATAGATTCAATGCAATCCTTATCCAGCTACCAATTGTATTTTTCAAAGAACTAGAACAAATAATTTCACAATTTGCATGGAAATACAAAAACCCTCAAGGAGCCAAAGCAATCTTGAGAAAGAAGAGTGGAACTGGAGGAATCAACATGCCTGACTTCAGGCTATACTACAAAACAACAGTCATCAAGACAGTATGGTACTGCCACAAAGACAGAAACATAGATCAGTGGAACAAAACAGAAAGCCCAGAGATAAATCCACACACCTATCGATATCTTATCTTTGACAAAGGAGGCAAGAATATACAATGGAGAAAAGGCAATCTCTTTAACAAGTGGCACTGGGAAAACTGGTCAACCACTTGTAAAAGAATGAAACTAGAACACTTTCTCACTCCATACACAAAAATAAACTCAAAACGGATTCAAGATCTAAATGAAGACCAGAATCTATAAAACTCCTAGAGGAAAACATAGGCAAAACACGCTCTGACGTAAATCATAGCAGAATCCTCTATGACCCACCTCCCAGAGTAATGGAAATTAAAGCAAGAATAAACAAATGGGACCTAATTAAAATTAAAAGCTTTTGCACAACGAAAGAAACTATGAGCAAGGTAAAAAGACAGCCTTCAGAATGGGAGAAAATAATAGCAAATGAAGCAACTGACAAACAACTAATCTAAGAAATATACAACAACTCCTGCAGCTCAATTCCAGAAAAATAAGTGACCCAATCAAAAAATGGGCCAAAGAACAAACCAGATATTTCTCCGAAGAAGACATATAGATGGCTAACAAACACATGAAAAGATGCTCAACATCACTCATTATCAGAGAAATGCAACTCAAAACCACAGTGAGGTACCATCTCACACCAGTCAGAATGGCTGCTATCCAAAAGTCTACAAAGAGTAAATGCTGGAGAGGGTGCAGAGAAAAAGGAGCCCTCTTACAGTGTTGGTGGGAATGCAAACTAGTACAGCCACGATGGAGAACAGTGTGGAGATTCCTTAAAAAACTGGAAATAGACCTGCCTTATGATCCAGCAATCCCACTGCTGGGCATACACACTGAGGAAACCAGAATTGAAAGAGACATGTGTACCCCAATGTTCATCACAGCACTGTTTATAATAGCCAGGACATGGAAACAACCTAGATGTCCATCAGCAGACGAATGGATAAGAAAGCTGTGGTACATATACACAATGGAGTATTACTCAGCCATTAAAAAGAATACATTTGAATCAGTTCTAATGAGGTGGATGAAACTGGAGCCTATTATACAGAGCAAAATAAGTCAGAAAGAAAAACACCAATACAGTATATTAACGCATATATATGGAATTTAGAAAGATGGTAATGATGACCCTATATGCTAGACAGCAAGAGACACAGATGTAAAGAACAGACTTTTGGACTCTGTGAGAGAAGGTGAGGTGGGATGATTTCAGAGAATAGCATTGAAACATGTATATTATCATATGTGAAATAGATTGCCAGTCCAGGTTTGATGCATGAGACAGGGTGCTCAGGGCTGGTGCACTGGGATGACCCTGAGGGATGGTATGGGGAGGGAGGTGGGAGGGAGGGTCAGGATGGGGAACACATGTATACCCTTGGCTGGTGCATGTGAATCTATGGCAAAATCCACCGCAATACTATAAAGCAATTAGCCTCCAATTAAAATAAATTAAAAAGAAAAGAGTAAGGGACCCGTGGGATAATATAAAGTGTGCAAATCTATGCATAATAGAGAATCCACAAGGAGAAGAAAGAGAAAAAGGGATTGAAAAGTATTTGAAGAAGTATGGCTGAAAATTTCTCAAACCTAAAGAAGGAAACAGCGATCCAGATACAGGAGCACAGAGGGTTCCAAACAAGATGAACTTGAACAGATCTACACCAAGACATATTATAGTAAAAGGGGCAAAATTTAAAGATTCAGAGAGGATTCTAAGGCAGCAAAATGAAAACAAAGGACGTCTGCAATGCCATCAGCCCATTTCTCTACAGAAACTCTGTAGGCCAGAAGGCAAGATATAGTCAAAGTCCTGAAATTAAAAACCCTATGGCCTGGGATACTTTACCCAGAAAGATTATCATTCAGAAAGGAGAGATAAAGAATCTCCCATACAAGCAAAGACTTAAAGAATACAGCAATACTAAACCTATCCTTAAGGAAATATTAAAGTGAAAGTGAAGTTGCTCAGTCATGTCCGACTCTTTGCGACCCCATGGACAGTAGCCTACCAGGCTCTGTGGTCCATGGGGTTTTCCAGACAAGAATACTGGAGTGGGCTGCCATTTCCTTCTCCAGGGGACCTTCCCAACCCAGGGATCCAGCCCAGGTCTCCTGCATTGCAGACAGACGCTTTACTGTCTGAGCCACGAGGGAAGTCCCAAGGAAATATTAAAGGTCTTCTCTAAATAGAAAATAAGGAAGAGGCTATAAGAATGAGAAAATCACAACTGGAAAGTAAATCACTTAAATAAACCAGTATACATATTTAAAAAATTAAAAAAAGATTGTGAAAAGTAATAATAACCACAATGATCAGAAAAAGGATAAAAATGAAGATGTAAAAAAGGACATGAAAGCCATCAAATATGGAAAAGGAGAGTAAGAAAATATAAATACTTTTTAGTATGTGATTGAGCCAAAATAACTATCAGTCTAAAGTGAGTAGATGTAGGAAGGGTTAACATACTTAATTTTTTTGGGCTCCCAAATCACTGCAGATGGTGACTGCAGCCATGAAATTAAAAGACGCTTACTCCTTGGAAGGAAAGTTATGACCAACCTAGATAGCATATTGAAAAGCAGAGACATTACTTTGCCAGAAAAGGTCCGTCTAGTCAAGGCTATGGTTTTTCCTGTGGTCATGTATGGATGTGACAGTTGGACTGTGAACAAAGCTGAGTGCCGAAGAATTGATGCTTTTGAACTGTGGTGTTGGAGAAGACTCTTGAGAGTCCCTTGGACTGCAAGGAAATCCAACCAGTCCATCCTAAAGGAGATCAGCCCTGGGATTTCTTTGGAAGGACTGATGGTAAAGCAAACTCCAGTACTTTGGCCACCTCATGTGAAGTGTTGACTCATTGGAAAAGACTCTGATGGTGGGAGGGATTGGGGGCAGGAGGAGAAGCGGATGACAGAGGATGAGATGGCTGGATGGGATTACTGACTCGATGGACATGAATCTGAGTGAACTCCTGGAGTTGGTGATGCACAGGGAGGCCTGGCGTGCTGCGATTCATGGGGTCGCAAAGAGTTGGACACGACTGAGTGACTGAACTGAACTGAACTGAGCATACTTAATATAGGAAGGGCTTCCTGGTGGCTCAGAAGGTAAAGCATCTGCCTACAATGTGGGAGACCTGGGTTTGATCCCTGGGTCAGGAAGACCCCCTGGAGAAGGAAATGGCAACCCACTCCAGTACTCTTGCCTGGAAAATTCCATGGGCGGAGGAGCCTGGAAGGCTGCAGTCAATGGGGTCACAAAGAGCTGGACATGACGGAGTGACTTCACTTCACTCACTAATTAATACTTAAAAATGAGGCCACCACAAATCAAAAAAATACAATAGATTTAACAAAACCCCAAAAGATAATACAAAAATAGCATAAAATATAAGGAAATTTTCAAACCATATTTCAGTTCAGTTCAGTTTAGTCGCTCAGTCATGTCCAACTCTGTGACCCCATGAACTACAGTACGCCAGGCCTCCCTGTCCATCACCAACTCCCGGAGTTCACCTAAACCCACGTCCATCAAGTCGGTGATGCCAGCCAGCCATCTCATCCTCTGTCGTCCCCTTCTCCTCCTGCCCCCAATCCCTCCCAGCATCAGAGTCTTTTCCAATGAGTCAACTCTTTGAATGAGGTGGCCAAAGTACTGGAGTTTCAGCTTTAGCATCATTCCTTCTGAAGAAATCCCAGAACTGATCTCCTTGAGAATGGACTGGTTGGATCTCCTTGCAGTCCACGGGGCTCTCAAGAATCTTCCCCAACACTGCAGTTCAAAAGCATCAATTCTTCTGTGCTCAGCTTTCTTCACAGTCCAACTCTCACATCCATACATGACTACTGGAGAAACCACAGCCTTGATAGATGGACCACCACAAGAGAAAAAGAAAAAAAAAAGGCCAAAGGGAATATATAAAACCAATTAGAAAATGAGGTTTAAAATGACAATAAATGCATATCTTTAATAATTATCTTAAATAACAATGGTCTAAATGCTCCTACCAGATGTATTAGAATGCATACTAGATTAAAAAAGAAGAGCTGCAAATGTGCTGCCTATAAGAGACTGACCTTAGGACAAAGGGCATACATAGATTCAAACTGAGGGAATGGAAAAGATATTCCATTCAAATGTACATGACCAGAAAGCACAAATCACAATATTCATATCAGACAAAATAGACTTCAAAACTTAGACCATACAGAAACATAAAGAAGAACACTAAATACTGATAAAAGAATCACCACAGGAGGATTTCACACTCATCAAGATATATATGCCTAATACAGGAGCTGCTGCTGCTAAGTCGCTTCAGTTGTGTCCAACTCTGTACGACCCCAGAGATGGCAGCCCACCAGGCTCCGCCGTCCCTGGGATTCTCCAGGCAAGAACACTGGAGTGGGTTGCCATTTCCTTTTCCAATGCATGAAAGAGAAAAGTGAAGATGAAGTCACTCAGTCGTTTCTGACTCTTAGCGACCCCATGGACTCCTCTGCCCACGGGATTTTCCAGGCAAGAGTACTGGAGTGGGGTGCTTTGTCTTGTCCGAATACAGGCGCACCCAAATACATAAAACAATACTAGCAGACATAAAGGAGAAATTGATGGGAATACAACAATAGGAGACTTTAACACTCCACTGACACCAACGGACAGATCTTCCAGAGAATCAATAAGACAGCAGAGATACTAAATGATACAAAATAGACCAGTAAGACTTGACTGAGGTGTCCATGATATTGCATCCAAAACACCAGAACATGCATTCTCTTCAAGCACACAAGGAACATTCTCCAGAGCACAAACTGGGGCACAAAACAAGCCTCAGCACACTTAAGAGTGTAGAAATTATCTCGAGTACCTTTTCTGACCACAAAGCATCAACTATTAATCAACCACAGAAAAGGAAATGAGAAAAAACCACTACGTGGAGACTGAATAACATGCTACTATAAAACCAATGAGTCAACGAGGAAATCAAAGAAGAAATGGAAAATACCTTGAGACAAAAGACAACAAAAACACATACAAAGTCTATGGGATACAGCAAAGGCAGTTTTTAGAGGGGAGTTCATAGTGATATAAGCCTTCATAGAAAAACAAGAAAAATCTCAAATAAGACCTAACAGCAGCAGAAGACATTAAGGAGAAGTGGTAAGAATACACAGAACTATATAAAAATGCCTTAGTGACCTGGATAACCAAGATGGTGTGTTCACTCACCTAGAGCCAGGTATCCTGGAATGTGAAATCAAATGGGCCTTAGGAAGAATAATGAGGAGCAAATCTAGTAGAGGTGACAGCTATTTAAGATCGTAAAGAATGATGCTGTTAAGGCACTGCATTCAATATGTCGGCCAATTTGGAAAACTCAGCAGTGATCACAGGACTGGAACTGGTGTTTCCATTCCAGTCCCTAAGGAGGGCAATGCCAAAGAATGTTCCAGTCACTGTACAAGTGCACTCATTTCACATGCTAGCAAGGTAACGCTCAAAACCCTTTAAGCTAGACTTCAACAGAATGTGAACTGAGAACTTCCAGATGTCAAAGCTGGATTTAGAAAAGGCAGAGGAACCACAGATTAAATTGCCAACATTTGATCGGTTATGGAGGAAGCAAGAGAATTCCAGAAAAACGTCTACTTCTGCTTTATTGATGATGCTAAACTTTTGACTGTGTGGATCACAACAAACATGGAAAATTCTTTTTTTTTAAATTTTATTTTATTTTTAAACTTTACATAATTGTATTAGTTTTGCCAAATATCAAAATGAATCCGCCACAGGTATACATGTGTTCCCCATCCTGAACCCTCCTCCCTCCTCCCTCCCCATTCCATCCCTCTGGGTCGTCCCAGCGCGCCAGCCCCAAGCATCCAGTATCGTGCATCGAACCTGGACTGGCAACTCATTTCATACATGATATTTTACATGTTTCAATGCCATTCTCCCAAATCTTCCCACCCTCTCCCTCTCCCACAGAGTCCATAAGACTGTTCTATACATCAGTGTCTCTTTTGCTGTCTCGTACACAGGGTTATTGTTACCATCTTTCTAAATTCCATATATATGCGTTAGTATACTGTATTGGTGTTTTTCTTTCTGGCTTACTTCACTCTGTAGAATAGGCTCCAGTTTCATCCACCTCATTAGAACTGATTCAAATGTATTCTTTTTAATGGCTGAGTAATACTCCGTTGTGTATATGTACCACAGCTTTCTTATCCATTCATCTGCTGATGGACATCTAGGTTGCTTCCATGTCCTGGCTATTATAAACAGTGCTGCGATGAACATTGGGGTACACGTGTCTCTTTCCCTTCTGGTTTCCTCAGTGTGTATGCCCAGCAGTGGGATTGCTGGATCATAAGGCAGGTCTATTTCCAGTTTTTTAAGGAATCTCCACACTGTTCTCCATCGTGGCTGTACTAGTTTGCATTCCCACCAACAGTGTAAGAGGGTTCCCTTTTCTCCACACCCTCTCCAGCATTTATTACTTGTAGACTTTTGGATCACAGCCATTCTGACTGGTGTGAAATGGTACCTCATAGTGGTTTTGATTTGATTTCTCTGATAATGAGTGATGTTGAGCATCTTTTCATGTGTTTGTTAGCTATCTGTATGTCTTCTTTGGAGAAATGTCTATTTAGTTCTTTGGCCCATTTTTTGATTGGGTCATTTATTTTTCTGGAGTTGAGCTGTAGGAGTTGCTTGTATATTCTCGAGATTAGTTGTTTGTCAGTTGCTTCATTTGCTATTATCTTCTCCCATTCTGAAGGCTGTCTTTTCACCTTGCTAATAGTTTCCTTTGATGTGCAGAAGCTTTTAAGGTTAATTAGGTCCCATTTGTTTATTTTTGCTTTTATTTCCAATATTCTGGGAGGTGGGTCCTAGAGGATCCTGCTGTGATGTATGTCAGAGAGTTTTTTGCCTATGTTCTCCTCTAGGAGTTTTATAGTTTCTGGTCTTACGTTGAGATCTTTAATCCATTTTGAGTTTATTTTTGTGTATGGTGTTAGAAAGTGTTCTAGTTTCATTCTTTTACAAGTGGTTGACCAGAGTTCCCAGCACCACTTGCTAAAGAGATTGTCTTTAATCCATTGTATATTCTTGCCTCCTTTGTCAAAGATAAGGTGTCCATATGTGCGTGGATTTATCTCTGGGCTTTCTATTTTGTTCCATTGATCTATATTTCTGTCTTTGTGCCAGTACCATACTGTCTTGATAACTGTGGCTTTGTAGTAGAGCCTGAAGTCAGGTAGGTTGATTCCTCCAGTTCCATTCTTCTTTCTCAAGATCACTTTGGCTATTCGAGGTTTTTTGTATTTCCATACAAATTGTGAAATTATTTGTTCTAGTTCTGTGAAGAATGCTGTTGGTAGCTTGATAGGGATTGCATTGAATCTATAGATTGCTTTGGGTAGTATACTCATTTTCACTATATTGATTCTTCCAATCCATGAACATGGTATATTTCTCCATCTGTTAGTGTCCTCTTTGATTTCTTTCACCAGTGTTTTATAGTTTTCTATATATAGGTCTTTAGTTTCTTTAGGTATATATATTCCTAAGTATTTTATTCTTTCTGTTGCAATGGTGAATGGAATTGTTTCCTTAATTTCTCTTTCTGTTTTCTCATTATTAGTGTATAGGAATGCAAGGGATTTCTGTGTGTTGATTTTATATCCTGCAACTTTACTATAGTCATTGATTAGTTCTAGTAATTTTCTGGTGGAGTCTTTAGGATTTTCTATGTAGAGGATCATGTCATCTGCAAACAGTGAGAGCTTTACTTCTTCTTTTCCAATTTGGATTCCTTTTATTTCTTTTTCTGCTCTGATTGCTGTGGCCAAAACTTCCAAAACTATGTTGAATAGTAATGGTGAAAGTGGGCACCCTTGTCTTGTTCCTGACTTTAGAGGAAATGCTTTCAATTTTTCACCATTGAGGATAATGTTTGCTGTGGGTTTGTCATATACAGCTTTGATTATGTTGAGGTATGTTCCTTCTATTCCTGCTTTCTGGAGAGTTTTTATCATAAATGGATGTTGAATTTTGTCAAAGGCTTTCTCTGCATCTATTGAGATAATCATATGGTTTTTATTTTTCAATTTGTTAATGTGGTGTATTACAGTGATTGATTTGCGGATATTGAAGAATCCTTGCATCCCTGGGATAAAGCCCACTTGGTCATGGTGTATGATCTTTTTAATGTGTTGTTGGATTCTGATTGCTAGAATTTTGTTAAGGATTTTTGCATCTATGTTCATCAGTGATATTGGCCTGTAGTTTTCTTTTTTTGTGGGATCTTTGTCAGGTTTTGGTATTAGGGTGATGGTGGCCTCATAGAATGCGTTTGGAAGTTTACCATCCTCTGCAATTTTCTGGAAGAGTTTGAGCAGGATAGGTGTTAGTTCTTCTCTAAATTTTTGGTAGAATTCAGCTGTGAAACCGTCTGGACCTGGGCTTTTGTTTGCTGGAAGATTTTTGATTACAGTTTCAATTTCCGTGCTTGTGATGGGTCTGTTAAGATTTTCTATTTCTTCCTGATCGAGTTTTGGAAAGTTGTACTTTTCTAAGAATTTGTCCATTTCTTCCACGTTGTCCATTTTATTGGCATATAATTGTTGATAGTACTCTCTTATGATCCTTTGTATTTCTGTGTTGTCTGTTGTGATCTCTCCATTTTCATTTCTAATTTTATTGATTTGATTTTTCTCCCTTTGTTTCTTGATGAGTCTGGCTAATGGTTTGTCAATTTTATTTATCCTTTCAAAAAACCAGCTTTTGGTTTTGTTGATTTTTGCTATGATCTCTTTTGTTTCTTTTGCATTTATTTCTGCTCTAAGTTTTAAGATTTCTTTCCTTCTACTAACCCTGGGGTTCTTCATTTCTTCCTTTTCTAGTTGCTTTAGGTGTAGAGTTAGGTTATTTATTTGACTTTTTTCTTGTTTCTTGAGGTGTGCCTGTATTGCTATGAACTTTCCCCTTAGGACTACTTTTACCGTGTCCCACAGGTTTTGGGTTGTTGTGTTTTCATTTTCATTCGTTTCTATGCAAATTTTGATTTCTTTTTTGATTTCTTCTGTGATTTGTTGGTTATTCAGCAGCGTGTTGTTCAGCCTCCATATGTTGGAATTTTTAATAGTTTTTCTCTTGTAATTGAGATCTAATCTTACTGCATTGTGGTCAGAAAAGATGCTTGGAATGATTTCTATTTTTTTGAATTTACCAAGGCTAGCTTTATGGCCCGGGATGTGATCTATCCTAGAGAAGGTTCCATGTGTGCTTGAGAAAAAGGTGAAATTCATTGTTTTGGGATGAAATGTCCTATAGATATCAATTAGGTCTAACTGGTCTATTGTATCGTTTAAAGTTTGTGTTTCCTTGTTAATTTTCTGTTTAGTTGATCTATCCATAGGTGTGAGTGGGGTATTAAAGTCTCCCACTATTATTGTGTTATTGTTAATTTCTCCTTTCATACTTGTTAGCATTTGTCTTACATACTGCGGTGCTCCCGTGTTGGGTGCATATATATTTATAATTGTTATATCTTCTTCTTGGATTGATCCTTTGATCATTATGTAGTGACCATCTTTGTCTCTTTTCACAGTCTTTATTTTAAAGTCTATTTTATCTGATATGAGTATTGCTACTCCTGCTTTCTTTTGGTCCCTCTTTGCATGGAAAATCTTTTTCCAGCCCTTCACTTTCAGTCCGTATGTGTCCCCTGTTTTGAGGTGGGTCTCTTGTAGACAACATATGTAGGGGTCTTGTTTTTGTATCCATTCAGCCAGTCTTTGTCTTTTGGTTGGGGCATTCAACCCATTTACATTTAAGGTAATTACTGATAAGTATGATCCCGTTGCCATTTACTTTATTGTTTTGGGTTCGAATTTATACACCGTTTTTGTGTTTCCTGTCTAGAGAATATCCTTTAGTATTTGTTGGAGAGCTGGTTTGGTGGTGCAGAATTCTCTCAGCTTTTGCTTGTCTGAAAAGCTTTTGATTTCTCCTTCATACTTGAATGAGATCCTTGCTGGGTACAATAATCTGGGCTGTAGGTTATTTTCTTTCATCCTTTTAAGTATGTCTTGCCATTCCCTCCTGGCTTGAAGAGTTTCTATTGAAAGATCAGCTGTTATCCTTATGGGTATTCCCTTGTGTGTTATTTGTTGGTTTTCCCTTGCTGCTTTTAATATTTGTTCTTTGTGTTTGATCTTTGTTAATTTGATTAATATGTGTCTTGGGGTGTTTTGCCTTGGGTTTATCCTGTTTGGGACTCTCTGGGTTTCTTGGACTTGGGTGATTATTTCCTTCCCCATTTTAGGGAAGTTTTCAACCATTATCTCCTCAAGTATTTTCTCATGGTCTTTCTTTTTGTCTTCTTCTTCTGAGACCCCTATGATTTGAATGTTGTAGCGTTTAATATTGTCCTGGAGGTCTCTGAGATTGTCCTCATTTCTTTTAATTCGTTTTTCTTTTATCCTCTCTGATTCATTTATTTCTACCATTCTATCTTCTAATTCACTAATCCTATCTTCTGCCTCTGTTATTCTACTATTTGTTGCCTCCAGAGTGTTTTTAATTTCACTTATTGCATTATTCATTATATATTGACTCTTTTTTATTTCTTCTAAGTCCTTGTTAAACCTTTCTTGCATCTTCTCAATCCTTGCCTCCAGGCTATTTATCTGTGATTCCATTTTAATTTCAAGATTTTGGATCAATTTCACTATCATTATTCGGAATTCTTTATCAGGTAGATTCCCTATCTCTTCCTCTTTTGTTTGGTTTGGTGGGCATTTATCCTGTTCATTTATCTGCTGGCTATTCCTCTGTCTCTTCATTTTGTTTAAATTGCTGAGTTTGGGGTGTCCTTTCTGTATTCTGGCAGTTTGTGGAGTTCTCTTTATTGTGGCGTTTCCTCACTGTGTGTGGGTTTGTACAGGTGACTTGTCACGGTTTCCTGGTTAGGGAAGCTTGTGTCGATGTTCTGGTGGATGGAGCTGTATTTCTTCTCTCTGGAGTGTAATGAAATGTCCCGTAATGAGTTATGAGATGTCTATGGTTTTGGGGTGATTTTGGGCAGCCTGTATCTTGAAGCTCAGGGCTGTGTTCCTTTGTTGCTGGAGAATTTGCTTGGTATGTCTTGCCCTGGAACTTGTTGGCTCTTGTGTGGTGCTTGGTTTCAGTGTCGGTATGGAGGCGTTTGATGAGCTCCTGTCAATTAATGTTCCTTGGAGTCAGGAGTTCCCTGGAGTCAGGGTTTGGACTTAAGCCTCCTACTTCCAGTTATCGGTCTTATTTTTACAGTAGTTTCAAAACTTCTCCTTCTATACAGCACCACTGATAAAACATCTACGTTAAAGATGAAAAGTTTCTCTACTGTGAGGGTCACTCAGAGAGGTTCAAAGCGTTACATGGAGAAGAGAAGTGGGAGGAGGGAGTTAGAGGTGACCCAAATGAGATGAGGTGGAATCAATAGTGGAGAGAGTGGGCTAGCCAGTAGTCACTTCCTTATGTGCACTCCACAACTGGACCGCTCAAACATGGAAAATTCTTAAAGAGATAGGAGAACCAGATCACCTTACCTATCTTCTGGGAAATGTGTGTGCACGTAAAGAAGCCACAGTTAGAACATGACTTGGAAAAACAGACTGATTCCAAATTGGGAAAGGAGTACAACAGGGTTGTATATTGTCACCCTGCTTATTTAAAGTCTATGCAGAGTATATCATGTGAAGTGCTGAACTGGATGAATCACAAGCTGGAATCAAGATTTCTGGGGAAATATCAACCTCAGATACGCAGATGATCCCACTTTAATGGCAGAAACTCGAGGCAGAACTAGTCTCTTCATGATGCTGAAAAAGGAGAATGAAAAAGCTGCTTGAAACTCAGCATTCAAAAAACTAAGATCATGGCATTTGGTAGGATCAATTCATGGCAAATAGAAGGGAAAAAGTGGAGCCAGTGACAGACTTTATTTTCCTGGGCTCCAAAATCACTGCAGACAGTGACTGCAGCGATGAAATTATAAGACACTTGCTCCTTGGAAGGAAAGCTATGACAAACTTAGCATATTAAAAGGAGACACCACTTTGCCAAAAGTTCCATGTAGTCAAAGCTATGATTTTCAGTAGTCATGTACAGAAGTGAGCGTTGCACCACAAAAAGGCTGAGTTTTGAAGAATTGATGCTTTTGAACTGTGGTGTTGGAGAAGACTCTTGAGAGTCCCTTGGACTGCAAGGAGATCCAACCAGTCTTCCTAAAGGAAATCAACCCAGATTATTCATTGGAAGGACTGATGCTGAAGCTCCACTACTTTGTAACCCTGATTCCAAGAGTCGGCGAAAAGACTCAGGTGCTGGGAAAGATAGAAGGCAAAAAGAAATAGGGATGTAAGAGGATGAGACGGTTAGAGAGCATCACTGACTCAATGGACGTGAATTTGAGTTAGGTCTGGGAGATAGTGAAGGACAGGGGAGCTTGGGGGGGCTACAGTCCATGGGGTCACAAAGAGTCAGACACAACTTAGCAGCTGAACAATATTATACATATTGAATATGAAATATATGTGTATACATGCACATATGCATATATGTATTCAATAGGAACAGTATAGACTATTGGGGATAATATTATAGTTTCTTATAACTCTTTCTCTCTCTCTCTATATATAAACATAAATATAAAATTCATTCATTTGTGGAGGACCTCAAGGAGACACTCTCCCAAGTTGTTGCCTGTGTAAAATATATTTCAATACTAGTTGCTTTTTTGGCGGGCATAAAATTCTTGGATCACATTTTCTCTTCAACACAGTTTTATGGGCACTGACAGAAATTTTTTTATAAGGAAATGGGCCAGGTTCCTCGCCTCTTATGTTTGGTCTGATCATGTGTAGGTGCTGCTTTGCTTATTGTGAAGTCATGTTCAGTTTCTTCAGTCACTCAGTCGTGTCTGACTCTTTGTGACCCCAATGGACTGCAGTACGCCAGGATTCCCTGTCCATCACCATCTCCTGGAGCTTGCTCAAACTCATGTCCATTGAGTCAGTGATGCCATTCGACCATCTCATCCTCTGTTGTCCCTTCTTCTCCTGCCTTCAGTCTTTCCCAGCATCAGGGTCTTTTCCAATGAGTCGTCAGCTCTTCGCATCAGGTGGCCAAAGTATTGGAGCTTCAGCTTCAGCATCAGTCCTTCCAATGAATACTCAAGACTGATCTCCTTTAGGATGGACTGGTTGGATCTCCTTGCAGTCCAAGGGACTCTCTCAAGAGTCTTCTCCAACACCACAGTTCAAAAGCATCAATTCTTCACCACTGGGACCAAGGATGTGTCTGAATTCTCCTCTGCTGTCCTTAGTTGGTGGGCAAAGGGGCGGCTCATCCCAGACACTGCATCTGCGTCCCAGGATGGGCAGAGAGTGAGACGCACTCTGGAAGCCCTGCCCTTGGACCGCGGTGCATCTCACGGTGAATACCAGGCTCACGTGGATGCCCCTGGGGGCAGATGGGCCCGGGCGGCACTGGGAAGGATGAGGGGAGGATGAGTGTTGGGCGGGCGTGAGGAAGATCGGTCCAGAGACGGACAGGAGCTGTGGGTGGAGGGGTCCTGCGTGGGCGTGCTGGGCAGAAGGGGGCTTGGGGCTCGGGTGTGGTGTCAGGTTGACCTAGTTGGGTGAGGAGACCCCAGGGCCAGGGCAGAGAGGGGAGTAGCAGTGCAGGGGGTTCATGGAGGGAAAAGTGAGGGGGTGGGGGGGAGGGTAAGGTGCAGGGTTGGGGTTCAGGGGGACTGTAGGGACGGAACTGGAGAGCGGAGTGGGTGGGCAGAGTGTGCTCCTGGAGGTGGGGCCGTGGGTGTGGCAGTGTCCAGCGCTTGGCCTGGGCCAGGCTGGAGGGAGAGGAGGCCGGGGCCTGTGACCAGCCAGGACCTGAGGGTGTGCACGCTGGTGACTGACAGCGAGGGGAACAGCGGCTCTCAGGGTCCAGGGAGGGCATTCCCAGTGGTCCATGTTGAGCTCCAGATGGATGGCAGTGTGACCAGGGAGGGAGCTGTCAGGGCCCTCTAGGGTCCCCGGCATTGTGGACCAGGGGGTCTCCTGGGTGCCCCCTGCTCCGACTGCTGCACCGCTTTCTGCATTTCAGTGAGACTCTGGGTGACCCTGGGGATTAGAGCTTTGCGTGGATCTTAGGGACCTGGAGCAGGTGTGGGGGCCTTTGCGTGACCTCGGGCCGTCCCCACTGCGCAGGGTCAGGAGCACTGAGAGCTTTGGGGCCAAGGAGCCCCTGCCTGCTGGAGCCCTTCCTGGCTGAGCGCAGGGTGTCAGAGCCCTGAGCCTCCAGTCCTTGAGCTGTTTCCCTGCCCTCCCCCGGCTGGTGCAGGCAGAGCCCTGGGGTGCCCTGTGCACCCCTGTGTCCTGTGACCGAGTCCTAGATGCTCCTCCCTCCAACTGTAGCTGAAAGTGCCACCTCCTCCAGGAAGTCACCCTGACCAACTCCAGACCAGCCTGAGCAGGGAGACCTGGCCTCCCTGTCATGCTCTGTGTCTTCGCTCATGGACTGCAGCGAGGCCTGCAGCTGACTGCGGCCCCCGCCCAGGCCCCATGCAGGGTCCCGGGATGGTGAGCGAGGGAAGGAGTGGAGGGCACCCTGTCTCTGGGCAGGGCAGTCCGGCTCTCTGCTAGAACTCTCTGTGGACCTCCAGGCCTGTGTGTGGGGTGGGGCGGGCAGGAAGCTGGGCAGGAAGGGGCTTTGCAGTCAGACTCAGTGAGCAACTGTCACGGAGCTCACCTGGGGCTTAAGGGCTTTCCTGTCTGGGGGCGGTGGCGGGGGGAGGCATTGCCACACAGAAAAGAGGCTGCCGGGGTGCTCGGCCGTGTCAAACCAGCGCTGGCCCTGAGATCTGGCACGCAGCCTGCTCCCAGGAAAGGAGCTTGGTGAGTGCCGCCCTGAACCTCTGCCCCAAGCGGGGTCCAGTTCCTCTTGCAGACAGGCTCAGGGTGACGGCGGGCAGGGGCAGGCTGTGGACACACCAGAACGTAGAGCCCACGGGGCCCACGGGCTTCTGGGGGCCCTGCTGTGGGCCGGGGTACCACGGCTGCCTGGGGTGGCCAAGACCCCAGAGCTGGGGCAGAGGTGTGAACACCCGGAGGGGCCATGCTGCGGGGCTCCTGAGGAGGACCTGTGTGAGAGACTGTCCCCCAGGAGGAGATGGCCCTGGGGCTCCCCCGTGGCTGGGAGGAGGGCCCGAGGGCCTCTTTTGGGGTGGGCTTCCCAGGGCCCCCTCCTGAAACGGGGCCTGAGTGCTGCCTCGATCCTGCCCCCTGTGGGTCCTCCCGGTCCGCTCCCTGTGAGCCAGCATTGCGGACAGCCCCGGGCCACAGGCAGGGCGTGGGGCACTGTGGTCCTGGTGGACACTTGTGGACAGTGTGGCTCTGAGCCTCTGGGTGTCTATGTGGGGTCCGCCGGGGCTGAGACCTACCCTGGGCAGCTCAGGACACTGGGGGCAGTTCTGGCTGGTGACTCTGGAGACATGGAGGAGGGTGGGGACAGTCGGGACCCATGACTCGCCCAGTGCCAGGGCCTGGAGACGAGGCACCGCTGGGCACTGCTGGCTCACCCCAGGTCTGAGGCGGTGCCTGCCGGGCAGCACTCGGCTGTCCAGGGGTCGTGTACCGGGGTCGGGGACCTGGGGGCCGGTTCGGCTACATCTCCTATTGTGGTGTCGCTCCCCTCAGCTCCGTGATGACCCAGGGGTGCCCGGAATCCCAGTGGGCCTGTGACCAGGTTGGGCTGCTGGGCAGGACAGGACCCGGGAGTGTGGGAATTTGAGTCTGATCCTGGCCCACTTCCCGCCTGTGGCCCTCACTATCAGTGGCTGAGAGCATGGCGTCCCAGCAGAGGCCCAGCCTGCCTCAGGCCTGCACGAGTTCCTCTGGGGTCAGGGGCGGGAAGCTGCTGGGGGTCTCCTGTCTGGGTCTCTGCAGCCCAGCTCCTGGCCCAGGACCCTTTCTCAGGCTGTTGCTGCCCTGAGACAGCAGGGTGAGGGCGTGCAGGGTGCAGTCCGATGGTCAGGAGCACAGGACGGTGCCCCAAACACAGCCTACAGGATCCCTGGTCGTGGACCCTCAGGGGCAGGGGTTTTTGTCCCAGAGAGTGTCACTGTGGTGGTACAATCATAACCATAACCATAACCACAACCATAACCATAACCACTATAACAACTACCACCGTGACACAGCCGGCATCAGAAACCCCAGCTGCTGGCCTTCAGCGCTCCCTTGGTCTTCTCTGGTGGGTGTGGAGTCCTCGGGAGCTGTCAGCTGGTCCAGGTCTGGATGGGCCCTGCGTGGGGAGGGTTCTTAGGGTCGGTCCCCAGCCTGGCACAGCCCTGCAGAAGTTTCACCAGGGTCAGGGGGCGGGAAGCTGCTGGGGATCTCATTATCTGGGTCTCCGCAGCCCAGCTCCTGGCCCAGGACCCTTCCTCAGGCTGTTGCTGCCCTGAGACAGCAGGGTGAGGGCGTGCAGGGTGCAGTCCGATGGTCAGGAGGGCAGGGCGGTGCCCCAAACACAGCCTACAGGATCCCTGGTCATGGTCCCTCAGGGGCAGGGGTTTTTGTCCCAGAGCGTGTCACTGTGGTAGAACCATAACCATAACCATAACCATAACCACCACAAGCATAACCATAACCATAACCACTATAATAACTACCACCGTGACACAGCCGGCATCAGAAACCCCAGCTGCTGGCCTTCAGCGCCCCCTTGGTCTTCTCTGGTGGGCGTGGAGTCCTCAGGAGCTGTCAGCTGGTCCAGGTCTGGATGGGCCCTGCGTGGGGAGGGTTCTTAGGGTCGGTCCCCAGCCTGGCACAGCCCTGCAGAAGTTTCACCAGGGTCAGGGGGCGGGAAGCTGCTGGGGATCTCATTATCTGGGTCTCCGCAGCCGAGCTCCTGGCCCAAGACCCTTCCTCAGGCTGTTGCTGCCCTGAGACAGCAGGGTGAGGGCGTGCAGGGTGCAGTCCGATGGTCAGGAGGGCAGGGCGGTGCCCCAAACACAGCCTACAGGATCCCTGGTCATGGTCCCTCAGGGGCAGGGGTTTTTGTCCCAGAGCGTGTCACTGTGGTACAACCATAACTATAACCATAACCACCATAAGCACAACCAAAACCATAACTATAACCATAACCATAACCACTACAACAACTACCACCGTGACACAGCCGGCATCAGAAACCCCAGCTGCTGGCCTTCAGCGCCCCCTTGGTCTCGTCTGGTGGGCGTGGAGTCCTCGGGAGCTGTCAGCTGGTCCAGGTCTGGACAGGCCCCGCGGCAGAGAGGGTTCTGAGGGTCTGGTCCCCAGCCGGCCTCCGGCTTGCACAAGCTCCTCTGGGGTCAGGTGGCTGGAAACTGCTGAGGGTCTCATTGTCTGGGTCTCCACAGCCCAGTGCCTGGCCCAGGACTCCTCCAGAGGCTGTTGCTGCCCTGAGACAGCAGGGTGAGCGCATGTGGGGTACAGTCTGATGGTCAGGAGGGCAGGGCGGTGCCCCAAACACAGCCTACAGGATCCCTGGTCGTGGACCCTCAGGGGCAGGGGTTTTTGTCCCAGAGAGTACCACTGTGGTGGTATAATCATAACTATAACCATAACCATAACCATAACCATCACAATCATAACCATAACCATAACCATAACCATAACCACTATAACAACTACCACCGTGACACAGCCGGCATCAGAAACCCCAGCTGCTGGCCTTCAGCGCCCCCTTGGTCTCGTCTGGTGGACGTGGAGCCCTCGAGAGCTGTCTGGACGGGCCCTGTCGGGGGAGGGTTCTTAGGGTTGGTCCCCAGCCTGGCACAGGCCTCTGGAAGTTCATCCAGGGTCAGGGGGCTGGAACCTGATGGGGGTTCATTGTCTGGGTCTCCAGAGCCCAGCGCCTGGCCCAGGACCCTGCCTCAGGCTGTTGCAGCCTTGAGACAGCAGGGATGGGGTGTGCAGGGTGCAGTCTGATGGTCAGGAGGGCAGGGCGGTACCCCGGTCTTGGAGGACAAGCTCCCTGGACTGGACCTCAGGACAGGCGTTTCTGTCCTGGACAGTGTCACTGTGGTACCATAATAACTACCACAATAACTACCCCAATACCACCATGACAAGCCGGCATCAGAAACCCCAGCTGCTGGCTTTCAGCGCCCCCTTGGTCTTGTCTGCTGGGTTGGAGCCCTCGGGAGCTGTCAGCTGGTCCAGGTATGGACAGGTCCCGTGGTGGGGAGGATTCTGAGAACCTAGTCCTGGTCCAGGGCTGGACGGCCCAATGGCAGGGTGGCCTGTGATGCCTCCTTGCCCAGCCAACTCTGCGGCCATGGAGGACCCTCCTCCAGGTGCAGGGCTGAGTGCACCCTGGACCGAGAGGGTCTGATGTTCTGCTGGGCCTGCACTCCAAGCCCCTTCAGGTCAGTGGTGGTGGGCCGGAGAACCTCAGAAGCTGAGCAGAGGCCAAAGCATTGCAGCCATGGACAGCGTCCTGCACAGGAACCTGGCAGGTAGGGAGGCCAGTCCGTCTTGAGCTCCCCAGGCTGACCTGTGGGGTGGCAGGTGGCCATGCCACAGGGCTGGGAGGGAGACTTAGGTGTTGGCTCCCACGGGCTCTTCCTGCAGAGGCTGGTCACTGACTTGGCTTCTGGTGCAGTGCCCACCCCGGCCATGATCTCTGGACACTGCACAAGGAACCTGCACACCCCTGCTACATGTGAGAGGCCCCTTGAGCCCCTTCAGGCTGGGCCTGGATCCGGACTCCCCTACCTCGGGTCTGGCAGCATGCTGGGAGCTGCTGCCTCTGCATGAACCCCTCCCAGCCTGCTCCCTGGCGAGCTCCTATGCAGTTGAGCACAGGCCCAGCTCCAGCGTCCACTGCTGTCAGCTTCCCTGAGCTCCCAGCAGGGTTGGAGGTGTCTCGGGTCCTGCCCCTGGGAAACTTGACCTGACGGTTTGCCCAGCATGGGCTCTGTCCTTCCTGACCCCGTTTGGAGGTGCACTGAGTGCCCGGTGGTCAGGGCCAGCTTGCTGGGCTAGGACGTGTGGCTGCAGGGTCAGTCAGTCATCTAGAGTCTGGACACGGGCCCGTGGGCCGCATCCGCCCAGAGTGGCCCAGAAGGCCGAAGGTCTGGTCTCTGAAGCTCAGGCCGTGAGGCCTGGCCGTGGGGCTGGGTGGCCGTGCGGTTGGCAGGGTTTGCTGCCCCATGTCTCACTGTGGTGGTCACTATAGTAACACCGCAGTGGAGCCCTTGGCAAAAAGCCCTGTTTGCGCTGTAGGCCGTCTGCGTGGGGACCCTGGATGTGGGGCGTTCAGAGGGCTGCACAGTCATGGGGGCTGGGTGGCCTGGGCTGGCTGTGGGTGGGTTGGTGCCAGGCTCAGGGCTTGGGGAGGGCATGGCGCCACAGGAGACCTGCTGGAGCACGTGGGAGGCGTCCCCTGTCAGGTGGACGATGACCAGGCTGGCTCTCCTGAGGCCCCGAGCTGGGCTCGGCCAAGTGACAGCCTCCTGGTTTGACAGATTATACCCAAATTGCCCGCAAACTGTGTATCGGTCACCTTGAGGCCATTTATGCTCTGGGTTCAGTAGGTGCCTCCAGTCAGGAAACCCAGGAGCAGAGCAGGGTCATTCCTGCTGCTGCCCATCCTGGGAGTCTGGGCCCAGTTGTGCTGGCCCAGCCCTGAGGGCAGTGCTGAGCTGCTCATCCTCGTGGCTCCAGCGGGACTGGGAGCAGGTGCAGGGAGCTGCGTCCCCTAACCTTACACCCGTCCCCGCCTTGACCCCGGGGGCCCAGAGGCCCAGGACGAGGCATTTGCTGAGGGGCAGGGCCCTCCTCTGCAGTTGATTCATGCCCTCTGTGCCCTCACGGCTCTAGGCCTTGGAGCACGGTTGAGACCCACCCTCTTGAGGCCCTCAGTGGCCCCTGGGCACCCACTCCATGCTGATTTTGGGTGATGGGTTGTGATCAGGCCTGGAAGCTCTGGTTTGTCCAGCAGAGTCCCTGCTGGAATGTGGACAGTCCTCTGGATCTGGTCTCCCCCTAGCACCCCCGGGCATTGAGAGGTGCCCCCTTCGCCTGCAGGGGGTGAACGTGGCCAGGGCTGGAGGGCTGGCCCTTTGCCGGGACCCCTGCCCTGCTGGCAAGTCTTGGTCCTGGGGAGGGGTCAGGGGCTCCCTGGGACTGCTGCCTCATTGGGGCCTCGGCCACCTTTGCTCACTGCTCTCGGTAGGTGGCCTGGAGCCCTGGGCCCTTCCCTGTCCCCTGGCCATGGGCCGAGCCCAGGGCCCATGCCCGCACATCCCTTCTGGCTCACTGTCCCGAGTTGGTGGGGGAGGCACCTTGCTTGGGAGCCCAGTGCCCCTGGGGACGCGTTGCCCAGCTCCACACCTGTGTGCGGGTCGGGCTTTGTGTCAGGGCCTGAGTCACTGTGGGTGTAGCAGGAACCATCATCACGGTATTCTCACGGTGACACGCACACCCTCACAATCCTCCCTACCCGGCTGTGTGTGTGTGGCCGCCCTCGTGGGCTCCAGCTGTCTCTGAGGTGGAGACGCTGTGTTTCCAATGGGTTTTTGCTTTGAACCCCGGGGTGAGCAGGGTGCAGGGTGAGTCTGACCCAAACCTCCTGGGTGACGAGGCAGCCCTCTCTGGGCCTGGGGCCCACTGAGATCTGCCCATGGGTCCCACGGGCAGTCTGAATGGCTCTGGGGTTGGCACCCCATCTCTGGGCCTGGGGCCCACTGAGATCTGCCCATGGTTAAAGAGGCAGCCCTTTCTGGGCCTGGGGCCCACTGAGATCTGCCCATGGGTCCCATGGGCAGTCTGCCGGCTCCGGGGTTCTGGTTGTGTCCTTGCTGCCCTCTGGGCCCCTTGCAGAGTTTCCCTGTCCCAGGCCTGACCAGTGAGGGCTAGCACCCCTGGCCCTCAGCTCACATCTGCTGGAAGTTGCTGATGCTGGCTGGGTTCACACCTGGCACATGTGTCAGCCTCCTGGAGCTGGGGGATGGCCGCCTGGATGCGAGACCGGCTTCCGTCTATGGCTGTGGGGCGCCCTCCCCCTCCCAGCATCGGGTGCAGATGGCCCGCCCTGGCCGTGATGTGGTGTTTCCGTGGTTGATTGGCAAGTCTCTGGTGACCAACCTTTCCTACCCTGTTCCCTGGCTCCAGTGCACGTCCTTCTAAGGACCCTCACGGAGCCTGCCAGGGGCCACCTGTTGCCCAAGGAGGCTGGACATCCAGGTGATTCAGGGCCTGGCCTGCCGCCTTCCAGCCCCAGCTGGGCTTGACCTGAGGGCCAGCCTGCGAGGGGCAGATGGCCCTGGGTTCTGTGTTCACTGTCCATGTTAGCTGTTCACACAGTTACTGTCCAGGGGCCTTTCCCACGGAAGTATTAGAAACAGGTTTATTCAGTCACTGTAACATCAGGGCAGAGCTGAGTGCACCCCTGCACAGAGGCAACAGCTGTGTCACGGGAGAAGCAGGAGCGGGGTGCCCGGGATTCTGGTTTAAGAGGGACCAGGAAGTGTGGCCATGTGTGAGTGACGAGGCTGCTTTGGCCACCAGCCACAAGGGAGCAGGGACTGGGTCGGGACTCTGTCCTCACTGAGGGCTCCGTGTCTCTGGAGTCTGGCAGCTGAGGGGCTTGGGGGGCTGCGGGCTGGTGAGGCTGACCCTCTAGCACTTCCGGCCAAAACTGTCATCAGTGACAAGTGAAACGTGAAAGTGAAGTCGCTCAGTCATGTCCGACTCTTAGCGACCCCATGGACTGCAGCCTACCAGGCTCCTCCGTTCCAGGAGCCAGCACGGGAGTCCCCACCCATGACAAGGTCATGTGGGAGAGTTCTGGTGGGCAAGGCGAGCCAGAACTCGAGGGGTACCCCTCTGGACCTGCCTGAGCGTCTACCCCAAAACCAGAGTCTGTCTGTTTTACTGCTTCATGACTTTTACCAACTCCTCTGACAGTCACGGGGGGCTATCCCCAACCACCTTTTCTCTGAAGGAAATCAACTTAGAGCTCTACCTAATTAGCCTCCTGGGCATAATAGGAGTGTTTCAACCAAAACCTCTCAGATGGCTCTCTAACTTGCCCGACGGGTTTACCCGGACTCCTACAGCTATGCATACAATTGTTTACAGTCTCCCAACCGTGAGAGGCACGGGAACCTTAAGATATTCAAATAGTATAGAGCCTCTCGGAGAGTTAGAAATTGTCAGAATAGAACTAGTAGAGGATTTCATTGTTGAGCCAATGCTTGCTGCCAAGTTTCCACATACCCTGTATTGTATCCTTGGAAGTGTGTTAATTAATATAGTTGGTACATAAAAAAAATAAGTAGTGGCCTTGGTGCTAACAACTTTAGACCCTTAAAATAATAAATTCTTTTCTTGTTGCAAACCCACTGCTCCTCTGCCCTATAGGAACGCAACTTTATCTAACACCTTCGGAGGATGGCGCCAAACTTTAAAATAATTACTCTTAGAGAAAATAAGTCTTATGGTTGATAAACCTTTATCAGAGTCATAAAATGTTAACAGGCCTTCTGGCCAGAAGATGATGTAAATCACCTAAACCATTTGTATACGATAAATTTGCAGAAAAGAAAGCCTGGTCTTGATAACGATCAAAGACTGCTGACTTTGCATGATTTCACACCCCCTATTATCCTCTATGCACAACTTAAGGTATATAAGCTCCCTTTGAAAATAAAGCTACGGGCCTTGCTCAAAGCGTGGTCTCCCCGTGTCGTTCGTTCTTTCTTGCTTCCTTTTCTCTCCTTTTCTTCTCTATATTTTCAGGCCAAAATAATTGGAGCGTAGGGGTCCTCTGGGACTACTCATTTGCCTGCGCTTCTAAGACCCACTCGAGAAGGCGCCCAAGGTGGGGCACCTTCTGCTATTTGAGAGGGCGCCTGCGGCCTCCGTAGTCAGAACAAGTTCGGTGTCATGAACTTTATTGATTTCCCGCGTAAACCAGTTATTATTGAGCCTCTAAAATCTCTCAGCCTTTGCTATTCTAATCGCCAATGCCATCCTCCTGAGGGAATCCCTGGATCCAACTGGGGCTGGACCCCGGTACCTCCGTCCATTGAATTTTCCAGGCAAGAGTACTGGAGTGGGTTGCCATTTCCTTCTCCAATGCATGAAAGTGAAAATTGAAAGTGAGGTCGCTCAGTTGTGTCAGACTCTTAGCGACCCCTTGGACTGCAGCCTACCAGGCTCCTCCGTCCGTGGGATTTTCCAGGCAAGAGTACTGGAGTGGGGTGCCATTGCCTTCCCCCAAATTGGAGAGCATCACAATGAAAAACACTTGTTTTCTGAACTCACTGTTAAGGGACTCTAATGGCAAGCCACAGGCTGGAAAGATACATTTATAAATAGCATATTTGGTAAGAACTCTGTGCTATGAATGCACGTGGACACTCATAACTGAACAACAGAAGGTAAGCAACCCAGTGAAAAATGGGTGAAGTCTGAACTTGCCTCCAAAGATGGACAGCTGACACGTGAGCACTTGGAAAGACCTTCCACATCACAAGCCACCAGGGACTGCATGCTTAAAGGATCGTGAAGTACCACTGCACAGTTAGAATGACTGGAACCCAGATCCCAACATACCAGGTCCTGGACATGACATAGAGCAAGAGGGGTGTTCACTCCTGGGCGGGGCTGCAAAAGGCTCAACCACCTGCAGACGACTTAACACATCTGCATGGAGATGAAGCTGGACTTCACGTGGGATGGAGCCGTGGCTCTGAGGCAAAGACTCGGGTCCACACAGAGACCTCACAGGGGCTCATGTCTGTAGAGTGCACCGACGCTTCCCCCGCAGTGCTGATATTTTGCTTACAGAATGTTTACTGTACGGAACACACTCCTCTGACAGAGTATCTATTGTATGGAAAACATTCCTGTAACAGTGAACACACACTTCTGACAGTGAACACACTCCTGTAATGGTGAACAAGTCCTCTGACGTGCACACATTCCTGTAAAAGTGAACAGACTCCTGTGACATTGAACACACTCCTGCTACAGTGAGCACACTCCTCCAAAAAAGAACATACTCCTGACAGGGAACACATTCCTCTGACAGGGAACGCACTCTTCTGACAGGGAACACACTCTTCTGACAGTGAACACACTCCAGTAACAGTGAACACATGTTTGTACCCACTTTTCTCAGGACCCCAACCCAATCGTCTTTGTCATCATCAGCCCCAGCACAGCCGCCCTGCCCCTCAGGGTTTCTGACACCCTCAGGATGTGGGTTTTCACACTGTGTGTCTCACACAGTAATTAACAGCCGTGTCATCAGACCTCAGACTGCTCAGCTCCATGTAGGTGATGCTGGTGGACGTGTCTGCAGCCAACGTGACTCTGCCCTAGAACTTCTGTGCATACTCTGCTCCACCATCTTTGCTGTCAATCTGTCCATCCGTTCAAGCCCTTGTTGAGGGGCCTGTCACACCCAGTGCATGTAGTCAGTGAAGGTGTATCCAGAAGCCTTGCAGGACACCTTCACTGATGCCCCAGGCTTCCTCAGCTCAGTCCCAACTGCACCAGCTGCACCTGGGAGTGCACACCTGTGGACAGGGGACAGAAGTGCATGAACCCCTTTGACTGGACCCTGTCCTTTCCTTCACCACAGCACTGGGATGACCCTGACCTGGAGCCAAGGCCACCAGGAGGAGGACTGTCCAGCTCCAGTCCCTGGTGAGGGCTGTGCTCCCAGGACTGCTGTGCAGAGCCAGTGTTGCTCTGGGTGATGTTCTCAGGGCTCAGAATATCCGTATTTAACCTAGGACACCTCAGGTCACCTGCATGTTCTGAGGCTGAAAACTTCACACTCAATACATGGGCGATATTAGGAAGGAGCAGACTTATGACCCATGGCCATGCTCAGTGGGTGTGTGTCCGTGTCCTCATGCTTGTTTGAGGACGTGTGTCCTGCCAGGTCCTGACCCCTGTGCACAGAGCTCTTCCACTGCAGGACCCGCCCCAGAGGACACCGTCCCCATCGTGAACCAGCCATTAGTGCCACAGAGACATCTTCACCTCTAATCAGTGTGTTTCCCCAAAGTCAGCGACCACTGGGTATTCACATACAGACACACACCTGTTACATACACACACACACACCTGTTACACACACACACACACACCTGTCACACAGACATACAGACACACACACACACCTGTCACACACACCTGTCACACACACACAGATTGTCACACACACACACCTGTCATGCACATACACATACACCTGTCACACACACACCTGTCACACACACATGTGTCACACACACACTAAAAAACACACATACCTGTCACACACACACACCTGTCACACACACACACCTGTCACACACACACACATGCACCTTTCCCACACAGACATACAGACATACACACACACCTGTCACACACACACACCTGTCACACACACGTGTCACACACACACTAAAAAACACACACACCTGTCACACACACACGCCTGTTACACACACCACCTGTCACACACACACACCTTTGGCATAGTCAATAAATCAGAAATAGATATTTTTCTGGAACTCTCTTGCTTTTTCCATGATCTAGCAGATGTTGGCAATTTGATCTCTGGTTCCTCTGCCTTTTCTAAAACCAGCTTGAACATCAGGAAGTTCATGGTTCACATATTGCTGAAGCCTGGCTTGGAGAATTTTGAGCATTACTTTACTAGTGTGTGAGATGAGTGCAATTGTGCGGTAGTTTGAGCATTCTTTGGCATTGCCTTTCTTTGGGATTGGAATGAAAATGGACCTTTTCCAGTCCTGTGGCCACTGCTGAGTTTTCCAGATTTGCTGGTATATTGAGTGCAGCACTCTCACAGCACCATCTTTCAATATTTGAAATAGCTCAACTGGAATTCCATCACCTCCACTCGCTTTGTTCGTAGTGATGCTTTCTTTTCTTTTTTTTATTTTAAATTTTATTTTATTTTTAAACTTTACATAACTGTATTAGTTTTGCCAAATATCAAAATGAATCCGCCACAGGTATACATGTGTTCCCCATCCTGAACCCTCCTCCCTCCTCCCTCCCCATTCCATCCCTCTGGGTCGTCCCAGTGCACCAGCCCCAAGCATCCAGTATCGTGCATCGAACCTGGACTGGCAACTCGTTTCATACATGGTATTTTACATGTTTCAATGCCATTCTCCCAAATCTTCCCACCCTCTCCCTCTCTCACAGAGTGATGCTTTCTAAGGCCCACTTGACTTCACATTCCAGGATGTCTGGCTCTAAGTCAGTGATCACACCATCATGATTATCTGGGTTGTGAAGATCTTATTTGTACAGTTCTTCTGTGTATTCTTGCCACCTCTTCTTAATATCTTCTGCTTCTGTTAGGTCCATACCATTTCTGTCCTTTATCGAGCCCATCTTTGCATGAAATGTTCCCTTGGTATCTCTAATTTTGTTGAAGAGATCTCTAGTCTTTCCCATTCTGTTGTTTTCCTCTATTTTTGCATTGATTGCTGAGGAAGGCTTCCCTATCTCTCCTTGCCATTCTTTGGAACTCTGCATTCAGATGCTTATATATTTCCTTTTCTCCTTTGCTTTTCACTTCTCTTCTTTTGTCCTCATGCTTGCTTGAGGGCATGTGTCCTGCCAGGTCCCTGACCCCTGTGCACAGAGCTCTTCCACTGAGGGACCCGCCCCAGAGGACACAGTCCCCATTGTGAACCAACCTTTAGTGCCACAGAGACTTCTTCACCTCTAATCAGTGTGTTTCCCCAAAGTCAGCCACCACTGGGTATTCACGACATACATCTGTCACATACACACACACACACCTGTTACACACACCGACACACACATCTGTTACACACACCGACACACACATCTGTTACACACACACACACCTGTCACACACACCTGTCACACACACATGTCACACACACATGTGCCACACACACACTAAACAAGCACACACCTGTCACACACACACCTGTCATGCACACATACCTGTCACACATGCACACACCTGTCTCACACACACACACACACCTGTTACACACACACATATACCTGTAACACACACACACCAGCTACACGCAAACACACACCTCTCACACACACACATCTGTCACACAGACACCTGTTACATATACACACAGATGTCACACAGAAATATAGGCACACACACACTGATCACACACCCACACCTGTCACACACACATACAGACATCCACACTCACACTTTCACACTCACACATACAGATACAAACCCAATCACACACATTCACACACTCAGATGCACACATACACACCGTCACATTTACATACACACACTCACATGCACACAAATATGCACCCACACACTCACATGCACACTTACACACACTCACACACACGCTTACAGACATATAGACATGTACTTCTGAGTACTTGAGTCTACTTCTGAGTACATGAAATACACTGAGCTGTGTATTCCCAACAGGCCCCAATATTAAACGTCACCAGTCCTTGTCCTGCTAGTTACTGTTTTCAGTGAAAAGAGAAGACTCCATCTCTGAGACTCCCGGCCCCTCCCCACATGCTCCTGGGCAGCAGCCCTGCACTGGGGTCCTGGGCACCCCCTGCCTGGGCTCACAGGGCAGTCCTAGCAGTGTTTCTGGTCTGGTATTAAGTGGCTGTGTTCTACCTTCAGAGTAATCTTCTAGAGACAGCATGTTCTTTAATCATCTCTAGAAATAGCCTCAATAAATGCATGCACTCTGTAGAGAGACCCCAAGGAAGGAGTTTGTGAGAACACCTGGACGTCGCCGCCCTGGGGCTGCAGGGGCACTGATGCAGTTGACACTCACAGTGAGTCCAGAGGCTCTCGAGGACGTGGGGTCCCTTGCCCTCCTGGAGCCCCCTGTGGGCTAACATCATGTCACAGGATAGCTGCACGCGGAAGCACGGGGCTCGATGCCCACTCCACCTACCATTCATTCCTGGGCTCACCTGTTCTTGCAGCACCTGGACCCTGCAGGGGCCCCACAAGAAGGTCCAGATGAGCCCCCTTGTCGGAAACCAGTGCAGTCGCCCCTGACAACTCACAGCACAAACACCTGAGGGGCTCCTAGTGCCCACACCTGTGGGAGGAGGCACCTGAGGCTTCGGAGGAGGATGAGGCAGAGCCCTTGTCAGCTGACTCAGGGGAGGCTGCCCTGAGGGAGTGCTCACCCAGGGAATGGGGTGGTGAGCATGCTCAGTCACCTCAGTCGTGTCTGACCCTTTGAGACCCCACGGACTGTAGCCCACCAGACTCCTCTGTCCATGGGATTCTCCGGGCAGGAACACTGGAGTGGGTTGCCACAACAGCACCCTGCAGAGAAGCTAGGTCAGCCATGTGCGTGTCCCCCGACAGGACATCTCTTCAGCAGGATGGCCTCGGGGTGCATCCATCCTCAGGCTCCATCCTGCTTCTCACCGTCCCTCCTGCCCACCTGCCTGAGGACCTCAGGACCTGGCATCGGTGGGGAGACAAACCCACTGCTGAGTCAGCCACGTCTCCTCCAGCAGGACCCTGTGACAAATCTACTTCTCCCCCCTGTTCTGAGTCTCTGATGGAACCTTCATAAATATTCCTGAGCATGTCAGATACCCAAGAGCAGGAGAGGGATACTGGCCATGTTGATCAGGCAGGAGAGAGCGAGTCTGAGGCCAGCAGTGAAGTGGTCTGAGCCTGTCTCCAGCCGTGGGTACCAGAGCCTCAGCGCCCTGCCTCCTGGATGGCGTCTGCCTGTGGTGTCTGCATACTAGCTCCCCTCCTCAAAGAGGCTGCATATCGTAGCTCTGCCAGGTCCTTGGGGGTCACATGTGGGTAGGGGCTACATGCATTGTTGAGGTTGAACACCCATGACTCAGGGGAGCTGGGTCTGGGCTGTGAGCATCGCCAGGGTCTCCAGTATTGGCTCATCCGCATTCTACTCCCTCCTGGGCTGCAGTGCCCTGCTCCAGTCCCTTCTCTTAGCCGTGAGATATGACCCCTCTGTAGGTCTGCAGTAGACAAGACTTTCTGTTCACCTCCTAGGAGAAGCTGGGGGAAGAGCTCTCCCATGGAGGGTCTGCCTGATGCACCTTCTGGGTAGGTGTTAACATTTCTCAGCGTTGGCCTTCCCCTCGTCCGTCGGGTGTCCTAAGGTGATAAATATGAACACTCATCTTGAAGACCTGGATGTTTCTGGAGTTATATCCCACAAACCATGGACTGTGGCCCCCAGGATCTCTCATCCTCACAGTGGTTATTGCTGGTCCCGCAGGACTTGGTAGTAATTACCCTGAAGGTGCTTCTCCTGAAGCTTCGCATCCATGGGCAGGTATCACCTGGACTGTGGATTGCCCACCTCTCTGGTTTTGTGCTGGGGGATTGCCCTGCAATGTTAAGACTTTGTTAGAACCAGGGAAACTTTTGGTGTTGAGAATTTCCTTGCTTTAATGATGAATATGACAGTTTCCACACACACTACCTCTTGATGCAGGAACCAGCAGGTACCAGCATAGGTTGTCCTTGACTTGGGAGTCGAAGGAGAAATTGAATGTCACTAAGAGTCAGAGGATCCTGGACAGACTTGACTAACATAGAGAGACAGCCTCTTGATGAAGTTAAAAGGAGAGTGAAAAACGTGGCCCCAAACTCAGCATTCCAAAATCTAAGATCATGGCATCCAGTCCTGTCACTTCCTGGCAAATTGACTGGGAAAAAATAGAAACAGTGGCAAACTTGTTTTCTTGGATCCAAAATCACTGTAGATCGTGACTGCAGCAATGAAATTAAAAGATGCTTGCACCTTGGAAGAAAAGCTATGACCAACCTATACAGCATATTAAAAAGCAGAGATGTCACCTTGCCAACAAGTTCTGTATATTTGAAGCTATGTTTTTTCCATAGTATTCATGTATAGATGTGAGACCATAAAGAAGGCTGAGCAGTGAAGAATTGATGCTTTTGAACAGTGGTGCTGGAGAAGACTTAATAGTCCCTTGGACAGCAAGGAGATCAAACCAGTCAATCCTAAAGGAAATCAGTCCTGAATATTCATTGGAAGGACTGATGCTGAAGCTGAAGCTCCAATACTTTGGCCACCTAATGTGCAGAGCTGACTCATTGGAAAAGTCCTTGATGCTGGGAAAGATTGAGGGCAGGAGGAGAAGGGGGTGACAGAGGATGAGATGGTTGGATGGCATCAGCGGCTCAATGGACATGAGTTTGAGCAATCTTTGGGAGATGGTGCAAGACAGGGAAGAATGGCGTGCTGCAGTCCATGAGGTCTGAAAGAATTGGATACACTGAATGACTGAACAACAATGGAAAACAACAGAAAGCAACAACCACCTCGATAACATGCAAACTCTTCTTCCCCTCAGTTGATTGTTGATGTCACAAATTCACATCTTTGTACATTACATATTTCAACACACAATGTAAGAATTCTTTTAAATGTATTAGTCTCTTTTTCCTGCTTTATTGAGATCTAATTGATATATGATCTTGTGTTAGTTTAGGAACAATTACTCTTTTAAATTATATGATAAAGAGCACATGGAATTATAAGTCAAAGTTTCAGTAATATTCATTTTTAGACTAATTAACATTTACTAGTCCTAAATCATGTATTAAATAGAAAACAGTATGTGGAGTTACACTCTTCCCTGTAGCCCAAACAGTAAAGAATCTGCCTGCAATGCAGGAGACCAGGGTTTGATCCCTGGGTCAGGGAGATCCTCAGGAGAGGGAATGGCAATCCACTCCAGTATTCTTGCCCAGAGAATCCCACGGGCAGAGGAGCCTGGTGGGCTTCCGTCTGTGGGATCACAGAGAGTCAGACATGACTGAGCAACTAACACTACTACTTCTGTGTGGAGCTACACACGTCGGTTATAAAAATACAGATTTTCACAACTGCCCACGTATTTACCTTTTCCAGGACCTTTATATCTTCGCACAGCTTCTAGTTACTGTGTAGTGTTCTTTCACTGAACTCTGCAGGACTCCCTTGGACATTTTTGCAGACAGGTCAAATGGACATCAACTCACTCAGTTTTTATTGGAGAGTGTCTTAACTTCTTACTCACTATTGAAGGACGTTTTGCTAGATACAGAATTCTTGGTTGCCTGGCTTTTTCTTTGAGTGCTTCACATATATTGGCTGATTGCCTTCTGGCTTCCAATGTTTTTGATGAGAAATATGTTTACAACCTTAGGAGAAGCCCTCATATGTGATAAGTTGCTTCTGTCTTACTGTTTTCAAGATTCTCTGTTTACCTTTGGTTTTTGAAATTTGATTATAATGTGTCTTAGTATGAGTCTCTGAGGTCATTTAACTTGGAGCTTATTGAGTTGCCTGGATATTTATATTCGTGTCTTCCATCAAGTTTCAGAAGCTTTCAGTCCTTTTGTTCAAATACTCTCTCTGTCTTCTTCCGCGACTACCGTGGTGTGTGTGTGGACTGCTTAGTGTCTCCTGCAGGGCTCTTAGTCTCTGCTTTTCTTCAATCTTGTTCTTTCTGTTCCTCATACAGAAATTGGTAATTCCACTATCCTATCATCTAGCTCAACGATTCTTTTTTCTCAAAGAATCATTGCTCAGATCTGTCTTGAATCTTTCATTTCAGTTATTCTCCACATTTCTTCTTCAGAGTTTCTTTTTGGTTTCTTTTTAGCTTTTCTAGCTCCTTGTTGACATTTTCATTTTGCTTAGACATCATTTTCTTGACTTTCTCCACATATTCATTTACTTCTTTGAGCATCTTTAAGATGGCCATTTTAAAGACTTTATCTAATAGATTTGCCTTCAAATATTTTTCAAAAACATTTTCTGTTGATTAATTTTTTTCCTTTGAGTTGCCATACATTCCTGTTTATTGGTATGCCTTGTAATCTTTTGGTTGAAAGGTTGACAATTAAAAATAATAATGTGGTGACTCTGGAAATCAGATCCCTTTATTACCACTCCAGGGTTTGAAATATTTTTGGTAGTGTTTCGGTTTATTGTTTTGGGTTTTTTCTTTTTTGTTATGGTAGGCTGCCTCTGTGTCAGTGACTATCCTGAGGTATAAATTACCATCGTTTCGGGTGTTTTCTGTGTCTGTGCCATCCCAGGACATGCATGTCCACTTTCTAATTTTCCCTAAATACATTGTTGCCTTTGGATGTCTTAGTCTTTGATGGTTCCCAAAAGGTAAACAGGAAGAATAAAGGTAAGGGTTGGGGAAAAGAGGGCTCCAGCCCCTTAACCCACCTCAGCCAGGGGTGAGGGATTTACAACAGTGGGGGAAGGTAAAACAACAGAGGTCACCCTCCTCTTTATAAGCACCTCTATGCTTCCCCAGTGGCTCAGCAGTAAAGAATCCGCCTGCAATGCAGGAGCCACAGGTTTGATCCCTGGGTTGGAAGAGCCCTGGAGGAGGAAATGGCAACTCACTCCAGTATTCTTGCCAGGGAAATCCCATGCACAGAGATGCCTGATGGGCTACAGCGCATGGGGTTGCAAAGAGTTGGACAGGAGTGAGCACACACACACTGCGGTCGGAAGGAGCAACTGCAGCATAGATCTCTGATATTTGGAAGACTGCATCCTTTCTGCCCAGTCCCTGGCCCCTTTAAGCTATGTGCAAGTTATTCCAGGAGCCCATGTCCAGCTGTCTGCCATGTGGCTGCAGCTGGGGACTGGTTAGCTTCTGCACTTGACCAAAATTCATCACAGTGTTCCACCAAGTCTTCATCTGGAACTTGAAGCCTTCCGTAGACTCCAGAGTTCCAAATGGTTACGTTAGACAGATTTTCTTTCAACTGCCTGCCCTGATGAAGTGTGGCACCTTCAGACCCTCTGCCTGTTTCAGAGGCAAGAGCCCTCCACAGACCTTGTCATCGACTGCCTTCAGGGTGTTTTGTTGGTGACTTCCATGACTCTAGAGTGGACCTGCAGATCTTTTATCTCCTAGCTTCTCCCACAGTTGTGCAGAGTCTAGTTCTTCACACTCTCTATCCGTGGTGCTCATGGTGGTCCAGGACTCCTAAAAGAGCCCTGTCTGGCCCAACTGTACATCGTATATCTTTCCTGGAGTGAAACAAGGGTTCACACAAAATATGCTATGTTTGAAGTCAATGGTAAGCTTTCTTCCAAACTGACTTTTCCAATTTGACTTCCCAGAAGCAATGCTTGAAAGATTCCATGGATCTACATCTTAAAACTTGGTGTGGTCAGACTTCTTAATTTCTGCCAATATCAGTTTACTAAGTAATTTACTTTGCTCTTGATTTAACCCTTGAGTCGTGTAGGGGTATTTTTTTTATCCCTTTGTCTGAGACGTCTTCCTCATTTGCAGTGCTTTCAGAGAACTTGACACCAAGGCCTTGGTATTTGGCGTTTTATCTGTGCCCAGCAGATGTTGAACTTTACAGGCAGCTCTGTGTTTGGTGAGAGTGCGGCGGCTAGGCTGTGCCGCCAGACCTTGCTCTCAGGTCTTGAGCCCAGTCCACCCGTGTCCTGGCCACCTCTCTATAGAGACTGCACTTGGCATCCCACCGGGACCCCCCCAGCCTCTGACCAGACTCATCGGGAGCAGGGATGGGGTGGGACTCTGCCTTGTCACCCTCCCTCTCAGGCTGCTGCCTCAGCCTGCAGGCTCCCCTCCGTCCCTGCCCCTGCTCCCCGTGACCTCCAGGCTGCCCTTTGTGTTGACTCCGCTGTGAATTAAGGGCCCCAGCCCAGCTCCTCCACCTCTTACTTCATCTTGAGCCCCAAAGTCCTGGCTCCCACAGCCTCCCACCCAGCATCTCTTCCTGGACCTCTGATGGGCAGCTCACACCCACATCACTGAAAGGAGAATTTTTGACCCTGGCATTCAGCAAATGGCACTGCATTCATGCTGTGAGGCAGGAGGCCCAATGGGAGCAGTCCTCTCTCTGCAGACCCTTGGCTCAACCTCTAGGCTCACGCCTGATGTGAGGGCTTCTCTTCCCTCCGCACCCCCACCTCCTCCTACATTCCCATCAGGACCTCTGCACAGATCCTGAGGGCTCCTGAACTTCCACCCTTCCTCTTGCACAGCCTGCTTTCCAGTGAAAGGTTGGAAAACCCCACCCCACCCAGATGCCTCCATGGGCTTCCCGTCAGCCCAGAACAAAGTCTAAAGCTCGAAAGTGCTGGTGTTGCCCCGTGTGGTCAGGCTGCTCTGCCCCCTCCTCCGCAGGCTCCTGTCTGTTCACCTGGCCCCACTGGCCTTCCCACTGCCCCTTGTACTTGCAAAGATGTTTGTCCCTCGGACCTTTACTCCTTCTGCTCCTTGTGCCTGGATGTGCCACCCAGACCTGCACAAAGCCTGCCTCCGCCAAGACCTTGCCAGGCACTGGGGTGCCCATCCTTGCCTGGCCGCCATGCCCTTCGTAGGTGCTGGCTGATTTCTAACTGTGTCATTTGTACCCTGTCAGACAGCGGTGCCGCACGTAGTCACACTGTGTGTTTTCATCTTAACGCCTGTGTGGCATGCAGTGGGTCTACATGAATAGCTGCCATTCGCATGGGTGGTCCATTGTTGAAAGCCAATTTTCTTTGGTTATTTGTGGATTTTGACCATTTCATGTGTTTAATGGTTATTTGTTGTTTACAACCCACTGGAAATGATCTCTCTACCTCCCATTGAAAACTTTTACTTGAAGTTTGTCCCATTTGTTTTGTTTATTTCAATGTTTATTTAGTTGGACTGTGTGACGGTTAATTTTATGGATTAACTTGACTAGGTCGCAGGACCCACATATTTGATCAAACACTAATGGAAAGGGTGAAGGTGTTTGAAAAATGTGCTTAACATTTAAATCAGTAGATGTTGAATGAAACAGATTGTTCCACGTGGGTGGGCCTCCTCTAATAGTTGGTTCCCCAAGGAAGAAGGAATTATACCTTTGAACTCAAACTGTAGCACCACCTCTTCTCTTGGTCTCTGGGCTGCTAGTTGCTTAAAGTCCCTCTCCCTTATATCTTTATATCAATGTACACATATACATTCACCTGTTTATCTCAGATATTTATTCTCTGAAGAACCCTGACTGATACAGGCTTTTTCAGTTACATACTAGAGCCAGTCTGTCTCTCATCACATTTAACTTTGCTTACTGTGAGTTTCTCTTTATAGATTAAAATTTTCTCTCTCTGTAGGCAGATCTATCAATGTTACTTTTAAAGTTCCTGGCCGAGGTGTCATTCTGAGAAAACGCCTGTTTGCCCCAGCAGAACATAAATAATCTTCCATCGTTTCCTTTGGTCTAAGTTTTGATTTGCATCGATGCTGCTGGTCCTGACCTTGCTTTTGTCATGATGGTGAGAGCAGGGGTCCTGACTCTTTGCTCTTCCATCTCCAGTATCTCTTTTGAGGACTTGTCCCACCACAAGTCATCCAGAATAGACTCAGCAACATGGGCCTGGCCGTGGGCCAGGAACAGATGTGGGCCCTGGCTGGAGTGTGCAGGCGTGTTCACGCCCAGGTCTGGGGTGGCCTCAGTCCATAAGCCTTGGGGAGCAGGACTGGCTGAGACTGCCCAAACACCAAGGGATGGGCGGGCAGTTGAACCCTGTGCAGGTGGCCGGGAAGTGACTCCCACACCCTGGGACCAGGCTTGTCAGGCCTTGATTTAGGTGAGGGAGGGCGGATGGGTGCTGTTTGCTGCCTCAGCTGGAAACAGACGTTTGTGGCCCTGGAGGAGGGTGTGCAGGCACGCGGGCTGCAGAGTGAGGGGGTAATGGCCCCACGCTCGCGACGGAGTGGAGCCTGGGGCCGCGGTAGTGCCGGGAAGGGAGACGGCTTGCCACGCGGAGGCCCCGGGGCACCTGCCTCCTGCAGATAGGCCTCTGGGCAGATGAAAGGGGAAGTCTGCTGGCAGGCGGCTCGGGTGCTTTCCTGTGGTCAGGGGAGCTCGGCTCTAGGAGGGGCGCGGGGAGCTTGTGGGTGACAGCCCACTTCATGCTGTGCTTTGAGGCATTCTGTGAAAGTGTTTATTGGTCATAAAAGAGCTCAAGTCCAGACGCCATGGCTCAGACCAGCGCCCCAGGCTCAGGGGGTCACATCTGTGGGCCTTGGGGTCATCAGCCCTCCCAGCCTCCCAGGGCCTGCAGGTGGGGTTCCAGGGCTTGGAACCCTGGGAGGTGGGGCCAGGAGCGTGGGCCTGGGGACCACAGCGGGTGATGTGAGGCCGCACAGCGCTCCTGGGGAGCGGCCACTTGGGGCCATGAGTGAGTCTTCCTTGGAGGCTCTGAGGCCCTCAGCCCTCTGGCCGAACGTGGCTTCCTCCCTTCACATAGGCCTCAGGGGCTGCGGGCGCTGGAACTGCCAGTCCTGCTGTCCAGGCTGGGGCAGGCAGCCCCTAGGGCCCCCAGAGGTGGGGACACACGTGGAAAGTAGGCCACAGATGTGGATGGCTGAGAGCAGGGTGCGTGGCCAGTGTGAGGCTCCAGACGTGAAAATTTAGTTTTCATTCTCTTGTTTTATTTTTTTTTTAATTTTGCTGCTTCGGGTCTTTGCTGAAGCCCACGGACTTTCTGTTTGTGCTGTGGGATCAGTTGCTGCATGGCATATGAGTTCCCCGACCAGGGGTTGAGCCCATGTCCCCTTTGAAGCAAGGCTGATTCTTGACTGCAGGGCCACCAGGGAAGCCCTGATTCCATTTTTGATGTAACAGGAACCCATGATAGGGTTTGAGCAGGGGTTGTCAGATGAATGTAGGGTTGGAAATACCCTGCTGGCTGTGGGCTGGGGAGCAGCCTCACCCCAGCTCTGGAGACAACTTCGAGGTATCCTTTGTGGCCCACTTGACAGGTGGTCACTCACTGAGATGGGAAGTGTGGGCGAGGGGGCGGTCTGAGGAGGGCTGTCACTATGGGGACACTCTGGTCAGTCAGGGACCTTGTGGCCTGTTCTGTGCTGGGCACCCTTGGTCTCCATCTCTCCACGCATACTTGCTGGCATCTGCTGCACATGGTCTCTGCTCACACGGAGCATCGGGAGTCCCTGTGCTCTTGGGGTTAGTTTTCGGGATAAATAGACAACCAGCTGGTTTGACGAGTTGTGACCCGTAGAATGTGCAGGAAGGGCGGGAGCAGAGAGCTCAGCAGGGAAGGGAGCATACAGGGGCGGCAGGACAGGAGGCTGGGGCAGGGAGGGGGTACCACAAGGAACCCCAGGACCTGCAGACGAATTTCTGGTAAAACGTGAGGCCCTTTCTGGCTGTGGACCAGCTGAGGCCTCATCTGAGATCTTGAGACAGGGCTGCTTACTGCTGGAAGGAGAGGGCTGCAGAGGGCACAGGGCAGTGGGTGGGTGGTTGACCTGAGGAAGTCCCCGAGGACCCACAGGCATGGCGACTGCCCCCGTGAGGGCAGCAGGTCTGCCATGACGGCAAGTGCGGCTTTCTGGTGGAGGTTACAGGCAGAGGGCAAGGTCTGCGCCTCCCCTGGGATGGGCTGCCACGAGGAAGGGAATCAGTTCCCAGGGTTTTCACCTGAGCCCTGGGAGGACGGGGGGGTGCGGGGGGTGGGCCTTTGCCAGGAGGACACATGGCCTCTCCTGGAGCAATAATGGCCTTGGTGGGAAAGGGCTGATCTGGAGACAGTTGGTGTCTTCATTTTGTGGCTGCAGCAAATTACTGCAAACATTTGTTCCCTACACAGTGAGGCTACAAATCTGCAACAGTCTTGCTCGGCCTTGGCAAGCATGGTAAGAGCTGCCTGTCCTCCGGAGGGCCCAGGGAGGTTCTGCATTGGTCCTTCCACCTGTCAGAGCTGCAACCTGGCTCATGGCCCCTCCTGCATTGTCAGAGTCGGCAGACTTGTGTCCTGCATCCGCCTCTCAGGCCTTCTCTGCCAGCCCCCCGCCTCCTCCTGTGAAGGCCTGGTAATGGCTCCAGGCCAAGGTGCCAGGCCCCTCTCCCGTCTCAGGAGCCAAGCTCAGCCCCCACTCGGAGGCTGCAGGATCAGGACTGGTGTCCATAGGGCGGGTCGGCCTGCTCTCTAGAACTATGGTGCTGGGTGTATTGGGAATGAGATGCGTTGCTGACCTCCAGGCCTGACACATGCAGTAAGGTCCATGTCTGGGATGAGAGGCGAGGAGGAGCTGTGGACAGGTGCTGCTGGCCATATGCCGGGGGGGGGGGGGCTGGATGGGGGCCCAGGGGGAAGCCCAGTACCAGGGGGACCCAACCAGTGAGCAGGGAGAACCAGACCCAACCAGTGAGCAGGGGAACTAACCAGTGAGCAGGGGAACGAATGGTGTGGAGTCCGGAGCCGACAAGAGGAGTGAGACACCGTGTCCAAAACTGGGACTGGCCAGAGACGGGATGCCCTCCTCCTGGTCTGAGAGGGGAGGCCAGACAGGACCCGCCTGAGGCCAGCACTGAGGAAGGGTGTCTGCCACACTGGCCTCCCTGCCTGGGGGCTGCCTGGGCCCAGGGTCACACCCGCCTGCCTCGGGAACTCTGGACAGCGGCAGGAGGGCCAGGAGTGGCCAGGAGCTGACCAGTGCCAGCGTCTTCTCCAAGCCTCTTCAGGCAGGACTTTCCTCCACACCCTGCCCTCCGTGAGGGGCGTGAGGGGTGCCTCCTGCCGTCTGATGGGGGCTTTGTGTGCCCAGCCTCTCCCGCTCCCACCACTTAGGGCCCTCTCCTGTGTGTGTGTGTGCGTGCGCACACCTGAGTGGTGCATGGGTATATGTGCTTTCATGTCTCTGAGTGTGAGTCCACATGTGTGCGTGTGTGTGGATGCACACCTCCGCATGCGTGCCCACAGGCATATGCCCAGCATTTGTGTCTGCACGCGTGTGGGTGTGCTTGTGTGTGCAGGGTGTGGCCCATCTGCAGGTGCACACATGCTTATGTGTGAGGGCTGCATGTGTGTGCACCCGTGTGTGCAGGTGTGGACACACGCATCTGGCGTGCCCAGTCCCTTCAGCGCAGTAGGCTCGGCATCTTCCTCCCGAGGCAGCCCCCTGCTGTGTGCCTGACCCTGCCCTCCTCTCCTGTGTGCGTGGACCCGCTCAGGTGTTTGCCCTCGGCCTCCTGGGTGCTCTCACCTGGAAGATCTGAGGGCTGGGGCACAGAAATGGGAGGCAGGAGGAAGGACCAAAGCTCTTTATGTGGCAGACGGTGGGTGCAGAGAGGGGGGTGGCTGCAGCCAAGACCACCGGCTCCGGGGCTGCAGGGCCAGCCGGGGGCCCCCTCTCTGCACCATGATGCCCTCCTCTTGGGCTGGGGGCTGGGCTCTGTGGTGGACCGAGTGTGGGGCCGCATGGCCTCTGTGTGCAGGGTGGGGTCCAGCGTGGGCTCCTCTGCCCTCCAGGAGCAGCAGGCAGCTTGGAGGCCAGGTTCTGTCCATGTGGAGCCAGTGTCTGCTCTCCGGGGCTACTTCACCTGCAGCAACAGCCCCGGGGTCAGGAAGAGGCCAGGGCTCTGAGGCCTAGGACCCCTGGTCAGCCGAGCTGGGGACCCCACCTCCCCGTGGCCCTGGGGAGCAGGTCCTAGCGCCTGTCCTACTCCAGGGCTGAGTGGGCGGCTCCCTCAGAAACCCTGGCCAACCCTAGGGGCTCTGGCTCTGGACATAGGGCCCCACCTGCCCAGGCCACCTGCCTTGATGAAGGTGACGAAGCCGCCGTAGACCACAGTGACGAGGAAGAGGGCCAGGAAGGTGAGCCAAAGTGGGCTGGCTTCCTCCACATCCATTTCGTCATCGCTGCTCTCATCCTGGCTCCAGGGTGGCCAGGTGGCCAGACCTGTGGGGCAGCGGGTGCTACTGAGGGCTGGCCCACGCCCACCCCAGCACACGGCTGGCTGCTGACCACAAGAGGTCTGCCCATGGGGCACGGCCACAGTCCCCCACATGGCACCACTGGCATTGGGGCCCCGTGTGAACAACCTTCTCCCTGCAGGACACGGATGGGGCACAGAGGGGTCACAGGGCCTGACGGGGCACAGAGCTGGAAGGGGCACAAGCACGGTGGGGCAGACGGCCTGAAGCCGGCCTTCATGCCAGCATGAGTGCGGGGGCGGGTGGGCAGCCCTCATGCCGATGTGGATCCTCAGGCCCTGCCCTGCAGGCTGCAGCAACAGCCTCTCGTAGAAGCAGCTGCTGTGTGAGGGTGAAAGGTGAGACCGGGCCCGTGTCCCAGCAGGAGGAACGGCGTCACGAGGGCCCTGAGTCGGGAGAGTAGACGGGAGCCTTGCGTACTGCAGCGGGGAGCTGGCCGAGGTGTCGCACAGGAGGCCAGGGCAGGCCGAGCTGGGAACTAGAGGCTTTAAGCCAGGGCTGAGTCTGTGCATCAGAAGTCTGTCTTGCTGGACCTGGGGTGGGGGCTGGGGCAGGATGGGCCGGCCAGCTCAGAACCCTCATGAGGAGGCACACTCCAGTCCAGTGGGAGGGCCCGGGGCAGGGAGGAAGTGCTAAGTCCCGGGACCCATCACCCGGCCCGGACTTCCTAGTCCCTCTTTCCATGAGCATTCTTTCCTGGGGGTCTGCCTTGAGCCTGACCAGAGCTTCGGGAGGTGGGGTCTGCAGGGCTGCCGTCTACGAACCGCTGGTCACGGCACGGGAAGTAAGCATGGAGACTGTGCTCGCCCTCTGTGGGATCTAATGATGAAATAGCGATGCATCTTGGTTTCTGTTTGTCTCAGTTTTCCGCTAATGAGTTCATACTGTGTTCTACAATGCTATGGATCCATGATTCATTGGAAAAGTTTTCAAAGGCAGCAGCCCTTTGCCATGGAGAACCTGAAGGAACCTGTCCTAGACACATGGAATGCGGGGGTGAGTGGTCTGGGGGTGGGTGAGGTGGCTAAATGCGATGACAGGACCCCCTGGATGCGCTCCATTCGGGTAAAGGCCAGGGGTCCCGGCTGCCCCATGGCCCAGCCATGGAGGTCAGGGAGGTCTTCTCATGCACAGGAGAGCTCGTGTGAATGACAGGCAGCAGCTGCCGGGATGAGAAGGCAGGAAAGAGCTCGTGTTGGAGAAGCCACGTTGAGAAGAACTGCAGGCTAGAAAGGTCACGCCCCTTCACCCGTCTCTGCTGGGGCAGCCCTTTGGGAAGAGCCCATGAAACCATGGGGCACGACGTTTTTCTCAAGGCAACAGGAGCCACCCGCAGAGCTTAAGCCGAGAACATGATCGCAATTGTTTTCAGCTCCAAGGTCTGGGTCACCGCGGTCTGGCTTTATTTGCTGTTTTCATACTGACTACGGGTGAAGTTTTCTGCTTCTTTGCACGCTGAGGGGATTCTGATTGCACGCCGGCCATGGTGCACAGACAGAAAGTGAGCATGACGTCGGTGACGCGTGTATACTTTCTGTGGAGTGAGCGCACTCTCCTCTGTCGGGCAGGGAGGGTGAGGAGCTGTGTTTTCACCAGGAGTTGAGTTGGGCTGGGTGGCGGGTTCCCTGGCTACTGGCCTCCAGCGTGGGAGTGGGGTGAGGCCCCTGTTCCCGGCGGGAAAGGCTCTGAGCCTGGACCTCTCCTGCTGTGGCCCCGCCTGCTCTCAGGGGCTGCTCGCAGCAGAATCCCTGGGTGGAGGGTCATGGGCCCAGGGGATTTTTCGGGGGCTCGCCTGTACCCACACCCTGGGCCAGCCTGTGTGGGAACTAAACCCTGGCTGGTCCCTCACGTCCCTCTCGTCCCATGGATACCCAAGCTTCTGTCCGCCTGTGTTGAGGATGAGGATACCTGCCAGCAGCCTCTTCTGACCTAGGGTTTTGGGCCAGTTGGACACTGAGTCCTCAGCTCGTCTGACACTTTAAATAAACATGATTTTTACGGTTTATTTGGAATTGGCCTTTTGTTACCACATGAGTGGCTGACCTACTAGCCTCTATATCCTAAGGGAAAGCAGAACTTTGATAGGTGTTTGAAGGTCACTTTGGCAGCTGAGAGGAGGGTGGGCTGAGGGGACAGCCCTGGGCCGTGAGACCGGCAGGGACAGGAGGACTGGGGTGGGGTCTTCCGACAGAAGGGGCCGATTCGAGGGGCGCGGGACTTGGGCGGGTGTCTTGGCTTCTGTGATGACAGAGGGCAGAGGGCCCGGGCTGCAGTCTGGGGGGCCGGGCTGACCCAGGCTTTCGGGAGATGCGGCAAGTGTTCTGAGCCTTTTAAGGCAGGTGAAGATAAGCCCTGGTGTTTGGCCTGCGAAGCACATTAAATGGAATTTAAACTACTTTCAACTTATGTTGGGCTTATGAAGACGTAACCAGATGTTTAGTTGAGGGGGGTTGTGCAGATGTCCTGGGGCAGCGAGTCTGGCTGCACCGGTTCCTGCCTCTCACAGCCCAGCGCCTAGTCCCTGGCACGTCCCGTGGGCTCTCTGACTTGGACGGATTCCTCCGAATCCCTTTGCTGCACTAACTCGTGACCTGCCCACTGGCCTGGCGGCAGAAGCCAGGCCTGCACGTCCCCAGGTGTGGGCAGTCCCAGGAGACCCCCAGCCTCGGCGAGCCTGGGGATTCAGAGCAGAGACTGTCCCTCCAGAGGGTCCCAGGCCCTGCTGACTGCCACCCCACCAGGCATCCTCTCAGTCTCCCAGCTAGTGGTGTAGCAGAGTAACTCACGACGAATGCCCCCGTTTCACCCAAGTCTGTCCTGAGATGGGTACCCGAAAGGCGGCCCTGAACATTCTGCAGTGAGGGAGCCACACTGAGAAAGCTGCGTCATCGCCAGGAGGGAGCCGGCCAGCTACGATTGTGAGCACACTCAGTGCACACAGCATGCGCACGGTCTCAGCTTAACTACCTTGAAGGAGTAACTCATTAAAGAGTGTACCAATGCATTGATAAAATGCACCTGAGACAAATTAATTTCTTAAACATCGACTTTGAAAATGAATATAAGTGAGCAGTTGATAGCCTCTGAAGGAAATACATTCCAACAGGTGCTGAGAACCGCCAGGAGCAGGGAACGGACTCCCCGTGGAGCACCAGAAGGAGCCAGCCCTGCTGACACCTCGGCCCTGGGCCCTCCCTCACGCTGGAGAGAGCCAGCTCCTGTTGTTCACACCTGGCCTGTGCTTCTTCGTCGTCACGGCCCTCAGACAAGCCCACAGGTCCTGACCTCAGCCCCTCGGCCTCCGTGCAGCCGCCCCCCTCCCCTGCTGGAGGCACCCTGCCTGCCGTGGAGCCCCTCACCCAACGTTCCCCTGCCTGATGGGTTGGGCCGCAAAGGACAGCGTTTAACCAGAAATGCCTTCCAGGAGCCTCCTGCTGGGAGGCGGCCTTCTCTGGGGACCAGGTCCACTCCCACTCCCTTGGACAGTCACTGTCAGGCCCCTGACGGCCCCATGAGAGGCGTCCTGGGAAGCCCCAGTCTCCTTCCTGCCCCTGAAATTGCCTCCCTGGAGAGCCAGATCACCCTTACCGAGCTCCCTGCCCTGGCCCCCGGGGTGTCCTCTCCCGTCCCACCGCCCACCCTACCCTGGACCTCCCTGGGGCCCGAGCATGCCGCCGCCCCTGTCGGCCCCCACCTGGACCCCCGCAGCTTATCTCTGAGGGCTAATTCCCCTGTCCCCTGTCCCGCTGCCAGCTGCCCCCTATTTCCAGGCCTTTCCTCTGTGCCTCTCCAATCCCGCACCTCTCTGCAGCTTCACCTGACACTTCCTTTCACCCTCCAGGCACCGTCTTCTGGCCTGCAGGTGAGGTCTCGTGCTCCCTCAGGGCACGGTGTGGCTGCACACACACCGGCCTCCTCCCGAGTCCCTCCTGCACACACCACGCGAACCCGAGGTTGACAAGCCCTGCCGTGGTTGGGGTTCCGGGAATGGCGGCAGAGAGGGACAGGGTGTCCTTGGGGCTGGTGGCAGGGTCCTCCCGGATGCACACAGAGGCCCCAGCTCAGGCCACCTTGGGAAACCAGTCCTGGGATCTGCAACTCGGCCATGTTCCTGCATCTGGACCAGCCCCAAGACACCACCCCGGCGTGGCGCCACTGGCCTGGGAGGAGACACACGTCCCTTTCCCGTCAGCAGTGGGTTCAGCGCTCAGGATATGCAGCCCACAGGAGTGTGGCTTGGGGGAAAAAAACCTTCACGAGGAAGCGGTTTCACAAGATTAAGTATACTTGTTTATTTCAAGGCCACAAATGCGACATTGCAAAGCAGGGCCAGGTGGAGCCTATAACTGCGGGCTCCATGCTTGGCCATGGCACTCAGCTGCTCTGAGAAAAGCCAGTTTCTTACAGCTTGAAGCTGGAGAGGACACAGGGAAAATTTCAGTACAAGCAGACAAGCCACATAGGCCAGGGACCGGCCCCAAGGCAGCCCCTCATGTTCCGTCTCTGGTGCCCCATGTTCTTGGCTGGCCATCACTTCACCTGCAGGTGACAGAGACAGTGTGAGTGGGTGCAGGGGCGCTGGGGGTCTGCGGCCCCGGGGCTCTGTGGCCTCACCCCCTCCCCGGGGCCAGGCAGCCTACCTTGAACAGGGTGACCGTGGTGCTGTAGAAGAGGCTCAGGAGGAAGAGCACGATGAAGGTGGAGGCCATGGTGTTGAGGTTCTCGAAGCCTTCCTCCTCGGCACTCACCTCCCCCTCTGTGGGAGATAGAGCACGGTGGTCAGCATGGCTAAGCTACCTGCAGAGCCCGCCCTGGGCCCCTCGGCCGCCCTGACCCGCCAGAAGGGCTGGGGGACTGCAGAAGCAAGCGGGCAGGTGAGCAGGCATGTGCCTGCTTCCCTGGCACCCCCGGGGCAGCTGGGAGCTCCAGGCCTTGTTAGGCAGCGTCTTGGCTAGGTGTGGTAGGCCCTGGCCGCCCAATTCCACAGCCTGCAGGGGCAGAGCATGGCTGAGGCTGAGCCAAGCAGTGGCCCCGAGTGCCTGGCCCTAGGAGCACTGGGGTGGCTGAGAGTGAGACAGAGCACACACATACACACAAGGGTGGGGGTCTCGCTGGGCTGGAGGTGGGGGAGTGGCCCAGTGTCCTTGACCCCTCTGGAGGACACGGGGCCACTTGGGGCTGACAGCGGTGGTGGGGCGTCCTGTCTCTGGTGGTTTGGGGTGGGCTCCCCAGCCAGTGAGGACAAGCCCTGGGGGCAGATGGCTGCCTGTGCCAAGGGGCCCATCCCTCTAGCCTCCATCTCTCTCTGTCTTGGAGCCGTGGCACGTACAAGAGAGGCCATGTGGGGCCCTGGCTGGGGCCTGGACTGCAGGACTCACAGCTGTGGGATCAGGAGGTCAGATAGATGTATGAGGCCCAGGGAGAGAGACGCTGGGACAAACGCTGAGGACAGTCACCTAGGTCTGCAGCTGCTACACTGATGGGCCCTTTGTCCCTAAAGAGCCAGGAGTGTAGGGGAGGTCGGGAGTCAGCCTGAAGGGGCACTGGTGTGGACGTCAGAGGAGACCCGCTCACCCGTTGGCTCCGTGCCCACCACTCCAGGTTCACGTGTGGCCCTGCAATTGCCTACTCCAAGGGGGCTTCCCAGGCATGGCCTGCTCTGTCAGGACATGCCTGACTCTGTCTCTTCAGAGGGAAAGGGGAGAGCTGGGGCCCTCCCACCTTCACAAGGGCCTGGACAGGGGCCATGAGTTTCCTGAGGAGCCGCCTCCGGCCAGGCCCAGAGTGGCCCTCTGTGCACCCTGCTCTGGGGCTGGGGCTGGGGGCTGTGGAGGAGTCCAGGCTGGGCCGGCCTCCAGATGTACCTCCAAGCTGAGACAGAGGGACAAGCAGAGCACGGGCGTGGTAAAGAGGGACCCCGCCAGACAGGGCACTGAGTGACCACGGGTGTGCAAGGGCTGGGATCCGAGTGTGTGAGCCTGGGTGTGTGCAGTGCATTCATGTGTGTGCATGAGCATGTGTACATCTGTGCGTGTACGTCTACATGTCTATGACTTGTCCTCATCATGCGTGTGTGTCTGTGAGTGCCCATGTGCATGTGCTATGAGTGACTGTGTGCACTTGCGTGTGAGTGCACATGTACATGTGTGTCTGTGTGTCCACAGGTTCATGTGTCCACGTCTGTGTGTGCCTGCTCACCCAGGTCCATCACATACATGTCTGTGTCACGTGTGCCCAGGTCTCTGTCCATGTGCGTGCATGTCTGCGTGTCCGTGCATGTGTGTGCACACACGCGTCTCTCTGCATGTAGGTATGTGACTGTGTGCATGTGTGTGTGTTGCACACCCGTGTGCCCCCAGTGTGGCCATGGAAGCGACTCGAGGCACAGTGAGCATGGGCTCGGCCTGCTGTGAGCGTCCCGCAAGGAGCACCGGGGCTCCTGGGCATGGGTTGGAAGCGAGTGGGGAGGCGGGGGTGCGGATGATGAAGGGTGGTCTGCAAGGTGAGGGCAGACAGCCACGGGCCTAGCAGGGAGAGCTTTGCTCACTCACAACCAGCATCTTTGAATGGATCTTTTTATTTCTAATTTTTATAAAATGCAGCATCTCACGCATCGACATGGTTAGTTTGCACTCATGCACACACACAGCGACGGTCACCCGGGGGCTCTGACCAGGCATCAGTAGCAGGTGCTGGCTGTGTCAGACAGGACCAGGGACACGTTGTACAGGGTGGGTTTACCGGTGGACTTGTCCACGGTCCGCTCGGTGACCATGTGGGGCAGGGCCTCGTGGCCCACGACGCAGGTGTAGGTCTCCCCTTTGCTCCAGTCCTCCTCGGCCACCGTCAGGATGCTGTGCACAAAGTACACGCTGGGGTCCTGGGGCTCGGGCGCTGGGCTGCTGGTCACGTACTTGCTCTTGGTCACGGGCTCCCCCCTCTGCAGCCACTGCACGAACACGTCCGCGGGCGCGAAGCCCTTCACCAGGCAGGTGACGGAGGCCGACTCCCGCAGGCTCAGCTGTTCCCGCGTTGGAGGCAGCACGTACACGGACGGTGGTTTCATGGCAACGTCTGGGTGGGGGAGGGGGTCACAGTGGTGAGATCGGGGAGCCTGGGTCCTCTGCTGGCCCTGCCTGCTGTCCTCAGACCGTGGAAGCCGTGGGAGAGTCTGGGGTGGAGGGCAGGGGCAGGGCAGGGCCTACCTTTGGGCTTGGAGATGGTGTTCGTTTCTGGGAAGGGCAGGTCCAAGTGGGCCACTGTGCACGTGAACTCCTCTCTGGACTCCCAGTCCTCCGAGCAGACCGAGGCCTCACCCCTGGCGCTGAAGGTGTCGTTGAGGTGTCTCTCAAAATAAGTGTGGGTCTCCAGGGCCTTGCCGTTCTGACGGGACCAGCTGATGTTCAGGCCATCATAGGAGGCCAGGTTTGTGACCAGACAGGAAAGCTTGACTGACTTCGTGAGGAAGATGTTGGCGAAGGATGGGGGGATGGTAAAGACCCCGATGGGCGATGGTGGTGCTGGAGGTGGGAGAGAGTTGCTTGGAGTGAAATCAGGTGAAGGGAAAGGTCCGCCCAAAGAGCAGGGCCCACTTGGCTGAGTCCCCTGTGAACCTGGGGCCCTGTTGGAGGGGCGCCGGCCCCCAGCCGCCCTGCACAGCCCCTCCTGCCCTTGGCCGCTCTGGGAAGCCAAGGCTCAGGGAGCAGCTGGCACATCTGGGGCGGTGTCTGCAGACCTGAGGGTGAGCGCCCGCCCCCCAGGGCTGCACTCACCAGCATTACATGAGGAGGACGCGTTCTTCTGGAAGGTTTCCTTGTTGTGTTCCACCTGGCAGGTGTACACGTCCTGGCTGAGCCAGTCTCTCTCCATGATGGTCAGCACACTGTAGGCCCTGAATGTTATGGGTGAGGACTGTACAGTCTCCACCTGGCCTTCAGAAATGCCAGACACTATCCGCTTTCCATCACGAAACCAGGACAAGGAGATCTGTTTGGGGCTGAAGTCAGTGGCCTGGCAGATGAGGCTGGACTTGCTATTGCCGTCACCAGAGAGGCTGTTGCGAGGCGGGACAAAGACACTCACAACGGGGGACAGCACTTCCGCCTCTGCAGAGAAGGAGAAGGGGTCAGCGGGGCCTGGACCCTCCCCCCCGCACCCAACCAGGGGACGGGCCCGACTCACTTGGAGCGACCACCCTCACGGTGCCGACGGTCTTTCCTCCCTTGGGGTGCTGGACTTCGCACACCAGGTAGTCATCTGGCCCTTGAAAGGCACTTGAGGAGGGCAGGACCACCTGAGAGGAGGCCGACCACAAGCCACCCCTCAGGACTGCGGGGAAGGTCCAGAATCTCTCGCTGCTGACCGTGCTGTTGTTGAACTTCCAGGAGAAGCTGACAGAATTGGGCGCAAAGTCCTGGGCCAGGCAGCCCAGGGCCACCATGCTCTCATCAGATGGGGAGCTCACGCAGGACACCAGGGGGAAGACTCTCGGGAGCGATTCACCTTCTGGGGACCCGAGAGAGGACACAGGAGAAGAGGGGGCTGAGAGGCGTCCTGCTGGTCAGGGGTGTGGGCAGCTCCACCTTCTCTCTGGGACAGTGGAGTGGAGGGCACACTCAGCCCTGCCAGCCCACCCTCACTGCCCGCGGCTCAGCCACCTGGGGCCTGGCCCGGGGGTCTGGGGTCATCAATAAGACTGATACACACTCAGGCCCCCAGTCCTCAGCACAACCAGATCACTGAGGCAGGCCCACTGTTGACCAGGACAGTCCAGTGGGGTCAGCTTAGTCCATCTAGACCCACCAGCCTCAGTGGAGGTTAAATGGACCCAAAGCATCTCAACAATTTGCCCAAGTCAAGCCAGCTCAGTGAGTTCACTTCTGTTGGCCCAGTATCAGCCCACCGTGGTTAACCCAGCATACCCCAGTTAAGCCCAGGCTAGCCCAGAGCAGCTCAGCCCAGCTCAGCTCAGTTCAGCCAAGCTCAATTCAGGTCAGCCCAATCCGGGCCAGCTCAACCCAGCTCAGTTCAGCTCAGCTCAACCCTCTCAGACCAGCTCACCTGCTCAGCCAGCTAAGCCCAGTTCAGCCCAGCTCAGCTTAACCCAGTTTACCCACTCTGCCCAGCTCAAACAGCCCAGGTCAGCCCAGCTTAGCTCAGTTCAGCCCAGCTCAGCCCAGCTCACCCACTCTGCCCTGCCCAGCACAGCCCACCTCAGCCCAGCCCAGCCCAGCCCAGCCCAACTCATCTCAGCCCAGCTCACCCACTCTGCCCAGCTTAACACAGCCCAGCTTAGCCCAGCTCAGCTCAGTTCAGCCCAGCTCAGCCCAGCCCAGCTCAGTCCCGCTCAGCCCAGCTCAGCCCAGCTCACCCACTCTGCCCAGATCAACACAGCCCAGCTCAACCCAGCCCAGTTCAGTTCAGCCCAGCTCAGCCCAGCCCAGCTCAGTCCAGCTCAGCCCAGCTCACCCACTCTGCCCAGCTCAACACAGCCCAGCTCAACCCAGCTCAGCTCAGTTGAGCCCAGCTCAGCCCACTTCAGCCCAGCTCACCCACTTGGCCCAGCTCAGGCCAGCTCAACCCAGCTCAGGCCAGCTCAACCCAGCCCAGCCCAGCTCACTCACTCTGCCCAGCTCAGCCCAGAAAAGCTCAGCTCAGCTCAGCCCAGTCCAGCTCACCCACTCTGCCCAGCCCAGCCCAGCCCAGCTCAGCCCAGCTCACCCACTCTGCCCGGCTCAGGCCAACTCAACCCAGCTCAGGGCAGCCCAGCCCAGCTCACACACTCTGCCCAGCTCAGCCCAGCAAAGCTCAGCCCAGCTCAGCCCAGCAAAGCTCAGGCCAGCTCAGCCCAGCTCAGCCCAGCTCACCCACTCTGCCCAGCTCAGGCCAACTCAACCCAGCTCAGGCCAGCTCAACCCAGCCCAGCCCAGCTCACACACTCTGCCCAGCTCAGGCCAGCAAAGCTCAGCCCAGCTCAACCAAGCCCAGCTCAGCTCAGCCCAGGTCAACCCAACTCATCCCAGCTCAGCTCAGCTCAGCCCAGCCCAGCCCAGCCCAGCCCAGCCCAGCTCAGCACAGCCCAACCCAGTCTAGCCCAGCTCACCCACTCTGGCCAGCTCAGCCCAGCTCAGCCCAGCTCACCCACTCCACCCTGCTCAGGCCAGCTCAACCCAGCTCAGGCCAGCTCACACACTCTGCCCAGCACAGACCAGAAAAGCTCAGCCCAGCTCAGCCCAGCCCAGCCCAGCCTAGCCCAGCCCAGCCGAGCTCAGCCAAGCCAAGCCCAGCCCAGCTCAGCTCAGCCCAGCTCACCCCCTCCACCCTGCTCAGGCCAGCTCGACCCAGCTCAGGCCAGCTCAGCCCAGCTCACCCCTCTGCCCAGCTCAGCCCAGCTCAGCTCAGCCCAGCCCAGCCCACACACTCTGCCCCCCTCAGCCCCCCTCAGCCCAGCTCAACCACTCCATTCAGCTCAGCCCAGCTCAACCCAGCTCAGCTCAGCTCAGCCTAGCTCAGCCAAGCTCACCCACTCCGCCCAGCTCAGCCCAGCTCACCCACTCTGCCCAGCTCAACCCAGCTCAGCTCAGCCCAGCCCAGCTCAGCCCAGCCCAGCCCAGCTCACCCACTCCACCCAGCCCAGCCCAGCCCAGCCTAGCCCAGCCCAGCTCACCCACTCCACCCAGCTGAGCCCAGACCAGCTCATCTCAGCCCAGCTCACCCACTCTGCCCAGCTCAGCCCAGCTGAGCCCAGCTCAACTCAGCCTAACCCAGCTCAGCCCAGCCCAGCCCAGCTTAGCCCAGCTCACCTGGTTGGCCCAACCCAGCTCAGCTCAGGTCAGCCCAGCCCAGCTCATCCTGGCTCAACCTGGCTCAGCCCAGCTCACCTGCTGTAGGTGGCCTGGACCGTCGTCACAGACGTGAAAGCCCAGTGGTTCTGACGAGAAAGGGTCAGATCCTGGACCACGGCCTCGGCTAAAGGCCCTGGTCTGTGGACGTTGCCCAGCTGGGCTCACCCCTCCCAGCCTCTTCCCGCTTCTCCTCCTGGGAGCCCGCTCGCCCCCTCCCCTGGGTGCCTGACACCTCCATCCCGACACCAGGCCCAGCTGGCCCTCCTCCCAGCTGTCAGTCACCACCACCCTCCACTCTGGGTGAAAAGCTTGTTGGCGACTTTAGCTTCCCTAGAGCATCTCACAGGCCGAGGCATGCTTGCCACTCTCAGACAGAGGCCCTGTCTCTGCTGAGTGGGCAGCGCTGCTTCTCTGGGAGAGGAGAGCCTGGGCACACGTCCCTGGGGCCTGGCCTCCTGGGCACGTGCTGTGGGCCTGAGATCCTGCCCCGAGTCTAAAACAGTCCTGGTGACTAACTGTTCTCTGGCCAATGTCCTCATTAAAAACCATGGGAAATGCATCTTATCTGAACCTGCTCCCAATTCTGTCTTTATCACAAAGTTCTGCTGAGAAAGAGGATACTCTCTAGCACACAGCGACCATCTGAACCCCAAAGCTGTGTTGAATACCTAAGTGTGGAAATGGCAAGTGGTCCCTGTGTGTGTGAAGCACCCTGGCATTGAAGGCAGTAGGTAAAGGCAGATTCCCTTTCAAGTAGAAACAAAAACAACTCATAGAAACGTCCCGGGGCAGCGAGTCTGGCTGCACCGGCTCCTGCCCCTCACAGCTCGGCGCCTGGTCCCTGGCACGTCCCGTGGGCTCTCTGACCTGGGCGGATTCCTCCGAATCCCTTCGCTGCGCTAACTCGTGACCTGCCCGCTGGCCTGGCGGCAGAGGCCAGGCCCACACGTCCCCAGGTGCGGGCGCTCCCAGGCCCCGCTGACTGCCACCCCACCGGGCATCCTCTCAGTCCCCCAGCTAGTGGTGTAGCAGAGTAACTCACAACGAATGCCCCCGTTTCACCCAAGTCTGTCCTGAGAAGGGTACCCGAAAGGCGGCCCTGAACATTCTGCAGTGAGGGAGCCGCACTGAGAAAGCTGCATCATTGCCAGGCAGGAGCCGGCCAGCTACGATTGTGAGCACACTCAGTGCACACGGCGTGCGCACAGTCTCAGCTTAACTACCTTGAAGGAGTAACTCATTAAAGAGTGTACCAATGCATTGATAAAATGCACCTGAGACAAATTAATTTCTTAAACATCGACTTTGAAAATGAATATAAGTGAGCAGTTGATAAGCTAAAGCTGAAGTAAATTCAAATAGTTAAAAGAGGAACCTTCCAGTTTTGGTCAGCATCTGCGCCTTGTTTTAGAAATGCAAATCAGCCAGGTGTTGCTCTGCTCAGGGGAACACTTTCAGTTCTGTGGGGCTGGGCAAAACCAGCCGCAAACCACCTTTTGGGAACCAGAAGCTGTAAATTTACCAACTGTGTTTTCTTGCTTCCAAAAACAGACTCTCAGCTTCCTGCCACCTGCTGCAGGTGGTCAGTCCTGCCCGTGGCCATCTTGACTAACTCGGTACCACCAAATACATTAAAAAAATAAGCTGAATTTATTATTCTCAAAACAGCCCTGAATTGGGGCCAGGGTTTATGGAACCTAGTAAGTACTTTTTGGCCAAACTTGTACCCGTCTCAACTCTCCAAAGCCATGATTTGTGGTTGTTAATTAAATGATAAAAATTTAAAATACTTTAAACATCTCTTTTTAAAGTTTCAATTTTCCAGACTATCAGGAGTCGCTTCAAAGATGCCCTGTCTTGGTATTCGCAAGCACACCTCCTCTGATGAACGGCCTTTCTTTCTCTTAGAGTGGCCTCACAAAGCCCAGTGCCCGTCACCTCTTCGGGCTCCCCTCTCTCGCCACGATTGGGACACTGCGTGTCCGTCCTCACCTAGACAATTCTCTTCCTACCCAATAAAGAATTTTAAACACAGTCTAGTGCAGAACACACCTCACCCGAGGAGGACGTTCTGTGCGCCTGCCACAGGCAGCGTTCCTGAGGCCCTAATTATCCAGACACGCTCCTCTGCAGATGCTAGGACCGCGGCAAGTTGCCTTCCACCGCATTCCAAGCTGCCCTGCTGCCAAGGGGGGCCTGGGACTCCCCCACTGGTGGCCCTTCCCGCCCAAGCCCCCTCTGAATGCCAGTGAGTTTCTGATTTTTTAAAGGCATCAGAAAATAAGAGACTCGGAAATGCATAAGGCAGCTGGTCCCCTCCTGGCCAGTCTGCTGAGTCCCCCCGGGGAGGAGGGGACAAGGACACATCAGAGGACCAGACAGTGATGCTCAGAAAAATCCCACGAAATGAGATAAAGCAAAGGCCCTGGATGGGCTGCTCTTACCTGAGGAGACGGCGACCCTGAGCCCTCGGCCCCAGGCGTCTAGACCATAGTAAACACAGTGGTGATATCTCCAACCTCGCCCAACAAAAACCTCGGGAGCCTGGCAAGGCTCGAAGCACCCGGGCCCCCACCCCATCTCCAGGTGCCACAGGGAAGCCGTCGGTCAAAGTCGCTTGTCTGTGACCCTCGGCTGGCCCCGCCCCACCTGGCTGTGCCAGAGACACTATGTCCCATTCTGGTCCCCAGAGGCCAGACCACTGCCTGCCTGGGCTGGCGGACCATGAACCACAGACTCCTAAGTCCAGCCTCGAGCAGCCGCCTGCCCCAGAAAGCAACGGAAGCCCCCCGGTGCTGCTCAAGTCAGACAGCCAGACCCACCAGAGGAGCCGCCTTGTCCCCACATCGCGGTGTCCTTGGGGCAGGGAGGTCTGGCTCTGCCTGTCACCAGAGCCCTCTCCCCAGCTCCCTTTCTTGACCTCCAGAATGCCCCTGGATCTCTGACACCCGGGTCTCCCCAGGTGCAGTGAAGTGGGGTGGTGAGGGCTCAGCCGAGCAGACAGCGCCCAGGCTTCCCGAGCCCAGTGCTCGAGCCAGTTGTGACACAGTGACAATGATGCTGGGACCCCAGGCGAGAGCTCGTGGCCGGCCGAGGCCTCCGGACCACCTCACCTGTGGCCGCATGGGAGTCAGAGCCCAGGGGTGGCCGAGGCCTCCGGACCACCTCACCTATGGCCTCATGGGAGTCAGAGCCCAGGGGTGGCTGAGGGCCCCAGAGAAAGCCCTGGCTACAGACCCAGGAGGAGAGGGTGTCTGCAGCCTCTGCTCCTCGCTGCTGTAAGCCCGGGCCCCTGGGCCCTCTGTGTCTCAGACCCCGGCCGCCCCAGGCCCTCCAGACCCGACACCCTTGATTTCCCCCAAAGTGCACCAAAACCCTGAGAGAGAGTGAGGAGAGAGGGCTGTTGAGGACTCACCTGAGGAGACGGTGACCAGGATTCCTGGGCCCCAGTTGTCAAAATAGTCACAGTGCCGTGGGCCCCGCTAGGGGCTGTGCAAAAACCCAGGGCTTCGAGGCCTCTTCCCCCACACAAAGTCAGGCCCTCAGGTCACAGAGTGCACTCTGCCTGGCCGTGTTCCACAGGCAGAGGCGCCACCTCAACAGGGCAGAGAGGCAAACGGCCTCAGACGCAGATCCCCCAGGGACCACGGAGGGTCTGCCCCAGACCAAGGGGCCCCTGGAGACGTCTTCCCCGGCCCAGGATGGAGTGGGCAGAGAGCCGTCTCACCTGAGGAGACGGTGACCAGGGTGCGCTGGCCCCAGGAGTCAAAAGCATTGCTGAGGGGCGCAGTCCCGGCTGTCCCCTAGACATGAATCCTGGGAAGGCCAAGCCCGGGGGCCTCCCCTGTCCTCACTGCACAGACCCTGCCCCATCAGGCTCTGCCCATGTTTCCTCCCGCCCAGCCAGCTCCTGTCCTCCCCTCAGGCCTCAGCTGGCTCACCTCCAGGGGCTCTGGCAGATCCAAGGGCGGGACCCCATTGGACCAGGACCCTGCCTTGCTCAGAGCTCAGTGGCGCTGCATGGACCCCAAGGAACTGCCTGAGGCCCAGGCAGTGCTGCAAGGGAGACACTCCCCAAGGACACGGTGACCGGGGTGCTCTGGCCCCAGAGATCTACGTCCCAGCAGCATAGCTTCTCTTCTGCTTCTTTTCCACAAAAACACACCCTCCCTCCTTGCTGGCCATGACTCCCATCCCAAGTCCACCCAAGTCCTGCTGTCCCCTGACTTGGACACTAGACACCAGATTCACCTGAGGAAATGGTGCCCAGGGCAGCCTGGCCCCAGAGATGGAAGTCACATAGTCACAGTGGGCTGGCCCCATGGTGGGGGGCACAGAAACCCACCCAGGGTCCCCAGGGAGCCCCCAGGAGCTGCAAGTCTGTCTTCCTGAAGACACTTGCCCTCCACCCCACAAGCACCTGCCCACCTCAGGCCCCTGGTCTGGGATTTGAGTGTCTGCTGTCTCCTGACCTGCTTTGTTCTCGTGAGGTCACGTGCTCCCTACCCCTTCCGAGGCTTGCCACTTCAACCCCCGATTCCCTGGACTCCCTGCACCCCAGGCCTTGGGGACCTGGCCCTTCGCTTGGGCTGGGCCCTGCTCCATGCCTGCCTGGGAGGCCCCTCCACCGTCAGCCCAGGTGGCTCTTCTCCAGTGCCTTTAGGCTCCTGGCTGACCTGACCCCGTGTGCCCTGACAGGGAACCCTCAGAGGAGACCCCCTGCTTCCCTGGGCCCACTCTGCTCAGGGGTTTTTGTAAAGTTGTCAATCTCTGTGGCCCCACCGAGTTCCACTGTGGTTCCTGGCTTGGCCAAAACCCTGAGGGCTGGCCACAGGCGAGCTGGAGCCGGGGGGGGTCAGCCACGGAGCCCCTTGGAGAGCCATGCCCACAGATCCCCATGGTCATTCCTGGGCTGGACACACAGAGTCTGTTACTGTTGGTGATCCTCACGGTGCTGAAGGTGGCCTCCACTGGGTCCCTTCCCTTCTGGAAATGAGGGCAAATTCAAGCTGTTTTGCGTCCACCCTCACTGGAGCTGTGTTCTCAGCTGTAGAAAGGCCCGTGGGGGCAGTGGGTGGGGGGTGGGCCTAGGCTGTTGCTGGCCCTCTGGGTGGCTGGCCCCAGGGGTCTGTCAGGGGCTCTCTCTGGCCGTGGCTGTGAAGCTGGCAGAAGCCCCTTATTAACTCCACCTCTCACTGGCCTCCATGGGAGTGGCGTCCAGGGGCTGCGGCTGCACTGCATGCTGGACCACGGGGTGCCCCCACGGCTGGGGCCTGCTGTGTTCGCTGGCTGCTGTCCTCGGGGAGGAGGTTCAGCTCTAAATGCCCCCGGCAGGTGGGCAGGTGCGAGGGGAGGGGCACGATGGTTTCAAGGAGAGGATCACTCCTCCTCCAGACCTGCACTCACCCTGGGGGCTGGAGGGGAGGGGGCCTGCCCTCAACAGCATCAAAGCTGGGGCTGGGGTGCAGGAACCCACGGGTGTGCCACATATGGGCCCTCGGGGCGGGGGGGGGCGGTTGTGAGTGTGGTGGGTGTGCTCGCCCTTGGACCACTGTTGGGGGTGGGACAGAAGGGCACATATATGGCTTGGACTAGGGGGAGTGACCATGCCCTGGAGGCTTGCTGAGAGATGGGGTGAGTGGACAGCATGTTGGGAAGTCTCTCTGTGTCTGAGTCCAGCTGAGGCCACGACTAGAGGCTGGGCCTTGTGCCCGGAGGAGAATGGCTGGTAGTTTTTGTGGTTGGGTTTAAAGGTGACCTGTGATAGCTTAAAGTGCTTGGTGAACAGTGCCGCTGGTCTCCTTTGTGGTCTCCGAAGGGGAAGATTTAACTCTGGGACCAAAGACAGCCTCAGTCACTAGAGCTTTGTGTAGAATTTTACTTGAAGTGAAAGTGACAGAAAAAGCGTCTGACAGACATCAGAAGAGGGTAGGAGAGTACTGGCCTAGTTAAGTCTTAAATAGTTCTCAACTGGCTGCTGAGAACAGGTAAGAATCATGGCTCCAGGTTGTAAGAGTTCCACCAGACCAGACCCTTTCCCAAGGCATACGTCCTGAGATAACTTCAGTACAAGGTTAGCCAGGGAGTTCTGGCCAACGTCTCTGGGTGAGATATATCCCGTTGCTGTGTAATCAGGG